>NW_026902234.1:4262500-4862500 GCF_033783945.1 Neopsephotus bourkii | reverse complement strand
GATTGTTCTGCTCTTTTTCTTCCTTATGTCGGCATCACTTCACACTCCAGACACATTAATCCCAGAATATCTACACCGGGTCTTAATAATTTCTTATGTCTCCACTAGACACACAGATGAAATGTAGATGTTTTCAAATCCGACATCCGTATCTGAGTTAATCACCTTAGCGTTTATAATCAGTGAGTGGGTAGGACAGGAATTTTATGGGCATGGTTCATCTCCTCCCAAAGTAGAATTTTGTCAAATGATAGATGTGCCTATCAGTCTCCTGAAGACCATGTCATGACTAGATGAGATTATAGATGTCTGAAGTTAGGTGAGATCACCCACAGTGATGTATTAGATAAACAAATGCTATTGAAATATCCCAAAACATATTAAGTTGATGACTACTATAGTTTTATATCAAACATCCCTCTGAAGTACCCTTTACTTTATGTGTTATTGTCAAAATGAAGTCATGAAGACCAGTAATGAACAGCTGCGAAAGTGTGCATTACATAAAGGTGAAGAACATCTGGAGTGTTCTACAGAGGATTCAGTAGAGGTTTGATAGAGTTGAATGTAATTCAACCAGCTAGAACTGCTAATAGCAAAATAAAAGAGAGAGGGGGGAAAAAGGAAAAGTAAAAGAAAGCTGTCATATTCCAGACTCTTCATTTATTCTGTGGTTGGTAAACCCTGCTAACTTAGCTGTCTTTTGTTTAAGTTTCTCTACAATCTGATATTTCTGTGACAATAGGCTTAGTTATTAGACCTATTGAAAACCCAATGGCCGAAATATTGAGAAATATTTTATTATTCAAATATAGACTTAACTAACTGAAAAGAATGCATAACATGTATTCTATGCATAACAAAACTTTTTTTTTTTTTTTCTTTTGTTTCTTCAGATCCATGTTTTGAAACATCCATGTATGTTTTGGAATAACCATTTGCAAGGACAGCACCAAAGGCTGATAGATTTTCTGTTTTGCTGAAGGATGTGTTCCTGGGGAAAACTGGTAGAAATATTCAGTAATTTGGGGGCACACTGATATATAATGTAAGCATTATCTATTTGCTCTGTTTTCATTTATTACTTGGGAACGAATATTGAACAGTAGCTAAAAACTCTTCATGACAAATACAATACCCAGTGTTCAAAGTCACACTTTTCCAGAAAATACCTACTTTATTATACATATTTATTAATAGTGTTCCTATCACATTAATACTTTAAGGTGAGCCAGTAGGGGTATTATGATATTGTAAAATTTTAATCCTAATAAATGTGACTATGGTAATAAAATACATGTAAGTTATTGCTTTTATGAGTTTGAATTTGATTTATGTTATGTTGTAACCCCTTCCTGAGGAGCATGTCTTGCTGTACCTCAGTAAAGTGTACATTGCAGACTGCTATATTTCTTTTTACCATTCTAAACGTAACAAACAGTTGAATTCTCATGTAGCATTGTTAGAAAAGCTAACATTGAAGTAGAATGGCATACCAAGTATTAGAAGGATTTACCTTTTCATTGGAAGAGTTGCTCACTTTTAATTTCTTAACCACTACATATTTCAAATGTTTTCAGATCCTCAACGGGCTATCAGAATGTTACGTAATACAGACAGAAAGAAAAAGTCACCTTCTTTCTAAGATCATTTCCTCACAGCTTCCGTTTACTATAGAGCATCCTAATTATTTGTGACCAATGTGTACACAGCATGACACCTCAGAGACTATAGATTGCAAAACAAGAAATATTATTTTATTAGTTCAAAGTATCCTCATTCAGAAGGAAATGGAGGTAGGAGTCTGCCAAGCTATGTCTGCTGTGAGCTAACATTCATTCCCCACTTGCCTTGAAAATACAGCTTAGCTAATACTGAAAAGAAATGGAAGTAAAGGATTCATCTCACTGATACTTCACATCTAGTACTTAGGCACATAATCTTAACTAGGTGTCAAGATTTGTGCAGGAAGGAGACACAGGATCACTGAGGAATTTAGCCCATCCCAAGATAACCTGAGATAGGCAGGAAAAATTTCACTTGGATACCTGTCTCCCTTTCTCTGTATTCGTCAGACAGGACCCAGGTGCTTAACTCTGAGGAGGCAGCTAACTTTCAGAAAGCTGAAGGCAGAGATCAGGAACCTTAAATGTTTCTAATTTCCATGTGCTTACCCATGGAAGGGAAACTGTCTTCTCCAGCAGAAGATTCAGATCAGGATTCTTACTATGTTCTCTGAATGGCCTCTCAGAGTAGCCTAGGTCTCTTCACTGATTATTTTAAGTCTGAGAGGTTACATACTTTGATACTGTTTGACAAATTGTGCCATCTTTTAAGATAACAAAGACTGCCACATTCTTGGGACATCCACAAGCCAGGAGCAATTCATTTCAGGGAATCAAAACACTGCTCTGGAGATGACAGAATGGTAAAATTCCAATGCTGGTTTTCATCATTGTCGAGGGCTCCTTAACAGTACTAAAAATATACTCAGCTGGGTACAAACTGCATTTTTTTCTTCTTCAATCTTTTGAATACCACATGCAAACCGTACCTGTAAGACTGCCATATCCAATCATGAAGCCTATATGGATTTTTCCAGAGCAGATTTTTCCCGAGCAGATTTTTCCCAGCTAAGAGAACTACACATACCTACAACCCAAGTATTTGTTGTGTGGTGCAGCTTTGCTATCTTCACTGGTCTAAAACAAGTAAATCTACTCTATCACTGTATCACTGAACTCATAAAGATTCTCCAGACTAGAGCAGGCTAGATTTAAACAGCTATGTAGTCAATCTGTTTTTCTAAAGTGAACTCTTAATACTGTACATGTTTAAACAGTTGCTGTTGAACTAAATGTCACAGACCTTCTCACCAACTTCTCCCACATTCCTTATGCTCCTCAATGGAGTTCAGTAGATAAGTGGTATCACCACATCTACTCAGCTTATTGCCTTGTTTCAGGTCGGGGGATAAGTAAAGCCAAGGTGTTCAAGAGAAAGACCCAGCACTACAGTCTTTGGCTGACACTTTACCTTACAGCCAGACTAAATCCTAGCAGCAAATCCTAGGATTATGTAGGCCCAGGTAATACAACAAAACACATCACAACAAAAATTATGTAATGTAAGTTCTTTAATCTTTGGATCAGAGCATTTTCTTTTCCCTATTTCAAATCTTTTTTTTTAAATTCCTCCTTTGATTTATTCATTACCCTTCTATTATTTGGTCAATAAATGTGCTTTTATAAACACAGAGCATTTCTACTCTCTGTAGCCTTAGCCATCAGCAGCTGTTGCCTACACTAGGTAGAATAAAATATTTTTGCTCTAGGGAACTTCAGAGTCATGTGGGTTTCAGTACATTTTTCTCTATGGCTTGGTAAATTATTGCAACCCAGGTATCTCTCTCCTCACATTTATCTTTTTTTCCTAGAATATCAGTATTTATAGCCCAGACCTGTGAAGAATCCCCCCAGATATCAGGTGCGTTGTTTCAGATATAAGTCATGAACTTCCCTTTTTTAAGATCAGTTAGTTATATTATCTAACAAGTACTACAGCTCTAAACCTACAAGCACAGTACAAATATTTCCAGAGGGATATATTGACTATAACTTGAGAGAAAGCCACTAGTACTTTTGCACATTTTCTTTTTTATCATGCTCAACATCTATTCATGTGCTGTTATAATTCTTTAAATGTGATATACAAACTATTAAAATAGTAATAAAGACACAAATACCATTGCATGTTGTTAAACAAAGTGTTAAATCTTGCTACATGAGTAAAAAAAGCAGAGTTTGCACCTTTGTGCAGTATACTTCATTGTACAGCAGTAACCTAGATCCCTCCACCATCATGAAAAATGAGAAATTTTAAGGGCTATCGAACATCAAAAATTTTCTCCATATGCCAGTACATTTATATCCTGAACAGGTGTTTTCTAATTATCATGCACTGATAAAATTCTCAGTATTCAGTGATCACAGTCTATTTCTCTTCGTTGTGATGGTGATGCAGTGTTTATAGCAGGAGAAACCAAGACAGGTCAGAACATTTCTCAGATACTCTTAGGTATGTAATATTTTACTTCCCATTCAGCTAGCTGCGTTGTTTTGTTTTCTACAAGGCATCCTCTCTGTTCTCTCTCCCACACTTGAGATATCCCTCCTGAGCCAGATAACCTCTGTGGGTGTATTTTATCTTCATTAAATATATCATGCGTGGTTAATTCAATCCAAACCTGAAGTATTTTTATTTAGTCAAACCTCAAAAAATTAGATCCTCCAAATGTTAAAATGCACCCACTTATCCTGCTGGGCATCCTGCTGAGCGCTCAGCATCCTGAGTGAAGTCTTGGTGCTCCCTGCTCTTGGTTTTCCTACATGGTTCACACGATGAACCATGGAGGCCTCGGCAGAAGAGTAGAGCAGAATCTAGCTCTTTACCCACTCGAAGTGGTTGCTCCCCTTGTTTATGGTCATCCTCCAAAAACCAGTAAAACACTACTCGATTTGAATAAGGATGTTGGAATCCCATACTATGCTACTAGTGAGCTTTCTTTCAAGGTACTGTAAAGAGAACATGGCAAACAGTTCTCATTTTTCACTATGTTTTGTTTAATGTATTGTTCTAACAACTTTCATTCAATTAAATTTCCCCTCTCCGTCTTATGACAGGAAGGACTTATAAAGATCTTCCAAGTTAAAAACCTTATTTGTCCAATGCAAAAGGTCAGAAAATCTTCAATGATAACTGTCCCATGTTTATTGCTTCTGTAATCACCAAAGATTGTTTTGCTATCCAAGTCCAATGGATAGCAAAAGAACTGAGGGACACCTACCACTTGATACTATGAGTACATTTTATTCTCAGTTCTGTGTATACTCCTCAGGTAGCAGGACTAGTGCCTGATAAAGCCCCACCTATTTGCCTATCTATATGCCCACAGGCATCGTATACTTGCATTTCAGAGACCTTTCAGTAAGCCTACTCAAAAAAATTTCAGTCCATTCCAGGTTTATAAGGGTTCAATCAGGCAGATGTTAATCAGTGAACTATGCATAAAAAAGCGAGCAGCCGTTTCCACCGTCTCCAAGATACTTGCCATAGAATCTATTATTCCAGTACCACAATTGAAAAAGGGCTTAGGTTTCAATTGAATCTTTTTTGCAGTCTCAAAGAAATTAGGGCTCCTCTAGGCTGATACTTACTCTAATGAGTCTGAATACTGTGAAACTCTCCTTTTCCACCCCCAAAAAAGGCTTCTCTGACCATAAACAAGACTGTATCTCTGGAGGATTTCCTATGCTCTATTGATCTAAAGGTATGCTTTATAGTCTCTGAAGAATGGTTTTTGTCTTTATATCAAGTTCAGAACCAGTAAAATTGCCCCAGACAATTTTATTAAGCTGATAGAGAAGGGAACTGCTCATTTTAGGAAGAGAGAAAGACCTTTGCTTTGTTGTTCAGTTAATCAGAGGGTTTTTATTTATTTCCTATGAAATTATCTTTTCTTCAGAAATCAAAAAGAATTTCAGACTGACAGAGAGCTGATTTGCCTTTTGGCATGTCTAAAATGAGAGAATCCAAGGAGATCTTTCCATATAGGGTTTTTCCATTTTATTAAAAAAAAAAAAATCCCTTATGTTTGATACCTAATCTATCTCCCATCAATGGCAATGGAAAACTTGTTATGAACTTTAAATGGAATTCAAGGAAAGCCACATTCCTGGTGACAGTTTCCAAACAATTTTGATTTCTGAAGACTTGTATACATTTTAGAGCAGACAAGTAAATTCTGGAGTTACACATCACCCGTATGTATATGCGTAGACATCTAAGTTGATGGAGATTTATCTATGTGTGCTAAGCAGAACCTATAAAATTACAAGAGTGATGCTTCAACAAATATGTAGCTGAAATTAGTCAGGTAAATGAACAGAACAGAGAAGGAAGGAATGGAATGTGAAGAAGAGAGCACAGAGAAAGACAATAGCAGCCAGGGGACCATTCAATTCAATCTGAGATTTTCTCTCACTGTTTCAGTGAATGTGGTAGAAGTATTGACAGATATGACTAAGATATTCAAAACAAGTGGAATGAAACTGTATGTGGAGTCTCAGTTTGCTTAAGTTTATTGTAGTTATTTTATTTGCTGCAAGGTTGAAAGTACACTCAAGATGTTGCTTAGCTGAAAGAGGTAATAAATGGGGCAGAACTCCAAACACACTAGGAAGAGATTGGCAAATTCACACATGTATATGAAATCCAGGAATCTGATGGATTTTAATGTCACTATTTGAAAGATATAGATTGATCTTCTATTGAGGATGAACTGACATTATTCCACTATGGCCTAAATTACTGAAAAATAAATTGAAAAGGCAAAAATAGTGATATACAAAAGAGGAAAAGAAAAATTCATTGGGAATTGGGCAACTGAATAAAGAAAACACAGGTAGAAGAACAGTCCTCATCGAAACCTTATTTTCCCATTATATTGCAATGACCATCATAAAAATTAAGGAACAAAGACATTTCATTTACAATATAGAAATTATCTTTTACTTACTTCACTGTCCCCCTGTGGCTGACAGGACTTCCTGTAGGGATAGTGAAGAGTTGATGGCCCTAAATTCATTAATTAAATTAATTCAAAATATGATTTGCTTTCTGATATGTTTAAAGTGAAAAAATCCAAGATGTTTCTTTCATATAGACTTTTGGGGGTTATTTTTTTTTTAATTAAATACATTTTTTTTAAATCATATAGTTCATTTTTTAATGTTTGGAAAAGACTTGGATATTGATTTCTGTATGAATTTTATATTTTTTTTTTTTAAGCTGCTTTAAAAAGATGTTCCAGCCATTACTAGTGCTTGCCTTTGAGTATTGAAGTGTTCTCCACATTGGTTTATTGGATTACCCAATACATCAGTTCTCATCACTGTTCCTTTCAGCAGCCAGTCTTTAGAGGGAAAGCCTGGGATACAACTAGTGAGGCACTGACACCGCTGCATCCCAGTCAGAGCAGACATTCAGAGACTCAGAGTCAGAATGGAACTGCTTACTGGTGGTTTGTTCATGTGGCATTAAGAATTTAAACCACTACAGGACAAAATACAATTTATATAACCTTTCTCTGAGCATCTGTGAAGCCAAGAGGACTGTTAAATACTGAGTAAAGTGAGCAGTGCCATATTTTAATGACCATCTGAGGTCTTAAGTTAATGCTCCAAGTTTTTAAAGAGCCATGAGATCTTTGACAGACCACTGGAAAAAAATCTTGGTTCCTAATGCCTTGAATGTTAATGCTATGCTTAATGAATATATATGACTTTCCTCAATCATGGGTCAGGAAAAGGGAGATTTCCTTTGTTGTGTGTTTCATTTTTATTTTGTCTTTCATTGTCTCTCTGAGTTGATGAGTTTTGCTTGTGACATTCCTTTTTTCTCTTGTGAGAAAAGGACCTGTAAATCGTTTACCTTGATTCAAGCAAACAAGTCATTGCTGGCTTACACTTTATGGGGTATAGTATTGACTCAACTAAATTAAAAAAAACAATAATCTATGTAGGTAATTTAGCACTGCTCCAGGACAGTTGGCACAGAAGGGGATTGAGTTGCACTTTAAAATGGGAGCCTTACAGATGTATTATTCAGAATGCATCAAAAAAATAAACTTAGCAGGAATGAAGTAGGGGCTCTGCTCTGCATTTGTGGTCAGAGCACCAGCACAGCTGTGGCTGATGACTGCTAAAAGGGTTAGACCATTCCAACATTCCCATTGTAATCTTACTGGACATAAACCAGGAGTTTTATCCAGCAAGAGTTTTAGGACCTCTGCTTGAAGAGTACAAACAGAAACACTGCAAATTAGATGGCTAAGCTTGACTAAAGGTGACTTCTGGTTGAAGGATGCTGCAGGCCATGGTTGGTTAGCTTTGTTCTTGGGCCATGTTTGATGTTACTTGTCAAGTCTCAGACATAGAGAACTGGGGAGGGGAAGGACACAGAGAGAGAAAGAGATAGGCACAATTAAAAATAGGTATTTTCTAAACTGCAGACTTTTGTTTCTATAGCTGTTATATTCTTCAGTTCAGACCTTTCCCTGGGTGAAAACAGTTGATTATTTCTTATGCCATTTACCTTTTGTCAGGAGGGCTATTTTAACTGCAAAGAGAAATATGTGAAACTGTCAGCCACAGACCTTTAATTCCCAGGATTATTTTTGTAAACAATGATGACATTTTTTTTTATGGCACACTCCCTTTCACAGAGATACAAAGATCAGACGTGAATGTTTCATTTTCCGTAACTCTTCCACACAAACATAGCTCTTCCAGAAAAATAATAATAAAAACCCCAAAGAAGTAAACAGTGTTCACAGGGGGAATACAGCTTAAGTAAGTCACACAGTATACAAACATGTAGTGGTACAAAACCTGCAACATGAGTTTTTTGTTACATTTTAACAGTGTTTCCTCAAATCTTCAAAGCTTGCTTGATGGTTTGCTGAAGTAATTGAACCACTCTTGAGTTGTTTTATATAGGACATCTTATCTTTCTTTCATTACCCAGTCCGTGGCTTCTTTTCTATTCCCATGAAATCCATGTACACACTTTAGAAGCCCTCCTGAACAAGCTTGCTTCTAACTTTCACAGAGCCCTTAGTACAATTTGAATACGAAAGAGATACTGAATAAAAAGCTTTAATCTCTTGTCTGCTATTCTTCTTTCTTGCCTCTTCATCTTTCCCCCCCCCCTCCCCTTCTTCCAAGAGCTTTTCAGTGTTAGTAAAGTGAACACTTTCTGTTTAAAGCAAGTATAATGCTGGAGAAGATGCACTGGGAGAGCGAAACCGAAAGCCTGGCCTGTGAAGCCTCTCTGCCACAATTTAGCAATAATTGTGCTGCATTTACTTGCTCTTGAGCTTTTTGCAGGTAAAAGATTAGTAAAGAGCTCTCCTTAACAAAATCATTCAATCAGTACCAAGCATAGGTAGTATCAAATGTGCCCTCTACCTCAAAAACTGTGGGGCTCTTTCTTCTGATACCTCTTCCCTCAGTTAACTGGAACTGCTTTGAAAGGGCTTTCTGTTCTCTGCTCTCTTGTCAATTTGAATGCAGGAAATGAGCCCCCTTTGTGAGATTAATTAATAGCAGGAGCTGATCGGCCCAAGCCCAATTGCCACGCAACAGAGCTGTAATTGCTACTTTGTGGAAAGGAAAGAAAAAGTTTTGGTTGCAGTTTAAGAAGAGGGTTTAAGAAAAGTTCTTTGAACTAGAGGTCTCAGTGCACTGGATTAAGGCAAGAAGCAAGGAGGCCTTTGAAGTTTGTTAAGAGGTTTTGGAGGAGAAAAAAGTTGGGTGGCAAATGGGAGCTGGCAACATCAAAAGCATTTAGGACTATTCCTCACCTGCTTGTATTCAGAGCAGGGACCACAGGCTAGAAGCATCATTTGCTTGTAGTTTAAATGGTCAATTTGGGGCTCTATTTGTTGTGATCAGAAACTGTACCATGTATGTCTGTATGTATATAACGGCTGTTACACCTGAACATATATATATGTGTATATATATACACACACCCCAGCATATACACATGCGTATGCATTACATGTACAGGTATACACAAACAATGAGTTCAATACAGTAATTGACATCTACCACATATCAATTATTTCTACTTCATTAATGACCTGTGCACTGAAATAGTAGCAGTCATTGATTACTGATATAGCTGATCTTGCATTTGATTAAAAGTCTTAGTAAGAGCAGGTTTTTCTAAAAGACTCCAAGTACATACACATACATGCATTTGGCAATAGCTCAAAAGGTAAAATTTGACCCACAGAAAGTGGACACAAATATCTTGCAAATGCCTAGGCCAAAAGCAGGCATGGCAGAAACCTTTGCAATACAACCTTTGTGACAAATTAGTATCCCTTCATCTTTTTAACGTTTAATGCCAAGGATGCAACTTCACAATCAGACCACAGCTCCGAGTCCAGCACTGCAAAGATCATGGAAAACTGCCGTAATGGGGGCTGGGAGATTACCTCGGAGCTGGGGAATCCACAGTTGCTGCAGAGCCAATGAACTCATTCTGCTCCACACCACACGGCAGGGCCCATAGACACAGCATATGTTCTGGAAATCCCTTGGTGGCACAAAAACACTTCAGAGGCTGTTACAAGCCAGTGGAGCTCAGAATAGCCTTGAGGTGTTCTGAGTCATACAGGCAAACCACTGTTAGCCCTGAAATTCAGAAAGGGCAAAGGTGGGCAAAATATGCTTTTGTCCACTTCCTCAGCATCTTTTATTTGCACCCTGAGATTCACATCTCATGTGAGCTGAATATAGCCAGTGATTTCTGGACAAATTTGGCGTGCTGTCTATATCCTCATAGTACCGGGACAGCACTACATATTAAACCATAGATGTCTCATCACAAACTTCTTTTTAAACCATTAGCTCTTAGAGGGTGATGACTGTGTTTTATTCTCTGCTTGTACAGCACCCAGTAGAAAGGACTTCTACCACTGTAAATTGTGCTTCTAGTCAAACATGCAAACCTCATGATAAACAGTTCTTTATGCTGATAATTTCGGTGGCAGGACGAAATCTCAGAGTGACAACAGTTTGAAAATGATTTAGATCTCAGCTACCTACCTTACAGTTTAGGAATAATAAGGAAAAGGTTCTTTCTTCTGTTTCAGGTATTGCCAGGGTCTGCGGTTTTGTGTATTTTCCCCTTTTCAATCTGATGTATAAAAGTAAAATAGCAAAATGTGGCTTCAAATAAATGTCAGTAGGTATTTGAACTCTTTCTACACTTCTCAATCCAACCCTTTAAGACAGTATTTGATCAGCAATTTTTCTCTGCCTCACAGTTCACTGTATTTCTTAAAAAGGTACAATTAAAAGACTGTGAAATTAGGCCTTGCTGAAAGAAAAAGCAAAAAAAAAACCAAAACCCAAAAACATTTTAGTGATGAGGGCTTTACTGAGATTACAATTAAAAACTTAGGGGGGAAAAAAAATAAAAGAGTAATAAAAGCAAGCCAATTTAGCTCTCATTTGTCTTACCTAAGCCTCTGCCTTCTCCAGCCTCAACTGGGCTTCCTCTGCCTCCAAAACATAAATCTGCCACTCGAAGACAGGTGGGATAGCTTGCCCTTTTAGCATGGCTGTCCCTTTCCAGTGTCTACTGAGGGAACCTGACTATCTAACTCAGGGCAGCATGTTTTGAAGCAGTTAGGGTTGGGGAGAAAAATGCCTCTCCTAACAAGGTTGAAAGAGAGGAGTCCAAAAGCTGCCAGATGCACTGCAAAGAGGTGTTTTGTGATTCCTGTACATTAATGGCAGATACAAATTTTAACTTATTCATGTATTGTTAAGAAGAATGCCCAGGAGTCAGATACAGCATCAACAAAGTCCTCTCCTCAGAGCAAGGAAGGAGTGATTGTATTCTTCAGCATCTCTAGAAGTTTATCTGCTTATACATCACACCGGAAGAGGATTTCTTTCTCCTACAATAGCCAAGAATCAATCAAAAAAAAAAAAAAAAACTAAAAGAAAACACGAGTCCTGAGGCTGACTGGATGAGCTGTAGTAAGCATATATATTGTTTTGGAGGATGTCATGTCACTGACTTCTAAATTTATCTGCTCAGCTTATTTCGGCCATCTTTCATCTCATATTTTAGCTTCTCATCTACTAGAGGGTGACTTTCTTGGAAGCCAAACCTTGACAACAGTTTTCAATTCTGACTTTTCTAGGAGACCATAGAGAAGACAGATGCAAATGCAAGTCTTTAAGAGGCACTGTTTTTTCACCTTATCCTAACCTGAGGCTTCGGACATGCAAAAATTCTCAGACTGAAATACCCCAAGGTCACATTACGTGTCATAGTAAATTTTACTTACCTTAGGCAAAACAGTGATACAGATCTTTATTTAAGCATACAAATTAATTCATAAAGTGTCTACAAGATACCCAAGCCCATCAGAATACCATTGTTTTTCAGTGAGGTTTTCTATAATTACATCTGTTAACAAATGTAGCAAATTCAATTAAAATTTAACTGGCAGTGCATGGAAGCAAAACAGGTTCACTTTTATTATGTCAAACACCTTATTTTATGCCATGCATGCTAAGGTTTACCACTCCTTAAGGCTTGCAACTGCAACATTTTAACTGATATCTGGAGGCTTGTAATTGCATGTGTGCACATCAATTATGGATTGGATTCAGCATTTTCAGATAACTTCACCAATCACAAAGAGAACCCAGTGGTCTCCTGGCATTTTCGGAGCAGTTTGATTACAGGTGTAATACATACAGCCTTGTTAGCTCTCAGTGATGAGGGATTCCCTTCCCTGCTGGGTTCTAGCTAAGGCACTGACCATTGCTTTTCACTAACAATTTCTATCTGCTCCCAAGAGATGTTTTAATGAGCCCCTCCGACATGGCCAAAGGCAAGAAATGTTCTCTGGGCCAGTGAGGTGAAGAGCCAAAGCTTAGCCTACTAGGCAAGCAATAATTAATAAGGCATTTTTGATTCATCTCAATTCATTAACAAAGTTACTTTTTTTTTATTACTGCTAAGCAACACAACGTTAAGTCTGTCACATTACTCACAAGTATTGAATGAAAAACTCGTGCCAAGGTACGCAAAAAAAAAATTAATTTATGACAAAAATAAATGAATTTAGAATACTAATTGGGAAAAAGCAACTGACAGATTCAGTGAAAGATTGATTTTAGGGGAAACGGAGAAATCTGTTTTCTGTTTATTTTAAGGACAGGGAACGAATACTGATTAGAAATGTATAGCCAGTTAGGTTAGTGCAGCATTTGGTAAAGTTGGTACAGGATGTTAGTTTTGCCCCAAATTATCCCCAGATTTGTGGCTATCTGCTGTTCAGGCAGAGAGACAGTGGGGCTGTGGTCGGTTGGGATTAATGGCAATGGTTCCTTGAGACCTTTAGGCTGTGTTGCCCTAAACCAAGCTGTTTGTCAGATTACAAACATTATTTCTATCCATAGGAAGTAACACTGCTTATTATCAGCAATAACTGATTTACAAGGGGCCAGACTTCTGCTGGAATAATCTAAGCAAATTACCTGGAGCTGATTAAGAGATCCTTGAAATTTTTGTTTTCATCAAGTCAGAATCTTGGGAGAGACAACCAGCTTTGATAAGTTGCATGGCATTATGTTTTCTTCCTCCTTTCCCCACATTGAGGATACAGAGAAAGACATCGCCAGAAAGAGGAGGAAAAAGAAATATTAGTTAAAAACAGAGTGCATCAAAAGTGAAGCTCTTTAGCGATATGGAAGGGACATCAATCACTTCTGTGGGCACATTAAGCTGTTACATATTATAGCCATCTCGGTTTAAGTGGTGTAAGGCTCATCTCATTTGCATTTGTTGTGTTACAATCTTGCTTCAGGCCTGTCTCCACAGTGAATAAGGTGGCTGTGCAAGGCAGCTTGTGGCTGGCATAAAGGATATGTCAGAGTCAAGCTGCTTCACTAATCAGCTTTGCTGGGGCAGATACATGATAGTCTATGTGAAGAAATTTAGATAATAGTATACAGCATCCACTGGAACTGTATATAGTATATATAGGGCTTTAGACTAACTTCTAATCCTTCATGGAAAATTTGTAAATACTGCAGCGATGTTCTAGTGACCTCTAAAGGCAGCTGGTTCGCGCTGTGTAGCACTTTTTGTTAAACCTCCTGCTTTGTAAAACGCATAATGCCAGTGTTCCTAGAGACTCTGCATGAGGGATTTTCCCCAAAATACGATTTTTCCATTAAAACTTGCACATTTCATCGCCACATTCACACCTCCCCCTGCATTGTCCAGAGCGGCTGCAGGTGAGCCCCACATCCCAGCCCTCCTGCCCGCTTGCCTTCACCCCCTCCTCCCCCTCGTCCCTCTGCCTCCCTCTCCCCCCCCCCCCCGATTTGTCACTCCGCCTGCTTGTGCCGGGGGCCAAGCCAGGGCTGCGCGCCCAAGCTAACAGCAGTCACAACTCGCATGACCCTCCCCTGGGGCTCGGCGGTGGTAGCCGGCGTCTCGTGCTGTGGTCTCGCTTTCCGTTCTTCCTCTAAACCACTTGGCATTATCATCAACTTTCCTGCATCCAGCAGGCCAGGCCAGGGGCTTTATTAACATAGAATAACAGTACCTCGCCACAGGCCAGCCAGCACGGGTGCTGCTCCGAGTCGAGTTTGACTGCAGTGTTAAGCTGGCTAAAAATGTAAGTTTTTATAGACGTTACTCTTCTGTTTCACATTTTCTTTCCCTTTCCTTTTTCCCTTCGGTGATTTTTAAATGCCATTTATGAAAGACAAGAAAAGGGGAAAAAAAAGAAAGGAACAAGGCTATAGTCGAGATTCAACCGCCCTCCCGCAACTCTTTCCAGCACAGCATTTCCAACTCTCTGTAGCACGGCGTTTTCCCACTGTCATTCCCCTTCAAGCTTAGCTAGCTTGGCTACTGTGTCATTTTCTTGAGTGCCAATTTGCAAAGATGGCCAGATCAAAGTCAGAAACCTTCCCCTTGCTGGGCAGGTTGCTCCTGTCACGCACCTCTCTCCTTGCTCATCTCCTCCTCTTAGCAGCTCTGATGGTGAGCATAAGATATCGTCCTTTGTTTGCTTTAGTCATGATTAAACAATTAAGCTGGACATTTGGGTCCATTTGGACAACAGTGAGCATGCACAAACACACAGATTAAATTCCAGAATATAACCAAAAGCTATAGAGTGTTTTAAATGCAGGTGAATTCTATGGAATAATAGATCAGGAATGTCTTTTCTTACTTCCCTATTGAAGATAAGGGGAGCGTTTTTTTAAATAACCTCCTCCTCCTCTTCCCCACCACCATCACCAACATCCCCCCCCACACACACACATGATGAAAGACCTATAAAGTTGAATAGTTGGGAGATAATAACTCTAACGGTAGAGGTCCCAGCATACGTATACCACCCTGCCTCTGGCAGTAATCCTGGCTTTGGGGATCTGAAATTTCCTAAAGATGTATTAGTGTCTTATACACATGTGCTCTTGTGCACTCATAATCCTTTTCACTAGCTTCTTAGCTGCATGCTTTGTATTTAAATTTTCCTTCTGACCAAGTAAATCCCTTTGGATGAAGTGACAGGAGCTTTTCAGCACCCATAGCTGGGTGACAGCTGGTGTAGAGGCTCTGAAAGACTGCAAAGTGTTCCTTACTAGCTTTCTTCAGGACCAGTGTCAGCCACCAGCTGAGCGATTTGTTAGCTCCCCTTTGGGCATCAGTCAGCTGAAGAGGCTCACATTAAAGGCTAAAGTAATACAATGGATATTAATATAAAAAAAAAAAAACAATATCTGTGCTCCTGGCTTTACTGTGCTTTTAATTAGGTGCTTATTCATTATATGTGAACATGGTACATTTTCATTAATTCAGGAAGCCCTTTATTAATGCAGTATGAAGTATGTATGCTGGCCTCAGAAACACACTGTTAAAACTTTGGCTTAGACATAATTGTCAGAAACCTTTCTAAGAGCAGCACAGTGGTTAAAGTAGTTTACTTACAGATCACAGAACAAGATGTTTGTATTTATTTTCCCTCAAGTAAAATTTCCCTGCAAATGTCCAATGCGTAATATATTCTGTTATTTAATTCTAGATTTGAAGGTCTGCTTCTCAGGGGTTCTGGCAAGTTTTTGCTATTGGAATTAGTAATGAGGAGCGCTGGAACTGTGGAAGTAAATCGTGCAATGTAATCAGGTTGTTAAAGGAAAAGCAATCCAAAAATGGGACTGTTTCAGAACTAAAATAGGGCTGGATGTTACATGCAGGGTGCTGCTTGCACAGGCTTTTCTGAGGGGGTGCAGGCACAAAAGCATTGGAGAAATTCTTCACCATTTCTCCAGCAAGTAAAGCAGCGATTAATTTAAAAGAAGCCAATTTTAAAACACACTAACTCATATGATAAAATTTTTAATTATTTATTGATCTCTAAGGAGATTGAAGTACTGAGCTAGGTAAAACTCCCACAGCATTCAAGCTGTTTTGCTTGAATAAGGACTGTTGGCTTAGACCAAAGACATATGAGAATTGCTTTATAAAAATAGTAATTAATATTCAATACTTTGTTGGTGTGCCACCCACTTACATTTGTGAAAGCATCTCAGCTTTTAAATAATAATCTGTGATAAGCAGAACTGTGATAAGCAAACACGCAAAACTATTTTGATTGCATTATTTTACCTAAGACATGTCATACTAACATTCTCATTTATAAATTGGGACAAATGGAATTGTGGTTTCTTTCTTTGGGCTCATCTAATAAAGTTTAGAAAATAGAGTGGTTCTCTTTTTCTTAGTTTTCCTTGTTCTGGAAATGAATGGGGGATCCTAAAGGAATAAAACAAATTCCAAAAAGACATAGGAGCTCCCTCAAAGCTTTGATACATTATTATTTCTAAAAACAAATAGCTAATTTGAAACTATAGATATCTGAGGCAGTTCCCAATTTCAATTTTCCTCCTGATTACTAAAATCAAACTAACTTTGGGACTTTGATTCATTTTCAGTAAAAAACTTTGAAAGTAATTTCTATAAAAATGCTCATTTTCAAAGAATATAACAGCTTTCAATATCATGCATTTCACTCAATGTTTCTTTCTATTTTAATCAGATCTGGAGGGTTATTGTTTTTTTTTTTTTTTCACTGACAGTTACTACTTGAATAAGATATATTTTGCAGAAATAGTAAAATTTGCAAGGTGCTTCTTATCTGAGTGATAGATCACAGAAATGAGGAAGATTATTCAAATGAGTTAAAATAAAGCATTGTTTTCTGGCTCTTCTTTTTACTTTGAAAACTTAATAAAACTAATTCATAAAGAAAAAGTGAGGTCTTTTTGTTTTAAAACCTTTTTTATTCCTCTACAGAAATAGTTACATATATATCATGAGAACATACAATGCAGTTTCAGTAAAGAGATAACATTACCCTTCCCAGACCAAATCAGACATGTATTTACAGTTCTCACTCCTCCTGCACCCTTTGAATGTATTCTTGCTATTCATCCTTACATCTGGATTTTGACCCTTCTTTGCATACATTTTTCCCACCTCCAAAATATGCTGCTGTTGAGCCAGAAAATAAACACTCACTAAAATCTCAAATTAAGCTTCCCCCTGACTGAATTGCTGAGGGACCTGATCCTGCACTCACTGAAGTCTGTAGAAGTTTTAATCACAAATCACACAAGCAAATGAGACAAGGGGCCTTATATTCCTAATACCTGGGCAACCTTCTGAGCTGTAGAACTGAAGGCTTTCTTGTAATTGTTGTAATTCCAGAAATCTGCTAATAATAAAAATGGAATTTGGGAGATTTTTAGTTTGAACTTGGGCATTTCACTTAGGTCATGATCCCAAGCACTTCTTTAGCATGTTTTTTCCTTATGAATTATTAATACACGGCTTGTAATGGGCTCACAAGTGACTCCGGAGTCCTTATTAGTAAATCATGGTCACAATATCAAACTGAAAAATTCACAGGATGTAAAGATAATATTTAATCTCTGCAGGATGTTTTTGAGAGGGAAAATATACAATGGCAAAAGATAAATATTAATTGATGTTTTCCCAACTTAGGTCAATCAAAGCTCTTAAATATTGCAATTTTTTTATTATTTTATTTTATTTCATTTCCTGGTTTTAGAAACTTTTTTCCTGATGATTTTATAACAGCTTGTTTTACAGGTCATTTATTCACTCTCTCTACAAAACACTGTTGGTGGTTCTTTATTATTATTTTCAAATATACAGCAACTTTTGAAAAAATATAGGGCATACCTGTATGTTTGGTGTCTGTTTACATTTTCTGTAATGTAGTCATTAAGCACACAACGTAGACTTAAAGGATGTCAAAACTGACAACCACACTATGATTGATGATGCTGTGCTAGACTAATTCTTACCAGGTGTGGTGTGATGTGAATTCAAATGCAGCTCAGGGTTCTTATTTGTATTAGTAAAGTTGTGCTTTGTCAAAGTTCTGTGACTTCTTAACCCACTAAATCCATCTTCTAATCCAAGTTTTTCTTTCCCTTGTTGCTGTATACAATATTTTTCTTCCTCTCTCTCAGTAAAGCAATCCTTACCTCTTCTTTTCCAGTCAGGATTTCTTCAGACATCCAGTTCGTGTAAATTCCAGAAAATACCAAGTCTGATGAGGTTATGTTAATTAAGTGTAAAATCTACATAAAGGCTTCCTAAGTGACTTGAGCTAGGGCAGGCGAAATTATGTAGGGCGAAATTCACTCCATCAGCATAAAGCATAAACAGTAGAGCTTTATGTGGATAAGGAGTAAAATCCATGATCTTCAACCAGAAAAAGAGCTACAGCACAGATGTCTTTGGTCCCTACATACATTGTCTCCACTCTCATCCCTTGTCACTTGAAGAGCATAGCAGGGACAGCATCAAGCTATTATCTCTTGTGAAATGTCAGTGGTAAATATTGTGTAGTTAGACTTCTGAAAAAAAAAAAAAAAAAAGATATTTATGTGGTAGCCAGGGGTGCTTCACCTATAATGCCAGGCTTTTTTATTTCCCCTCTCTCTCCCCTTGGTACATTGTCACCAGTTGGAGCATTGGCAAGCCATGTGTCTAGTACCTTTGATAACAGAGGACTACGCTGGCACAGGGTGGGCACCAGAGTTACAATTGTTTGTTTCCCGAATGAATTATCTATCATGCTTGGTTGTATTTATTTTTATTAACAAAAATAATGATTTTTCAAACGGAGTCTAGAGACACTAGGAAATACTTATGGCAAAATTCTTAAGAGTTCAGTTTACTTCAACAGACAAATAATCTAAAAACCTAAATAATATTATTCAGTGAATCATAGCAAACCACATCAAATGTTGTGCTGCTAATCTATAAAAATACCTATTACCCCTCATCACTACCTCCCCCTTTCCCTCACCAAATGCTACTTCACTCAGGTCTAATTTTAAGTCAGTGCTTTCTCATGCAAATATCCATTGATTTGAATGAGATTTTGCAAGAGTAAAGACTGAGGAAAGACTCTGGGTTATAATCTTCAGAGAAAGACCCAACCCCTTCTTTTATGGATGCAGAAAGTCACTGTACAGGAAAGTTATTGTATTATTATGTCACAAAAATAGTGGAGGAAGGGCCAGCATTCAGGAGCGTAATATGTGCAATCAGTCTGCAAGGGACTGACAGGCACGGGTTGCAGAAACATCAGGGTGGGGGGGAAGGCAGGGGTTTGGGGTATCACCTATATTACTCGCCTAACTTCTCTCCGTGATTACCCTGAAATACCCTTAAGATCTCTCTATTGAAATCCACAGGCAACGTTGGAGCAAGTAGAGAGGGCCAGATTTCAGCTGTATTTGTAAATCACACACCAGACATCAGCGAAAAAAAATAAACAATCTATTTGTCTAAATCCTGGTAGCAAGCATTGGGGGATAGTGGGATAGTAATTCTGTGGGGGAGGGGGGAGTTTTTTTCTTATATTTATGTAATTTTAAACATTGGTCTTTTGGAATTCAGATATATTGAAGAGGCCTGAGGAAGTCACAGTGACCCCTGCAGGCAATACTGTATCCTTCAGAAAGAACTCAGGAAATTACAGTTATTTAGATTACAATTATATTACTTCTTTAATTGTTTTTTTTTTTAATTTTTTTTTTTTTTTTGCAGCTTCCTCTGTATTTCTAATATTTGGGAACTTGCAGTTGAACTGCAGCACCCTGGGGTATGGATTTTGATGGAGGTGGGGACAGGGAGACAGAGGGACAGAAGTTAACTGGAGTTGAAAGAGGGACAGAAATTAACTGGAGTTGACATCCGCATTTTAATTGCTGGTACAGTCTATGCTCACAAAATAGATTTCAGCTTTTGCAGTAGCAAGATATATGATGAATGATCCCTAAACTTGCAGCCCTGACAAACAGGTCTTCCCCAGAAACAAGAGAAATCTTGCTTTTCTGAATACTTGTTTTAGAGTGAAAAATTACATTTTTTTCTAAATCATTACAGTTGTGAATTGGAATTCCAGCTTTGTGATGACTAGCTGAAAATCACTAGAAAGACTGCTATGCCACCCATTTTATAACAAAGGTATTAAAGCATGCCAAGTGCATCAGCCACTTAATTGACACTCGTGGTTATCTTTATTTGCAATGTTTAAAGTTCTTCTGTATAAAAATAGCTGTCCAAAGAAGTGCTAAAGTCACTATAAAGACTGTTGTCACTTACTTGAGATGAGATGGTGTCCTGTGCCAGACATCATGCAAGGCTGGATGACCTAGCACATGGCAGTCATGAGAAGGAATGACAAAATGTTTCTTCTTATCATGAGCAGCCTTACATCTGGGTGGAGCTCAGGCAATTCTTGGAGGTCTTACTAGTTTTCACAGACCAGTCAGTGCTGTTTTCTTTGCTCCACTCCTTCTTCATCTCAGTTTGCTCATTGGCATTGAGTTTGTTTCTTCCTGCTGAAGTCCTCGGCTTGCGTTGCATTTTGGCTAGTTCACTCTTAGTGGGCTGGAAAAGAGTTTCTCCACAATATCAGCTGGTGTTAGTAGTGTCAGTGATGAAAATCTGCTTTAAGCAGATTTTCCAGGAGGCTTGGCTAGGTAGTATTATGTAGTAAGACTGATAATTGCTGCATCTGTATTTCACCCAACAGTATTAAGAACTGCTCTTATGACCATTGTTTTGGCAGCTGTAGAGTGTGTCCTGACAGATTTTTGAAGGGATGAGCTACTTAGCTATGGCTGTCCCTACTTCTGTTGTTACAGCTATTGAAAATGCAGCCTTTGCTTTAAAAACCTTGCTGCTTTGTTTATTTTCTGAACCAGTAAGATATCTCACTGATCAAAAAAGGCTTGGCAAAACAGAAATAAAAGCAGAAGAAAAATAAATGGGAGATCTGTGCTAATGTATTCCTACTTGTGATACGAGGTACTCTCAGCGGTGTTCCTTGCCCTGCCCCCATATATATGGCATGGTATCCAAACATGTGATTCAGACTTGTGGTTAATTTACTGTTTTTTAGCTAACTATCCACTAAGCCATGGTAACACCATCTCTGAAATATAAGGAGAATGTGAAATAATGAAACTTAAGGTGACACTTTTTTTTTCACTTGGGGCTGTTCTAGGACACATTTCCTCTCATTCAATGAAAGCTGAGAGAGCTCGCGAAGTTACTGTGTTTGAGGTGACACATGGTAATGCTTTTTGCCATGTAGTACCTTTGATTTAAGCCCTTAACTGTATTTTTGTTAATATGTATTTCTCTTTAATTTTTAGTATGTTTTAATGTTTCTTGGTAAATGAATATGACATTTTTTTGTCTACTGACATTTCCATGGAAGAACAAAGGAAGAGGCATATAGTCCAAGACCCTCTTATCCCCACAGGAGTGAGAGAGGTGGAAGAAAGGCTGAATGCAGCAGAGAGGACATGAGTGAATTTTAGCAGACAGCACTGAAGAGGAATAATCTCTGAACTTAATGTGCTGGCCAAGAAAGCACAGCTGATAACTTCCAAGGCCATTGTATACCTAAAATGCTAGCAGTGGTCAAAGCAAATTATGACTTTTATTACGGGGACCTTATGTATCATTTTACTGCAGCAGGATTATGCTGCCAGCCCTGCAGAGGGAGATTTAGTCAGGTAATTCTCATTAAGGGGCAAACCTCTCTGACTTCTGCGGGTGCTTTGCCTGATTAAGTACTGAAGAACCAGGCCCTAAGTTTGGCCCAGCTGAGCTCCAACCTGTCTTCCTTTATGCAAGTGAAAGCTTCATGTACCAGCTCCAGCTCATGCAGAGGAGTCTTACCAGACACTCTAATCATAAGGGGAAACATTTCCTTGCAATGCACAGCAATTTGCGTTCTTTCTCAAAACTCTGCTATTACATTATCCATTTTTCTTTTGATTAAAAGAGACCAAGAAGTGCACACTCACACACTACACACGCAGGCTTTCCATATAGGAGGCCTGGAATCCACATTCTAATTCTGTCTGAAGGAGATCTGGCAACTTTCAGCTCTTGAAGGGTTTATGCTGTTCTAATAATGGTTACAATTTACTGATAATTATCAAGGAGGGAAGTTACTGTGTTTTTTTGTTGCTGTTGCGTTTCTAACATATTCAAGTGTTTATAGAGGAATCTGATGACAAAGAGTTCTTAAGCACTGCAAGTTCTCTGAGCCTGTGCAGATGATCTTAACTTTACCTACTGAAGGTCAGCCTATGGCATTAGCTACTGCCACAGACAAGGAACTGGAGCTGCATTGGCACAAGGGAAATTTCAGAAGTTAGGCATGAATTTCTCCAAGTGCTCAAGCCTCTAGATTATAGTTTAGATTAGATAGACCATCCCCACCACCTTACAACTGAGAATGCCCTGGGAAAATAACATGGGATGTAATTGCAAAGGACAGACATATAATCAGAAAAAGCTCTTTCTGATCTGTGCAAAAGCATGGACAGTCTTTAGTTTGCCTCCACCTATACCTTTACTTTTTCATAAGAAGATTAGGGCACAAGGAGCAAGAACCAGTCCATGCTCCACCACTGACTTTTTCAGGAATTGGTATTTTCCTGTTCCTTAATGTCCCACAAATGGAGTGTTCATAATGCCACTTCTTTGCCTCAAAGGAAACAGGAAAATAAGAACATTGTAGAGAAAAAGCAGCATCAAGGGGACTGTGTGAGGTACCTGGACCAAGTTGATCGTGTATGCAAAATAGTAAACATTTATTTACGAAGCTGACTGTTTCAACTAATAACAAGATAAACAAAGAAACTGGTATTGCCAACATTGGTTGTCTTGTAGACTAGATTACTCAAAAAAATTGATATTTGACTAAAAACCATCTACTTTCTCAAAGATAAGTCTGGCTTCTTCTCCAAACATTACTATACTATCTTTGGCCTAGGGAGGGTCTGAGTGGAAATTTTTGTACATGACCACATGGAGCAAAACGTGCAAGAAAAAAAGGGAGTGAGGGAGAAGTCATATTAATCTAGCATCATTGTTCTCCATTTTTCAACAAGTGAGAATTAACAGTTTTGAGCTGCATACTCTAATAAGGAACTCAAATTAGCAATACCTATCCACACAAGAATTAGTATATGAATATTTCTGGAGAAATACCAGGAGCTTGACCTGTTCGGAAGACCTATTAAAGAAGGGGCTTTTTAATTTTCTGATCTGTTTTTTTTTCTTGTTATTGCCACCTCACAAAAAACTAAGAAGCCTTTTTGATCGAAAATCGGCTGTGCATCTACATGCAGCTCATAGTTGTAGGAGGTGTGGTATTTTTTTAGAACATCCAAGTAGGAATAAAGTAAATTTCACTAAGCAGTTATTCAATACAATAGTGGAGGAATGACAATCCACCCCTGCCTGATCTAGTATTTCAGGAAAATGGTTCCAGAGATCATTGTTACACTCAATCCTATTACTTATGAATAGATAATAAGTAATTATGTATAGTATATAGCAGAACTAGAAAAAAGTAAAAGGGGTATACAGGGATGCTGGGGATGGACTCTTCATTAGGGACTGTAGTGATAGGACAAGGGGTAATGGGTTCGAACTTAAACAGGGGAAGTTTAGATTGGATATAAGGAGGAAATTCTTTCCTGATAGGGGGGTGAGGCACTGGAATGGGTTGCCCAGGGAGGTTGTGAATGCTCCATCCCTGGCAGTGTTCAAGGCCAGGTTGGACAAAGCCTTGGGTTATATGATTTAGTGTGACATGTCCCTGCCCATGGCAGGGGGGTTGGAACTTGATGATCTTAAGGTCCTTTCCAACCCTAACTATTCTATGATTCTATGATTTAGGACAGCACAAGAACCCAATTTTTCAAGAACTGAAAGACATCAAAAGAAGCCTCAGGCATCCTAGCCCTTTGTAGTTGAGGAGACGATGCTGCATGCTGGATCTGGCTTCCTCTTACATCTGTATAAAGACAAATGTGCTGCTACTTGGGCCACTGAACAGTGTATTCAGATGACTTACTGCTATCAGTTGCAGAGTCCTCACTCTACTCCCTCCTGGGGCAGGTATTGTCTTTGAATTATGGTGGTCTCTAAAATTACAGGAGTAAACGATTAATACAGTTATAAATCTCAGGCAATTGCTTTCCACACCCACAGTACTGTATAGCACTATATGCTGTATGTCTGTCGGTCAAAATGGAAGCAACTACTTCCAGCTGTACTCTGTGTTTTAGCTGCAGGTCAGCAGGCTTAAATTGTGATAAATTTACAACACTAAATTTATTTGCAAAGTTTAATATAAACCACTTCAACCCATAGCATAAACAAGTTGGAAATCATAAGCAGTTTGTAATATCTCACTGAGCAACAAATATTAAGAAATAAATATTTTCTTGGAATGTTAATAGAATACATGATCTATGTTTTCAATCCTAATTTCAGCTTCTGATGAGATGAATCAAATATTCACATCCCAGCTGCTTCTGAATGTTCTAAGTGGAATTTCTTGGAGCAGCATGAGCAGGTGGTGTTCCCACACAGCTCCAAATAAAGTTTATACATGCTGGGGATGCTGGCTGCCTTACATACAAACACGGATTCAGATAACTAGTTTTCTTTTAATGCACATGCATGGCCATTTTGGCATGAGGTTGACAGATCTTCCCAAGGACAAAGCCACAGGTATAGGGATGTTGCCTGGAGCACTACCTTCTTCCAAGCCTAAGGCCATGTTTTTCTGTATCTGAGCCATAGCTTGTATAAACCACATGCATTCTAAGAATTTGTTTCAAGTGTTTTGACAATCCTTTTTGTACCCTGGTGCCAAGAGTGGGCTATGCAGAGTAGGATATGAAGTTATAGAGGATATCTGAGTCTACTAGGCCTGTTGGGATACAACAGACAAGCATACCTTGTAGGGTTCAGGTAAGGTGCAAGATAGGTTAGTCACATCTCAAATCTGGTTTCTGTATAAAGGCAGCATGCTGATGTGCACTAGCCTGTAGTCCAGTCCCAAGCATCCCTAGATAGAAATTGGTTGGTTTGTTCCATATTGGAGCCCAAATGAAAATTAACTGTCATGCAGCACAGAGGATAGGGATTCTGCATCAAAAAGACACATTGAATGAAAGTGCTCAAAAAGCCTTCCCCTTTAGCAAGTTAACCCAATCTTTCCCCTTCTTAAGCTCCCCTAATTTTCTTTAAAGAGAGATTCATAGTTACTCAAATATCTGCTCTGAATTGCACTTTGCCACACCCTGGCAACAGAGGGAATTTAGGGATCTCAGCTTCACAAGGCTGGAGTCAGCTTTTATGACTTTTCATTCCTCTGTGGCCCATTTTGACTTGGATTTTCATCTTTTTTAACTAGCTCAGCAGCAGAGCATGTATTTGTCATCCCATGTTGCAGACACTTTTGTTTTTCTCTAGTCTGTTATTTCAAGACTGTTTAAGATTCTGCCAGCTGGCTACCATCCTATGTTCATGGCATCATGCAAAGGAGCACAAAAGGACAGTAGAAATTTAATTGTTGCCCTTTATATCTTACCAAAATCACAGTATTCTTCTATGCTGACAGCTGAGCCTGAAGCAACAGGGAAAAAAAAAACTCATTTTGGACTAGATTAGATAAGAAGTCTCAGACTAGGGGAATTTTTATGTGTCCAGCTGTATAACTGTCCATTCCTCTTGCTTTATGAAAGTGATGTGAAGGACTTAGTAACTGAATCAAATATGCGGCTTCTAATTCCCAGTGCGAAAATTCCATCTAATGTAACTTTTAACCTTGCAAGTTGCTTCACTGGCCATGTGGATGCAGTACCATTGCCAGTGTCAAAACTTGATGCTTTAACAACAATGATGCTGGACTGCCAGAGCCCCAGGCAGGAGTTTCTTCTCCAGAAGTCCTTCTGCATTTTCAGTGTAAGTTTTGCTATGCTAACGTTTGGCAGTGAGGCTAGGAGATTTATTACCTGAAGAAAGACAAATATTTTCTTTGAATGGTTACAAATAAGGTGTCTTATGACAGTTGGGGTGTTCTTGCTTATGAATATAGAACATATTCGGTGAACACAAAGTATATTGCCCTGCTGACACACATTAGTTTCTACCCTGTATTTCTCTGAAAGGATTATAAGACACTCTTTTCTACTTTTATTTTTACTGTTATAGCCCCTAGAAGCCTTTAACCTAACTCTCACTGTGCTGAACTTTCTTAAAAAGGCATCTATTGAGAGATCTCTAACATTATAAAAAATGCAAGTTATGACTATATATGATATTTGAAAATATGATCAAGGTGGGTATTCTTAGTGGGAGAAATTATTAATAAGAACAATTTGGAAAATAGTGAAAGTCTCTGAAAGATAAAACATAGGTAAAGACTAAAATAGTATGGGGGAACTGTGTATTCTAGAACTCTGTAATTAAAATGAGTGTATGAGTACTTTAACATTCAAAATCAAAAATGCAGATCCAAGTCCTCAGATGGGACACCTGGACAACTTAATAGAAAGACAAGAGACCTCTCTAGTGTTTTGCTCCTGGGCTATGCTATAGATTCCTTACAGTTTTCCTAGTTCATCTAGAAGGGATTTTATTCTGGTTTGTTTCAAAACCAAGATAATTAGAAAAAAAAAAGGTTATCTAAGTAAGTATTTTTATACAAAAATTTTCATGTGCATGTATAGGTATCCATCTATTCACACATCTCACACAGAGGACACTCAGAAACAAAAATGTGTTGGAAAAAGCCCAAAACCATTATTGTCTTCAAAGAGTTATTTTCTTAAAAGTTTAAGTTTGTGGGACCTGATCATAAATTTATGCCATTTTTCTCTAGAGAGAGGTAGCAGCTTTCAGGACTGGATAACAACAGCTGCTAGCTTGTCCTGTTTTTATCAGACAACTTTGAACTTTTATATCTCTTGATCAGCAGGCTACAGCTAGGGTTTTAGTTATGTCACATCACTTGATTACTGCCTTTTGAGGATATTGCCAACGTGACAAAATGAGCTTCGTACACAGGAAATTCAAACCCCTCTGTTTTCGTATGAGATTTGTTCTAAGACCTGATGAAATTCTACCAGACCAGCTCCTCAGGAGTCAACAATTGCAATAAAAAGAGTATCTGTTGTAGCCTTTTAGTCCTTTTTTATTTCCCATGACAGGAGGGACTTGAACTTTTTTGTTTTGTTCAGTGTAAACCAATAAAATGTGATGTTAAAACACATTCATGTTTGCAACCTCTCTGAAGAGAGGCATTATAAAACTGTTTGAATTGTCTTTATTGAATAGTCACTGAATCTCAAGACCAGTTGGAACAGAAATATCAAGGCAATGTGAATATGATTGTGATACAGGACAGAATACCTGTTCAAGATATCTAAGACAAGGAAGTGCCACAGCAGTAACAAAATTCCTATCACCTGATGATTTTAGAAGAAAGAGGTGTTAACTAAAATAGATTAGTTTTGACCTAGGATACAAGAAGATAGCTTCATCATCCAAAATATTTTGCTTGTAACAGCAATTGAACACGATCATAAAGGTCTACTCTCTCTTTTTTTATTCTGAAACTAGAAATATTTTCTTTCACTGGTGTCTAGAAGATCCAAAACACCTCTCTGCAGTCAGTATTCAGGAGACACACAACATATGGTTACTGAAAACTGGCAACAGAACAGTTTCTCATTCTCCAGTCAGGCACTCATTGAAGATGCTCAGAGGACTATCAACACAGCAAATACTCCTTCTTGCTGATGCACTTTTTTACTGTAGTGACCTAGATAATCCTTTGATAAAAAAGGCATTTTAGTCACATACCTCATTTATTCAAAATCAAGTGTTCAATATGCTTTGTTTAAATTCCTGCATATAACAGAAAAACTAAAAAAGAGAGAGAAAAGACATATAGATGTAGGCAAGAATCTTGTCTTTTTGATTTTTTCAGTCATGTCTGTATATTTTTATTCTGTTATACATGGTGCATTTTTGCATCTCTACCCTCAGTTCAGTCTAGTATTTGAGGTCATTCTAGAAGTGCATATGATGCTATGATCTGCAGGGGAAAAAAAATAGAAAAAAGAAAAAAAGAAAGATAGCATTTCTAGCTCTGCAAACTGAATTTTCACTCTCATATACTTGTGAACAAAATATATTTGAAGGTAAAATTGCAAACCAAAAATGAGATGAAAGCATTAGCCACATCTCCTACTCTGAATTTACCAATCCCTCCCTGCCTTTCCTCATCAGCAAAGAAAATTAAGTAGATTAAGGCTTTTTACTCCTTCCTGAATTCCCTTCATTCTGAGTCTACACAGTTTCAAGTTATGACCCTGACTTATTGTACTGGAGTCCATACAGCCCCTCTTTTGTGACTGTAGTCTAATAAAACAGCACTTGTATATCCTAAAAACAGGTTGGAATATGAGAAATGCTTACCACAGAGTTATTGTTATTGGTTTAGGCTTAAGGATGAGTAGTGATCTAGACAAGAATCTGACCATGTGAAAATATGGCTACCTTTTCACTAAAATAAAGAGTGGGCAAATTACTGAAATTCTATCACCCTGTAAGTATCTACAGTGTTTTAGGAAATTGCTTGAAACAGAGCTGTACTGGTATAGGACCAAGAAAAAACCTAGGAAGGAAAACACACTGTTTCTATAAACTCACTATCTCTAAAGAAGAGGCTGTCCTCATCTCTCTAGCAGGCACAATGAAAAACGAGTCTAGAGACAGACCATTCTATGCATATCCTCAACAAAGAGGCATTGGTGACCTGTGAACTACCTTTCAGCTGACAGATTCATGAAGAACATGCTGGGAATGTCTCTACAGACATACCCAGGGAGCTTGTGAAGTCTCCATCCTTGGACATATTCAAAAGCCCCTTGGACATGGTCCTGGGCAACCAGATGTAGGTTGCCCTGCTTGAGCAGGGGAATTGGACCAGATGATATCCAGAAGTGCCTGCAACATCAACCACAATGTGATTATGTGATCTGTGATTGCTAAAGCCCTGAAATGTCTTGCATCTGTAAAAAATGGCTTCAGCTGTTCTGGAAGAGTGTGAGGTAGTGTACTGCAGTATAGGTGGTTCAGTGGTCTCCTGTCAATAGTCTGGGCTTTATGGTTAAAAAGAAGGGAGAGATAACTATTTTGAATGGAGCTAGTTATCAGGTCTTTATTGTGAGATAGCAATTCAGACTGAGATATTAAGTAATAACTCTTCTAGCTCACTCCTATTTTACAAATGGCAGCGGAAGAGCTTCCAATCTGCTTGAAGGCAAAGCTGATGCAGCAGAGTTTACTCGCTAGGGTATGGGCTCAGATGGGGAGAAAAGGTTCATGTGGGATTGATGAAAGTTAGTCTCAACCAAAACACAACACCTAACTTGGACAATGCAAACAGATTTAGCATTTCCCACCATGCTGACCATGAAAAATAAATCAGGTAAATGAGCAAGCAGGGCATCTTTTAGTGCTGGACTTGGCAATCCTGTGGTAATGGTTGAACTTGGTGATCTTAAAGGTCTTTTCCAACCTAATTGATTCTATGATCTACAACCATGGGATCATCATTTGTTTTAGGTAAGACTGCCTAGTGGTATAGATACATTTTCTAATAATTTTTTCCCAGAGGAATAATGTTCCCATTGAATCTTTGGCAGGTGTCTTTTCCTTTCAGTTCCTAAAATGAGCGCCTTGCAACGTCTCAGAAACAGAAAGCTGAGCTTCTTTACTGGCTTTGCAGAAAGATCAGACTTTAGAAAGACACCTTTCTATAAGACTTTCTCTAGTGATTTTCCTTGCCACTTCTCTGTTCTGGAAAAATAACAGCTTTTCTGTCAAGAGTTTTGTCTAGTAGTCATGCCTACTATGTTGTAGAAGGACAGCAATAACAGTATACTATCGTAAATTTTCCCTTGTGAACTTCCAGGGCAGAAAAAAAAGTTAAAGAAAAATAGAGCAGAAAGGATAAATCTACAGTAAGCTACCACATATCTTATAGGTGCACATCAAATTGCTCTTGAAACCAAGGCAAAGAGTAAATATACAGCACAAGACAAACTACGAAATAATAATATTAAAGTAATAGAAAATGGGAGATTTTCAGTTTGGGGATTTCAGAGACATCTGTTCTGAACCTATTCTGTGATATTCCATATTTTTGTTAATTTCTGGAATTATTGCTTGTAAAATGAACAGAAAACACAAAATTGATATGTTACATGATAAGTGCCTGGTAACATAAGCAGTCACCTACATTAGCATGCTAAGTGAAGGGTCCATTTCAACAACATAACGTATTAACTTAACACAGCCTGTGACAAGCTCAGTCTCTGAGAAACAAGGTGCCTACTCCACACTTGGAGCAAGGACTTCCAGATGAAGCATCAGTGGGATCAGCCCTTTCAAGTCCATTTCAAAAAAGGTTGTTGTCAAAGTAAAAAGGATTTAAAAAAGAAATTATATGAGGCCTGGAAAACCTGCCTTATGGTAAATGGGTAAATCTGTTGCCTTTACATAAAAAGGTTAAGAAATGACATGACAACAGTCTAAAACTACCTGCATTATTTCTTGCAATGGGGTCTTTAATCTGGAAAATAAAGGCACAATAAAGGATGAGGTGAAGCTACATGAATACAAACTGAAAATAATCTGCGATTTTTAAGAGCAAATTAAACTATTGAAAAGGATGTGATATTTTCTTTGAATGACACAAAAGGTCTACATTAATATCAGTACTAGAACTCAGTTCAGACTGGAGGCAAGTTTTATTTTCCAGAAATAAAAAAAGTGTTTTCTATATTAAAGACAATCTATTTCAAATACAAGGAGCTATGTATAAATCAAGACTCATGTTCTGGTATGATTTAGTGCTATTGATCATTTACATGGATATGAATGGTAGCGCTTCAGCAGCTCCAGATTTTCTTCCTCTCTCAGAAGTTACACTAGATCAATAACCAAATAAATGGGAAGATATTCAAATAGTTTTGCTCAATGTATTTGTATCCAAATCTGAAAATCTCTGTGCCTGACCCCTGCAGGTCCCTGAGATGCCCCAGGGTTCTGTTAAGTCTACAGAGGAGCTTTGTTCTCTTGGTGCCTTTAAATGCTCCTTCCTCAGCTTGGACTGGAAGCACACAGGAGGCCACCCAGTCAGAGCCTAACAGCTGAGCTTCAAGGCTGCAGTCCTTGTTGATTTAGCCTGTCAGCTTGTCTCCTCACAGCCTTCTTCACCATGGGTGTTACCCAACTTTCAGTAGCCCAAGCTGCAATCTGAGCTCAATCAAACACACTGGAAACCATACCGATTTGATCAAACCAGGATGTTCAGCAAGTCTGAAGTAAACTGTTACACTGGTGATAGAGTAGAAGAAAATATAGACTACAAAAGATGGGACAAAACAATTCTTAGGAGTTGTGCTACTGGCTTTTAAATATTTTCTAAATATAAAAGAAGGTTTTCATTTTCTGAATGTTAGGATGAAATCTCAGACAGCCCAAATCCTTTTAAAAACATTGTTTCATCTGACCCATTTGGAATGCTGAGACAGTGAATAGCTCTGACTGCATATTTAGAAGTATTACAGGCGTTGTATTGGAACAACTGATATAAAAACACGCTATCCCACGCTCCCACTTTTCCCACTATTTGCCAATTTGTAATTACAGTATGTAAATACACAGCAGAATGGGTCTTTGGTTAATCAAATTGATTTAATTGCTGAATCCCCACAGATGAATGTGAACAGAGTCTTCTCTTTTCTCATTTTTTGTTGGCAAAACATAACCACACAAATGATAAAAATTCCACCAGAAATGGGAATGGTATTTGAATAATTCTTTTACTGGAACACTGCTAGAACACCTGTAGTCAGATTCAAAGGACTTTAACAAGGTAATTCCTCATAATTTTAGAGCTGTAAATTATGGCATACCCTAGAGATACTGAATTAATTAGGCCTTTGTAGATTATCAATGTGTATATGTCTATTTCTTATGGAAATCTGACATTGTTGTTCATTTTCTGAATTATGTTAATAAAAAGGCAGATATACTAACACAAAAAATGTTGCAAAGGGTTCACCAGATATGCTCATTAGTTCATACTCTGAATATAAAGCTCTTGTAATAGTTATGAGTGTTATTGTTAATATCACATTTAGCACTAGTCATTGGAGCCACATTATCCTGATTGCTTTTGGCAGGTAACTGAATCATATAATCTAAAGAAAGAAAGCCTGAAGATGATGTCCTTGGCAAAATAGTGGGTCATTAAAATCTGACGACTTCATGCACTGGCAAAAACACATGTAACTTTCGGCGTTTTGAACCAACCTTGGATACTTTCATGCTCTAGGATCCAGGAACTTGTCAGTTACTCAGGCCAGAATGTAGCCTATCAAGGTAGCACACGTTCCTGCACAAGTCTGTGCAAACCCTGCTTTCTGTGTTAAGAAGAGTGTGCCCTCTTACAAGGATGATAGCCTGAAAGATTTGGGTACCAGAATCCCAGAGCTTGCCCTGCTAACCGTCAAGAATGAAGATTCAAATCTGACATTTGTGATAAGACAAACTAAACCCATTTGCTAGAGACACTTTGTCAACAGAGTCCCAGATGTACATGAAAATTCATTATTCACAGCAAAGGTATTGGGGCTTAAAACTCCAGAGTCAAACAAGAAAGCTGATCCTCATCCTTCCAAATCTTGGATACATGTTGTGACCATTTTTGCATCTTATAAAGAAAGGAATAGTAATAGCAGTAGTAGTAGCAATAATAGTAAGAGTAAGAGTAATAGTAACATATATTTTTCTTCAGCTGTTCTTTGAACAAAGCCAGATGTCCCTGTATACTGAGTCCCACTCCAGATGCATTCTGAGGCCTGTGTTAGCTCATCAGAAGATGCTAAAGGATTATCTGGTCTTCATCAGGTTTTGGCACAAATATCTTTTAGGCTTTTCTCCTCTGCTAATTTACTAAACTGCTTCAAAGAACTTTTACCAAAAATAATTGAGAAATATTAAGGGTAAGAAGTTTTACATAGTTACATTGCTTAAAAGTCAGTTCCACATTCAGAGACTTTCATTTAGGTGTGTGAAAGTACCTGTTCATATGTGATGTAGAATGAATTCTCACTATATTCATTCAAGAGCTAGTAAACATGACCAGGTGAGTCTAGAGACTTTGGTTTATCAAACAAGATGTTGCCTTTACCCGGAGTGAACAGATCTCTGCTAACAGCTCGATTTTTTTGCCTAGATATATGCATTTGAGATGACCTTATAGCCTCCCTTGCTAGTAAACCACAAGTCCTCTTCTATAACCACCGAGCCTGTGCAGATATCTTAGGTACTCTAGGATACCTAAACATTATCAGGTGCTTATGGTCGAACACCTGAACTGAACCCTGGGCTTTTACTGCAAAAATGGTTTAGACATTAGCATACTCATAGACACATTTTTTTCTAGACAAGTTGGTCTAGATTTCTGAGGCTGAATGTGAATCCTATCTGTGAAATTCAGAGATTAGTTACTAGCTGAGACAGTGCTGTCAGAACCAGTTTTCAAGTTAGGTACAAATATGTCCTGGTACTAATATGTACCTAGTACCCTTATGCAGCGCTGTCCATAAATGCTTGGAGAAAGCTTCATCAATTCTAGACTACCTCAGCCTAGGAAGATATCTGCTAAGGTCATTAATATTTCACAAATAATGCCACTGCTAACTTTTGATCTCTGCAGTTCATGAGAATACTGATTTAATTGCTTACTATATGTTTCTTCAAGACTCAGGATAAAACTGCTGCCAGATTTCAATTCTAAAGAAAATAAAATTCTTTACATTGCTTTTGTATTTGCTTTGTGTGATAACTACCTTTTTAGGGTATTACTAAACTCAATTAGAAATTCTTACTTGTGCTGCAGCATTTTGCTGAGACTAATGAACAAAGTTTCATAAAATCAGCCTGTGACCATGTGACGACTATTAAAACTTACAAACCCCTTAACAATTATCATAAGGAAATCAGCATACTATGGCACTGTTAAAGGGTGCATCATGAACCAAAGTACTTCTAGCTCATCACAGCTTTGCCTGCTCATGCTGGAGCACAGACCTACTTTTAAGCAAACAGATGGAAATGCAAACCTCTGATATTCCTATTTCACTTTGTGCACAAACATATTTAGAAAGGAGGTATTACATTGGCCTTGAAAGACGACTGCAGTGCTCAAATTTCTTCCTTTCACACCTTCTTTTTCTATAATTTTCTATCAGTGCTTTATTATAGCGTCAAGTTTGTCATGATTTAGGGTTTTCTAAACTAATGAAATAACTGTTACACTCTGTGTATATGTAACATAATGATGTATAATTTTCTTCAAGCTAAATTACCAATTTTTGGAAGGTTTTCATAGCTTCGTTTCCTTCCACCTTACTAGTAACACTGTATGCCGTTATTTTCTGTCAGCCTGGATGCTAATCCTTTTCTTCAGTGTTTTCTGTGCTTAGTGTTGGTGTCTCTTCTGGCAACAGCCAGAGCTGGCCCTTCATTATCGTCCTCATCCTTCAGACTTTGGCTAGCAAACTGGGAGTGTTTTAGCCAGGCTGGTAAGTATTTCACAGTGGGACCTTCCAACGCTGAGAGACGCTTGCTTTAGAGAACACCAGACATGCCTGGAACATTTGGCTTACAGGTGCTTTTACAGAAGTCAGAAGCTTTCCTAATACTCAAGTCTTATGCCTTATTCTTTCCATATCTATCCTAACAGCTTGATCACTTTTCATATTGTAGCATACAAAAGGACTAGGATCCTTCTTTCTTCAGGTATCTGCATGTAGACGTACACAGGTAAACTATTCACACTTGGCTTTTCTTAGAGAAAAAAAATGTCCAGTTTAGCTTTTGCCTCACATAGTCCTCAAAGCAGGTCAGGTGAATTGTACCTTAAAAGTATACATTAATCTCCACTAGCTACAAATGGCTTTAACTAATAGAAATATTTATATATATTTATAATTTGCATGTCTGTATCTATAAAAGAATCTGACCATAAAATGTAAATAAACTATCTAGGACAAATCATGTGATTTTTAATAATAAATTTTGCATCCACGTGAATCCCATAAAAAACCCTACAAATAAAAGCAATTTTAGTGTGCATTCCTTTATACTGTTTGCTTTTTTCCATCTTGCCCAAAACACCTATAACTGTTATGTAGTTTTACCAGTTTTGAGCGTTCGTTGTCCACTGAATACTGCAACACTGAACGCATTGTACTTAACCTAACAGCAGCTCAATGAAGTAATCCAACAGCATATTCTAGGTGCCTACAGAAACAGAAACATCCTGGCCATAAAAAATAATGCCCTTGAAAAGCTATTTGGAGAAACATTTAGTTCTTTTTAGTCTTTCAGAATGAAGATGTGTTGTATGAGGTATTTTATACATGCAAATGCTTCATTTTCTTTCTTTAAGTCTTTATGGTACTATTTGTTTTCAAATGAGTTTTGTGGTTGTGTTATACAGAGAATGCAAAAGCCAGTATACGTTTCACCATTTTGTGGCTTGACTACTTTTTTCTTTAATAAATCATCATCGAAGATATGAACAATTTAATTTCACAGTATAAATATTTCCCTTTTCAATTTGTGTGTTTGTATGTGTGTGCCAAACCCAGATTTTTATAAAAAGCAATAACCTAGGAAACCACAAATTTGGCACAACATGAAGCTGTGCCAAATAATACTCCCATGGAAAAACAGCACATGATACAGACCATTTATATTTATTAATCCTGAGCTCGAAGAAATACTTACGTTTTTATGCAACTTTGGAAGCCATATTAGGTGATTTCTGACTTCTCGGTAACATAATGATGTACCATTATATCATAATGACCATAAATGTCCCTCCTGCTGTTTCTCTGCCCAGAACAGACCTTTGGGTACATAAACAATTTCAAAAATAACTGAAGTATTGGTATATTGAAAATTACAGTAAACTTTGAAAACATGACTATTGGAGAAAATATCAGTTAGAAACATAGAATCATTTAGATTGGAAAGGACCTTCAAGATGATCAAGTCCAACCATTGACCTAACACTGACAAGTCCGCTACTAAACCATGGTCCTTACCGCCATATCTACATGTCTTTTGATTACCTGCAAGGAGGTATTTAAAACAGATGGAGAGCAGCAATTACTGGGGTTTAAACTGTTTTCTCTTTTAGTCTACTTTCTCATTCATGATCATGGCATAGTGACTTGAAAGTGGAAAAGTTATTGAAGGCCACTGCCATCCACCTTTTTAACATAGCTCTGCTATATTTTAAGCAAGGTTACAGACACTGTAACCACAACCAAAGAGGGAGTAGGGTGTTTGTCAGATGTGTTCCAGAGGAATAGCTGGAAGAGACAGGCTCCAGCAGCATGGATATCTGCTATACTTCACCTTCATCTCAGGTAAATTAGAGGTGCCCCTGCAAAGCACTTACCTGCTTATAGTGTCAGGAAGCCATGATTCTTTTTTAACTGCTTCTCCCTGCTCATTGAGTTAATTGGACCCAAGTAGACCATCAAACAGGAGAATTCTGCTAACACCCGCCAATCCAACAAGGAATCAGAGACTTCTGATTCCAGAAGGTAGAGTCTTATTTGGGATGAATTTTATTGTTAGAGAAGAGGTTATGATGGCACACAATAAAAAAGACTTGGCTTATTGAGTTTCTTTTGTGACTGAGCCAGTTTGATCTGATGTTAACTGGAGTCTCAGCTAGTTGATAGAAAAAAAATACTTTAGCATAAATGGCCTTCCAACATACTAGAAAAAAATGGATTAAAAATAGAAATCTACTTTCTGGAAGGGTCAATGTTACAGAAAAAAAAATATATCTTTAATCCTGCTTGCTTGTTTCATGTTCTGGAAACCATTCAAGTTTAGACTGTACTAGGATATCCACCTCAGTCACAGTAGTAATTAGGCAGGCTAATGTAGCCTTTGCCAGGACCTGTACAGCTGCAGGGCCCATTCACCTACTGTCTGAAATAACATCTTTTATAACTAACTTAGTGTCTACACACTACCCTGACATAGTATCTTTGCTACTTTTATGAGAGCAATAAAGACATAAGCTGGAAGCAATACAGCTGACATGTCGTATGTGTGTTCCAGTTACCATGTTCTTTCAGCCAGTACAATGGAACAGCTAAATACAGGCAGAGGTTCAAGCATTTCCCAATATCATGCATCTCAAGTTCCTCAGGACTAGAACTTGTGGTTCAGTCCATCCTGCTAGTTGACTCTCAATTCAGCTAGATCTAGGCAGGCCAGGCCCCTTAAGCTTTAGAGCTCACCGTCACAAATGGGAACTCTGCCAGACAGCTTTTTGGAAAAGGACCTCACACCCTTTCTCCCCAAATTGCAGCCAACTCTGGTGTCCAAATAAAACCTAAGAAATTATTTTGCCAGTTATCCAATAAAAACTTCTTGAAGTTTTAAGGGAATATATCAGAGAGATTTCACATTTGCATTCTCTCGGTTACATTTCTTTACCCTCTCTCATCTCAATTTGTTATGTTTGGCCACATTTCTGGGTCTGCTCTACTTCAGTTCTTTTGGAGTCCAGGAGATCTATAATTACTATTTAAGAACCAGAGTTTTGTCAAAGCAATGCAGCCCAATTAATCTTGTTTCTTATAATAAATCTAAAAAAAAAGAAAAGTGAGGTTTGGAAAATGTATTCATGTTGTGAACAGCCGAAACAAACCACTGAGGCAGACTTCAATGTCCACATACTGGGTTAAAGCTTTTTAATAACCTAATTTGCCCTAGAGCAAACAGTCACCACCATTTTGCATTTTGTGATTTTCAGATCTGGTAGCCACAGAAAAGGAAAGTTCCAAGAACAACATGACTGCTGTGGACACTGATGTTTAGATGATTGGATTTAATAATCAGACTGGGTGATTATTCTCAGGACTTATACCACAGTTTCTAACATGTTGTATTTATTAAAGAGAAGACTGCCAGGAGCAAATTAATAGCTATGTTTGGGGTGATTCTCTGTTCTTAAAAGCAGCTTCATTATCAGATAATCAGTTTAGCAAGCTATTTACATTAGCTCTACATGTATATCCAGATCTTTCCATAACTTGTTCATGCATAGTCCTCCCCAGAGGTCAAGGGTACTCCTTGCCAGAGCACCATTTACTAATCAGAGCAAGGCATCACAGGCTTTGAATTCCTGCCCTGGAAAACAGTGTCAGATACATTGTGCATGTATTTTACTGACTGAAATTCCATTAAAACATGTAGATCAGTCTAGCTCCTCTTAATATAAATATAGTGAACCAATTAACTTCACTGGTGCATTGTCCAAATAAGAAGTGCAGGACTGGAAGAGTGTTCAACAAAAGCAAATAGCCCTATCTCCTCTTTAACATCCAGAAATCTGCCTATCAGAAATCCATTGCTATTAGAGGTAAGGAAAGAGTCTTGGCAAGTTTAAATACCCTTCAACAGAAGTCCTTTGGCCTCTTTGAAGAGAAATTTCAACAGTGACTAAACCAAGACCACAAGAGCATCCACAAACATTCTTGAAATGAATCCTTCCTGATTTAAAGTGGAAAACAGCAAAATTTTTATTGAATTGTCCTACTGCTCTCAAATTATAATGTGCTCTAGTAGATTGCAGGTCAGTCACACCAATCTGGAGGATATTATTTTTTTTCCCTTTCCCTCCACTCATTCTTTTCATTCCGACAGCACTATTGATGAAGACCTCAGGAAAAAAAATACCACTGCCCAAGACACTTTGATGGCCTTTCCACTGTGTAATTATACTTACTCTTGATAACACTAAAGACATGCCTTATTGGTAGTGGCACGGGCTGCTTTCCTTTTCACAGAGAGATGGATTGTTTCTGCAGGCCTTGATGGCCTTCAAATTATCTGAGCACAGAAAAGAGAGCAGAGTGAATTTTATTTTAACTCATTTTATTTCTAAATTTATTTCCCAGTAGCTAGAAGGTGATGACTGCCCCAGCAGTCAAGTCAATTGTTATCTGTGGGACTTGATTATGTTTAGACCCAGTCTCTCATTTTGAGCAAGACACAGTTAATGAGGAGAGAAATGAAAAGTGCATTGAGTCACAGTGTGTTTGTGGTAATTTGTGACACATTCACTCTACTCAGTTCTTTGTTTATTCCTTCCCCCCTCCATGCTGGTCCTGTAGAAAAAGGAACAGATAAGCGAATTCAGTGGGAGACAGTTAAGGGTGTTGAAAGTAATGAATCTATATCTCTCTATCTCTTTCCCCATTGTTGGCAGTAATTGGAGCAGTGTTCATCTATACAGTAAAATGCCAGTGAAGCCCATCTTAATGAAACATCTTTTTTTCCATTATTTTGCAACACATTTTTCATTGACACTGCTAGTTTTTATTTTCACTATGCGCTTTTTTTTTTTTCCCAAGCTCTTTGCCACTCTTCTAAATAATAGTCCATTAAACAGTTCACAGTGTGTGTTCTGTAGAAATGTAAAAAAGTGATTGGATGATACTAATTAAGGAGAGATTTTGTTTCCACTTACTGCAGATCAATGGTGGGTTACATTAAAGCTGCATTTTTGTGATGAGTTTAAACACAAAAGAACAGCTGTGCTAAATACATATTTCAAGGCTTACAGGTAGGTCAAATAAATCTCTCTTTCTTTGCCTGTCTATTTGAAAACTATAGCAAACTGTATGCGAAGAATAGTAGTAAAATAAAAAGGCAAATTTCTCGCTGCAGATTTTTTTCAGTTGTGGTAGCAGAAACTGTTAAATCAGGAATGCCAATTGCAATGCACTGAGATCCTGTTGGCTTTTAATTTACTCTATAGCCTACTATGCATTAATTTTAATGAGACTTTTTTCCTCTGTTTTCTACAGTTGCCACTTTAAGGTATGCCCTCACTGATTTATGGCAATGTTAGATACAGGGAAAAAAAGTCTTAGTGAGAAACCTCTTTCTGTATTTGAACCCACACTTCTTCACTTAATCCTAAATTATTCTGAGCACAAAATTTCTCTCCATACAGAGATACGTTCATATGCAAAGAAGAGTGGCAGTTCATTCCAGTCAGATCAATTAAAATAGAAATTCACTATTCGCTGGCATTCCTTGATCAGCACAAACAACGTTCAGAGGAAATTCACCTGGTTGCCTCGAAGTAACATAATGAATCCTGAGCATATATGACAAGGAACTAAAAGAGAAAATGCTTTTCAGACATTCAGGCTCTAAATATTAAAAGCACAAAACTATTTTTAAATCAGTTCACTCTGACTATTTTAGAAATGTATTTTACCTAATATAGGGTCCTATATAAGGGAGCTATAGGGACGTTGTTTTTATCCAGATAATTTCAATATCAAAAAAAATAAGAATTGCTATTTGTACTTTCCTTGTATTACAACAGTCTAGATCCTAATTCTAAACCACTATTAGCAAAGTAGAATAACACGAGATACACTTTTTATACCATGGCTAAGGAGGCTGTCTGATATCTTGATTTTGTAGTAACCTAGGTCACATGTGGATATAGTATTACCTAACCAAAGTTATACAGAAATAGATTAAAAAGTTTAATTTGGTCCATCTTTACTATTTCATGTTTAAATTATGAATTTAGGACTACATGACTTCTATAAAATCAGCTTGAAAGAAGAATTTATCATTCATAAGATTTTTGTTCCATGTTGAATTCCGGGTGGTCTCAAACTCTTGAAGTGAACTGGGTATGTTGAAAATGTACCCACCAAACTCTGGACTTCATTGCTTTTCAACCAGGTGTATTTATGATAACTTTGAGAAATTCTTACTTGTATGTAGTGCTCTTAACTCTAGTACCACTCTTGGGTCTCCTGCACAAAGAAAAGGACATCCATGGCTAGCATGAAGGGCCTGCTAGTCTGAGGACTACCTGTGTATAAACACATGGACAGCACCATCTGAGCTCCATGCTTTATGCCACAGTGGGTGATCTAGCTGGCTTTTGCACTGGTTGCACAAAGCTAATGCTTTCCTTAACATCATTATTGAAATGCCTTTCTTCTTTACACACCTTGAAATACAAACAATGCTGTATTGCTGCACATTTTTGGTCTAGAAAGATGCTCTTTTAACCTGTGCATCAGCTGATTGATAGATTCATACCTTCTCATGAAAGAGAAGACTTAATCACAAAGTCTGAAGACATATAGGAGGGGTTACAGAATTTAAAAGCTGTGCTGAGTCCAGGCTATGTTCAGCAAAGGCCTGTTTTCAAGAGTGACATCCACTCTCAAACTGAAAACAAAGATGGCTGGGAAGCATTCTGTTAGTTACAGACACACTTCCGGTGAATAAAATGGTCTTTAAAACCTGCACTACTGTGCACCCCATGCTGTTTTTATTGCTGTTATGAATGGGATAGATTAGGCCAAGTAACACCATTTTTAGTTCAATTTTGCTCAGTGTCTCTTTACTCGTAGAACCCACACATGCAGAAACCCTTTTTTCAAGCATGGGTTATCACTGGTATTCTCACAGCAGTTTATGCAAGGAAACTTTTCCTGGTATAATTCATTAAAAATTAATCAACCCATTTCTGTGCAAATCTCTGTGACATGTGTTCTTTGATGCAATGAGTGCTGAATAGTCTTTTATTTATTATGAAATGACACAAATGGAACTTTCTAATTGGCTGTCAGTGATGTCATACCCAAGTAAATGCTCAAGTCGGCTTATTTCCCTTATTATGAGCATACTCCATGACAGACTGTGAGTTTCTGGACAGCTCCTGCCCCTCTTGGGTAGTTAACATCACTTTGCTGGAAGGATTGCATTTATGCTTCTGTAATAGAATAGAAATGTGACAGTGTGTTTTGCTGTCTTTGTTTGCATGTGGGGGATATTTTTCCTTCTTTTACTATGCTCCCTTACTACTTAACTTTCTATATTTTCCCACAGGAGCAATGTGGAGCTTACTGAGTGAAATTAGCAACAACTTTCCCAGGCATCATTTCAGGGCTTGCTTTTTGGGTGGTTTCAAGGGTTGTGTCAAAATCAACAAGAAATGTGGTCACATTCATATCTAACTCATAGTTAACAGACTTCATATAATATGCAGAAGTTTCAGCAGCACAACCACTAAAGGGATGTAGCCAAGAGACATATGGAAACAGTGAGATTTTGTTCTTGTGGTTTTCAGCTTATTTACGTATTTGGTTAACAGCTCCTCGTTAATGCAGAAAGATTGCCACATCTCCAGCCTTGCCAGGAGAGTCCACTTTCACTGCAGGAGGATGTGCTTTCCAAAGAACGTGCTTTGGCAGGAATGGTTCTGCTTACATTTATTTGTTTTTCTCTGTTACCCATGTTATGCGCTTACAGAGCTCAGATAAAGGGCAAATGTTTTGCTTCTAGGATCCACTTTCCAAAATCACATGGCAAGGTGCCACATCCTCTAGCCATACTCCATACAGCTCTCCAAACCAATATCACAAATCCATGACTTCTTTACTACCTCAGCTCCCAGCTACTTTCATCTTCCTTCATAATCAGCTCCCCTCCCACGTACAACCTTCAGCTTACAACTAGCTTCAAGATCCCCAGTCTGACAGCACAGCCAGGACCACCCTCAAGCACACCACAGCCTCTTTTCGACTCTCTGATCTCTCATGACCTTTCTGATCAGTCTCAAGCAGGTCTGCAAGAGAAGAGAGGCATTGCAAACTTGTGCTGTTGCTGGGGAGAGTATAGGTGAATGCATCTTCTAGGGTGGTCTACCAAGAACCATAATCTAAGCTTCAAATCTACACTTGGACTCTTCCCTCACCACAAGTTCCTTATGTTACCTAGTAGGGTATTTAAGGTATATGAAGTAGCAAAAGATAAATAGACCTGGCGACTCCAGCTCTTTATGTGATTTGCTTACAGGATGTTCTCCCAGTTGTCCATGATTACTACTTATCACATACATAATGACAATTCAGATGTAGTAATTCTTATTCCCAGGGCTTGGAAAAAGTTGCAGGATGTAAAGTGCCATAATCCCAGTTGGTGGAACTAGCATGGTGCTACTGAAAGTGAAGCTGGAGTTTAGTAATCAGAGTTTTTCACTGTTTAATCAAATTATTGCAAACAGTGAATATGAAATTTAGCTTGAGAGAGAGGTGTGACTTACACTGGTATTAGGTGGTCCTATCTTTCACTGTTTGAATATTCCTTATTTTGTTTTGTCTTAAGAAAAATAAAAGGAACGTTTCTTTCTCTTTTTACTCCCCTTTTCTTCCTTTTTATATTCCCCCCCCCCCCGACAAACAATGGCTTAATCTAAAGAATAAAAGGACTATATCATTATATCATTTTCTAATCCAATTACAGATCTTTGATACAGCCCCTTATCTTTTCTGTTCATGCAGTGATATACAGATCACATGGTTCTTTAAACTTGAAAATATCTTTACTTTTCAGTTCATGCCTTTACCTTTTCCTTTGCATTTCACTAAAACACAAATGTGCAATATTTAATTATTTGATTCCTATCTTATTAAAGGAAGATTAATAGAGACATTAATGAATACAGTAATGTAATCACCAGTTAACTTTCCTAGAATAATTTGATTGGGATTTCATTTTAGAGTATTGGGTGAAATGGTGGCTCTAGTAAAATTACAGCATTCCCATAAGATTTAGTAGCACTGGAATCTCATTCCCTACTTTCCGATGACCAAAAAATTTCCAGGATTTGGCTCTGTCAAAGCGGGACTGCTTTGTTACTTTAATGTATGTTAAACTGACAGGAATATTCTCACAGCTGATCTGCCTGTTAATAGGAGTTGGGAAGAGGAAGAGTCTTTTCCACAGCCTACAACTGGAGCAAGGATCAGCTGCCCAGCTAGGCACCAGCTGTTGCAGCAGTGTATACAGAAGCTGCCATACTGGCCGTTAGAGATGTTAAATGCACTCCCATCGCTCCTTGAAACCTGGCCATGAGCAGATAAAATTTCAGTCAGCCCAGATCTGTATGTTCTATTGAATGTTATGTGCTGACACTGGGAACAAAATGCATATTGGTGACAAAAATAGTATTAAGCACATGTAACTTTATTAAAAAGCTTATGCTTGTTCATCAACTCTGCCTTTATAGAGAAGTATGAGATTGTTCAGTAGACTAAATGTAATGTTTAACTCTTCAATCTCATGCAGCATTTATGGAAGCAGCAGTATTCTTTATAGGATACACAAGAGGCATAAAAATGTTTTGTGATCCTTGGTCTTTTATACTTGCATTACCTCATTATTTGTCTCAGGAAGCCTTGTCTTGCCCACCCATCTTTGCTATTAGCACTGTCTGAAAGTCTAATATAAACATTCCATTCTCCTTTTTACATCTTTTTTATTTTTTCCCAGGTGCTGTTTCATCATTCTTCCCCAATGCTATTGAAAAAGGCAGCAACCTTTTCATGTCATAAAGAACTAAAGCAGTTGCACTCACACCCAACCCTCTGCAGCTGGGGTAAGTGATCAGAAGGATAGCAAGTTCCTCTCATCCACCCCAGTAAGAAAACATAGTCACATGTAAGCAATGAAGCTTGGGGATATGCCACTGGAGACATGCAGGAGGAGAGGTTGCTGAGGACATACAGCTGAGGACATGGCTGAAGATACACCCATGGGAGGAGGCACTCCAGGATGAAAGGTGGTACCTTCTAGGAACTACAGGTGATCTCAACAAGGAAGAGAATCCCTAAGGACTGCAGCTGTGGGCACCCACAATGGGGAGAGAAAAATCATTGAGGGACTGTGCCAATTAGTGACCCATATCAGAGTGAGGGTGTCCTTCAGAGTGAGGATGTCCTTAAGGAATTGTAGCCATGGGTGACCTATGTTGAAGCAGACGAAAACCAGTAAGAAGTGAAAGCTAGCAGACAGAAACCATTAGGCAGACATCTTAAAATCTTCTGTACCATACATTTCCTCACTGAGGTAACTGGGATGATCTGAATGTAACCTAAAGCAAAAATAAAGGAAACAGATCAAGAAGGGAGGAAGGAGAGACTTGCTTTATGAAAGCTCAGAGAAGGGAGAAATCTCTTTTTTTTGTAGGTATTTACCTAAGAGTTTGCTTACCCACTCAACCAAAACCATCAGTCTTTCTGTAACATGGTAGAAGAATCACAGTAAATTGGATCACCTTGTAGACACCTATTTTGCTGTTGAGAAAAGAATTTCAGCATATCTTGAAATATTCGCTATCTTCCATGAACACAAAATGCCTAAAAACTTAATATCTTTGTAGAAAATTTAGCTTCAAGTATATAAATAATGATCAGTTTCCCTTAACTGGCAAAATAAGGACCTAGCTTTGAAATCTCTCTATGGTCCACATTCAGGAAATCATCTCTACTTACGGTAGTACAAGTCAAACATCAGTTTATAGTTAAGCACCTGCTTAAGTGCTTTTTTGGGTTGTGTTCAAAAATGAAATGTGTTCAAGCCACTCATGTGTAGATAAGGGTCAGACATAAAATTAGAAGATAAATTTAGATTCCAGTCACCTTCTCTTTAATTAGTGAGTACTTAGATCAGAACTTCTATGTGGGACCATCTGGGCAGTGACATTTTTAATACAGTCATTTATTTTCCTGTTTCATCAATGGATCTCTTGAGTTACAGGTCTGTGTTTTAAATAGTATCAAATCAAAGATGACAAGGTTCTTCATTTACTGACGCAAGGAACAGAAATTATCACTGAGGAAGTGCTGAACGAAGTGCATTTACTATTTTGAGTATTACTTGCTCACAACATTTTGATTCTTAAAAAAATACCAGGAAAAATATTTGTCTTCCTAAAATTTCTAAAAAAATTATTTACTTAAAACAACTGGTTTTCTGATTGTATTATTTTATTAGGCTATGTGCCCTCAGTGTGATACCCATTACCAGACATATATTATTCTTTACATTCATGCAGTGCTTTTAATGGTAGAGTCCTTTTGAATATCAGTGCTTCACTTACCAGAAAGATGAAGAGAATACATGAACTTAAACAGAACATCTGCTTCAAGGAATGTACGTTGTTATTTATGACCATTTCAGGATCACAGAACTGTTGCCAAAGTGAACAGAATCCAGTACCTCCATAAAGATTCTAGCTTAAAATGAAATAGCAGCTGAGAATAAAATTACAGGTATGGTGTTATTTCTGTTAACAGACTGAACAAAGATGCAGGTAAAATGCCCTAAAGACAGCAAGCATTATAAAAAAAAAAGAAAAGGGATTGGGTGTTCTGTGTTCTGGAAGAGGGAATAGTTATAAATGGCTCATTCTTCAACAGAAAGTGTTGCCTAATGAAAGGAAAAACAGAAAGATGAACTCTTAAACTGATTAGTGCAAAATGAACAAATGCAGCCTCTCCTCCTTGCCAATTACTGGATGGTGAAACACTCTCACAAAGTTCTGGAGTTCAACGAGGAATTGTCACAACAGTATGGATTGACATCTGCCTCTGTCAGGTTTTTACAGCTCCCACAAAGGAGGATGAATGCATGCTACCACATAGGGAAGCCTACCATTTGACAGGAAAGAGAATTTTCTGACCTGACCAACAGTGCTGGGACTTAAGCGAAGGCTCCCCAGAGTGGACGGTCTAAAACATTGATTCATTAGTCTGTTTAATCTTTGTGGCTGCTAAGGGAGAGATCCTCCTTGATTTACAATCTGACAGACTGTCATCTCAAGAGGTCCCTGATCACTGTCCTTCCACCAAACTGATAAAAAAACTCCAAAACTTACTACCCATGTTGCAGAGAATTAGCATAAGGTTCAAGTGGAGGTTGGAAATAAAATATCACAAAGAACAGAATTCAGGATAGGGAAAAGTGGCTGTCAGGGAGCTACTCATATCCCCCTGCTTTAGGAATATATGTGCCATTTTCCAGGCTCCATGAATGTAGTACAGCCTCAAAGGGCTGAGAGAATGGAGAAGCAGCACAGAAGAGCCCAGACTGCATGCTTCGTGCTCACCCTTGTTCCACCTACATAATGCTACATTTTGTATCCAAATGTAAATTGTTGATATATGCCAGATAAATGAAGTATGGTCACCTAATACCACTTAAGATAAGGGAACCGAGAATGGCTAACCAAGATGGATACCCTTACTTTGTAGATGCAGAAAGTTAAAGAGGATTAATCTCATTCTGCACCTATGCTAGTATTTGGCCATAAATAACTCCTGACAATACTGTGCTGGTATGGGGTATACAAATGGGAAGACATGAATAAAAACAAAAATAAGGATCATGGTTATGTTCACTGTGGCTGAGGATGAGCTATGTCTGAGGGCCAGCTTCAAACTGCAGGCTGGGAAACTGGGAGCTGAGGGAGATTCTAGGGTAAGGCCAGACCATCAATTCACAGCTGGGGTCAGGATCAGGGCTGGTGAGGAGAACTGGGGTCAGACACTGCTCAGGATGCACAGGCAGGGCCATGGGGCAGGAGGAAGGCCAAGGCTGGGCCAGAACGCTGGCTCAGTAGTTGGGCAGGGCAGGATTATGGAGAGATGGAGACAGGCCTGATGCAGCCCCAGGACTGACCCTTGTCGAGAGTGCCCTAGAATGAAGAGATGTGAAGACAACATAAAGCCTCCCTCTCCCAAGGACAGCCCTTCATAAACAGCTTTTCCACATGTTGGAAAATCACCCAGGAAAAGAAAGACATAAAAGCTCAGAAGAACTCAACTCACTCACATTTTGTATAGTATTTCTTGTAGCATTCTGTAAGTGTCCTTTGCACAGTCAGAGAATGAGGGAAACTGGCAGTGTAACCATAAAAAAAAAATTTAAATCATACAAAGACAATCTGAACAGCCAGAGTAAATTAATATTCTTCATTTCCTGCTAAACCTTGGTGCTTTATTTGCATTTATCTCTCTGACTATACTTCTGACTCTCAGGTACTGTAGCTTATATTAACAGTCACTTTGGGTTTAACATCATTAAACGTTCACTGTCAAGTCCCCACAAATCCCACATTCCCCTTGTCTCTCAGGCTTAGAAAACTCATTTAACACTAAGGGCTAATTAATTATCTGGATTTTCCTATATTTAATGGAGACTACCCTAAATCATAGAACCAAACCCCACTGAAATTTAGTTCACTGGGGCAACCTATAATTATACCCAACTATATTTAACCACTGTTCTAATTCACATTTATTACTACAGTAGTATTCTACATTATTATTATTATTATTACTACCACCAAGAATATGAGGATTCTTAGATGGCATATTGCACAATATACTATATATGAGAATATTGTATCATGAAGGTACTCTATTAGGAAGAAATCTAGAAGCAATTTGTGCCATGGGTATTAGAACCATTTTCACACTAAATGAAGCAATGTAAAAAATTCACGGTAAAAAAAAGAAAGACAAATGCATTATTTAACAAACTGGTAAACTCAGGGAAAAAGATCATGCTCAATTTTTATGGCACATTCACAAAAGTTTTCGCAGACCTCCAGATGGTTGATTAACTTTTTTTTTTTTACTGTCAGGTAACTGGTTTTCTTTATTTGCATTGTTCTTATTGGCTTCTGTAATTATTTTTTTAAATCATTGTTGTTTATTTATAGGTGTTTGCTAAATAAGCCTACAAGTTCAAAAGGGAAATCAAAGAGGTGTGTAGCAGTTACTTGACGTAGGGTGTGCTAGAAGAGAAAGACGACTGTGGTGAATTAGCAATGAGGCACGAACTGGGCACTTGCCAGTGTATGGCTATGAACATCTGCTTCAGGTGTGTCAGTAGGTCACAAAGAGCCAACATCTGCTCCCCCTAAACTGAGTGGGAGCTCTTCTACTGATGTAAGTAGGAACTAGTTTGGAGCTCCACTCAGCTATAGCAAAAACCAAACTGATCAGAGGAAGCTCACTTTTTTAGATACTGACACTTTTGTGGTTTTACAAAATTAGTGAAACATTAATTGCATGTTTTTAAATTTTCCCAGGGAGAAAAAACAAGTAAACAAAACAAAAAGGTTCCCCCAGCCTTTACTCTGTGAAACTCTGTGTCTCTTATAAAACTGAAACATTTCAGTATGGTTTGTAATGACCAGCTTCTCTAGGTCTTCCTGCATCAAGAGATGCTATGCCATGTAGAAATATAAATAAATTCATTCCATGAGCTGCTGAACCTTTATATCACTCTGCAGAGGACTATGCAGAATTACTGATTATCTTGCAGAAATCTATCTGTGCAGTTAATTATGCATACCTGTGTATTATAGTGCTTCAGGTGTGGGACCCACCTTCAATATCCTTCCACAGCCCAGCCTTGCACCTTTAGGAGACTCTCAGTGGCATGGCAAGCTACTGCCTTTAAAACATAAATATAAATTTAATCTCTAATACTACTGATTGAGAAGACAACCTTACCAAGGTGGACTCAAAGACACCCATGGCAACAGTCTGTTCCAGATCCGTAAGTAGTAAGACACAACACTACAAGAAGCAGCTTTCTGACTGGTCTTATCGTTGTGAGATTGCTATAACTCTGCTCATTGGAATAGTAATGCTGCTCATTTTTCACTTGTGCTCTACAGTGCAGAAACTGGTAAATACTGCATGCATTGCAGCATGCTACTTTGTCAGTGCATTCAGTTTTGTTCAGGGCAAGGAAAAAATTGTCTCTTGGAGCACAATTAAAGATTTGAACCATTAGGAAAAACAGGTTGGAGCACTGGCTGATAGGCAGGTACATGGAGTTATCTGATATCTGATAAAATGATGGCTCTGCCTGGTATACTTTTTTCTTGTGGCCACATTGGTGGCGTTCCCAAAGGAACTGTGTATCTGATAAAAGGAAAAGAGCAGTGGGGTTTAGAACAGGCAATAAGCTAAAAAATAAGCAAATACAGTCTTAAATTCCAATATGAGGTAACCAAAACCTATGGAAGTGCTAATGAACTTCATTCAGCAGAGGTAAAGTCAGCAGGAAGGAAAACACCAGTACCTGGCTGTGACTTAATTGTGTCTTTACAAGTGTTTATCTCCTCTGTGTTTAATGAATGCAGACTGGAGTCCAGGACTCAATTAAAAGTACTATAAACAAAATAGGGATGTACAAAGGCAAGGAGACAGCATGATAAACTTGTGCCCTATGGCATTTTGATTGGGAAAACATCATACCATATGTAAGATGTTTCCAGGTCTAAAGGACTAATGTTCAATGAACATCTGAATGATCCAGGAGAAGAGCTGAGAGAGCCTGTGACGAGGAGAGGAGAGGAGAGGAGAGGAGAGGAGAGGAGAGGAGAGGAGAGGAGAGGAGAGGAGAGGAGAGGAGAGGAGAGGAGAGGAGAGGAGAGGAGAGGAGAGGAGAGGAGAGGAGAGGAGAGGAGAGGAGAGGAGAGGAGAGGAGAGGAGAGGAGAGGAGAGGAGAGGAGAGGAGAGGGAGGGAGGGAGAGGAGAGGAGAGGAGAGGAGAGGAGAGGAGAGGAGAGGAGAGGAGAGGAGAGGAGAGGAGAGGAGAGGAGAGGAGAGGGAGGGAGGGGAGGGGAGGGAGGGGAGGGGAGGGGAGGGGAGAGGGAGGGAGGAGAGGAGAGGAGGGAGAGGAGAGGAGGGGGAGGGGAGGGGAGGGGAGGGGAGGGAGAGGGGAGGGGAGAGGAGAGGGAGGAGGGGAGGGGAGGGGAGGAGAGGAGAGGGGAGGGGAGGGGAGGGGAGGGAGGGGAGGAGAGGAGGAGGGAGAGGAGAGGAGAGGAGAGGAGAGGAGAGGAGAGGAGAGGAGAGGAGAGGAGAGGAGAGGAGAGGAGAGGAGAGGAGAGGAGAGGAGAGGAGAGGAGAGGAGAGGAGAGGAGAGGAGAGGAGAGGAGAGGAGAGGAGAGGAGAGGAGAGGAGAGGAGAGGAGAGGAGAGGAGAGGAGAGGAGAGGAGAGGAGAGGAGAGGAGAGGAGAGGAGAGGAGAGGAGAGGAGAGGAGAGGAGAGGAGAGGAGAGGAGAGGAGAGGAGAGGAGAGGAGAGGAGAGGAGAGGAGAGGAGAGGAGAGGAGAGGAGAGGAGAGGAGAGGAGAGGAGAGGAGGGGAGGGGAGGGGAGGGGAGGGGAGGGGAGGGGAGGGAGGGGAGGAGAGGGGAGGGGAGGGGAGGGGAGGAGAGGGGAGGGGAGGGGAGGGGAGGGAGGAGAGGGAGAGGGAGAGGAGAGGAGAGGGAGGGAGAGGGGGAGAGGGGAGGGGAGGAGAGAGGGAGAGGGAGAGGGAGAGGGGAGGAGAGGGGAGGGGAGGGGAGGGGAGGGAGGGGAGGGGAGGGGAGGGGGGGGGAGGGGAGGAGGGAGAGGGAGAGGAGGGAGGGAGAGGGAGAGGGAGAGGGGAGGAGAGGGAGAGGGAGAGGGGAGGAGAGGGGAGGGGAGGGGAGGGGAGGGGAGGGGAGGGGAGGGGGAGAGAGGAGAGTGTTTATCTTGGACTGCTTTTATGGCTGATGTTTCTGCCTGGTGCACTTTTTTCTTGTGGCCACATTGCTGGTGTTCCCAAAAGAAAAAACTTCTCAAAACACTTGTGCATGGGCTCAGGAGAACACTTCTTGTGCACCTGAACCTGTCTCAGCAGTTTCTGTTGTGGGATCTCCTCTTGTGGTGAGCTCACACATACCATTAACACCAAGTGGGCAAGATGACCCGTATTAAGAAAGGCCACACTGTCATCAGTAACAAGGGAGATGAGATTTGGAGGGAAACATTGCTCAGAGTTTTCATGTTATCAACAAGGACAATATGGATGCTGGATACTCATGCTGAGATATCCAACAAGGTTAATAACTGTTTCATTATTTTGTTGGGTTTAAACATTTTCTCTCTTTTTTCTTAATTAATGTTTGGGTTGCACATGTGGAAAACTTTGTAAGAAGTTGTCCATTATTTATTTCAGCCCGCGTTTGTTATAGTACATGCAGAATCTGTTCATAGATGCTACATAGTGATACTGATACATTATTCTTGCATTTACAACCTGCAATTGCATAGAATCACTTATTGCCAAGTGGTCATTTTCTCACATTTGTTATGACAACAGGATAAATGCCAGCGTTTGTCAACATCTTGTAAATGATGAGTCTTAATGAGGCAATCTAGTGTTTCACCCCTCTGAGGAATCTCCTAATAGGATGAGCAAAATATCAGGTTAAAGGAAGTGGGAGGTAATCCTCAGGGACAAACCTTTTCTTGTACAATATATTCCTCAAGGTTTTGCTTGGAGTGGGTTCTAGGATGCAGGCCAATTTGGCGTACCCCCTCGTACAACATTTTAATTGTATTTTTATCAAATCCACAGCAGAAATGCAGCCTGCATGTTGAATCTGCCAATAAGCACTACCCTGTTAGAATATAACAGTCTGAGCTTTGAGAACTTTCACCTAATACATGAACTTAAAGTTATTCTCTCTACACTAAAGAATAAACTTAATGTGCCTGTTCTTGATCTGTCCTGTATTTTTTTACTTTGATTTTATAAAATATATTTCAGACTTCTGTGTTTGCTAATCTTTTTCAGAAGGCTTCTCCAAAAAAATACAAAGCACATATTAGTCCGGCATTTTTGGTCTAAGCTCTGTTGCTGGATTCTTCTAATGATAAACCAAAGGGGAAGAGGATTGCCACATTGCCTCTGAGCTTTTTAATGCTATTTGCTTTTAGTATATGTTTATTATCCTGCATGTCAGAATGCTAAACCTTAAAAAACTTGAGTAAATAAAGTGTGTGAGAGAGCCCTACAAATGTAATACTTAATTAGAACAAGACAGGGCTTTTAGAAACAAGTGCTATCACTTCATTACTTTATAAATGATACTATAGATATTCAAGAGATATTGTGTTTTGATAACCAGAAACATATATGATTTAGGATTCAGACAACTACCTATCAGGATTACAGTTTATTAGAAATTTGTCACTGTTTCTTGCAGCTTTTTTAATCATTTGGGTCAAACTGAAAACTCAATGGCATAGACTTTATGAATTTGGGCATTTGAAAAATAATCAGACAAATGGCTTTTGTGGTTTGACAGTGGTTTTGGTGGATTTTTGTGGTTGGTTGAGCTTTTTTTAATTTCACCAGAAAATGGTGATTCAATCAAGTAGACATGTTCTAGTAGAATGTATTAATTTTATCGAAAGCTTTCATGCAAAATTATGAACATATTTAATTTCATTAACTACAGAACTTCATTTCAATCCTTGACATATGCAGCAAAATAGTAAGGCTAATAATGAAGTGCTTCTGTAAACTTATTTTCTTATTTTATGGAATAGAAATGTATGTAGGGGCGCTGAAAAATTAATTTATTGAAAAACCCCTCATAAATATGAATTCTTTGGCATTATTCTGGCTGAAAAATAATTTTGAAATTTTAAAATTTCTTCTGGGATGGATATTTCAGCTATTGCTACACAAATTATGTGAAAGCCATTTTAATTTTCCAAGATATCTTCGTTTCACAGCACCCTTCTCACTCTGCGTTCTCTTTTCCCATCACTTCTCCTTTCTTCCTCAGAGTGCCCTCTGAATCTCTCAGAGTCAGGATTTCAGTGTCTTGGGGAAGGCAATGTAGTGATATGTTCTTATTTGCACTTTTGCTGTTCATCTGCATACTGAAGACACAGTTTAATTAGATTGCATTGGCCATGGCTGTGCCTTCTCCTGCCAACAGAACTGATGCTGTAGTCTTTTCTTACTAATTGTTTGTATAACAACTGTTAATGTTAATCAGAACAAGTGCAACTGGCTCTGGTTTGTATCTGTTTTGTTTTAATCGTTGTTTAAGTGTTAACTTACGGTCCAAGAGCGGCCAGAAGACCTGTATTACACTTGTGCATTGCTAACAAACACCTAGAGCAGAGTACTATTTTGGACCTTATTAACCACTGAATTTTAAGCAGACTAAATTGTCAGCATTTATATTTGTAGGACACTTCACTGAGATTGTTTGTATAAATATAAGTGAGAGGGAAAGACAGACTGCAAGGACAGAGAAGAACAGGAAGAGGTCAGTCCAACTATGAACCTAAGTAGAACAGAGTTTTTTAATTTAGACAGCTCCTGTGAGGAGATTCAGACTGGGAAACTCTCCTTGTCACAGAACAGATTTGTTGGCCTGCAAAAATTATCCACTGAAATTACACTAATAAAGGGAACGTAAGCCTGGTATGTGTTTTTCAGAGGAACATTAAGGGGTAGAAACACTGCTACAGATGATGCTTCAGAAAGCATTCATGAAAAAACAAGAGACCTAAAGCGGCCTTCACAGGATATAAAATTCATTAACTCTGTGAGGTTCAGTGGTGATTACATAGGAAAAGATCCCTATGCGGAGGCAGAGTTTAGCAAGAGAACATACACAAAAAACCACCTGCCACGCCCACCTTTCAGATGGGGATACTTTGCATCTCCACATAAAGCTCATCTTCTTGCAGCAGTTGAGGCTCTCACCAAGGTTTCCTGCCTGAACTCTCTGCTTCATTAGGACGTTTGGGCATTTCAGCAGAAAGATATTCTTATTTTAAAGGCACAAAGAGCACATAATAAGTAAATTAAAAAGAACCTCTGTAAATGCATTTTTGTTACTGTACAATGGTAATCTATTTTTTATCATGACGTGAAATAGTTGAACAAATGACAGTCCTTAATCTCTCTCTCCCTTAGGAGTGATTGTATATACACTAGCTATGTGACAATACAGCTACATATGAGTGAAGGGTTTCTTGACAAATGATTGACTGCATTTGCAACTCTGAACATAAACCAATACCAGCAAAACTCTACCGTAGCAACCTTTTTTCCTGCCCCATCTTCATGTTTCCGTTTCTCACCTCTAATCAGCATCAGTTCCACTCCAGCCCACAAATGACTCCAGAGCAGCAGTGCAGCAGTATCATCACATCATTGCTGAGAAACTCTTACATGTAACACCACCATCAATCCTTAAAGCATATGGCCTCCAATGGCCTCCTATTCTCAAAGGTGAGTGCAGTCAGGTTCTCCATGTGAGATGCTGCTCATTTCTTCACTGCAAGATTGTTTTCTCTATGTGACAGAGACAACCATTTCCAAATGGTAAGGGAACATTGTTGAGCATATCAGGTAGAGAAGTTCTGTCATTACATATTTACAAATTCAGAAAGAAAAGCAGAGAGAGACTTTGGCCCAGACCCTCACAAATCCACTTTCCTCTGAGGCTAAATCAGTTGGCATGATTCGCTCGTAACAAATAATTTAATCAGTCTTTGTCATCTCCTAGAGAGTCTCAAGTGACAACAAAAGGTGACAGTGTTGAATGATTCCACTTTCATCTATTCCTCGTGATTAAGGGTTTTAGTCTAATTCCAGTATATAAAAATAAGTCTAAATGATGACAGGAATGATGCAGCTTAGTCACTGCATAAAGAGATTTGTTTGGGTTTTTCCCCCCTTCACATGAATAGAGGTCTTCTAGGAAGGTGAGTTTGTATATACTTATCTTCAATTAAGCTCATGAAACTTGCAGGGAGGCTGTAAAGCTCTGTAAGCTCACTGAGCTCTTAAGACTGGACGACACTACCCCATGAGTGCAGCATTCTAAATCAGCAGAGACAGAGAAACCCTAAACATAACTCCCTTTAAATAGTCAGACCTTGTTAATCCAAGCTTAGTTTAACTGAATGCTTGAGTATCTGAAATACTTAAGTGGAAACCTGTCTCCAAGTCTGAATGCACCTTTGATTTGTTAATCTGATTGTAAGGATAGGGGTATCCTGTATAAAATGAAGTTTGCAAACAGCTTTGGATTAATCAGCCTTACAAACTACAGAACAAAGTACCACTGTATTTATCATCAGGAAGGGCTGGCATCCTCTCTCCCTGGCTGATTTATAGAATTCCACATTTGGCATAACAGAGTAATATTGAGATGGTGGAGTTTTCTAATAAGGATGTGCAATGAATAGAAATACACAGAATGTACCTGAAATCTTGCACCTAACTTTAGAGTACGTTATGTCCCAGTAGCTTAAAAAATAGAATAAATAAATCATTATTAGAATACATTAACTTTCCGGACAAGCTGTTTCATACATAGCATATTTGTCACCCTTAAAAGATTCATTTGTGTTTATTTGCCCTCTTAGACATGTGTTTATTCTGTTCCAGTTCCAAGGAAATGTTACCCATTAAATCTACTAGATTCTGATATGAGGCTGCCTGCAATTTTGTTTCTATTCAAAGGATTTCTTATGTTTGATATCTCCATGTTATTAATGCTGAGGCATCTGTCCATTTCCAAAAATGAGCTATCACACATCTGGCTGCTGGCAATAATTGCTTTATCAATGGCTCCTTCTCTGAGTCAATAACCTCATTTAGACTGTAGCAGGATAGGTTTGGTGTGCAGCCTAACTTATCTAATTCTGTAGCTCTGTTTCTGTTGTATACTTGAGACTGTTAGACAGCCCCAGTACTACATCATTTGAGTTCTTACCAGAATAAAATATATTTCTGAAGAAGCATTCTCACACTCCTTCTCTAGAACAGGATTTTTTTTTTCTATGTTTCATATTTTGATAAAATTCAAGGACTGGAATTAATAATAGAAGGTTTGTTGGATTTTTTTTTTTTCTTGCCTTGAATATACAATAAATGCATATTTGCATACATATATGAATATTGTGCTTCCTTTTGGTGAATCCTTTCCTTTTTGGCTAACTAAACAGATAAACTATTCATTAAGATTTATTTTTCCCCAAAATACAACTTTTTTTAATGTATATTTCTACCACCACATTTTTGAGGTTCATGTAGTTCTCATTATGGAAGTTACTGCATTGGACCCAATGTCTTGTACAAATGGAGTCATTTGCTTTAGTTAAATGACACAACATAATTTAGGCAGATGAAGTACTAACCAGAAGGTTTATCAGATGAGTGCTATCAGGGTAACCTGATGAATGTACTTGGGTTTTCAGAAGAGCAGCCCAACCACACACGAAACTGCTTAAGCTGAAGCAAAAGTGTCCATGGGAAATCAAGCCTCATCTGAGTGAAAATTAAGGCTTCCTTTTCTACTTTACAATCTGGACTTCAAATATAAGGATTTGAACTGGAATCATAGTACTGTTTCCTCCAGGTCAAATCTAATATACTACTGCATTATTTTTTTTTATAGTATTTCTTAGCTCAAAATGATAACCTTAGTTCACTTGAAAGCCTTGAGATGCTAGGAAAAGCAGCATGGTGCAAAGATTCTCAGGGCATCATTGGCTCAGGCTGCTAAATTCAGCCACTCTGGTATATCACTGTGTGGGTCAAACCCAGAAGTCACACTCAAATTCACCTGTACTCAGACTAGAAACTCTGCCTGTATTTTGGGGTTTGGCAAATCACATACAAACAGAAGCATATGGCTCTGGATTGAGCTGGCTCAGGTGGGATAAGATTTAGTGTTTAATGGCTGGTGTGTTTAAGGCCAGCAATGCTATCTGAGAATCATTGTGAATGAACATTTATCTACTCCTTCCTGCTCTGGTCGCTAACATTCAGGAAATTACTCTAACTTATTTAAGTCTTTGTCCCTCATTATTTCATTTTTGAGTCTGAGAAAGAATATTAGGGAAATTAACTTTTGCTTGTTCTGATAATATTGCTGTGACAAAAGTAGTAAAGATGTGAAACGAATGGCTATTGAGATAAGACTGATCTTGTCTTCTTTGAAGACTTAATCCGCTCTCATCCATTTTATTTCTCCTCTTTGCATGTTCCACACTGCAGTCATTCATGCCTCTGAGAGCAACACTGTGAGGCAGACACTTTAAGTGTAAGATAGCCCCCAGTGTAGATGTTTACACAGACTGATTTCTTCAAGGTAGTGGCAATGAAAACATGCAGTTGTGGCAAAATAAGGCAATGGAGACTCTGCTCCTCCCTGTATGTCATTTGCATAAGCATCTAGTCTCTTCAGACAGTTTTGTCCTTTGCTTTGCCTGGAAGTAAGCTATTGGTATGATTCTGCTCATTCCTTTTTTGCTATATTACACATCACATTGTGCCTGCTATTTCTCTGGCATTACCCATCTGTGATATCAGTGCATGGGAACAAATTCCATTAACAAGCTTGCAGATTGATGAAGCTCTGACACTGCAAATAATCAGATCTGCATCCCTGTTTTCTCTTTCCCCATTGTATAAAACTCAAAGAATTGATCTTTAGGGCCTACCCTGCAACCTCATTGATATTAGCAGCTTGATGTCACACCCTACATATCTGTTAGTACTATTCTGTATCAGTGTCAAGCAAAACAGATAACTGATCATATCTGCCACAACTAGGCAGGAATTCGTAGTATCACAAAAGACAGTATGCTGCTTTATCATCCAACTGGTAGAGTGGTTTGGGACAACTTGTCTGTTCACTCTTGGGATGTGAAAGGAAATAGGCTTGAATCATGGAATTCCTTGCCTGGCACTTACCATGCACAGAAATAGTGAGTGGCTAAGATGCCAAGCTTCTGTGGTTATTGCTGAAGCATAATAATACAGCTGTTTTTAAGAACACGTATTTTTCTCTGTTATGCTGCTTCGGAGCTATCTCAGATACCAGTGGAAAAATTAGAAGCAGTTCTGATGCCACAAAACACAAAACCCCAACATCTTTCCAGCAGTATGGCACTACAGCATGAGCTACTAGATAAGAACAAAGGAGCTACAGACTGGGTATAAACTCACAAATTATCCCATTGCATATTAGCTTCTTGAGCCAAGAATGCAAGTTCACTTTAAAAGGAGCCAATTGCACTGGAAATACAGCAGTAAATACAAAATAGTCTAATGAAACAAAAGCACATCTATTAAGACATTGATGAATCTGTCCCAGCAAAGGAGCTGAAACTTACCCATCTGAGACATTCTATGTGCTGTTTGTTTCTATTTGTTAAATAAAAAAAGTATTGGGCAGGTAGAAGCCAGTTACCTATCAAGAAGAGGTGGAAAAATCTAATATTGATTAAGTGGCCGTTCAGGTTTGTGAAGAAATTAGTTCTTTTACATCCCAAATTATGTCAAAATTGAAAGTACTGCTGAAGTAATAATGAGGTTTGAACAAACTGGTTTCCTGAACTGTACAACTGTTCAGACATATATTCTCGTCCTGTGCATGCAACTGTAATACCAGGATAGACCTGAACTGTACAACTGTTCAGACATATATTCCCGTCCTGTGCCTGCAACTGTAATACCAGGATAGAGAACTATTCCATCATCATTTATTGTGCAGTCAAGGTAGGGTACTCATGGACACATATATTGGGTGCATAGTGTGCAATGCCAAGATATTTTTATAATGGGCCTTCTTTCAGTATGGCCAAACCAAATAACCAAATAAGTAGAACAACAGCATCCATGCCACCATACAAATGAAGTTATTGTTTGATCCTCTTTAGTCTCATTTTCTTCTGTTTAACTTTACACCAACCACACTGTCCTCCTGATTCCCTGTCTCTTCAGTCTTGCCTCCCTTCCTTGCTTCCTTCTCCTCAAGTTCCTTCTTATCACTATCAAAGTATTCTATCAAATTCAGAAGTCTGTTACTCTGTTGTTCTATACAACAGATTTCTCTTTAATTTGTCAAACACAGTTGTAGTTGTTCCTGAAGAGAAGAAAACAAGAAATCATAGAGCACTTGCCTTCTATTTATTCCTCACATATGGTACTGTACATGAAGAAGTAAGTTTTTTATCTCTAAAGACTATTCTTTCTGTGGGATTTCCATTTTTATCATCAGATCTCTACCATGTGGGACTTTCATCAAGGAGTTATTCCAAGAAAAGAAGCAATGAGACAATTTTACCTTTCAGATTTGCAACAACAACAACAAAAAAGTACTATGCAGAAGAGGACAAAGAATGAAAAGGAACAACCAAGCCACTGTATAGGACAAAAGTGGATATCTTAAAAATCTCCCAGGCCACTACTTCTTTAGAATATTTCCACAGATTTAGATGTTGAGATAGGAAAGCAAATAAGGAAACCTGCTCTTACTCCAGCTATATCATCTATGGTGAGGAAAACCTGTGTATGATAGATCAGCTGGTACAGGGACAATACCAGCAAACAAAAATTATCTGAATTTGCCCTGGATTTTTTTGACTAAAAAGTTTTCTGAACAAGCAAAAGTCGTATCATTTCTTCATTGTGAACCAACATCAGGAAAACTTAACATGATATTTGGGGAAGTAGGAAGTTCCTTTATAAAGAACCCATGACACTATTTTGACTGTTATTTTTACAATCTTCTTATAATCACACTTTTTAAAAAATCATATTGAAGGGCTGAAAAATGTTGTTCGAAGTTTGGGGGTTGTTTATCTATATATTTATTTATTTACTGGGGTATTTATTTATTTAAAGCCCTCCACTTGGCCATAGTTTTGAGGCAGCTGTTAATAACTGGGAGAAAAGAAAGTGAAAGTTGTGTTTGAGGATAACAACACCACATGTAACTGCAGCTGAATCAAGTACAGAAAGCAGATATTTAAAATCCAACTTCAGTATTTTGCAATGGCCACTGTAATAAGACCAAAGATGACAGAACTCCATTCTCTCACTCTAAGTACCTGTCTCTTTTATGCAGGAAACCTCTTCTACACATTCTAAGAGTGTGACTAGCTCCTAAGAGCTGTAGATAAACATCTTTTTGGAGCATCATCGTATTTCTGAGGAGATCCTGCCTTCCATTCATAGGTGCTGCCTGTTAAGCAGATTTACTCAGGCCCATACTCTTAGCTCTTCCTGACACACTTGAAATAGAGCTGCATAAAATAGTTCTTTCTTGCTCTTTTAAGGGCATTAGGCATTGACCCAAAGCAGCATCTGCACTGTAACACTCACAAACACAAACCCCATGACTTTTAATCTGGAGAAGTATTCAGCTGGCATAAGTTTGCCAATTATGTAATCCATCATATTGCTTCCACACTGTATTGGGTTTCCATGGCAAGGTTTTGGTAGTGGGTGGTCTGCAGGGGTGGCCTTCTCTGTGAGAAGAGACCTGGGGCTTCCCCCGTAACAGTCACAACAGCTTCCAAACGGCTCCAAAATGGACACCCTGATGGCTAAACCTGAGCCCATCAGTGATGCTGGTGGATCCTCTGTGATAACATATTTAAGAAAGGACAAGAAATTCTTCAAAGCAGCTGTGAGGGAGAAGAGTGGGAAAAAATGTGAGAAACAGCCCTGCAGACACTAAGGTCACTGAAGGAGGGCAGGAGGTGCTCCAGGTGCTGGAGCAGAGATTCCCTTGCAGCCCATGGTTCAAACCAGGTGAGACAGATTACTCCTATAGAACTGAAGGACCATACTGGAGCAGATGTCCACCCTGAAGCCCAAGGAGGACCCACACGAGAGGAGGAGTAGTTACTGTTATATCATGCAAGCATCTAAGCTAGGTAAAGATTCAAGCATTGATCTCAGCATTTCCCCCAGACAGTGGAATGGCTACAGTTAGGCACATGGCACAGCTGTAAGGCTGAACTGCATTTTTCACAACTATGGGAATAATGACAAGAAATCTAAGAAAAAAAGTATAGAAACAGTAAACAGTAATGGCAGAGGAATGTGACATAACTGAGATAAAACCAGTAAGATCTCTGAATCAAGAAAACCTTTTAAAAAGTTTTAAAGAGTTGAGATTTATAACATAATTGAATACATATTTATTTTTTTAAGCAGCCATAGTGATGGAAATAACTTGAGGAATGTTATTTCTCTTAGGTAGAGGGTGAGCAGAAGGAACCATATTAAAGAAACACAAGCAATTATAAACTTCCATGAGCTGTGATCTTCCCTGTTTAGTTAGCCTTATATGACATTCATTAGTCAAGTCAGTTGCAAAGGAGGTTGAGGGGTGACCTCTTTACTCTCTACAGCTTTCTGAAGAAGGGAAGTGGAGAGGTCAGTGCTGGTCTCTTTTTCCTAGGATCCAGAGACAGGATTTGTGGGAATGGTTCAAAGCTGCAGCAGGGAGGTTCAGACAGGGCACTAGGAAGCATTTTGCTACTAAGAGGGTGGTCAAACTGTGGAACAGACTTCCCAGAGAGGCAGTCGATGTCACAGACCTGTTAAGTGTTTAAAAGGCATTTGGACAATGCCAGTAACAACTTATTTGTGGTCAGCCCTGAAGTGTTCAGGAAGTTGAACTGATGATCCTGTTCTATTCTGTTCTGTTCTCTTCCATCCGTGAAAAACAGTATCTTGTATGAACCTGCTTTCTTTACAGTAAGAGTGCTAATTTCTCTAGTTCTTCAGAAATTGAAACTGAAATAATTCTCTCCAGTATCTGACCAGTATTCTCTTATTTCCACAAATTCTATGCACCCTCAGGCCATGAGAGTATTGTAATTTCTTCTCCTACACTCTAGCAAGCCTCACTTCAGTGTGCCTTTGTGTGTGGCTTCTCTAGCCATATAAGGCTTTTGTTGTTGCTCTTTGATTCATTATTTTATTTCTTTAATTGTATTATTTCCATACTATGATGTAATTTATTGCTTTTCATAGTTTCTTCAATATCGCTTTTTAATGGCCAGATTAAAAACTCTGCAGTCTAGTGATGGAAAGAGAAAAGTTACAGAGAAGGTTAGTCAATTTGGACAGTGTACATTCACAGGTTTATGTTTAAAGTCACCATTCACCTTCAGATCAGACAAAACATACAACCTATTTCCTAAAGACACTTTTCTTGTGATGGCATGTGTTTGTGTTTTCAGATTAAACCTTTGAATAAGGCAGAGGTTTGGGTGGGGATCACCAGTTCTGCTCCATTCCTACTCCACATTAAGAGTGTTTGCAAACAGATATTATTTCCCAAGAAAAACAGATTATCAAATTAATTTATTTCCCTTCTCCCTGAATGCTACTTTTGAACACAAAGAAGAACTAGGCATTTGGAAAGCAAGGAAGCAGGAAAAGAAGGATCAGATTCTTCTAGGCAAATTTACAACTTGAATTTTCCATGTTGGACCCATTTCACAGCCATCCTTTGAAAACATGCATGCTTTGTAGAGCTGTGAAAGGCTAAAATTTAAACGAAACTGAATGCTTTAGTACAAAACAGGAGCAGGTCACTTTCTGCTATTTCTGGTCTATCTGCCTGTGCCTGGAGCATGAGGGAATGAGGGAAGGGGGAAGGAGTGTCGTGGTAGAAGTGCCAAGCTGCTGAAGTTCAGAATAAATCTGTCTCCTGGCAACTCTGCACATTTGCTTTCCTTTCCCTCTACCAAGTGTTGTGGTACAGCTGAATACAAAGTCAGCAACAACTTTACGTCCTCCCGTTGAAAAAAACATAACTGAATGCAAGGCAAAGTAAACACACAAGTAAATCAGAAAATGGAGTCTCTCCTACCCAGACACTTTACATCCTTCCATGTAAAAAGATGCTGAAAATACCACTCCTGTTTTTTAAAACTAGAGAGTCAAGGAAGAGGAGCAGCTCCAGTGCTGATGCCTGCATGACACTACTGCTGGATTGCGTGGTGTGCTAGTAACAATACCAGCTGCTGGGTGCTAAGACTAGTCTTCTGCATACACCTTGCTTGCTCTGTCTCTTTCTAACTCTCTTTTTTGTGTGGGTCACTTTTTTAATTTAAGTCTGGTATCTTAACATACAACACCAATGCTTCAGGATTAACATTCAAAACTTAATTTCATATCAGCCTCCCCTTCTCTGAGCCAGTCTGGTTCCAGGCAGAGATGGAGTAGGTTTCCCTTTATCAACTCTTCTTTCATCACAGAAAGAAGTGAAGCAACCATGAAGGTGGTTTTAACTAACACGATTGTTATCATAGCTCAGATTAAGAAGGTAATATCAGCTCAGTGGTGGTAGCCTCTGAAGATGAACTAACTCCCTCTCTTACAATTGTGGTATTGAGTTCAAATCTGCATATATGGTGGACAGGCAAACCCTGTTTTTCATAGGCACAGGCCTCAACTTACAGATAGACAAGGCCTCAAATGACACAAAAACACTCCCTAGCACACTCCATTTGTCCAAGTCACTTTCTGTCCCTGAAGATAAAACAAGAAAACCCATTTTAAGAATGAACCTGCTCATAATATCCATATTTTCCCAGTAAGGATTTTTCAGGCAGGAAGTAGTCCAAATGAAAAGATTTAAAATATTCTTAAATTTCTTTCATGAGCCAGTCTATCAGCTCCTAATTTTGTAGACCTTTTGACACAATCAAAGGCAGCTTTCCCTCTTGTCTTACAGGTACTCTGTTTCAAGCTGAAGCCAGGAATAAGCCTCTAATGTGACTGAGGTGACTGATCACATTAGAAAGAGTAAAAACCAATGACAGAAAATTCACAGAGAACTAGAGGCCTGCTATGTTTTGCATGATTCACTGTTGACCAGTGAATACATTTATAAAATGACAGCTTAGAGACAGGGGAAAAAAGAGTAAGTGCAAACAGCACAATGTATTTTTATCACTTTTCTCCATCTCTAGTAACAAGAATGGCAAGAAGAGGGGTACCTCCTGCTCTCAAAGTTAAGACAAATGCAGAATTTCCTTTGCTAAAAGGTTCCCTCAGTAACTTGGCAGTGTGCACTTGTTATTCCCCAAACTTTCTTTCTGCTCTGAAATCCTGTGCTACCCTCCTGTGACATTTTCTTGCATGCCCTCCACTGAAGTTTGGGTCTATTGTTTCACAACAAGGGAGCTGATCCTTCAGCAGTTACTTATTTATTGAGGTCACTTGAGGTCAGTGATGTGGGTTTTATAGGGTGCTTTTTTTTTTTCAGAATATGGTGAGTCTGGTCTGTTGGAATTCTTTTAATTTTGCAAAGGAGGAGGTAGGTGGTGAAGGAGTTTTAAAATTACATACATACCAAACACATACGTCTATACCTGCATTGTATCTATAACTGGCTATTTTCAATGCATGTCACCCTCCTGTCACAATTTTGGTTTGATATTAATGGACTCATGGTTTTTCATGAGCAAGATGTTAGTTCTTTATTTTTCACTGAGGGTTGTTTCTTTTTTCGTTATGCAGTAAGGAAGGGCTACTCTGCCTTACCTCTCACATTTCCTTCTTGCCTGGGTGACAGGGGATTTGTTGACATTTGCTGCATGCCCTGTTGCTATTATAAATCGGAAGCTACATTTCAAGCTTCAGCACACTCAGAGTTAAGCTGCACTGGAAAGAGGACAATGGAAAATATAAACGGAAGAAATTTGAAGATGTGGAAGGGGAATTATTTGGAAGAGATTTTTTTTTTATTTTAAAGCATTTAAGAACAGAATGAGAAGAAAAAAAATCCCTTACAAAGTGTGTGTGGGGTTGTGTGCTTTTTTTTTAAAGCTGGATGCCTAAAGTTAAGGTTCTAACTCTGTGTTTAGTCATTAGAGTTTACCTCCACTGAAGCCATTCTGAAATCTTCCCCTGAAACAATCCTCAAGACAAAAAGTATAGAATTGTGATGTGAAATATTTTCCAGAATCCTGAAAGTGTCTTTCTAAATCATGCTTATTATCAGGATTTTAATAAAGTGAGAAATTTGGTTAAAAAACCCTGAACACACACACACACTATATGAAGAGTTTCAGATTTCGTTTTAAAAGGCTTTTCATTTCTGGTTGTGTAATATAAAAAAAAAAAAAAAACCCACCAAAAAAAAAAAAAACGCCCCCCTCCAAAAAAAAAAAACCCAAAAAAACCCAAAACCCCAACTACTGAAAAAAAAAAAAAAACCAAAGAAAAATCAGAGCAAAGTTAATTTTACAAATCAGGCCAAATAAGATATTTCAGCTGACTAGAATTCAAATATTTATTTTTAAGTTTCATTTTATGAGAAATTTCTGGGAAAAGTTTGTTCTCCTGTGTTCTATTCCAAAATGGAAGGGGTGATTTACATCAGGAAATTTCCTGAAATGAAAATTTGGGTTCTCTACTCCAATAGCCAGAAATTCTGGACACTTAGGAGCTCCAAGCAACTTTAAAAGGACTGTAAGTGCAAATCAGCTTATTTTTCTGGACTACTTACAATGATGTCCATCTACTGAAAACAAGTGCAATGCAGGAGTCAATTTTATAAATGTGGCCACAGTTCAATACCACAATCCTTTAAAACTAGAACAAATAGAAAATTTAAAATAATAAAGGAAGCATATAATTTGATTTTTTATTACCTATTTTAACTTGTTTTACTATGTTTTTTCTTTTCTCTGAGATAACTTACTGTGTAATTTAAACCTGCAAATAATTTCGACCTCTTTTCCTTTATTATTAGCTATTAAATTTTATTTAAGCTTGATCGTTTGTAAAGGGATGGGTGGGATAAAGTGAAGCTTCTAATTTGGCATCCTGCTCTAATCTCCGATTCGAGAGTGCCACGGGCTGGGTTTTGCATAGTAATATACGGGCAGCAGATAGATTCGATACACACACTTTTGCGCATCAGTCTCAAGAGTGGCCTGTATGCTCTGCAGCAGTAGCTGACCAAAACAGTCCTTTTTGGACTTCAGCTAATCTCCCTATGAGGGAAGCTCTTATATTTTATGGTTGGTTTGGGCTCGGGGTTGGTTTTCGGGGGGTGAGGTGGTTAAGGCTTACTCCTGAACGGCAATCCTCCTGCCCTTAAGTTTAAGGCTATTTTCAGACTTCACCAAACGTTTGATTTTTGTAATTATCATTAGGATTTCCCCCACCCCACCCCCTTCCCAACCTCTCTCTACGCGGAAACTAAAATTGCGATTTAGATATTTAGTCCCAGCGGCCCTGCCGGTGCTCAGCAAATGGTTCCATGTCACTCGCTGCATCACAATATCGGAGCGGCGGCGCTCGGTGGCAGCTAATCCTCTGAGCCCGTTAATAAGCTTAGGAGCACGTTCATTGAAGACTGACGCGTTAGTCACAAACAGGGAGAAAATATCTACTGGGGGAAGCTGAATTGGTTTTAATCATCTGCTAATCACCAGTAATGAGACCTACTCTGGGGAAGAAAAGAAAAACAGATAGTCAGAGGGAGGTTTTGTTCTTCACAGCAGAGTAACAGGGAATGAGAGGGCAGCTGTTATTAGGAGAGAAAAGATGGAAAGAAAGGAGGGATTTGGCCAGACCAGATGAAACTTCTTCTGTGGCGCACTGTTTTGTTAGCTGAGTGTTTCTTTCATTCAGCCTCCAAAACTTCAGATCTGTCAGCCCCTCTGAAAGCCCCGGCCCACCTCTCCAAGCAGCCAGGGAGAAAAGGAGCCGCCACCCCGCCCCGTCCACCCCCCGTCCTGTGGCCCCGCTCCCCACAGCCCTCACCCCCAGGCCCCATGGCCCCGGGGCTGGCTCCTCCAGCTGCGGGCAGCGGTGGGGCAGGGAGGCCTGCTGGGGGGGGCAGGCCGGCCTTGGAGGGGGGTTGGGTGGTCCTCCGTCTCCGTGGAAGCTCACCTGGAAGGTGCTTTCCTGTGCAGTCACATGTCTACCTGGGGAAGATGGGCTTCAAGGTGCCTACTGGAAATAAACCAAGAGGGGGGAAACACACCAGCCTGATTGCAGGGAAGTCACCCCTTTTCCTATCAGTAACACCTGAGCAGATCCTTTGCTTCAGGAAGCAGGCATCATGTTCTGCAGGTGCAAGTCGAACAGTAAGCAAGGCTATGGTTTTCAAGAAAAGCTGTAACAGGACTATGTTGTGTGCGTCTTACAGATCAGCATCCTTAGTTCCAAGGTGCTGTTGAGGACCTTTGCAAGACACTGAATATAGCAGGTCACTCAGTTCCTTAACAGTAGGCCCTGGGTATCTGCTTCAGCTAGACCATGATGACTTTGGGTTTTTTTTAACTGGGTTTAAATTTGGGGTTATAATTGTGCATCTGGTTCAGAAAGAGGAAGAAAGCCCTTAGCAACTTTTTTAAAAATCCGAGCTTGGAAGAGCTCTTTAAGCGATTATAAAGTTGACTAAATGTAAAAGCTTTGCAATGGCAGTAATTTCAGACACACTTCTGGCTGCTAAGACATGTCTGTGTTTCATTTTCTGTATATTTTTAGGGAGCTTAAGTGGGGTGGGTAGCTCACTCATTGGAAAAAGGTTTTTTTAAATGTCATGCTTCATTTGGCTGCATGGAAAAGCTGAGTATCAGATGTCCTGTCAGGAAATAAGATACACTGATATACAATGTGCAAACATTTTATTTTGAAGAACTCCTTCACAGTCTCACTTCATGGAAGTGAGCTGCCCAACTTAGTCACACAGCAAAGAGAAGTCTACATCCTGATTTAGGTTTAATTTCTTGGTTTAAAGCTCATGGCAGCGGGAGAGCTCAATTTTTTAGTGCGTTCTCAATAATTCTTATCTCCACCATCAGGAAATGGGTCCCAGTATACCAGGATACGGAAAGAACACTAGCCCAGGGAAAAAATTTAACTTCTTTATAGCTTGTTTATTAAGAGTGGAAACAGGAATGGCTAGTCTTTTACTTAGGATTCTGACAGCATTATGTTTCTGATTTTGCAGAAGGGCTTTCTGGAGGTCTGGGGATAGGTGGTACCAATGAAAAACAAAACTCCATCTTCAGGCAGTTTTCTTAGCCCTCTTGAACAGAAGGGCTTGAGAAGCTTTACATGTGAGAGCAGGAAACCCTCCTCTAAATGCCTGTTGTTATGACGTGACCTTATTCTAGCACCACCAAAAGTCCTTTAGGCTGTAGTGAGAAGACAAACCCGGTTATTTCAGGAAGGGAACAAACAAAAACGAAAACAGAAACAAACAAAAACGAAAACAGAAACAAACAAAACCCAGGAAAATGTAGACTCCTGTTTCTATGTCCTAAAAGAACTGACTTATGCACTGCCATTTACTCCTGTTGAGTTACTCCTGATTTCTCAGCTCACCTTGAAGGAAGAATAGATTGTTCCTTAAAAGTGGCTATTTATTTTGGGATCGTCATTCTCATCGACTTCACACAGATAACCTGAAAGGTCTCACAGAAAAGAAAAAAAAATCCCATTAGAAACCAAGCCTCTTCACAGGTCATCAAAGGCAGAAAGGAACCTCTTGCCTGCTTGCTCAGCAGCACTAGGATTTTCAAGCCATAAACAGTCACATACTGATGAAATATTCCCAGTGATCCCCAGCAGTAAGACAATGTGCAGAAACCGGTGTTTCAATCCATTGGATTGAAATCTAAAGCAGAAAACGAACGTAGAAAGATGTCTAGTAAAAATAAAACTATCAGAGATGTCAGACACAACCAGTAGTGACCTCATATATATGCTCCTTCCAATTTGGAAGCAACTTTGCTATGATAGTGAGCACGTCATCAAAGCCTTGAGGTAATGTTTAATTGCATTCTTTTTCTTTTTCCACAAGTATGTTCGGTCTTGTACTGATGTTTTCTCAGTTAGTTCATCTGTCTCCGCATTTTATCTTTCTGTCTGTCAGGCTTATTAGCATACTTTGACAGATTAAAAGGCTAAGGTCAAACAAGCAAATCCCCAAAGAAATACTGCTAATTATTGTCATATGTTTTTTAAATACTTTTGCTTCTTCAAAGAATTTCATAAGGAACTAAATTCAACTTTGCAGTCTGTTTCTTTTATGAGCCCCTCCTCTACTTAACATCGCTTTTCCTAGCCACTCTCCAGTGCCCTTACTCCCATTCTCATTTCTTTAGGCAAGCAATTAGCTACTTACAAAAATGCAAGATTGTGCTTCAGATGAGTTACATTTTGTGCAAGGTACCTGGAATATATATTGATGCACTTAATAGTGTTCTATAAGCCAACAAACATGGGTTTGGGTGGCTTTTCTATTTCCTGAAGAAGTCAAAGGTACTTTTTATTGTGGGCAAAGTGGCACAGATCACCCTTCCTCCAGAATCCTGGGCTAGGAGTTGCATACAACTGTTGTCAAGAAAGTGGTCCTTCGAACCCCAGCATCTTCACTCTGTTCATGTGGCAAGGAGGATTGGTTTGGTCTGGAGGCAGAGTCAGGAGGCCAATAAACTTCACATTAATGCCAGATGCTGTCCAAAGTTTTCTTTACCTTCAGCTTCTTAGAAGATAAAGCAGAGCAGGTAGATATTCTGAGCATCAGTGAAAATAATTTTGAAAAGAACCAAAACACAGAAGTTCAACACATGTTCAGTTGGGAAGAATCATCACACAACCACAGCTGAATAGTTTCTGTATTCATTGTTGGCCAAGGAAAATAGTAAGGTAGGAGTTGGACAGATAAGGAAAGTATTGGCTCCTTGTGAGGATGAGACAACAGGTGGATAAAATAAATAGAGGGGGAGTGCTTTTGGAACAAGATAAGCAACAAAACAACCCTGATGAGCTTAATGAGCAGACATGTATTTATCTTATGCCTCCACTTTTCTATTAATTTCCAGACATTTCCATGCTTCAAGACAATATATCTGTTCTTTAAAAGATTAATTGTTTGACGGGTCTGCAAAGGTAGCATTGCCAAACCTTGTTCGTGGCAGGTAAATCATTACATGGCCTAAGACAGTGTTCATTAGTAGCATTGTCAATCAAGTGGGAGTCCTGCCAGAGAATTGCTGATGATACGACAGGGTCAGAGACGAAGATATTCAGTCTCTATTCATTCATCAGATTTTTTTTTTTAATCAATTTACAGTATGATAATTGAGTCAAGTTTATTGTGCTGCCCCTCAAACAATGTAGGATTTGGTGATTATAAATCTCTTGGTACTGAGACCACACAAAAAAAAAAGAGAGGAAGAGAAGAAAAAAGTAGGAAGGAAGCAGGAGAGTAGGGATAGGGTAGGGAGATGAAAGCTAATTGTTAAGATAAATATTTTAAGAAAGTTTCAACTTAAGAAGGCCTGTCTTTAAGATGAAAAAAATAGTTGAGAGATGAAGTCCTCAGTTAAAGAAATTCTGCACTGAAGGTGAAGAGCTAAATTGCCATTCATGTATCTGTATCATCTGAAGTTATTCCACTGGTAAAACCAATGTGTATCCCTCCCAGGGGAATAATACTGCCTTCAAAAGTATTGTTTCTGCTGTGTTGGGACCCTTTTTGTAAAACGTTTCACCCTTCATCCATGCACACCTGTGTGCACATATGTGCGTGCAAGGTCTGTGCACTGACTAGGTCTCTGCATCACAAGATTAAAAAAAAAATAAAATAATACGGAAGGGGAAAATGAAAAGTCTCTTTCTGAGGCAGAAAAAGGAAGGCTTTCTACAGGAAAGAAAGTCCTCTTCTATCAGCCCGGTCTGGCTCTGATTTCCAGGGCAAATGTCCAGCACTGTATTTCCACCCAGGAAAAAGGGTTTGTAAGCCTCCCTCCCATAACCTGCACCCTTCTCACATTTATGCCAAAGAGTTAAAACAAATGCTCTTGCTACCATGCACAGGCTTTCTGTAAACTGATGTTACTGGTAAACATGTGCTTGCTTATCTACTTTCCTCAGTTTGCTGTTTGGCTGATTTCAGACACATGATAAATAGACCACTCCTAAAATTCCGCATAATTACGTTTAAATATAATTTTGGGCAATTAAAACAAGTGGGAGAGGAATTCATATAAAATCTGTCTCAAAATAAACCTAAAATATCTGAGTGGTGCATTAGAGGGTGATATCTTAAACTACCCTTCACACAGCAGCCGTGCTCATGAGCTTCTCCCCTCAGACCCTGACTCCTTTCTGGGACTCATCAGGCTGATGCTGAACATATTTAAATCCTCCCCATAAAAGGTTTAGTCTAAGTTGCTTCTCCAGTACTTGTTTGAACATTAAATATGCAAATAATCATCATTACACTTCCAACAATTACACATGTTTGCGAGCACCATGTCAAGTACTGGCAGCAGTGCAATCATTTGTAAAGACAAATATTCCATTCCAAGAGATGTCATGCTGCTTAGAAGATTTCTTTTTGTATTAGTAGCCACACTGCTGCTTCATAAAGTGTGCAAATGAACGTGACAGTGCTGCCAATAGCTGCCAGTTCCTTCCTCTCGGCAGAGCAGATGTCAATCAACCATCCCAAACAGACAAGGCCTCGGTACTGCCGCAGACATTAAACATGTAAGATGGAGAAGGGAGGGCACAAACAACACAGGCAGCGTAGGGGCTCAGCGTACTCCTCTCTCTCCCTCTCCCTCTCCCTCCTCCTTCTCTCCCTCTCAGCCTCTCTCCCTCTCTGAGGAGGCCTGAGGCCGTTGGAATATTTTAATTTCTGATTTCTGACTATATTATCGCGTGTTTGTAACAGACGAATTGTAATTTGTAGCTCTGAGGTGGTATGAAAAGCAGCCTGTGACCGTAGGACAGATGCAGGCTGTGTGGCAGACTTCTCTCCTCACTGCTCTTGCCTCCTTCCTTCTCTCTTCTCCTCTTTATGTAGTTATGGATAATTGTCAGCATCCACTTTTGTCACATCCAAAGTAGCAGCTTAGAGAAGATGCAACTTTAGTCAGGACTAATCTCACCTCCTCCTGAAGTGGGAAAATCCCAAGTATTTCAGGGTCCTATTGATAACCCTTGTGCTTTTTTTCCATAAAAGACGGATGACTCTGGCAAGCTTGGGAGACTGCAGATAATGGGATTGACTTGGTACTTAAATCTCAGTGAACCAAGACAGCATAAGTAATTAGTGAATTGGATCCATACTGGGGTGCTAATGATGGCTAATACTGCCCCACACCATTCTAAAAACCACAAGATACACATCCATCTCATTCAGATAAAACCGAGGGGACACTGCTTTTGCAGGCATCATTTATTTCTTCCTTAACACAGAATTTATCCGCCGTAAAAAAAAATAATCTAATTTTCCTGGAGTGACATCCAGAAGAACAAGTGACCATTCTGTCAGAAGAGTTCATTATGATCACAAATACCTCTGGTGTTTTTAATTAAGAAAGGCTAATTAAGAGAAACTACGCATTTATCTTCTTATCTAGTTGTCAAGGGAAAAGTCACAAACACTAACTATATGCTGTTAGAATGGGAGAGGCAGGAGGCAGTTCATATTTTCAATCTTTTTTTTTGTTTGTTTATATTTTATTTTTCATTTTCAAGCAGACCAAATTCTCACAAAGGAGAAAAATTCACTTAAAGAATTTATGGTTTTAATCCAGTGCTCAAACTTTTATTAAGTGTGGTTCAACTCCATGTCCCAGTTTTTCTCCAGGTTAGTATAATCGTGTACAAACTACCATTCTGCCTCATTTTTCTTTCCCCACAGAATGATAGCATTTTATCAGGATAATTTAGATAAATGTCTTTCCATAGGGTTTGCTTATCCTTCCAAGAGCTATGATCGACAAACAGCCACATAAGATAAATGGAATTGTGTTTTGATCAAATGTATTCTCATCTAAAAGTACAGAGGGTTTCAAGGTGAGGGGAATGACTGTTTTCCTCAGATGTGATCGTCAGAGGCTAGTCCTTCCCCCGTGCCCTCTGGTTTGTTACAGTGGCTGTGAGTTAGGATGTTTCTGCACTTGAGCTTGCGCATTGCGTGTATCAGACCCTAAAACCAGGGTCGGCTTTTTGGAAGATGTGTCGAACTAAGAGCCTTAGCAAAATAGTTTACGCAGATAGCTGAAAACAGGGAGGAGTCTTGTTTGGGTGTGTGGGGGTGAATAGCATGCAGAAACTGGGAGCCCAGGCACCCTCCAGCTTTCCTGCTGCCAGCTAAATCCTAAAGCCAGACAACTGATTTTGCCTCTTTCAGCTTCTTCTTTGCAATTTCTCCTGTTGTTATGGGACTTTAAAAAAGGTGCAACTCAGGGCAGGCTTGGGCTGTAGCACGTAAAGGGTTAAGATGCAACATTACTGATTAACTGCAAAAGAGACTCCTGCCAGACACTTCCCCCCCCAGCCCCCCACCCCCCCCACCCCTTTTCTTTTTTCATTAGGATTAAGCTGAAATCTTTCTTTTCCCTGGCTGTCAGAAGAGCCTTAATTCTGTGCTCGGTTATTTCAGCAAGTACCTCAGTAGGTGTATGTGTGTGACCACAGTAGGAAATGCTTTTTAAGGAGACCTTCATATTCAACATTTGAGGGAAAAAAGGCTATTTAATACAGGGACTCTTCTTTTTCCTTCTCAATCTGTAACTGATTAGGAGGCATTCAAAGCTAATGCAGGATGAAAAGATGGGCAGATTCTCGGCTGAGGAAGTGGAAGGCGGGGGCTGGTTGGAGTAGGTATCTGAGCTGGACTAGAACAAACACAAGTTTTAGTTGGGATGAGGCTGAAGTTTTAGCTCAGAAGCAGGCAGGCTGCCCTACATCAGCATAAATGCTCTCATCTCAGTGACTATTTCTGCTTCTCAAAAAGCAGAGATCTCCCCTGAAAATAGGGCTTTAAAGGCTGCAGCTTTAATTTCATCCTTTATGTCTGGGCCAGAGATTTTTGTTTCTTTCTTTCTTTCTGCCTTGTTCCACACAAGAACTTTGGTTTTCTGTAGTTGCTAGATGCACGTATTTCTAAAATGGTAGGCATTTTAATAATACTAATAAATCACTCCGTTCTTTAAGTCTAAAATTGAATACGCTTATTCCCCAAACAGATTTCCTTTTACTTTTCTGTTTACCACTGACTTACCTGGTTCTTGCTAGGGTTTAGGCTTATTGTAACCCTTAAAAAAATATATATATAAAAAAAAGTATTTTCACTATGCAAGACTGAACTAGTTTGACCTTAAGAAATCTGATATATTTTAGCCTACGTAAAAAAACAGGATTCTCATTTCATAGTTAACAACATTTATTGGAAACACTGCAGTCTCGAGGGGTAGGACAGGAGTATGACATAATACTGTTAAGATGTGAGGATACATCTTCTGCAGAAGTGGGACACTTTGTTAAGGAAGGTCCCTTTTCTTAGGTTTCATGCTATAACTGTTCCTTTCCATGAGTTTAGCTTTTGGAAGAGCTTCATTGTTTATCTTCCTAACAGCCTGCATTTCCCCTTGAATATGATGAATGCAGCTGCAGGACCTTGCATCACCAGTTTTAGGAGTCTGTCAGATAGTGGGGATCTTTAAAGAGTTTTCTAGCAGAAAAAGAAATGCCTCCCCTCTTTTAGCTGAATTTCCTCAAATATTTAGTAGTTACTTCAATTTCTGCTGTCCTCCCTGGAAACAGCTCTAAAAATTGCAGTCACTTATAGAAATAATCACATCATTGGACAATGGCATCTAAAATGCTGCAATTCACAGGTTTTACTTCTGAAACATTATTCCCCATTTTTTCTCACTAAACAAGAAGCCTTCAGCTTGACTTAGGGGAAAAAAAAACACCTCAACCAAAAAAGATAGAACTGGTATATGATCTATCCACTCACACCTTAGACTTACATACACCATTATCAGAATTGCAGAGCTTGTAGTAAACAGTATTAAATCTCAGACACTTGGCTAAAAGCAGGTTCTATATACAAGGTTATAGAAAAGGAGGGGTCATTTCTATGAAGATACTAACCTTCTCCAAACTAATACCTAATAATATTTTCCCCCCTGGTATTTAAAAAGGAGGTAAATTCATTCCCACATCTTTTTTAATGAGACTTGGAAAGTTGAAAAAAACCCAAGCAAGCAAAAGAAAAAGGTTCAGAGTCCTCACGTGTATCTGAAGGAAGGATAGACTATACTAGTTAAGTTCTTTTTGATGCTGAAGGGTGGAAGTCAAGATAGCACTTGTTTTTCCTATTCATCAGAGAAAATAACAGGAGCTGCAGGAGCATTTTCACTAAGGGAAGAAACACGGAAGAATGAATTTTGAATCCCTTTTTCCTTTTGGAAAATGCAGATATTTTTTGTTGTCTGCTGTGGGAGAGTTTTAGTGCACATAGAGAAGTAGTAGAGACAGAAAAGGTTTATATAAAGGGAAAATGTAAATAGTGCACAGAACTGTTTCATTCAACTTCTGGTTTTCCTTTTCCATGATTAAGCACACATAGCAAAAGACAGAAAGAAATGGGTCTTATTTTAAAGAAAGCAATTCAGAATACCATTCTTTGCTTTGTACATCTTATACCAGATATCAGGATGCTGCTGGAAGAGTGCCAGAATTGAAAGTAATTCCCCCAACTTGAGCAAACAGTTCTGAAATTTGCCAGTTGCTGGCATATTTCCACTGGATTGAAAGTTTGAAAGCAAGCTTAAAAATTTAGGGGTAGTTTTTGTTTGTTTGTTCCTGACCACTGATAGCATGAGCTAGCAGCTGGTAGGAGAATAAAGGGAAATGTGTGTGTATTGGCAGCAGACAATTTATGACATGAAGCGATTATTCTCTCAGAGCCTTAAACATCAGAACTTGTGTCTTAAAAAATAATAATTTGCTTGGACAATTTTACAACTGAGCATTTAGGTTTTTCCCATTTTTTTCCTCCTTCAAAGATGTGTTGGAATTTGTAACCAACAAGATACATAATTTATCAATCTTGTACTTTTTTTTAAGAGGCATTTTTCAATCTTGGGCCTTTTAAAGCCTTGTTGCCAATGCTAGCTTGGTAAACCTACATCTCCACCTAGTGGTTTCACAGAAAGGTGAAGCAATCATTTTTCAAGTGGCTGGGGCACCCAGGCGGGTTGCAGTGCAACACCGCTGTGAAGAAACTACAATCTTTCTGAGAGAATTATATTAAAAGTTGTGATTAAATACATAGGTACGCATTCTAAATGAATGTTGAAATTTTACTGCCATACGTAATTATATAATGGCTCTTTTATTTCTTAATATTCTTTAACAATTTCAGCTCCCAGCAGAAAAACTTCTAAATTTTAACACCGCATCAGTTCATCCTGTATTTTCTGTAATCGTTCCTACATGCTTGGCCAGTGCTGAAAGATTCCTGTCTTTCCTATCCCACATCTCTGCAGCAAAGTTTGATGCAAGCCCCAAACTAAGCACAAAACAATTAGGAAGAGCTTGAAAATGCCCTGGGACCTCTCCTTTGCACACCTATGTTTGTTTTTTTTTTTATACCCTCTGGTGTAGGATACTTTATATCTGCTGTGAAGAATTTTTAGGAAATCCATGAAGGGAACATGTGTGCACAATGCTCATGACTTAGCTACTAGAGCAGGAAGGATTTTAAAAAGCTATTCTTGTACTTTCCCCAAAAGTTTAATGTTGTCTTTTCTTGACTCTCCAAATGCTTCTTTCTCCAAATGCTTTAACAAAATTATGAAGGATACCTCTGAAAGATTCTTTTTTGGATCACAGGGAACTGAATTGCTGAAAAAAGCTCTGGTGCCCACACAGTTTCTCACTGTCCCATATAATTATTGTAAATCATCCCTGCAAGAGCTACCCAAAGCATAGAAAAAACCTTCAGGTGCACAAAGAAAATAACATCTTTCAGTACCAACAAATGCATTCTGTTTTAAAATAAATCCCCAAATATAGGCAAAAATTAAATTAGTCTCCTGATCCTGTCCAAAATACCATATCTTTCTCAGCTACAGTTTTCGTTCCTCGTTCATGTCTTTGCAGTGCCAACCACTACACACAGCAGTGAAAATCTAAGTGTGTTTTGTGGGGTTAGAATTCCATTCTTTTAACAAAACAGTCAGTTCAAAAGAACTATTCACAGTGCACAAAATAAAGTGTATGCCTAAACCTGTGCAGGACTAAATCCTTCACATGGACAGTAGATGTACTGTTAATTAAATGCTACTTGTAATAAAATATATTAGAGTGATTGAAGCTGCTGTAGCTGCAGTGGGCCTAGAAAGTACAATAATCCTTCACTGTAATGTAGAATCCTCATGTCAGAAACATGTACAGTACTTAGAAAGAGTATAATTAATGCACATTAACATATATACTCAGAGAGAGAATATATGAAGGGGGTGCTCTGGGACATGGCTAAAACTTTTGTGACTTCAAATTAGAGAAATTTGGAAAATCTCCAGTTCAGCAATTTAAAATGATTAAATGGTATCATAATGGTGCCCTAAAACAATGAGCAAATGTGAGGAAATGTGGGAATGTCGTTTTATTTCATTAATGAGATGTTCCAGCCTTAAATATCATTTTCCACAAAAACAATAAATACTGATTTTCTCATATAATTAAGAATGGATGGTCACCCACAAATAATTACACTAAATATTAAGTCTTGTATAATGAAATGAAAAATTTGATGCTTATTTCAGAGGTGGGTAGCACGTGAAGGTCATTAGACAGTCCAAGGTCAGTATTGGATTAAAACAGATCTACCACTGAAAGGCAAAGAGGAATTATTTTGGAGAAGGGACATTTTATGTGGCTCAGGCTGGGAACTATTGTTAACTGAGATGGTCGCTGTTTGAAATTTGGAGATGGAGGTGAAAATGAGAGGTCAAAACATAAGCTCATTTTCCTTCTCTTAAATAGTGAGACCTGTAGGGCACTCTCAGACATCATAATGAATTCACCAGCAAGAGACCTCATCCGGGCTTGCCCTGAGCTCTTGAGTGTTGCTGGGCCTTCTGAGCATTTAGGAATGGTGTCCTTTCCTGCATGCTATATCTGACACAAACATGTCACAAATGGATGCCGAGTACTCTTGACAGCACCCGGTTAGAAGCAGTTCGGGCAGACAACACAAGTGCTGGGAAATTCTGGAGGAGCTTTTAGGCAGAAAAATGGAGCTGGTTGATAAACAAGAAGGAGATGACAAACCCCATACAAGTCATTTCCTTGTTACTTTTGCTTGTGACTGATGAGTTTCTGACATTTCAGAATTAGATAAAAATGTAGGCTATATAACTTAGCCAAAAATAAAAAAGTGACAATATTGGTGATTTTTTTTCTGGTTTACATGAAGCCCAAAAAGTGGAAATTCAGCATCTTTAGGAAGAAAAAGTCAAAGCCCATCTGAGTTGTCCAGTCTTGCTTGCCTATTGTTTGTTGCTTATTCTCTGTCCAGCTGTTTAAATCCATGCTAACTAAGTCCCTTAAGTAATTCAAATAGTCAATCAAAGAAGTGTGATTGAGGACTCTTCATTGGCTGCCACAGCAATAAAAGGGACAGGAATGTTGGTTTAATGGTATATGTAAGAGGATGAAGTACCCAGTGCTCCTACTTGAAAGATATTTTTGCTTTTCCTGTCTGTAAAATTCATGCTCTCTCTCACAATAAGGGTAGCTCTAACAGAAATCTAGAAAATCATTTTTTCAGGAAAAAATGAAAAAATATGTGGCATTGGATAAAATCTCTTCCAACTGTTTAGGAAAATCACAGGCCCTACAAATATTACAGAGAAATTAAAACTCAAAATAGCAACTTTGCTTAAGTTCAGAGTTGCAAATATTTCAACCACTGTAGATATCTCATCTGTTAGATGAGATTTCTCATCAAATATATCTTCAAGAGAATTATGTGAAACATAAACAGTGGACAGAGCTAGCCACTGAATGGCAGTCTTCGTGTTACATTGTCTTTGACTTAAAAAGAGGAGTAATTGTGAGCTCGCCCTATGGATCTTTTAATTTTCCAGTACAACCAGCTCATGCCTGACAGGGTGTTCTATTTTCATGTGTAGCAGTTAAGACTTTCAAGGAAGTATTGAATATCACAAAGGATTTATCAAACATGTACAACAAAGTTGACATGATGAAACTCAGATTATTTTATTATAATACCATTGTTGGAGCTGAAAGAGAAAACAACCAACAACCAAAAAAACAAACTCTCCACATAAAGCAAAACCCTTATATAATTCCCAGTGCCTTTACAGGTCAAGGACAAAGCAACTCCTCACAGTTGTAGCATAACATTACTGCAAAACTTCTTGTGTCCTTGTTGCTAGGACTGCTTTTCTCCATTTTTCAGGAATTAAAAAAAGCATGAACCCTGGATAAGTCATTATTTCTAAAACCTGGGGACTCATAAATAGAGAGACCATCACACAAACTTCTTCAATTACAGACATATATTTAATCAGAAATGTATTAGAATAAACTGATATATGAACTCTAGTATTATAACTAATATGTAAATTCTAGTGTAAATTTATAAACTCTAGTATTAATCACATTTTGCATTTTGCTTCTCTCCATAATCCCACTGATTAAATTTTTTTTATAAAGTTATTCCTTCTTTATTTTTTTTGAGGGGGGGGTGGGTGGAAATGGTGCATTTTCAAGTATAAGCCAAATTTTCTCACATCCATGTCAATTTTAATGTAGTTTTACCTAACTTTTCTTAGAAGTCCACACTTCCTGTGAAACATTTCCTTCAAAAACCAAAAATCCTGACCTCCTTCAGTCACAAGGGAAGTGACCTGCAAGAGTGTTTTAGCACCTACGTGAGCAGCATGGCACTGCAGAATGCCGTGTCCATACCAGTGGTGGGAAAAGGCAGCTTTTCTTAAGCCTATTCCTCCTACTTCTGTTTTTTTTTTTTCAATCACTCCCACCCCCTGCCAAAAAAGATCAAGATAGACTTAAGTTTTGTTCTTTAAAAAATTAAAACCAACATATGCCCTATCTTTCATCTAACTGTGAATATTTCATTGGTCAGTATTCTGGGAACATCTAATATTACTGCATTAACACTGATACATATAATAAGCAGTGCAAACTGACAAAAAATTGAAAGAACATGGGGAGAAAGGGGTGTTTGAAATCTTAGTTTAATTGAAGTCCAAGGTAGTATTTACCTGGTGTTTTCAATAAAGCAGGGGTTCCAGTGTAACTGGTGACAAAACCTTCTGATGGATTCCATTGGTACATAGATTTTTGAAGCCATATAAAATGTTTTCCTTATTTGTAGTGTTTAAATACATATGCATATATGCATTAATATATATTGTCGAGTAACTTAGAGAAGGAGACAATATAAACAAAATCACCTGGAGAAACTTTAGATGATATTAACAAATTAGAGTCATTGATGTGTTTCCTTTGTATGGAATCAAAGTTGTAATGGAGAAAAAGGAGAAGAGGATGTCAGGAACATGCAAGGTAGTCTCCATAGAGAACACAGAGCAAATGTACAAAGATGAAAAAAAGAAAAAACAGAAAAAAAACCCAAACTCCAAAAACCCCAGAATGATAAAAGTTAGAAAAACATAATCATACAGAATATTTAGCATTTAGTAGCTAGGCTCATACGCAAAACATCTTTCACCATTAAACAAGGCAAAATGATATTAATATCCACTCCACTATTTCTGCCCTGCACATACACAAAAAAAATTAATGCATCTATTCAATCTGCTCAAAAGGTTTAGATTTAAATTTGCTAATAGTAACTGCAAGTTTAGTACAAATAAATTTGATTCAGAACTGAAGTTCTGCAATGTAGCCCAGCCCACATTTATGCAGCAGCTGCCAGAATTTGCTTCAGGTATTGCTCATGTTTCAGTCCACCCTTTAATAAGGAGCTGGGGAATCCTTCCCTTGCAAAAATGGAAATTCTTTTCTCTTTTGGCATTAGCAATTTCCTGTGCCATTAATACTTAAACCTGTAATGGTTTTGTGTTGTGAAAGTTTCTGTGCACTTGTCTGCTGTAGACCAGCATCTGCAATGTTCTATGCAGCATCTGCTGCAGTCGGTTTTGTATGAGATTTTTGAAGTTTGTTGCTAAAGTTCACAGGCTGAGTTGGTTTCTCAGCTACTCCAAAGACACACAAAACCATGTAGACGACAGCAGTGGTTGTCTCCAGATCTGACAGTTGGCGGTCCTCAGAGTGATCGCTTCTGAAACATTGGGAAAGCCAGAACTGAAAAGACTTAAGGGCCTCCAATAATACGTTAGTAGGGCTTTTGAAAGCCTTGAGCTCTGCAGGATTTTCTGATAAGGTTTTTCTGGGAGTTTAACACAATCTGCAGTGTATGGTTTCCAGCAGTTGAAACCTCCACAGACTATGTAAGCCAGGCTCCTGAGAGGCATCTCACGTGTCTGCAACATGTGTGACTCATAGGAGGCCTGTCCCCAGAAACGGTAAGGAAGGGCTGAACCCTCCACTACTGTCCAGCTGGAGAAGGCTCTCTTCTGTTCACTAGCCTTGCTGACTGAGAGACCTAATATCTTTGCTTAAACAAAAGTTGCTCAGTCTTTCAATTTAGAAAAGGCAAAAGTATCTCTTTTTTTCTCTTCAGTTTAGATTTTTTGAAGTAAAATCACCATTAAGACAATGCTTTAGGTTCTGATAACATATGGTTATTGTCTAAGAAAATAATAAGATTGTTGGAAGCACCTGTTAATGTTCTCATACCAGTGACCCATATTTTTATGCAAATCCACAAATGCTCCGTAGTTACAAAAAATGTAACAATAAGCTGTAATTTATAGCAGCAGCAGCAGCAGCAACACCCCAGTAATGTTCTCGGTTGCTAATTGATCGTTTGCTACAACTACTTTCCGTACAGACACGAGCTAGTAGCACCATTAGAAGTTAGAGGTCTAGCAGAGATCCTGCTCAAACAAAAGCCCAGATGGCTGACTGGTACACAACAGCTACCAATGCTAGCTTCTATCTATGGAGGCCATCTTTGAAATACAGGTCAAATCATGAATGAAGTGTGCTGAGGGGATCTTTAACTATCAAGCCAAGCTGCAGTAGATAGTTGCATGGAACACAAAATTAATTTCAAAAAATCATGAAATCTTTTAGAAGAGGCTTCCTCATGTAGAAGAAGATGAAGGGTTGAGGTAAAACAGGAGTTTATCAAGACAATCTCTTCTTGGAATGTTTAATCTTTAAATATAGCTGGCATGAACTTATCTAGCTAACAAGTTCATCAGGCTTAGGTTGTACACTCTTTACACACATATAAACTGCAACGCAGTAGACAAACGCAAGCTTAGGAGGGTCATTACTGCCTTGTTCCTAGTACTCCTTCAACATCTCTTCTGCATCTGGTGGGCACTAACACAGCAGGTAAATCTGATTTGAGGTCCTCCTGCTGTGTCCAGTGCTAATAATTTGATAAATAATTTTCTTTCTAGGCATAAAACTCTTGATAAAGATTTGACTTATACATACAGATTTTTTTTTTTTTATTTATTCACAGTATACCAAATTTGGCTGTGACTGATTTGCTTCTTCTTTACATTCTGGCAGAAGACAATTTTTGTGTGTTGACTGCCACCATGCTTGAAATGCGAGGGAGCGATGCACAATCTGATAAAGTTCTCTTCAAGGAAGTTGGGGGTTTTCCATTTTTTTTGAAAATTCAACTCATCTCAGGTCCAGATGTCTTTTCAGAAGATATGCTTCAAACTTAATTGGGGTGCTCAGTCTGAGGGTAAATGGGTGAAATTTAAGGGCCAGCAATATATAAACAGTTTCTCTAAATAATCTCACAATCTTCAATTCTATGCATTTAAAATGAAGAATCTTTCAGTATGCAGCCTGCAACATGTTAAGTATTCTTGGAACACGGGCAAAGCATTTACACCCAACAAGTAACTCTACATCACTTGCAAAGTGAATTCTTTCCCACTATGCATAAATTTCAGTATAACTGAGTGCAAGTGCAGATGAACAGGGTAGCAAGCACATGGACTGTCTCCCCAGCCTTGCTTCAAAGCCATTGTGCAGTGGCTTGAAGCCTCTTCAAGCTGTGTGGCTGAAACCTGGGTCTTAACACCACACTTTTGGCAGTCTAAAAATATAGCCCTGTGATGTCAGGGTGACTCTTTGCTACTGCTTCTGGATGAGTCTTTGAAGTGAGGAAAGACAAGATAGATCCTTAGAATCATAGTCTGAGAAAAAAAAACCTTTGCCCTCAGACCTATTAGCAGGGTCTCTGCTTTGCCTGGAAGTTTAAGAGTATAATCATAAAAAGGCTAAAAAATATGACAGGAAGTGTGAGGAGGCAACAGCATATGTGGTAAGAGAAGATAAGATGATGAGTGGTTTGAGAGCAGTTAATATCTCATTTGGCTCCTTACAAAGGTGCACATTACAGAAGGAAAGATTACAAGCCTTTTTATTCTTTACCTTAGTGTCTCCAAGTTGTCTGGAGGTAAGATGAGCGTTGTTTTGGTGGGAAGCACTTGGGAGCTGCATTGTGTCTGTTGCAATATGTGAAGTCAAACATCCAAGCTGAAGAAGTGCCTTGATTTTGCTCAATTAGTACTGTTTGCTTTGTGGCCTTCCCATTAGCAAATATAAATTTGTACAGTGGTCACCATTTAAAGATCAATATTTACCAAGGGTTATCACATCATCAAGCCTAGGACACTAAGTAGTTCCTTAAACTTTGAGCAGAAAATAATACTGCGATCTGGTAAATATTTAACACACGTATCATTTTATGGTAACCGCCACTTTTGATGCAAGGTGTTCATTACCTCTTCCTAGCTAAACCTTACATTAAATTACATTGCACTGAACTTAGGCTTCACTTCAGCTAGATTTCATTTAAAGGAACTGAGAAGAGTATAGTGAAACTGAATATATAATCAATATAATGAAAATAACTACTGAATTATCACTTTCATTATTTTGCTGTTCTCTAATCCCAAAACATTTGATCCAGCATGGGTTCTCTGTAGAAATACTGAATTTATGGCTCAAATATATCCAGAGAAAATTAACTCAGAGTTCCATTTTCCTTTGTCTGTAATCGGAAATTCTCTTTTTGGCAAGGAAGGTTCTCCAGTAGCTAGCTACATTGTCCAGATACTTTTAATTTAGCCACCCTTCCTTTGATGTGTAAGTAGCAGATGTTTAAGAGATAAGAAATTAGATAGATTGTGATTACTGAGAAACAACTTAATTTCAATTCATTACTCGATGTTCTCATTGACTTGTTCCGAAAACGACAGTACTTAGTAGGGCTGTTGGTTTTTTTAATTGACAATTTTTATGTTTTAACAATCAACTTAAACTTAACCTATGCACACCTCTAACTTTGAAACACATCATTTGCGGGCTAATACATCACTTTTTCAGTGTAAATTGGAATTGTTTCCAAAATGGCTTCACTTTAATTATGTGTGTGCCACTTAGCCAGCTTGTTTCTAGTATGCTATGGAAAAAGGTAAGGAGAAAGTAGGAAACAACAGCTTTGATTTTCTCCCTTTCCCAAAATCCCTTCTCTTCCAGTTTTCTTGAAAGAAAGAAAAACAAAAAAAAAAAAAGAAAAGGAAAAAAAAAGAAGAGGTATTTCAAATGAGCTAGGGGAAGGGCTTGGCAAAGGTATTAGGTTTGGGTATTTCTAGTGGAAAGGAATAGATATGATTAGGAAACTATCTCAGATACCTCATAGCTTTCAAATATTGCATGTGGATTTGTTGATAAAGGTAATCATGTTCACACAAATACTGTTAGGCATTTGACTTTGTACCTTACAAAATTTTGATTAAGAAAGCAGAACAATAATAAACTCAAGACAGTATATGTTGAATGGCTTAAAAAGTACAATTTATTTCCTTTAATTGCAAACAGGGAATTCTCACATAAATTATGTTTTCCTAATCAGGTCCTCAGAGACCAGTTTTTAATACCATGCTGTGAAATATTTGTATTAGTGCAGAGGAATAGACTTAGGATAGGTGTCTGGAAGAACTTTCTGAGATTTCTGAGCTATGTAAAGAGGATACCTGGGAAAGCTGCAGTTTCTCAGTGAAGGTTTTTAAGAACTCATTAAGCAACATGTTGGGGCTGTGTAAATTCTCTTGCATATGATTCCTAGTAGAGATATGATCTAGATGACTTTTTGAGACCCCTCCAGAACTGCATCTGCATGATTCAAGCACACATTGATCAATAATAAAATTTGAGGGTGGTTGGGAAACTTGAGCAGTGATAAATAAAAAAGAGGGTAGACTGCTCATACAATGCCAGCTAGATCAACCTCCTGATAATTCAGATATAAGCAAGCAACATAGTACTGCAGCATAAACATAGCAGGAGAGCAGTGGGAAGAGAAGAAGGGGAGAAGAAGGAATATAGAATTAGAAGCCTGTAGCCGTATGTTAACACTGTATATGACAGAATCTTTGTTGCCAGTTCTGAACTTCCTAATCCATAAAAAGCCACCAGGACCTTAACAGTGCTTTATAATTAGCCATTGCAATAACCAGCTCCAGCAAATTATGCCTGTATAGCTTATAAGTCAGGCAATATTTGCAAAGAGAAGTATTATTTTTTATGTCTAACTGATATCACTGGAAAAAACAGAGGAGCTCTTGGATACACAAGCCCTAAATCTCCTCTTTTTTCCCCAACTGTGCCAATCTGTCTTACAAAAAGTACTGCTGGTCCTTATGAAGTCTAATTTTTTTATGCCCTCTGGACATCACAGCTATAACAACCCTACTGTAGTCAGAAACGGAAGTAGCGGGTGACTTGATCCAGTCTAGGAGAAACAACACGGAGGAGAAAGACAATCTCTTCACTCTGGCACACAGACTGACACACTCCGATAGCTGGAAGGTCAGTTAAGGTAAAGTCAGACTGGAAACCAGGTTTGCTATCAGCGACAGCAATTAAGCCCCAAACAATGTGTTAGCACTTTTAGTAGATTCCCCATCAGAAAAAAAAATAAAAAATTTAAAAAAGTCTAGATATTTTTAGTAAATAATTTATCTCCAAGGGGAGTTGATATTTTGAGATAAACTAAGGTGTTTAACAGGCTTTTGGTCTTTGTTAAATAGGAGTTTAAAAAATGGATAAACCCAGTTGTTCTCTTTGGTCTCATAATCTATGAATCTATAGCTCTGTAAATCAATTCTGAGATATGAATTTAAAAACAGTGAGTAGAACAATTTTAACCACACTCTCATTTCTTGTTTATTGTTCTAAATTTGAGGCTACTACATCTCTCAGCTGTTGTTCTGTTCATCTCGTAAAAAGAAACAGGCTAAGGCTCCACACGATGAGAGTCAGACAAGGCCAACATAGACAAGGTTTTAAGCAATCTCCTCAAGCACCACAGATCTGTGTCCAAACCTCACAGTTTATCATGTGTTAAGCCTATCCAGATGGTAGGTGATATTCCGGTGTTAACAATCCACATACATTTCCACTTCCATTGATATAGAAAATTGCCAGCAAGTCTCCCCGGTGGTCTTTTAAACATAAAGGAACCCACATATACATGAATGTACACCACATATATTACAGAACCTTGTTCTGAAATAAAAATTAGTTCTTAGTCATTTAGAATTGGAAATGTATAGCAGGACACAGCTTCAAATTGTATGAAATTGTGCTATTTGCAAGTAATTTCCCTAACTGCCTGTGGCAGTCTAGGCTCTTGAGGATAGGACTTGGGAAAAAAAGGGGAGTCTGACCTGCAAGCACTTTATTTGCCTGTGAGAGCTGGAGCCATGGGGCTTTGCATAAACAAAGGTAGGAGTCCACACACCACATTACAGGCATCACCACAGCTGCAGTTGAGAGTGCTATCAGCTGTATGCCCAGAACTAATGTATCAGTTTTATGGACTTCGGAACCTGGAGATTTTTAGTACACATACCAGGTAACAGAAATAAGCATGGAGTTACAGAGCAGACTAAACTGTCATGGAGATATAGTCACAATTAGCTGTCTGGCAGTTATAGCAAAGTAAGTTGCTAGAGAAATTCCAGCCTTGCAAAAACCAGGAAAACTTTTTCTTTTTTTTTTTTCTATTTTATTTTTTCCTTGAGAAAACTGTGGGTTTATAACTTTAAAGATTACTTGCAAATCATTAGGGCTGCCTTTCAATTTCTCCACAGGTTACTCAGCTTTTAATAGGTCCTAGCAGAAAACATATCAACTTTGCGTTGTTCCCCTACAAACACCTTCCCCTTTCCTGTCCTTCTTCCCCTGGGAACACCTGTCTGCATGTGGGGGAAAGGTCTGGGAGCACAGCCTCTGTCCCAGGAGAGGAAGACCAAGAGGTGAAGCAACAGACTTTCAGGATGCACTGCACAGCTCTGCAGCTTAGATGGGGTGACAACAACAGGGCCTCAAAGCAGAAGCTGTCAGAGCTCTGTGAAACTGAGTGGGTTTCAAAAACTCAAAAGTCTCGAGCTTTTTGCTTCACCCTTCTTTGGCACTCTGTGGATACGCTTCAGTGACAGCAAGGCAAAAACTGAAAACCAACCTCTTTGTTTAACATCTGGACACATTACTGAAATTTTACCAAGCTATTTTCATCTGAAAACTTTTTTTATTTTTCTTTCCTTTTTAAAATGCCTATTTCCACCCAGCAGTTTTCCTTTCTTTATTATGGCGAGCAAACCAGCTGGCCCTTTAAAGTCCTCCAGACATGTCATCTAGAACTGAAAATCTCTGGATTGTTTCAAGTCACCTCTTCCTCAAATCTATCTTCTCTTCTATAGTACCAGCAGGCCATCATTCCTGGCACCAATCTGAGCATCCAGCAGGAGGGGATGTCCAAGATTAGCTGGTAGGTAGCTTGAGGCACTTTACTAAGGTGTCTAACTTGAAGAGGGTAGGATAATTAAGTACCTGAGTTGGGAGGATTCCTGTCCTTTTTAATTAGCCAGAGAGAGAAGTAGATCCCTGGAGAGAGCACCTACTTCAGGGCACCTAAGATCAGTTTCTTGAAGAACCTATTTCTCTTCACTGAAATATGGAAACTGAGGGAAGTTTGCAGTTCTAAAAGTGTGTATTATGTCCCTGCACCTAAGCAGTATGAATATCCTGCCTGCCTTCTGCCACAGTTCATACATCCCCTACAGGTTCAGGCACCCATAAACACTGGCAGATATAACAAGGGATTTTCTTGCACAGCTACTGCCTTCACTGGTGCCTTTTTCTCTCTGAGCTGAAAGCATGCCACAGGATTCAGAGCTTATTACAGGGTGCAGTGTGTTGTTACCCCATCCTAGCAACCCAGAGGTGCAGATTTTTTGTAACATTCTCCATTTTTCTGCATGCTTATCCTCTGGGGAGGATTTGCATTGCATCTGCTACCAGCACTGCCTTGTTGGTTGTGCTCCCCTTTGGAGGTGCAGAGTGCAGAAAGTGGGTCAGTGGTCAGCATCTCGAATGGCCCAGAAAATTTTCCTCCTGCCTGTTGCTTGGAGGCTCAGCAGCCCTCACAGGGTTAACCCAGAAGTGGGCTTCTGCTGTGTCTTGACACAACTCGGAAGTTTGCCAAAGAGCATTAATTAAATTTCATGCTTTTCAGAAGACTTATTAAATGTACTCATCCCTACCAGCTCCCATACTGACATGGGCTATTATTATTATTATTATTATTACTTTACAATTAGTGTGTTGTTCCCTAACCACCGTTAAATGCGACTGGAGAGTGTTTCTGAGTTAATACTTTAAGACCAGTCTAAACCACAGAAAGCACAGAGAATTACAGAAGAGACCTTTATTTTAGATGTCAAAGTACTTTTCCTATGTTAATATTTTTAGGGAAATGCTTCTTCCTAGTTCTGTCTTAATTTATTTTAGATTCAAGTAATTCCTTGATCTGAGATGTGTCTGCATTTTGGGAAGGTGAAGTATATTTTGGAATGGGAAGAAAATGGAATAATTACTACAAGAAAATGTGTGGTAAAATATTTCTGGAGAGTTTGGAAGAAAACAAACTGTTGAAAATATGCAAACTTACCCAATTATTCTTGCCTTACATTTATATGTTTGGGTTGGGTTTTTTTTTTTTCAGTTGTTATTTAAACCCTATGCTATTAATTCAGTGCAGCAATGTGAACTTGATAGGATCTGCTGCCGTAGATTGTTTAGCTTGATGATGGATGTCAGAGAATATGACTGTAAATAGGAGTGTGCACATGCTCAGCCCTTTGCAGTGCAACCTGTGATAGCATCCTCATGGTGGATGGTATAAATTGCTGAGAGACATCATAGAGCTGGTGAAAGCACTATGCCAAGATCAAGTAAATGCTATTCAAATCCCTACTTCCCATCACAGGAAAGTGTATTGCAACAAATACACTAAGATGTTCGGTATTTGCAGACTTCAGTAATATGGAGTGCTCATTAAAGACTGTCTACTTTAGGACCTTTACTTTGTGTACATTCAAGCTCAGTGTGGAGAACTGTCCTACTTTTCTTTGGTTGGGTTGTGCAAAAATCAGCTTGCATTTTGCCTTGGGAAAGAGGCTCGATTTGTATTTGCTTAGCCCTAAGACCTGTGCAGAGAAAGCAAGTTTGGCATGTATCTGTCATGACATTATCTATATAATTCCTTTTGATAAGCAGTATCATTTTTCTGGAGCAGTATTGAGGACTTTACGCTGGAGTGAACTGAGAGCAGTCAATATGGTTGGATAAATACTTAAGTTCTACCTGGTGTCAGGTATGTGCCTTCCATATGAGAGACTGTCTATGTTCTTTGATTATAAAACAAAGTCTCAGGTTACCTGAGAAATGATTCTGCAGACCTGGTATTTTAAAGCTGGATCTTTTCCAAATGTGGCCATTAAAATGTTCAGAAAAAGAAGGTATTTCTGTTAAGACACAGTGGAAACTTGGAAATAAGCTCCTTTCTTTCACGACAGTTATACCACTACTTCTGAGCTGCATAGTCGGATTGATGTTTGAACTCTAGTGTTGCAAATGAAAACATCAGAGGACTGCAAAGGCCAAACAGAGACCCCCATGCTCCATCAGGAAAAAACTCATTGGCTGCAACCCACAGCAACCTTTCTTAACAAAATGCTCTGCCATTGTCAAACAATAAATATCCTACAAAAGGAATATTTTTTTTCTGAATGTTTTCATCATCATAATTTTTTTTTCTCTAATAATGCCTAGCAGTAACCACCATAGAATACAGGGCATCTAAACCTCAGGATTTCTCTGTACCAGTATTTGTACTACCATTGCTGCTACTCGCTTGAACACTGGTAGGAGATTAACTTCCAGAAATGCCAGTATGGACAAAGTGATAGCATTTGTTGCTAAACTTGTCCTCACAACTCAGGATGCTCCAAGAAGGCTAAGGTGTAAGCCTATCTAGTCTCCTCTCTGCTCTTGAATGATGGCTTTTACTCTTCCCTGCATGCACAATCTCAACCCATCTACAGATTGGCTGGTCGCTGAGGGTGGAGGAGTACACCACGGATGTACTCAGTGAGTTGTGGGCCTCATGACATACCAAAGTGAGGAAGCAACAGTCCACATGCTTATCCAACACCTCTGATCTACGCACGAAGGCCACAGCTTTAGGAGCATTTCTCAAAGGAAAGTGAGCAGCTAGGGAAGAAGTCTTCCCAGATTCCAGAGTTTTAACCTGTATTTTTCTTAAACTCTAGCCACTGGAGGCAAAGTGCGCAACCTGAAGATTTCACATTTCATTAAAATTACATGCATACACACCCATTCATGCACACGTTCTCAGGTGTTACATTAGTGGAAGAAAGCTTGAGAATATGGAAAAAAAAAAAACCCACAACAACCCAACAGCTCAAGCCTGTGGAGAAAGGGAAAGAAAACAGTATTTTTTATTAAACATGATCTAGCCTCGTAATTTCTCAGCATTTGGATCTGGCAATAATTTATATTGGTAGGTAGATGCCTTAACACAGGTGGGACTTGCCTGCTTGAGAATCTGAAGGCAGTATCTTTTATGGTCACAAAGCTGCCAGCCAACTTGTGCTTTTGTTCCTGCTTCCATTTCCTTCCAGCTCTCCGATTCTTTTTTTTTTCCTTGTCCTTTTCTTTCCTCAGCACTCCCTTATAGTCATCCACCCACCATCTCACAAAGAAGGGGGAGGCTTGTGAATTTGTTATACTTGGTGTTGGAGCACAGGCAAACTCTGGAGGGATCAGGCAAGCTCGTTTTAATCTTTCATAAACAGCATCTCCTCTCTGTGCTGCAGCCTGTGGTGACACTGACCTCTGGTGATCACATAAGTAACACTCACACTGAAGTGACACAGCTGCAATTTTGAACTAAGGTGGCTTGATTTTTTCTTTTTTTTTTACCAGAGCAGTGCGTCCCCTTTAATGAGAATATATTTCCCAGTCTGTTTTGCACCATAAAGGATGGACACGGGTATGCTTCCCAAGGTTTGTTTCTGCTCTGGTTTTACCCATGGGACTTATCACAGCCCTTCTGTTACTCTAATAAGTTTAGTACAACATTCCTCAAAATACATATTGCTCATGTTAGAGAAGTTTATCGTCTGTCACACTATCTTGTGAAAACTGACTTACATATTATGCTTCACAGGGACCTTAATTACTAAAACATTTTTGGAATAAGTCTATGGCCCGTGCAGAAGTGACACTGTGCAGCTCCTCACAACACTGATATCCCCAGGATTTCTCCTTGCACTCACCAAACATGGCATTAACTCCACTGAAGTGAATGGAAACCAGATCTCCACCCAGGCTAGTTTTTGTTCATCTAGCCAAGAAAAGCAAATAAATCCAGGGAAAAGGCTGAAAGTTTTCAATTGCTCATTTTAAATGTGCTCTATTATGATATTGGAATGATCTCAGCACATTGATGATACAGAATCAGCTATGTGCTGCAGACCTTGGCAGGAGTGAGCACTGAGTTAATGAAAAGAGTTTCAGCTTGACATTCACTTTATTTCGTAACCTTAATTCTACTTTAATTTATTCTTTGGAAATTTTCGAGCTCAGTCCTGTGCAGATGGAGTGAGGGAAAATGTTGTGTTGCTTATTAATCGTTAGCAAATCTCCAAGATATGGCAATAGGGTTATGACACAGCTATTGGAAAGCACCCTTTGAATGGACTTTAATTAAGAATGTAACGACTGATGATACCCTCATTATATAAGCAATGCTTTTTGAGCATCATCCAGTACTGCTGTAGCCCAGTCAGTATGAACAGTCCTTGATCGCCTTAGGATAGCTTAAAATGCAAGGAAAAGAGAGAAGGATTAATTAAAAGCAGGCTGTTTAAGTAAGTAAAAAATTGTTTTCCGCACAAAACCACATGGCAAGGTGTCAGGTTAGATGAAAGATATAGACAGCTAGATAATAATCCCTTTGACTGTGTGTTTAACTTTTCTTCTATTGATAGGTTTGCCTAGCAGTATTAAAACATTTCATGAACCTGTTTAAAACACTACTTTACTGTAGCAGAATGAAAATGAATGCTTAGTAGTCTGCCGTATGTTTTTAACAAACAGATTTCACTTACTGCTTTGAGCCAAGCAAAATTAGAAGGACCTAAGGGTCTCTGATCATTTGCCCAAAATTAATGATCAGTTATTGAATAATTAACTGTCATTGATATCTCATTTCTAAACAAATCAATGGACCCATTTAAGTGTTTGTGTAATGACAGTAATATAATCCTTCCTCGTATGAACTGCAAGTGAATAGACCAAAGAGAAAAAGCACATTCTCCACCCAAAGTAATTATGAGACCTACTTAAAAATCATTTGCCTCAGCAGAAATATAAAGGTTTTTTTCTGCATAATTTACCTCCAAAATGGTGCATTTGGCTTCTGCTTTAAAAAATAAAACCTGTGTGAGTGGAGGTAGCGCTCCAATATCCTGCCAATGTGAGAGCAGAGGTGTAGGTGACGTTTATAAGAGCACAGCGAAGCACCCACGGCCATGGTGTCCCAAGGACCTGCAGAGGAGGGCATCGATCTCCCTGGAGCCAAACACTTGCGAGGGGCATCATGCAACTCATGTGGAATGGCTTGTGAAAGATAGGGCTAGGGAGGGAACGTAAAAGGCAAATCACTGTGGTTAACCTCTTCGTGTTGATTGAGTGCTGCTTTCCTTCTCACCACCCAGCACTGCTCTTCAAGGCAGCCAAACACAGACTGGTAATCTCGGATTTAAGTCAAGAGGACTATCTTTTTTATAATACCATAATGTGTTTGTAGTGCGCGAACAAAATTGATGCCACCAATTAGGACAGCTTTATTGATCACTACATCCCTGTATTTTTGAAAATAGCCTGGAATGTCAAATACAACACTTAACATTGATTATCCTAATAACCATCACTGGCACATGAGCACTTCAGCTTGGGTGTGAAGGGGAGCACTGTTCATTTCAAGTCACAGGTACAGAAACCCGTAAAACAACTCAGACCAGAAATTAATTTTAAAACGCAACATAAGTTACTCAGAACATTGTAATTTACTCACTGCTAACTATTTAGCTAGTAGGACAATGAACGCTTGCAGCAGAATTTCTTAGGAAGAGATGGTGTTTTGAGTATTTAGTAAGAGGGTCTGTAAACATAACAAATGCATAATTAGAAACAAAAATGTTTGCCTTTTTATTTCAAAGAATGTTTAAACAATGTAACAACAATAACTCCAAAATATGGGACTGAAAATCTTGGTGCTAAGATATGTTTTAAAAAATAATAATTGTATGGGTAAACTAATCCCAATGTCTAGTTATTTTTGCTGTCACTCATTCACTCCCCCCCTTGAGCAACAAACACATTGGATTTGACTTTATGTTTCTATTAACTATTGCTTGAAGAGTTCTAATCCCACTGTTCTGGAACAGCAGAATCTGAATATTTCCCAGGAATGCCGAGGTATGATCCCTGCCTTTGCTGTATAGTTTTAAGGAACCACCAAATTTTGCCTCTGTTAGGTATTTGTGGTTTTTCTAAGAGAACAGAGTCAGTAAGGGTTTAGAGAAGGCACATATTTCCCTCCTGTCCCAACACAAAGTCTGTGTTTTCTCTCAGTTTTGAGGAAAGTTTATGTTCCGGAATATGCCTGTCCCCTCTTCTTCTGCTCAATTTACCAGCTGACATGTAACCAAAGTGTATTTTAAAATGCTTGTGAGAACTCTTTTTCAGTGAAAAATCTGTAGGTCCCTCCAAGCCTTCCCAAATGTGAATATATCTGAGATGTATGTCAACATATTGGGATTTATTTTTTTTTTTCTGTAACAGAAATTAGACCAAAGGTACTATGCATCTATGTCTGATTCCACTTCTGAGTGGGAATTAAGCTGGGGAGGAGGAGCAGTCTGTGTTAAAAATTAGGGAAGGAGAAGGCTGCTGGGATGAAAATCAGGGAAGGGGAAGGCTGCTGAGATTTTGTTTTTGTAGGTGACCTGCTGCTACAGAACTCCATTTGTGATCATTCTATATTAGGAAAAATCAGAATCAAAAGAGTTCATATCTGAGTAATATATTCATGATAAAAAAAAACCCTAAAATGTATTTCATAGCAGAAGTAATTTCTAAGAATATACGATACAGAATTAGGTGTATTTATGCGTAGAAGGAGTTAGTAGGATAAACATAGGATAAACACACAGTGCCCTGGATATGGAGAGGACTTAACAGCTGAGTTTAAGCCAATCACATTTACTGTGGGTGCACAGGCATCACTGCACATTGCAGCACGCTCTCATTCCAACCTTGCAAATTCTTTCATGCATCAAGCTGATGTGTATGTTCCTATCGTACCTGAAATGTTAGCAATTGAAAATGAGATGTGTGTTCAGCTGACATATTCACGATGTAGGCAGCACTGAAGGAAATTAAAGATGCAAAAGAAATGTTAAAACAGCCCATTTTTTTCCCCTTTAAGCTGTTTGAACAGCAAGCTTCTTATTTCTTCGCTATGAATCTACACTGATAATAAAAGGGAATTTTTAAGAAGAAGTGGTGAAGTTTCCTAGTAGAAAGTGTTTATAAACTACCTACTTATATCAAAATGATAATGATAAGAACAACTAAGAAGCAATTACTATTTTGCTTGAATATGCTGCCAGTGATCTTGTTCCATGATTTTATTTATTTTAGTTTCACAGTATTTGACAGAAATTGAATCATCTTTATTTGTATTATCTGTACATCAAGCCTTTTGTGTTTGACAGTCACAGCCACCTCCAAGTTCTGCTTGGAACTATACCAGACAATATTTTCAATACCTATTGCACGAAGAAATATTATTTAGAGAAGATTTAATTCTAAAAATGGTGGGTTTATAGCAGTATCTGATAAAGTAATTATGTGTCAGCCTGATGTCTTAAATAAATAAGGGCGGTATGCTCCTCTTTCACTTTAATAAATGGTGTATGTGTGTGACAAGTACCAGCCTGAATAAAGCATATGATGAACATTTGTTTTCAAAGCCATGATCAAGTTCTTTAATTTGAATATAAAGAAGTCCGATTTAGAATTAAAGGTATACTCTACACCGAGATTTGCCTCCATGCTTTGTTTTGTGTTTTAATATTTTTTCGTATTCTTCTGTCCTTATAGCCCTAGACTTTATAGGAATAAAGGCCAGCAAAAATGTTTCTCTGCCTCAGAATCTTAACTAATATATTTTATATACACATGTTATATGTTATTGTAACAAACCCAGCTGTAACAGTATTGTAACAAAAAATATTCCAAGTAATTCCTCTTGGAATATTTACAATTCAATAGCATTATCAGAGAGACCATAAAGTGAATCTCACCATAAACAGAAGTAAAACAGGCATAATTTCAGAGTTTAGGGAATTAGGAAAATATAAACAAGTATCCACACTAATGAAAAGTAAACTAAGTTTCCTTTAGTTCTAATTCTGAAAGGTGCTATTAATAAGTTGCATAAAGGAAAGTAATAACTTCCAGTAAATGTCTTCTTTTTTTCTTTTTTTCCCCTAAATTGAGTGTTGCTTTTTTTTTTTTCTTTTTCCTTTTTCTTTTTTGGTAAAGATGTTGTTCTACTGCTTCCTCTTGACAGTTCAGGTTTTCTTTAGTAAATCTGAAATAGACATGTTTTAATTTGTCCAAGCTCTGGCTTCGAAACAAAAAGGTAACTTGGTTTTGATTGTCATCTGATACTATCCCTTTTGGTGGGGTTAGTAAGAGATGCTGAAGTAAAGCAAATCTGTTCCAGCATTTGTTGAATTTAAACTCTGAACATATGTTTACCTGAACTGACTACTCGAAAAAATTAGGGGAGGGCAAACAACTATTTTCTCTCCAGCTCAAGAATGATGGATGCTCTCAACCAGTTGACCAAGTTAACAAGCAATTTGAAGTTTAACTACTGAAGGAAAGGGTAAAGGTTCTTTCTATTTTTTTTCTTTGTACTGCTGATACTACAATATATTTATAGGAAACGCAACAAAGAATCAAATCAAAACACTGATTAAAAAATGCATAACATTAATGTCACAACAGTGTTTTTATCATCTAATGATAAACTCAGAACACCTCCCTTAGTTTACAAGGCTGATTGCAGCTAAAGGCAGTGCTAGACTTTCATAGACTTAGGAAGCATATTATTATAGTTTTCAAAATCATTACTTTTTGCAAGCAAAATTTATTTTGTTTACTCAAATCAGATAAATGTTATGGGTATTTTATTCATCATTTTTCTACTTATGTATATTGACATTTTTCACCAGATTCTTCCAGTGCTCCAAGTTGGGATGTCAAAAACTGTGCTTGCAGAAATGAAAGTATCCTCATTATGCAAATTTACGTTCCACTGATAGGCATGTTCTGTTTTATAAATTACATCCTCTTGTCAGAAGTCAAATTGTATTTGAATAACTTCACGGAAATTGTCACCAAGATTTTAAATTGTGTGCTTTGTATGCCATTGTTGATTTAGTCAGTGAGTAAAAAATGGACATATGTTGATTTTTAAATATGTGCATGATTGTTTTGTCATAAATGTTATTTAAATGAAACCTAGATGCATATGTAATTTTTTCTGTATATTTTTGTAAAGTTTTGCATTATATAAATAATCTTAATGTTTATATTTAATAAAATATGTTAAACAGTATTAGTTGCTGTATATTTTAGTCTTAACAAGTTTGCTTCCTATAAAAATTCTTGAAAAAAATTCCTGTAGGGTAAAATAAATATACATGTTCCTATAAAAATATTAAAGCATAAAAGTTAAAATGAAAAGTGAACTTGAATTATGAAAATCGTTTTCATCTGCTATAAAAAGACTGCTTTTCTTATTTACATTTTTCATTAAATTTACAAAAAAAACACAAGTATGTTTAGCTTGCTGAGAGTATTTAGTAATACTCTAAGTTCATTTCTTATTGTAAGCTAAGCAATTAAATTAAAAATACATTTAAACTCATTGAAAAGAATAAACTGAGTTCAGAAAATAATATATTTAAATAATTTATAGAGCACTGAGATGCTTATTTTAATTTAGAAGACAATGTATTAGTCCCTTATTAAAAAAAAAAAATTAATGTTGATGAGAGATACATTACCAGCAAAATGTGTCCTTTACAGAAGCTCATAGTTTGGTTGATCTTAGTTTTCAGAATAACCATTATTGCAGCTGTAGTAATCTTTGATGTTAAGAAAAGTGGAAGAATCAAAGTGAAGTGGTAAATCTGTTCATTTTTCAAACATATTAATCTTGTCAAGATAATACATAAAATCAATCTTTGCATTTTTTTTTCTGAGCCCTTTATTCCCTTTTATCCAAAATATGAAAGCACTTAGGAGGATAAAGAAATGTGGATGACTTTGGAAAAATTTTCTGAAAATATATTTTGTCTGTTGGTATTAAACAGTGACACAAGTAATGTGAACTGTGCGTGGTCAAATCATGAATTACTTGTTCAACTATTGGAATTCATCATATTTGTTCTACTTATAATATGAACATACAGCAAATTTCTGGTACAGCTTTCTTAACAATTCAACTGAATTTCAAACCCTGACAGTAACAAATACAAATTGCACCAGCCCAAAAAAATTGTTGGGGCTAATTTTAATATTAATGAATTCTTTACAACCTCAGTTCAGCAGTTTCGATTAAGCTTTAATTAGTAGCCAGAGGGGAATCCAAAACAAAAATAAGGAGTTGAATTGCTAATTAAGTTAGTTTGATGAGGTAGAGTTTTAGTAAAAGACTGGTTGTTGTTGGCTGTGCGGGTTCTGACAGGCTAAAAATACTAAAGATTATCATTATTGTAACTAACATCCTACATTACCACCAGATTTCTGTAAGGAGCAGACAGTTCATTAGAGTACAACACTTTCGTGTGTCAGTACGAGAATTAAAGTCTTGTTAATAAAATAGCAGTGCATGGGAACCATAGACCAAGACAAGGAAACGTGGTTTTGACTGGTGATAAATTATCTAGTTATTCGATACCCCGGTATGCATCTGAATCTAATGTGCATTTATTTGTTAGGAACTACTTGTCAGTCAATTCATTCCCCAAACGGAATTTTGTTTATTATCCTACTGGGCTTGTTGATTTTTCGTTTGATATGTCCATAATGGTCATTTTTTTCTTAGTTCACATGTTTTAGATGATATGTTGTTTACCAAAAATTGTATTTAATAGTTAAAGTAGGTGGGGTGTTAGATGCTCTACCCCCAAAATCTACATCTCAAATAGTGCAATTTAAGAAAAATCTATAAACAGACTGAAGGAGCATTATGCAATAAAAATATACAGCTATATTTTTTCTAATGATACCTTTGATAACAGGTTAAAAAATCATCCAGCTTAAATCATTGTCAAATATCTAATGAATTTTTACATTGCCAAACTACTGCATTCAATTAAATATTTTTGACATTAAAAGTGTGCTACTGTAGCTCCCAAAAGATTACTAATTATAGCCACTAAAGGTCTGCAGTGATACCAATTTGACCAAACTGAACATAAGAAATATGCTGGATATCTCTGTAAGGATTGTATGGAATGTCATTTGATTTCACTGTACTTTGTTGTTTTCTATAATTTATATTTTGTCCTTTTGCTTAAGGTTTCAAAGCCTACAAACTCAATAATGAAGGGATAAGGGAAGACAGAAAAATAAATTATATTGTTTCTGTGGCATTAAATATAAGCCTGCTATCAGAGCAACATAGCACTAGCGAATTGTAATCAGGTACTTTGACTTAACACTGTTTTGTTTTATAATAAGAGTGGTTGCCATATGTTGGAAGTCCTATCTGTCTGTGTCTTAGGGGTTTCATACCTCTGTAACAAATCCAAAAACTCATTTTATAATAACTTAAATCTACCCATTGTAATGTAGCTCCACTAGTGTAAATCCACATCAAACTTTCCTCATGAATGTTACCAGAAGATTACTTATGTTATCACTGAAAGCAAGGGGAAGCGTTGAATTAGGATGCAGAAGATAGAGAAAAAATAACTTTCACTAAATCTTCTTTTAATGCATAGTTTACAATTTTCTTTCACTCAGCATGAAACTGATTAAAAGCACATGGATGCCCCTCATAAGAATGCTTTGCACAAACAGATGCATTGTTTAATATATTTACATCCCTGAATACTTGGAATTTGAACTGCAATACAGCTATGCAGCTGTTGTTGGAAAGGAACATCAGTACCCACAATACATGTATCTGAATATACAGTACATTCCTCTGCTGCCTCACTCTCTCCCAGTTGCATCCAGGAATTCCCACTGGCAGACCAGAGGCAGTTACAGTAAACAGATTACACTTCTGGTACAAACTGTGAGGGGCACTGTTTCTGCCAGATACCACACCAGCAAGCAAATAGGATCATACACCCATCCCTAAAAGCGGATATATAAGCAACACAAAGTCTCCACTCACTACTTTATTTAATTGAAAAATGAAGCATGACTTATGTCTTTTAAAGAAGCCATGATGAATCTGTTTCTTGCTGTTTGGATGACTTGCTTCAGTGCACATTTATCACAGATCAAAGCTATTTTTTATTTCTTAGTTCACCCTTTTTCGAATGTCAGACTGACATTTTCTGGTATAGTTCACTTACTGTGTCAAAATTAAAAGACAGATATAATTAAATAGACAAAATACAACTCCCCAAATCAACTTGGTGTTCAGTGAACAGACCAAGCAAAGATTTCTGGATTAGTGAAATAAAATGCAAGATCGTTAAAAATTTTCAAAATTTCCCCAAAGCAGCTTGAAAGTATAACCCAATGCTACATGTTAAAGTTTTATACTCTCAATATTTTTCCTATGCCACTTTTAGTGCTGGTCTCTTTGCTGACCTTAATGTAATTACTCCTGACTGACAACTGTGGGAATGACAGAAGTATCAGACTTCATATGTGATGGAAAAAGTCTGTGGAAGTTGTATCACTGAAGGGCATTCAATTACTGCTTGTTAATAGATATTGTTTTCTTTTCAGGTTTTGTTTTGGTTTATTTCAGAATCAAATGCAGACTGTTCTAGTACACAACAGTTGCAGTATGAGCAACTTCCCATGCACTAAAAAATCAAAATCTTTGCAGTCACAGTATCCTAACTAGACATTCAGTTTTCTTAATGGAGTTAATGTAAAGCTAACTCTTATTTCAGCCTTTAAATACTCAGGGCAATAAAAATAGTAGTAGTATTCACAGAATAGATTATTTGTTTCGATATAGAATGTTAAAATTCATGGAATAGCTCAAGTCTAAAAGAAATTAGTTTGTGCTTTGGTTGTTTCATATCAGTATGTATGTGTGTATGCACATCTGTATACTGATGTCTGTACTTAGATATATAAAAATATAAATATATATGTATTTATCATGTCTCTGAAACAATCTTCTGCTTCCCCCACTCTCTCAGACTATAATTTGTTCAGCAAATTCAGTCCTAGAGGTAGGACTTTGTGTGCCTCTGAGTGTGTGTGTGTATGTGCGTGAGACTGTGTTCATGTGCAAGCACGTTTGTGTGTGTGTGTCCCCATTCCCTGTGACGGCACAGAGATGGGGGAGGGGGCTTCCTTTATATGATTTTGTTTCAAAACTTATTTTTTATTGGTTTGTAGATGCAAGATGGATTTATAGTGGTGAGTAATTTAAGAATAATTGAATAGCACCTAACAGAAAGAAAATAAAGGAAAGGAATCACAGAACTTGCAATATTCTGTTTGGATGTGTCATATTCTCCTACAAAAATGAAGATAAAATTAAAAACTAGGCTATGTGAGACTTTTCAAGTACTCATGAGAATCTTAAAGTAGACAATATTCAGAATTTTCTTGGATACACCAGATGTTGATTTGCTGTTTTGTGCAAATTGTCTACAAACATATCACCCACAGAACCATATGAAATACATCTGAAGCAATATTTTTGCATAGAGGAGGTACTTGAAGGCTTGAGAGGAAGATATCTGCCAAAAACATGTACATGGTTCTCATAGTATATAAACACTGTTTAGGAGGGACAAAACTGTTGGTGAGCCATCCAAACGGCCATTGCAATGAGTTAATGAGACAATCCTGGAAGAAGAAGGTACCCAAATCTTTTATTTTTTTTTTTTTGCACATTAAATCAAATAACTCAGTTTCAGTGTAACAAGATATTTGTGTTTTGAGTAATCCATGGATTTTGACTCATTATGTATGTCCCAAGGTATTTTACTGTACACACTGTACAACTGCTCAGCCCCCAGTTCAATTAAAAAATTAGAGTGGAACTTTCAGAGTAGAAGAGAATAAGCTTTTAAGAACTCCATTGCTTAGTAGAAGATGCCTTGAGAAGGCTGGACTTTGAAGACAGTACAAAAACATCTAACAGCTCTCAGCTGAGCAGAAGCCTTTCACATATTTTAGCACATATTTTAGCTTTTTTTCCCCATGTTAGTTTCTTTTAACACAAAGTTTGAATGAATAGCAGCTATTTCTAGCTATTATACATCTATTCCCGCAGTCCACATCAAACAGAAATCAGCTTTCGTTTAACCTGGTTTAATCAGGGTTTTCAGATCTCTGTAGTGCTCAGATCACTGCTAAACTTGCCATGAGATCTTGCCAAACATGCACAAAAGGATAAATTTCCGCTCAGATTCATGTTCGCAGTGATTTGGTAGGAGTTCTGCAATGCGTTGTAACAGTGTCCACTACAAAATCAGTGTCTCTTCCCATATCGTTAGACAGATGGACAGGCTGGCAGACAGGACTAGCCTAGTTTGGGGGCAGGGACAAAAATAACCCGATCATATTTCAACTCATTGTTCAAGTTTAATGAGTTCTGCCATAGCTCCAGCACTAGAAGGTTATTGTGAGGGAAAAACAAAGGGACCCTTCTTTTGTCTTTCTTCACAAACTATCAGGCCCCATTACTGAAAATTAAGGTTCAATAAAATTCGTATTCAGAGATAATTAGCGGACAGCTTTGTGGTGCGGCGGATAATATGACCAAAGTGCTGGTTCACAGCAGTGTGTGCTGAAGTGTGAAAGAGCCAGTTCTCCATTGCTGCTTCTGAGGTCATACCCCCTCATCCTGCATACAATGTGGCAGTCAAAATGCAGCATTCTTACCTGCTGTGATAAAAAATACACCAAAGCAAATAAATTATTTCGGCCCCCCTCCCCCTTGCAGCTTTTTTTTTTTTTTTAAACAAAGCTAGATCATTAGTAATAAACTATGACTTCATTAGAATGTTCCACATAACAGGATTACAGAGGAATGTGTCAATAATTGGCAAAGGTTTGTCTTTCATTAATTAACACCTTTGTATGAATACAAACTTGTTATCCTCACTTTTTATAGGTGAAATATTACCATTAAAATTAGACCTTTGGTTTAAAAAAAATAAATCTTGATGGTGTTAATTTGTACAGCCGAACATTTTCCAAACATTGTTTAGATCGGAAAAGAAACCAAATTTGAAAAACAGGAATCATTTCAGGAAGAATGCTTTTATTTGCACTAAGGGAAAGTTTCAGACTTGCATATAATGGTGTATATATGCATTCTCTACACATAGCGGAATATTTAAGACAGTGACGACTTAAAATGTTTGTTCTGGTTTTGTTGCTTAACAAAAATGCACATTAACTACTTTAGCTTTGCTTTTGCTATTTGTCACAAAAACTTCATAAGGTTAGGGTCAGTCTTTAAGCTTGAACTGTTTATCCTGACATAAAAATGTCTATGTGACAGAGAGCAAAGAGCAAGTTCTACCTAAAAAATCCCCCAAAACCCAAACAAAAAAAAAACAAACAAAAAAGTATTTTTCTGAGTTAGTACACACAATTTATATTTTTGGTTGTGATTGTTTATAAATGTAACTTTTAGCATTTGCGAAGATGGTGACTGAGATATTCATATGTGTAGTGCGATCCTGGCTTGAGCTAAGATCTGATATACATGATGTTGTTTCAGTGCTGACATGTTTCTTTTAATCACTAAATGATTCACAAGGTGGATCCCACTAGCTGAAGGACATAAAAGTGCTTAAAATCTATCCATTCCTGTTGAATTCGATGGAGTGTTGAAGACTTCAAAAATAATTTCCTGACTTTTGAGGGTCATAATAACTTCTGGTTTGGAAATTTTGGACCAGAGTCCTATGTTTTCTGACACGGTCTCTTTTCATGGAATCAATACGAAAAGGTATTAATTACTTGCATAAAACAAGATCTCAGAAAACTCATTTTCTTGCCCCTTGCCCAGGCTTTGCTGGAAAGGTGGATAGGATGATATTTAGTGTGAGTCAGTTCTCCAGGAGTAGCTGTATATTCCCATGTACTGACAGTATTTTTGTGTTCCTGAACCCCTTTTTAGTTCACAATTCACAATAAGCATATTCTCAAAAACAACTGTAATGGGAAAACATTTCCTTTCTGCCTAGTTCAGTAAAAGGCAGTATGTGGTATTACTTTAAAAGCCTGTATGAAAATATCCAAAACTAATGTTGGATTTGTCATCTATATCACAGAGCCTTTCCATGAGCTTAAATTTGAAAAAATCCTTCAGATACTAGTGAATTCAACTTACTAAAAACAGGTCAAATACTTTGCCATTCCCCCCCCCCCCCCCCCCCCCCCGCATTCTCTAATTGGTAGGGATAAGTAGGTCTCTACTTCATCTTTGGTTTTTGGGAGGTGGCTCTTTGAAATTGTATAGATTTCAAGATTTTTCAGACTCAGGATTTTCTTTAAGAGCTTGCTTCAGGAAAATCTTGGCACCCTGCAGTACAATGCTGAACTCTAACTGATTACAGTGGAACCAGGTTTATTAACATTACGTAAGAAAGCACTTTTATCTGTATTTCAGTGTGTGGTGAACTTCATATGTGATTAGAAAAGGCAAATTAAGGCCGTGTCTACATCCGCAAATAATTCAGTATGATAAGATTAAATCAGTAGATGAAAGCAGCCGATGCTGAACCCCTGCATCTTGCTATGTGTTGAAAGTTTTCACTGCAGACCAGGGTTAATATGATCTCCTTGTCTGAATGTCCCCATATGGTTAAAAGTCACCCACTCAATGCCCAGATGCTTATGGTTGCATTAGGGAACATACCACACTTGATGCACCCCTGAAGTGGAGGTCCTTATTTGATTTCCTCTGAAATCTGGTTTTGTGGGCATCTAGCTTGCAGGTACCAAGCCATACTTGGCAGCAAAGCACAGTAACTTGAGGAAACTAAGGGACACTTCAGAAATTACAGCAATTACAGTTCAGCTCCTTCAGAAGCATCCTGGGGAAAATATAATATAGAATAAAGTCTGCAGGCAAGTTAAATTTACTGGGGATTATGTCTTGGATACATGGAGGCAAATGAGAGAGCCTGGCTACCTTACAGTGGCATTTCAAGAGATATTTCCAAAGCAGTAAGAGCCCTTTGTGAGCCCATGCAGCATGAAGCCATGCAGCCTCTGCACAGTGCCATTTTGGACTCAGTCTCACCAAGTTATCACAGCCCTGTGACAAGCTAAACTCTGATTAGGAGTTCATAAATCAGCAGTGATTATTAGCTGAGACCCTGTGCCCCTCAAACTTAGATATATTGCTTCTATGCCTGAGTCAGCTCACCAGCAGTCATCTTGGCTGTCCTCTGTGGTTAAAGATGTACCCACAGATTCCTGTCAGTGTTTGAAATGCAACTTCTCAGAAACCCTAGGCCAATGGTATTATCCTGTTACCTGCTTTTTTGTTTTCAAGCAATTCAAGCTAGAACATACATTTGCTACTTAACTTCTTAACAGAAGTTGCTTCCTAACAGAGAAAAGCAGTTTTCTAACTACATGAGTATTGGCATTAGTTATGTTTGAATTGCAGTTCAGCTCCTACAGGAATTTTTTTGTTGATTCCTTTCCAACAACACAACCCCCTATAATACTTAATAATGTCAGTGCGGTGGGTTTTGAATCTTCCAAGATCTGGTAAGATGTGACATATTTTGATGTTTCCATAATCCCAAGGTCTCACATCCGCCACTTGGTATTGGCAACTAGTTTGTGTGATGAAAACAACTGCAACAAAGTATGTTTAAATCAGAGCTGTGCTCCTCTTTGCAGTCTTCTTCTGTTTGCTTTAACATTGATTACTTAAGAGTGAAATTTACAAGTCACGCCTCACTGTGATAGAAGTATTACCTAAATAAAACCATATCTTTTAAGGAAGAAGTGGGATTGGCAGGTATTTTATCCAACTGCTGCACATAGTTTAATATACTTGTGCACAGTTTCTCAGTTTCTCAGTCATTTGATGCCTTTCAATTTCTGTAAGTGGAAAACAGAAGAAAGAGAACAAAATCAAGGTTAAAACCAAACTCCCAGTAAAGTCGGATGTGTTTTTGGTAAATTTGGATCAAGCCTCAGTTTTAAAATGAAGCAAATTGCATTTTAAATGAATGCTGAAAAAGACCTGGTTTTATAAATTCATTTTTTAAAAAGGATGAAGAGAATTTTATATATATATATGCTTATATATATATATATATATATGTTTAAAGCTAGTGCTTTAACCCAAGGGTCTCTTGCAGCTGTTTAACTGAAAGCTTTTGCTATCACCTCTCTCACAGATGCACTTAGCTTGTGGAACCAGGGTCTGCTTACCACAGACTTGTCCCGGTGTTATGCATGTCAAGACCAGGTGTTCTCTGGATCTGTTTTTCTCTACTCTGTTTCTTCTTTACCACAGAGAGATAACTTTTTCTTTTTTTTTCAGTATACAGACTGGACAGGAGCCAAACCAAAGTTACACCTCTTACTGAGGGTAAGCAGGGCACCAACATATTCCAGAGCTCAACCAACTGTGCCAGTCAAGACTCCCCCCAGAAATGTACAGGCTGCACCCTTCATAGTGCTGTGCTTTGTATTGGTAGCTAGAAAGGCATTGATAACACACCAGAGTTTTTGCTACTGCTGAGCAGTGCTCTCACAGCATCAAGACTGTCTCTACATTCCCTCTCACCAGTAGGCTGCAGGTGGGGAAAATCTTTTAAGGGGAGATAGCCAGGAGATCTGAGACAGGCTGACCAGAGGGATATTCCATAGCATATGATGGATGATCAGCAACAAAAGCTAAGAGAAGAGTGGGAAAGGGAGGGCATTTGTTGTTTATGACATTTGCCTTCCAGAGCAATGTCTGAGTGTACAGAAGCCGTGTTTCTTGGGAAGTGGCTGGACATAACCTTCTGATGGAAAGTAGAGAAGAAATCTTTTGTTTTCCTTTGCTGTCACATGCAGCTTTGGCTTTTGCTTTATTAAACTTCCTTTATCTTGACCCATGATGTTTTTTTCCATCTTATTTTCTTCTCCCCCAGCTTCTCCTACTGATAAGGAGAGTGATAGAACAGCTTGGTAGTCACCTGGCATCTATCCAAGGTCAGCCCACTGCAGAGGGGTACCCAGTGTAGATAAGACCGTAATTTCCTATATACATAATGTGCTGTAATATAATGAGGTGCCACTTCTTTAGCCACCAAAACCAGCTCTGAGACAACTGTTCTGATAGATACCTCTGGTTCAGGGAGTCCTGCCTTTCATTTTCTGTCTACAGCAAGAGTTTGGGAAAAATACTGTAGATGAGTCAGTGGCTAGTTTGACGTCAAAGTCTGCACTTGAAGGAGGCAGGAATGACCATAGTGAGCCAGGGTGAGCTTCTGACTGTCATGAGGTTCCCTCCTCCCTGCTGTGCTGGTGTGGCCCTGATGCACAACAGGATAATAACACAGAGACATGAATGCATCCCTTCACTGTCCCTTGGAAAGGGAAGGATGACCCACCTGTCCCACTATGCTGTCCTTGTACACTGCATAGCTCCCTATATTCTGGGGGGGCTGGAAGAGGGGCAGCATTAGATATTCAATGCTCTCTTCCACTTTAGCCAAGCTGATACATTGTCCCTGTATGTTACGGAAGAAGTCTCTACCAAAGGAGCACCTGATGTATGAAGGCTATGACTCTTGGGGAGCATCAGTATGCACCCAAACTGCTTCTGGCAAGCTGTTGGGTACAGACCTAGATCCCAAACCTGTGGAAGGCTCTTCCATTGCCACTGGGTCTAGAGGATGAACTGGCAAGTCTTTCCTGCAGCACCAGTCTTCCCAGTGCAGAAAGACATGCATGTGGAGTTTCCTTCATTTAGAAGCAGTCCCAGATACAATAGGAATGAAAGGGTACAGCTAAACTCTGATGTGAACAACACTAAGTAGTGCATAAAATCAATTCCTATTGATTAATATTAATTTAATAATCCAGCAATCAGTTGCAATTAAAGAAAGAAGGCAGCTAATGCCTGTTTCACTGCAACTGCAATGCAACATTGCAACTGCAGTGTTGCTTGGAGTTACCACAGTTCTTGCAGAACAGATCTCTTCAGTAGCAGACCTCTTGCAGGACAGAACTCTTCAGTAGCAAGAACAGATCTTGCAGAACAGATCTCTTCAGTGGGGAATTTGGTTGCGTGAAAATTGCAGCAAAATTATCCTGTGAAAACCTGAAAGAAGGTAAGGAAAAATAACTAGGGAAATGCCTTGAGCTACTAAGGTTTTAATGTACTGTGCATTAATTATTTGTTAATTAAGTTCACTCTCAGTTTTACTGGTATTAAGATCTTTGGTAGTTTTTATTACTTCTGTGCACCGACAGGATTGGGGTATTTTGGAAGAAAAAGGGCAACACCACACTTTTTGTACTATAAATTTTTTATAGAGCTGACAAAAAATTACTCCCACTGGAATTTTGGTTTACTCAGGGGAAACTTAAAGTTTGTAAAGACATTTATTTTGTTATTAGTAATTAACAATTTAAAGTTTTGGTGGAATACATGTAAACACATTCTTTTCCTTTGTTGCTGTTTTTGTTTTATATTTATATTTAGTGAGCACAAACAGCATGCCAAGGCCACAGTCACGTTCAGCTTTTGCTGGAAAATCTACTGACTTTCTGACTGCCTGATCAGATCCTAAGGAATAACTCTTTCTCCTCAGAACAAGAGATTGAGGAAATGCAGGTGAAAGGTAGTGTGTATAATTAGAAAATTAAATGAGCTGAAGAAAAGGAGTAACAGTTCACAGAGCAATGATTATGTCTTATCTGAGATGGCAGACATCATGCAACTCTTAAGGTGACATCAACTCTTATGCCATGTATCCAGTGATTTCAGGAAGGCTGCCTGCAGATCCCATCCTTCCTTTCATCACCCACCCTGAATTCTGTTCAGAAAAATGCTAGGCCACCTTATGTGCTTGCTTCAGGTATTCTTCTGCAAGGACACAGAGATCTATAGGTGCATTGTGAGGAAGATGGGCAAGTCTTTCCTTCAGTGCATGCTAAGTCTCAGGATGCACCTCAGAGGTACAGAGATCCCTGCATCAGATCTGCTGGGTCACCCCAGAAGTTGACCCAGTGTACGCAATAGTTGGGAATCCACAACTGGGGAATATGGATTCACACTTCATACCATTTCTGCACTATGGAATAGATATAGTCCATGACTGAACTTTTCTAGAAATGAAAGAAGAAATACACATGGGGACATAAAATATGTGGATCTTCCTTTGCAAAGAAAAGTGTGGTTTGTGTTCAGATGTTTAACCTGGAAAAATAAATGTCAAAGGAAATCCTGTTTTGCAAATAGTCATTGGAGTCATGTAGATAATTCATAGTTAAACTTACATTTCATAGTTTAAGTTGCTTAAGAGTAGGGGATTAATTCGACAATAGCAAAATGGAGATGACCTCCTACAATCTTACATTTGTATGCTGGGATTTTATTTCTCTTTTTTATATTTTTACAAGCTTCATAAGCAGTCTTAGTGTGTTATTTAGGTATTAGTTTATAGAATACATAGGAAGTAAATACTAAATAGAATCTTTTAATTTTTTTAAATCTCTGTTTTAAGGAGTTATATATAAAGACTTTCTGTAAAATATATACAGGCAGTACAGCATATATAGAGAACGTAGGTGTCCTTGAAGTGAAATCAGGGTTAATGTTCTGTACTAAAAGTCTGTGATTATCAGATAGGATTTTTTAGTGTTGCTCAGTAATTATCAACCATTAGGCAATGTAAAGCCTAACAGGTGTCCATCCTAGGTCCCCTTAGTCCTAATAAAATTAGTCATCATGAGAACCAGCATTAATTGAAAAAAAAGGTAAGTACTCTGCTGTGTTCTGGCAGCTTAACTGTAGATACAAAAGTATAAATATCAACACTCACTGTTGCAAGTTTTGACCTAACTCCATCATATTTCACAGTCACAGATATAACTGCTAGTAAGTCTCAGCATGAAGGCAATTCTTTCATGTATTTACACAACTGCTCGGGCAGCCTGGTATAGGTGGCCAATAAATATTGCCTTTTTACTACCATGTACAAATGAGTTAGGAAAAAAGTCCTTTAGGTGAGTTCAGTACCCTTGATGATTTTCATTCATCAATAACAAAAGCTTAAAAATGCAGCAGCTGAAAAGTCAATGGTATAAGGCTAACTTACTACACCCATTTAGGGATAAAGGTGACTGATTTTAGAAGATGCAGTCAGAATCTTAGATTATCTAGTATGAGATTCAATGTAGAGTACCACACCAGCTCAGAATATGCTATTTTCCATGCAGCAGTTATTTGAAGTAAACATCACAGTGCCAAGTTTCAATGTATTGATCGCTACACTGTGTGGTTTTCTGTTCCATAACATTAGAGAAGTGTTCAAAACCCAGTACAAACCATCCCCTTCTCTAAAGTCTTCAACTTTCCTGCCTGCTGGTTGTTGTTTTTTTTTGCCATAAGTCTGTAGCTGATGTGAGTAAAATCCTCTATATGAGACCCTTCAGAACAGATCTGGAGAGCTTTGTTCCTTGGTGTGTGCTTCTGCATAAGTCTGTAGCATTTTTAAGGCCTACTTTTATGCTGTTTATAGGTCTATTGAAATACATGAAGAGTAATTTTGATACCCAAAACCTTGAGAAATATGGCTGTTCTTAGTCTGGAAATATGACATGCTGTAATATTAAAAAGATGGAAGATCCAGTCTTTCCAAAACTGTGAATAATTGCACAGAGACAGCTGGTAAATAAGAAAGGTGTAACTACAAAAAACTACAACAGGTAGCTTCTGAAAACTGAGCTCATGGACTTCCTTCAAGGTACAGATAAGAAGTGCTATTGCCAGTTACAAAAACTCAGTTCTAATTTAGTGGCTACTGAAAACAAGCAAAGTTATCTGATTAAAATTTTTAGCTATCTAAGAAGCTTCTCTTTGAGGTATCTGCACGGTATGGACTTAACATTGCTCTTTTTTTAAGTCTTCACTGGGCAAACCACAGAATTTTCTCTTTCCACATAAAGGTCATTAGTAGCCTAAAGGTCTATGCAAATCCTTCACACCAAGCACTAATAACATTAGAATGGAATGAGTGATAAAAGAATTAAAGAAATTAGGATTAGAAACTACTCTAAGTAAAAAGGGGTGGGGGCTAGCAACTTGTCAATATCATGTTTTGTCTGTAGATTGTCATAACTTGTGTGCTTTTATAGCCAAGTTCACAGATGTCCCTAAGACCTGCAAGATACTTCAAGGTGATTGTCAGAGAAGTTCAGTTTGGACTTTACAGTGTTCCTTTCCTGGTATGCTTCTGTGTCATTCTTTTTTGAAGACATTGACCATATGATGATATTCAAATGGCCAAGCGTTTACAATTTCCAGATCTGCCAAATAGCGAATCAACCTTTATAATTAAAGGTGACAAGCTGACAAGGAAAATGAATGTAAAATTGTATACGTATATGAATTTTTATGTCACATTGCCGTCTGTGCACTTGTTTTCTCTTTGTCAATAGCCGAAGGCTCATTTCTCTGTACTAGAAGTGCATTTTATATCGAGGCCTTCAGACAGCTCCCCTTCGCCCTAGTGAATTTGCTGATTAATTTTGGATGCTCCTCTTAATTAACACCCCAAAGGAAGTCTAGATTTTTTAGCCTATATTCCATGTAAAACAAGTGAATCTGAAGAACAATGACCTAAGGAGACAGGCGCGCTCTGTCCGAATGACATTACAAGAACATTGAATATCTCACAAGTCAGGACCTGGTCAGGCAATGCCTAGGGAAAATGTAGGCCTTTAATCAGGGCAGAAATGAGATTCATATGAGTCCAATTTCATTTTCTTTATTACTGACAAAGAGAGGCTGGGATGGATGCCACCTGACAGTTGAAACATGGTGCTCCTATGCAGGAGCGGGTGCCTCTGGCCTTGATTAATAATTGGTACCATTTTGACTTGCAGGCAGATAAGTTGATGATGGATGAGAGAAAAAGAGTGAAGTGATTTATTGTAAAATTAGGATAAAATAACGAACTGGCTAATTGCACACAAGCTTCATAAAATGTAGCTGTGGAGTCAGAAGTGCAATGCCAGGCAACAATAATTTCCGCCTCAGTTTTCACAATGAGATCTTAAAGCAAAGAAAAATAGAGACAGCTCTTACTTATGCAGCTGCTTGATGCAGAAGAAGCCTTGCCTATTCTTCCACTTTAAGAAAATAAAATATTGAGACTTTTATTTTAGTTTTTATTATTACTGAAAAGGAAACAGTAGAACTAAGCAGGCCACATTAAACCAACTGTTGCTTCTCTGTTAAAGCTAATAAAACCATGTATGTTTTGCATTTCTCTGCATACTTTAGCAGGGTAAAAGATCTAAAGTTATGAAACTGAGACACATATGTGTTTAAATAAACATTCAACATAAAAATCAACTTGCAATCTCTATTGGAATCAGTAAAAGTGTACAGCCCCCTTGCTAGGTATCACTTTTCTAGTTCACTTTTTGATGCTTTGAACTTCCAAGTCTGTGCTCTGATAGCTATTTTAGAAGCTGATCTGTCTAATGCTTGCTGTTTTATGCTGCATATGTTCAGCTGAGTACAATTACAGATTAAAAGGCGTATGTAGTAATATCCATTTGCTGCCTGGTAGAAACATTTGTTTTGTTGTTATGAAACCATGTCATTATATATTTTTTTTTTATTTAAAAGGCAAAAGCTTGGTTACCTTCTCTTGGAAATTTTAAAAGTCTAACCTCTTATAACTCTTTGAAATGTTTTGCTACTATCAATGCCAACCAACATACAACTGTTTTTTTCTGTAAGTTCAAATATTAAAACAGCTGAAATTACTGAATTAAATACAACTGCTAACAATATTGTCCAAATAAGATAGGTTCAGTCATAAAACTGAAAATTAAAGTAGCATGAGGGGTTAAAATTTAATTTTTATGTGATTGATTTTTATTCTATTGCTAAGACAATTTATCCTTACTTTCTACAAATTTCCAGAAAGTGAATTTTCCATGGAGATTAAAAAACAGGATTTTCAAATAATTATATGCAAATACTTCATTATGGCTTAAAAGCAACAATCATTGCTTAACAGCATTAATTTTTTTCTATATTCCTAAAAAGAAATAAAAATAGCATCCATTGTTATATTCCTTGGACGAATATTAGAAAGTTTTGCGTGTGATCCAATCTTAACTCTATACCATAAGTAGTAATTTATTTTTGTGGGGAGATTAAAGAAAAGTTAATCTGAATTCACTTCTAAAGTGTGTTACTTAAACTGCATCAATTACACAGGAAATTTTGCTTCAGAATTTTAAGGTATCCTTAACATGGCATAGTTTCATGAATTGGAATAAACTGATTTAAGACTGTTTCTGAATAAGGGTATCCATATCCACAATTCACTGCAGATTAACTTTAAATTCTTCTTAAACTCATGTCGCTCTTTTATCTAAAATAACTTCAAGAGTCCCCTATTCAAAAACCTTTTCACACCAATTCATTTATAGCTTATTTGTAGAAAACGAAAATATCAAGTGAAAGATTATTTAAGACAAAAATTATGGATTAACTGTCCTTTTTTATCTGATTTCAAAATTGTAAAATTTATCATTCTGTCACAATCTGAAGCCTACATCCCCTAATGACAATCAGAGCATAGGCTTGAGAAAAATGCATATTGCTGTGAAATAGGAGATTAAAGAGTAATAGTGTTTGTGCTGTCCTTGCAAATTGCATGAACGTCTTCTCACCGTCAGTACCTATGTTCTTTCAATAGCTCAGAGGTTTTGGGTTTCAGGATAAAAAGAAATAATTTTAATTAACTGCAGTGCTTTTAAGACTAACAAATAAATAGCACTGCAACTTATGCTCTGAGTCCCACCTCTCTAGTCAAAAGGAAGCAGCATGGCTTGGCTATGAAAAGGAAACTTTTTTGTCAGCCACATTGTAAGAGGTGTTCAGGCCATTGAGTCATTCATCTGCATGACACTGGTGCCAGGCATAAGCTAACTCTATATCTTTGATACCTTCCCTCTGCTACCTTTGCTACCACTGAGAACCGTGTGCCTGGCAGAGGTGAGGCTGCAAACATAACACTAATATCTAGGAGCCTTGTGGCTGAAATGATAACGTGAAAGGTTAAGACAGCTGAAAACTTATTCCAGATATTCAAAGGCCTCTGAGAGCAGCTGTAAGGTAAGGAAGGAAACTGAAGTCTATTTGACATGTCCTTGAGACTTGGTTTCAAGGATAACAAACTGAGGAATGTCTCTCATGTCATTAGTGCCTGCTGACTAACTTTGCCAGAGGTAGCCAGAAAAACTAAAGGAGACCAAATCCCTATGGACTTGGAAGGAGGTGGGAACAATTAAGGAAATGTGATTTCTCCACCCTACTACTTTCAAGAGATAGCTGTAAGGAATTGCTCTTGATTGTGATTGCTCTTAAGTGTAACATGGACTTTAGGTAGAACTGGAAGTTAAGTTGTGGTTTAGGTCGGTTTTATTCAAGCAGCTCTGTATTTTTGCCCTACTTCCCATGCCCCCTTTATCTGTCTCACATTATTTTGCTGAAATCATTCCCAACCTTTAGTATCATTTCTGGAGGCAAAACTCAAAAAAGCCTTTCCATTCCTTTGGGGCAAAGTAGCCCTTTCTTTAAAACACCCCTTTGAGAAAGCTACTGAAAGGAGGGTAAGATTTTGTGCTGGTCTGCCTCATTCAACATAGGTTAGGTGGTATATCACAAAGGAAAAAACTGAACTGTGACAAGTCTACCTCATAAAAATACCTGTCTTGTAGGTTTGAACAGGTTTGAACAACTACTGCAGCTTTATTCAAAATCGTAGTTAATCACAATCTGGGGAGGGTTACTAATAAAAATGTCTGGCTCATAGTACAGCTCTAGTTTTCGTGCCTAGTTGTCCTTCATACATTTTGTTTTTGTAGTCTCTGGTTAAACGTATCTGCCAACTGTGGTGTGCCTGCCAGCATCACTGTCTGCTTTTAGCAGGCAGAAAGGTACCATAAAACACTCTAAATAAAGCTGAGGAAGGGGAAGTTTTTTTGCTCTCAGTTATCTCTCAAAAGAATGAATGATAATAGCTAGGGGGAACGTCTGTACCAACACATTTTTAATGATGTAAACAAGATGTCATTTCATTTCACTAAGTGTAATGACCACATAATGATCAAGTCATGTTCAGAAAATGGATGAATTATTATTTCTGAATTATTATGGCTGCTGTTTATTGCTCTGTTTCCTCCACATCCCTATTTTCACGCTACTTCATATTTTCCTCCTTTTTTTTCCTTAAACTTTTCTGTTAACTTTTCATTCCATTTTTTTCATTATTTTTCTTCTATATCTGAAATCTCAGTTGCTTTTAGATGCTCCATATCAGTCCTCTCCCTCAATATTTTTTCTCTTCCTGTCACTCTTATCAATGACAATAGATTTGTTTTTGGAGACCTATCTCCACAGTGTTCCAAGTAGACGTAGGGTTTAACATAAGATTACTGTTTAGAAGTACTCTTATTTCATTCACTCTGTATTTCTGAAGGCCCAAAAGGACAACATTTTGGAATGCCCTTTGTGAAACATACTTTTTGGAGTCTCCAGTAAGCTTGGAGAACACTTAGGAGCAGAACAGTCTTTTAATTTTATCTGCCTCTGCTAGGAGTCAAAATGTGAACAACAGAGGAAGGAAAGGCATTATTTTGGAAGTCTGCTTTTGCAGCTATTTTGTATGAGAGAATATGGGGTTGGGTTTCATTATCTCACACTTTAGCACTTTGGGCTCCATTTGTTTTTTAAGAAGCATGCATAATAGTAGCTAGAAGCACATCTGAATATTTGTACTGCTCTTTCCATATGGAGAATTTGTCTCAGTCTTTTTATACACTGTAGTCTTTACTTGGGACTTCATATAGGATTAATTCCAATGAAAGCAAACAAAATTGTATTAATGTTATGCATTCTTAAATGACTAGATTTGTCCCCCTGAGAAGGTTCCAGCTTTTCGCCTTCCTGATGATTCTGTTCCCTTCATGACACTGAGCATCTCTGGGATGAAGTGTCATGTTGTCAGCATAAGAGGCCTTTATATCAATATAAGATTAATCTTACTGCAAAAAATCTTTATGTCAGGCCTTCATCTGTGTCTGGCTTTGTCTCCCTTAGAAGACTATAACTTACTCTCTTAGCAGTTGCATTTGAACTGTGTTTTGTGTCAACGTGGGATAAAGAAACAAGAGGCCTGCATGTAATTTGGATTATTCCAAGTATCTCATTTCAATCTAATGTACTGTTGTGTAATTAAGCCAGTAAGTCTATATGACCAGCTCATTTCAGGACTTGGTCTGCTATCTTTAGTCAGTGACAAATTCTGGTTTCCATTGCTTGTTCAGAGATGATAACAGTGTGATTTACAGGTATAAGTAACAAATGAGATCAATTAAAAAGACTAAGAGTGGCACCTGTCTAAGTGTAGGGTTGCACTAAATGATTCCTACATCTTTGTTTCCTATACGGCCCTGCATTTGCAGCGTCTCCTCAGAAAGGTTAACAATGGAAGAGTTGTTTCTTATGTTCATGAACCAAGAAAGCAGGCCTTATCCTGTGGCCCAGGGATATGATTATTATCTCTGAGTGAAAACAACAGCCGTATTTTTCAGCTCCATGTGTACAGATGATCCCTGTATTTCATATAGTTCTTGACTACAGCATCTTGGATTGCCCAATTTGTTACAAGTCTGTATTGTGAGCTGCCTTTGTATAGTTACACTGAACTCACAGTTCATGTCCCTCTTTGTGTACAATTTTCTCAGCATTTTGTATTCTTAAAGACATTTCTAGACTTTTAAAAGTTACTGCAGTCTAAAGAAATTTTCAAATAGTCTTTTTTTTTTTTTTTAATAGTGTCAGGGAAAGCACTGAGCTTAAAAATTGATAGAAACAGTTTGGTGATATTTCCATTCCCTCTATCTCTATTATTGTCTAATGAAGCCTAACGATCATTTTATGACAGGTCATATTAATACAGAAACTCCTTAAAGACTGTGCTTAACATGAATGATGAAATCTTTATTTCTATTATTCCAGTTAGAAGCTTAAAGGTATGTCTGCAGTTCATTAGAGTATGTATTTTTTGGACACTGTAATCTTGACCTAGTTGACTAGTAAATATTTGTTATGCAACACCCTGCTGAGGGAAGTCAAGAAAACAGGCTTTTAATGACAGCTTCAAGAAGAGATACCAGGGTGTCTAAGAGGTGCAGGAGGTGAAAGGGATGTGGGCTACTCAATTTCTTTGCTCCCTATTGCTTTTTTTAATAACAGCTTCTCTGGCATTGCATAGTGGCAGCAATCCCCTTCATTGGTTGGAGTTGGAGGAAGAGGATGATAGCATTTCTTCTCTTGGATATATAGTCAAGGTATTGGAGGCTAATGCTTCTTTGTACAGTCTTCCTCCCAGGTCAGAAATATCCAGTTCAGACTCTCTCCTCTACCTTCTAGGTATGTCTGGCTTTCTCTGAGGTATGGTCAGAAGCTTATACTTCTGCTAGCCTAGCCTCCCTCACAATAATGCAACATCTTCTTATTTGAATGGAAATTTCAAGTGAGGAACCCAATACTAGATCTCACAAACCAGTCCCTACAATGTCTGAAAAACATGTCAGGGTTTGTGCTGTTGTGTTACTATTTAGATTTAAAGTGGTAAGTACCATCTGTGCTCCTAGAGCTCTTCAATCTAGGTCACCAGTTAAATTTAGGCTGGATTGGCAAGTACTGAAAAATATTTAAGCTATTGATGACTAATTTCAAGGAAATGCACTCTTAAATTAATGCTGGAGGATGAATATTCCTGTCATATTCCTCCTGAGAGCCATCCTCAAAAAAAAAGAAAAAAGAAAAAAATTCACTCTTTTTGAACAGGTTGAATTAAATCCAAGAACTAAGTGATGTGAATTACCTTTGTATTTCTAGAGCTATTCCTAGTAATGGTGATCACATGCACTGGCAAAGCAACCCAGGGGAAATGGCTGTACTGATGCCCAGTGTGCCTGTACAGGGAGTGGAGAAGCTTTTTTTAGTAAAGGTCTATTAGTCTATTCATGCTGATGAGTTTTTGTAATCATTTACTCACTTACTGTATTTTGCAGTAGTTTGTGTATGCCATTTGCACTGCAGCTGTAATCCCTTGCTTACTTGCACTCTTCAGACTCATGTGCAAATCCATGTGCAGTATTCCTATGAAACAGGTCTGATCCCAAAAAAACATTACATATATGTGATGGGGAACAAAATAGGAAAAAGTAATTGAGTCTTACATGATCAAATACTAGTGTATTCTGTTTTTCTTCCAAGCGTTCAACATTTTTGTTTCTTTGAGAGTACTAGAAATATCTTCTCTTGGAGGATCAGATTCTGGAGAGTACGGCAAAGCATTATCCATTGCCACCTAGTCTTCTAAATTTAAAAAAGAATACCTGACATGTCCCTGAGTTTTTAGTGACACAGACAACTCCTGAGAGATAGGTCTTAAGGTTAATAGCTCATTCGCCATCCCATGCTGAGGAAAAAATATGTATCGCCCAGCTGGGACTGGGTTTTTACTATTAAGAAGAAGTGAAATTTCCCAAACCTCATTAGTAAAACTTTGTGGTGTCCCAGAACCTATGTTTCAAATTTTTATAAGTATCACCAATTTAAAATGCTTTTAATGTTCAGTCTTATGGAATTCCTGCATTTACATATTCTCTTTTTATTTAATGAGCTAACAGCGGATATTCCTTGTCCTAAAGAATTACAGATGTTTTAATTAAAGTATTCAGTTGAAATTTTTGGAAATAAATTGAATTGCTGAGTATGGCCATGTCTGATGATTACACATATATGGCCTCTCACAGAACTGCTGTAAGTTACTCTACAAGATATTCTTTAGCTATCATTCAGAGCATGTTATTATTATCATTTGCTGAATTATTTAAAGCTATCTTCAGGCAGACTTAAATTACTGTATTTATTTTTTAAATAGAAGCTATTTATCACACTTTGCTCTTTCTGTAGCTTACCTGCTTTTCCATGTTGCATCAACATCTTTCCAACAGATGCTTATTTTTCTCACCCCATTACAGCAGCTTTTCTAAAGCAAATCTCCAATTATAGAGGAGATTTCTTGGCAGTACATGCTATAAATGCATGAACCTTTTAAACAGGTTGAGCGGTGTCATAAACTGAGTTATGACAAGTTTCAAGAGGGGGCTGGTAATATTAAAGAAAAAAAGGCTTCTCTTAATGCAATAGGGCTGGCTGGGTGGTTGAGGGTTTATTTGGAAAGGCAGAATTATTGTGGAAGAAGAGTCTAAGCAAGGAGGAGGGTTTTTTTTTCCTTGGGTTAGCTCTTCATGGTTGTCCAGGAATGGGGCTTCACCGCTAGCCAGAGCTTGCCCCACCAACACATCCTATGGTTTCATCCTGTCACAGGGAACTAAGCAAACAAACAAAACAGAGGCCAACCCTGCCCCAGGGAGGCCACTGCCTAAGTGAAGCAAAATTGCTATAGCTTGAAGCATGAAAAAGAAGCCCTTTTCTGAGAGGAAACCTCAAGTGTTCATTTTCTTGTTTTCCTCAGGGCTCACAATTAAGATTGTATACAAGTTAATGCTGATTATGTAGGGACAGAAAACACCTCTGTGGCAAGTCAGCACTGAACTTCAGCCACTTACTGTGTGAGTTAAAGCAACAGGGGCTGGCCCACTACTTCCCTTTGTGATTCTGTTTGAATTCAGTCGATTAATGTTGTATGTTCATGTGTATTGAGGTGCTGCATTTAAAAGGATTGTTTACCATAGCCTTGTAATCAACCTGCCTTAGCAGCACCCTATTACCCATGATAACAGGGCTGCTACAATTTGGGTCTGAAAGAAAATCGCCTCAGCTGGGCTCTCGGATGCTTTAGTGTTAGTATGCTGCCCTGTTATCTTTATTCGTAATTTGTTTTCAAGAACAGTGATTTACATTTCAGTTGGATTACACCTTTAATGTATCACAAAGGTAAAGTGGCTGCAGTGAAAACTCACATCTCCACTAGATTTCAAATGATGTATTTGAGGCTTCAGTAGAGAGGATTACAATTACAATTAAAATCAAAAGCTTGTTCATTCTTTTAATGATGTATGGTAACCCTTTGTATACTAAGAAGCCTGTTGTGGTGCTATATAATCATGACTATTTTTTTTTTTAAGGATCTGAAATAGCTGCATGCATTCTGCCTTATCATCTACTACACACAAATGTTCTGAAAAGGAAGACATCCTGCACAGTGAGTTCAGAGGACAACTTACCTTGATAAAATATATAGAATAACACCAAAAAAAAAAAAAAAAAAGGAGAGAAAAAAAGCCCACTGCTTTTTTTTTCTTTTTTTTTTCTGGGGGGGAGGGGTAAGGGTGTTGGGTTATTTGGAGGTTTTTTTGTTTGTTTGTTCAGGTTTTTTGGTTGCTTGGTTTTTAATGTAGAACATATTTTAGTAACAGACTTCATTTTCCTAAAGTAGTTATTGCCAAGGTATGTAGTTACAAAGACTTCTATTGAAAGTATAATGGTACTGGATGAAGTGCAAAATATGAATCGGTGGGGTATTTTTCTTTCAATGAACATTACATGAGCAAAAGAAGGTTTATTGATTTTGTTCTTTGGGGTTTTGGTTTTTTTTTTTTGTTTGTTTAATTCTGTAGATTTCTCACAGCAGTAACTTTTCATAAATCTAAATTATTTTATTTTCATCAGTAATTCAGAATAATTTCCATCTAAAGCTTGTTCTGTCAGTTCAGAAAGATTTGAAAATAACAGATATTTGTGTTCTTACGTGGGTCTTACTGTGTTATTCTTGGTCTATAAAATGATTGAAAATTCTTATGGGGCAGACTTATGGCAAGACTAAAATTTACTTAGATCACTCATAGCAAAAATATATGGGGGCGAACCTTCACTGCAGTGTTCAAAAGCTTCTGCTCCAAGCCAAAACCTCACTTGGGCTGAGGCAGCTTCATGGTTCATCTGTACCCTAAGCTTCTTTGTTCCTTACTGCCAGGCTGGGAAGACCCTCTCATTCCAAACATATCTCACTAACTCTTTGAGGATCTAGCCTCTGTCCCAGTGCAGAAGAGACTCAGATTCAAATATCAGCCATCAGGAAGTGACATGGTGAGGGCCTAAAATACTGTCTCGAGTGAGGGTGTGAGAAACTGGGAAGAGAAGTGTCATGGCTAAACAGTGGGATTTCAGCAAAATTAAAAGGTGGGATTTTTCCCCTTTTTAAGATAACTATAAGCCCTGGAAGATACTTTTTAGTACCCTGTGTAAGAATGCCTTCCCAGGCTCCGATACATGAATTTCCTGTCACCTACAACTCAGTAGAAGCCATGGCAGTGCATACCATTTCTCAGTTGGAGATTTTAATGCATTGTAGGAAACATGGTAAAGATCTCTAATTACTTCTAAGCAATGTGAAAGAAGTTGAAAAGATTCAGGCTATTCCATCAAAACTTCCTTAGTTTATGAAAAAAGTGTCTTTTACCAAAGCTAGATAACGAAAGCCGTAAATATTTCAGATAGAATCAAATGTCTCAGTCAAGTCAAACTGTTTTTCATTTCAGTCTTTTACAAAAATGTATATTAAAACACCTTTCTAAAATGAAATATTCCTTATCTCTTGAAAATCAAAACTTCTAGTTTAGCATTCACAGAAGAATAGACCAGATTCCTGTCACTGAACTGAAACCTTCTGAAGGCAAATATCTAATGAAAGTAAGCCTTAGAGATTCTCTCTATATTCAGTGAGAAGAGTAGGAAAGGCATACCGACCTGAGGATTTCTCATACTTAAGCTGACCAACCTTTGGTGAAGAAAAAATTCCTGCCCTGTTGCTAGCTCAAAATGAATTTTGCAAACACAGCTCACACAAAGGAGTCACACACATTTTGGCAAAACATATTACCTTGATGTTTCTCTCCACCTATATTTATCATTTTAGTCTTCTTCTGACTAAATTAAGTCTTATTTTCCTCCAGGTAAGCCTTTTTTCTTATAGGAAGTGAAGTATTCAACTGCAGAGGAAGGGCAGGCTACAAGCAGATATAAACCATCATCACACATTATCTAAGAATCTTAGCACATGAATGAAGACATTTGATTATTTGTTTCCTTTTTAATGTAGATACTTTAAATTTTCATCACAAACGGCATAAAGGAACCTTGAGTCTTATGATTAAAATCCAGAGAGTGATTTACAAATGTCACTGAGGTGTTTCAGGGGAACTGCAGTTCAAATGTCTCATGCCTTCTTTCTTCTCTGTGAGATGATTTTCTGATTGTTCCACAATGAGGCATCAGAACCAATCATCAACATCCACAATGGAACAGGTAGCTCAGCCAGACATTGGTGGCAATTCAGTGTTACACAACAAAAACTGTAGTTTCAAAAATAACCAAAAATAGTTTCAAAATTAGTCTGAGATTTAATTATCTTTCTTTTTTATCTAAACTTTTCTCTTTTTTTTTCCATTTTCACGTATTTGTACTTCGACAAGAAATCAGTTTTTGCACTGATACCTTCACTATTCCCCTTCATTTTTAGCTTATAAAAAAACAAGTATACTTTCATAAATGGTCTCAACAAAATGAATTTGATGATCTGTGATAATCTGTACTTGACGATCTAACCTTTCTCAAAAGAGCTTGGTGAAAGAAATCATGAGGAAGCAATCCCAGACAATTCAGTGGGATATATGACTTTGATTTTCCTGAATGTATCTTCACATGCCAGTCTCGTATGTCTTGTGCCACCTTGTCCACATTAAAAGTAAAGAGGTTCTGAAGAAGTACCCCCTGTAAATACCACTGCAGGGGTCTCTTCCCCATTGCTCATTCTTCTTCAGGTGGGGAATTTTTAGTTCTGCCCTCCTGCAATCTTGGAAAGTTCTTTCATAGATTTACCTGTGATGAGCCCTGTGCTCCTGCTTCTTAGTCACCACCCATGTCCTGACATTATGAACTTACTTGGGCTACAATGATTTTCCCTATGAACATTCTTTCCATCATGGTAAGTGATAGGACAAGGGATAATGGGTTCAAATTAAAACAGGGGAAGTTCAGGTTAGATGTAAGGAAGAAGTTCTTTACTGTGAGGGGTGTGAGGCACTGGAACGGGTTGCCAAAAGGAGTGATAAATGCTTCATCCCTGGCAGTGCTCAAGGCCAGGTTGGACAGAGCCTTGGGTGACACGGTTTAGTGTGAGGTGTCCCTGCCCATGGCAGGTTGGTTGGAACTTGATGATCTTAAAGTCCTTTCCAACCCTAACTATTTTACACTTCTATGGTAAATGGGACATTTCTGAGGATGCATTGAATATCACACTTTGAGATGAAATAACAGTATTTGGCTTCATTTTCCAGTATCTTTTAGAGATTTGGTTTCATTCTCCAATATCTTTTAGAGATATTTCAGAAAACAATCACTTTCAATTAAAAACCACATTTTATAAATATGATCATTTCTTTATTTGGAGGATTTGACATTATTATTGTAGCAATTATGAAGATGCAATGAAGACATTTGGTACATTTCAGTCTATGTGATTCCACATTTCATCACTAGACAAAGGTTTCACACAAGATTTTCACACAAAATTTTAATTCATTTCAAATAACCAGCAATCCCCTTACAGACTATTTCTGAAATTGTCATCAGTCATTGTCCCTGTGATTCAGAAGCTGCTCTGTTTATATTGCCCCATTTCAGGCAAAAAATAATATCAATGTTGCTCCAAATGAGAAAAGGTCATATTCCTAATGGAACTGAATATAAATCCAATATGATTTTCATGTTACACATTACATCATTAGCTACAGATTTATAGGGAGAGAGCTAATATATTGAAGATTGTGACATAGTTCTCTTTCTCAAATGCACCTAATTTTTTGAAGTTAGGCAGCACTGAATTCCTTCTTATAAGAATATCTAAAGTATTTTTCTTTTATTGGCTCCTTCTTCAAGTGAAGACTGCAGAGCTGATGAATATTTCATGGGTAGAAAAACACCTACAATACAGGGTTTTACCTACAAAATCTTTGGGGAAATGGAGAAAATGGCAGGAAGGCACTGTAAGGACAGTTCTTTTAAGAAGTCTTTGGAAAAGGGTCTCCATTTCATTTTCCACATCAATAACACCTCCTTCACCCCTTAATACTTTCTTCCTTTCATTTTATTCCATAATAGTGTTCAGTCGTTTTTGTACTTTTCTTTGTATTAAAGACTGTCTCCTGAGCTGGCTATACCATTTTAAAGCTAAAAATTTAAATGGAAAATTCTGAACTAGATAAAAAAAAAAAAAAAAAGAAAAAAAAAAAGAAAAAAGACATCCAAATATAGTGGCTGTAAATTTGTACAAATCTGCTATGCAGGAATAAGACTTGGAAAAAATAAATGTAGATTTTAAATGGATTTCTTCCTTCTTCTACTGTTCAACCCTAATGGACTTCTCTCCTGGATTTCAAGAAAGCATTTACTCTCGGAACTTACAAGTGTGACAAAAATACTTTATTTCACTAAAGACTGCCCCCTTCCAGACACTGAGTGGACTCTCATCACCAAAGCATGTAAAACTCTTTTCTGACTGATAACTGCTAACAGGCAACAACAGCAAAACATTAAAAAAAAAAAAAGGAAAATATAACCAATAAAACCTGTTCCAAGGAAAAGTAAGAATATAAATCACTCTGTAAAGTCTCCTAATAGCTTCTGTTCTTATATCTAAGTTTCTTAGGTAGTATGAGGATTAGAAAAAGCATAAATCCCAGAGAAAGGAAGAAAAAGTGAGAAAAAAAAAATCGTATCTAATCCCCCTATCTACAAATGGTTTAATGAAGTCTTCCTTTGAGAGCTTTTTCTGTCATTCTGATCTCAGTCTTGGACGGTACATGGTGGAAAGTATCAGACTGGTCTGTCAGACACTGACAGTGAATGTCCAAGTATTCAAATTACAAATTCATGTTTCCAACAAAAAGTGCATGGCAAGCTTTTTACTGAATGGAATAAAAACCTAGAAGAAATATATGAAGCTTAAATTAATGTTTCTCACCTGATCTAAGCCTATACATTAGGTGTTAAGACTCCCAAACATTGGATGGCTATGCTAAGCCCTGATCTGGGCTTCTAAAAGCAACCGTTACACGTTAGATTTTCTAGACTGTCAGCCATTCTTGCTGCTTTCTTTACCATTTCTATCTTATGTGGAAACTACACAACAGAGTCAGTATTTCTAATATTTAATCTACAGTTAGGTAAAATTGCACTAGATTCCTCTGCCTTTACTTCTTAGGATTGCGTTTGTCTTCAGGGCCTTCACATTTAGCTGGTTCTCTACCTTGCCAACTGTGTCCTCTTTCAGTTCACTGGGTTTTGGTGTGGGATTTTTTTAATTATTATCATTTTTCAAATAAAATTTCCTCATCCTGAAATGTGACCTACCTTTTTATTTTTCCAAATGTGTGACCTTTCATTTAACTGAAAAGCACTAATTCTGTGTAAGTAATGCTGTCTGATTGTACAATACAGATCACTTGCTTGAATTTCTCTTTGTTATTTAACATGCCACAGCTGCTCAGATTATCAGCAGACTTCACCATCAAGAGCACTATATTTATTTCCAGGTAACTATTAAAAATACTGAATAGGCCTGGATCAAGGATAGTCCTGTTGCAACTCCTTTCAGTATTGAAATTACCAGGTGATTCATTCTCCATCTACAATTACTTTTTCTGATCTCGTCCTTTGTAAGTGGTTAATGAACTTACTTTGTATAGTGCACAAAGGGAAATATTTTAGAGAAGTCTGTTTTGAAAATGCAATAATGTTGGTCAAACAAGATTGAAATTTCATCAGACAGTTATATCAAATTTTTGTGACATGACCTTTTTTATATAAAGTCACATTGACTCTTATTGGGCTACTGCCTTTTACCTCTTTCCTAATTATAGCTCTGTCTATCCCGTTCGTGACTTTGCTTGACATCAGTCACCCTAAATGACATTTGTAGTGATTTACATTGGTCTGGTTTTTGTTTTTGTTTTTTTTTTAGGTACTGACAAAACACTCCTGTTGTCTCACATCCCTCTGTCATTCCAATACCAGTATTTTCAGAAATATCTTGGCTAGTATTTTTGTATTTCTCAATAGAATTTATATGGTTGCATATATTTGGTTAAATATTAACCTGATAGAGATTTGTTTATTTTTCCTGAAAATTTTTATTTTAAGTTTCAAAACCTGTGTACTTACAGGAGGGCAGTTGCCATCTCTATCTGCAGCAGAAACGTTGGAAATTACTTTTTCTTGTACTTTTTTTTTCTTTTTCCTATAATGAATATTAAGGACAAAAACTTAAATAAGTCACACATTAAAGTTAGTTTTCTTCTTTTAAAAACTGCGATATGGGAAAGGTTACTTTCTTAGTGCAGTCTTTTATATTCCTGTTTTTCTTTTAAGTATATATCTATCTTACCTTTAAGTGTGGTAAAATATGAGTATGTCATAAAATAGACAGTATGGCTGAGATAATGCTACTACAGGAAATGTTATTTCCTGACTTTCAAGTGCTCAAAATTGTCACCTTCTCAACGCATTTTCTTTATGTATTCAATTGCACTGCCATTTCTTCACTTTTATATGAAGAAATGTTTCTGTGAGCACCCAGTAATATTTGGTTGGACATAAACAGCAGTGGGCACCCATTAAAGATTCAGGAAGTTACCTTGACTTCCGAAGGCACCAGTTCCATACCAGGATTTACTTACATGTTGCACTAAGGATAGTGAGGCCATCTGCCTGCTGAATGTCATCCAGGATGATGATGCAAAAATTTTACTGAATTTTTAACTTCAGTTGGTCTTTTGTGAGGGTTCATACTTGCACAGCCTTTTGCTGTAAAGAGTTAAGTAGATACAAATGACCATCCTGAAGTGTATTAGGAGACAGTAAAAAAAAGACTTGGATAAACCAGAGCAAGTTTATTGGTGGGGTTGGACCACTTCCACCATGAGGAGTAGTGGAACAGCCCAGACTGGAAGGCACCTCTGAAAATCACCTGGTTCAACCTTCTGTGGGGTCCCTGTTATTCTGTGGTTCCAGGGCTGTTCATAACCCAGTGAAGACCTGAATGATTTGGAAGTCTGTTCTGCTGAAAGGAACGTGCCTTTGGGATAGTGCATACGCAGGTTATAAGTTGTATTTCAGTTCAGGATTTGAGTGCAGGGTAGGTAAGGAAAAGGCTTGATGCTAGGTTCTTTACAAAAGCAGGTGGCTTACTTTTTCTGAAGCAAGCCTTTTATGCCATTACCCTCAGTTTCTTCCTCCTGCTTATGACTCACAACTTGTCTTTTGTTTTATATTGTACTTTGGTTCTGCACATACTCTTCTCTTGATTCCTTCTGTAGATGAATCACCTCTTCACGTCTCTAGGGCTACTCACATGAGCAAAATTTTTAGGACTTGATTGAGTTTTTTCAGGATTCCTGCTGGCCTAAATCCAAAATGTCTTTACATCAGCAATTACGTTTTCATTTGTATCTGTACTTTGCCAAGTAAATGGAACCCTCATCCTGACTGTGATATTTCACTGCATATGCAAAATAAATGATAGGCATTAATACTAATGATCCTTTTGCCTCATACACTTAGACTTTACATCTACTACACAGCCACCTCACTTAATTTTCAAGATGACAACAATGTTGGCACTTGATTTACTTTTAGCAGAATTTGATAATGCTCAATTAGCCTTTTGCTCTAATTAATTTTTGGTGCTCATCAGTATTGCCCTCTAATTTACCATGAGTGCTTAAGAGAAAGTAGTAAGGAGTAGGCGTATCCTAACAGTTTTTCTATTCTGCAGCCCCTAGATCACTGGAATCTAAAAGGAATCTGTGGACCTCATTCTCTTCCTCCGGGCACATTTTGTAGGTATCACAAAATCTCCAGTCAACCAAATTAAATGCATACTTATTTACAACTGCTTTGGAAACCATTCGGAAAGAGGGGATGTGTCAGCCTGATAGAGCTGTGTAGTTTGTGCTTAAAATTAGTAAATTGGTAAAATTTACTAAATTTAGCACTCTAAGTTACTCCCACAGGCAAATGAAAGATACTCAGAAAAAAACTCTGAGAAGTGCTTAGAAAGGCTTCTGAAATTGCTCCTGACCAGCTCATTCAGATGGCTTGACTAAACAGGGAGAGTTTGCCTCCAGAAGCCTTTAGAGGCTACATCCTTAGCCTCTTAAAAAAATAAGCACAGGCCAAGGCAGAAATCACAGCAAACTTTGGGCCACACTGTTTCTGGTCATCACCAGAGCTACTAATTTCACAACCACTGCAAATGCCATCTTTCACAGCAGCTATTTTGAAAGCCAGAACAGCACTCTCTTGCTCTAAATGCTGTTTCCCTGCATATTCTAGGCTGCTATACAAACTACCATTTTTATTTCATGTTTGCTATACATCTGCCTAATTCTAAACCAAGATCTGAGTGCAGGGGTCTTTTAGTTTTTCTATAAACTGTCAGCAATATAAGAAACATAATGGCTTAAACATCAGATTTAACACTGCTTTGTAGAAATAAAAAAAAAAATCTCAATAAAATCACTAAATTAGATTCTGTGTAGCTCAGAAATATTAATATAGTTTTAGTGTCAATACTTCAACAATTAAAAACAATAACACTTGTAAGTCCTACAAAAAAGAACAGATTTTGCTAACTTTAATGTACATTTTATTCTGTTTGCTCTAATTAAATATAAAGTATCAAGGTTCTGCTTTTTTTACTCATTTTAATAGTTCTATATGTTAGTTCTGTTCCTTTATACTATTAGTATATTTCTAAAATTTGTACTTAATATAAACATAAACATTTTTATTTTGAACACTAGTTTTTGAAATGCTTATTATTGACCTGTTGGTTAATTCTAATTCTTTTGATATTGATATAATCTGACAATTTTTGTTCCTTCTAATTAATATATCTATTAATAATTAAGACCCAATTTGCTGGTTAATTTTCTTCTTAATGAAGACAATTTATTTTAATTTATTATAATATATAAAATATTTCTTTTACATAGTATCTATTGTATTTTAGTAATTATTTTTTATTTAAAAAGCAGCTCAGCCACAGCAGGCTCCCTGCCTGCACATTCTGGTCCACTAGAGTGCACAGTTTGTAATTGTTCAAGCACCAAAATAGATAACTTCCTATCTACAGAGAAAATCACAATTATCTATACCGTCAGAAATGGGTCCCTGCTGTTGCTTAACCAGGTTTCACTTGCTGTATGGCTGTGGTCACTATCTGCCTCCTGAAAAAGAAAGACACCTGCTAAATCCATACTTTTCCTTAAGTATTTAGGCATACATCAAGATCAATGTCTGGAGACCTTTTTTCACCTGTCTGTGAATAAATCTCTGCATTTCTTCAAGAAATGTCATATAAAGGCAAGAGAAGCTCTAGGCACTGGAAGTTGAATTCCCCTGAGTTCGAGTGGATAAGAAGGCATATTTCTTTAACACTTAGATTAATTTATCAATGGAAAAAGTTACAAAGGATGTGGTACATTTTGATGTACTCTGCAGCTTTCAGTCAAGTATGAGTGTTTCCAAAAGTATATGACGTACTTCAAAAAGATCATAGAATTGTAAATCACAGAGTGATATAAATTGGAAGGAACCTTAAAGATCATTTGGTTCCAGTACCTCTGCCATTGGCAGAGACATCTTTCAGTAGATCAGGTTTCTCAAAGCCACATCCAGCCTGGCCTTGAACATTTCTAATGATGGGACACCCACAGCTGCTTTGGACAACCTGTTCCAGTGTCTCAATCCCTCTTAGTAAATAATTTCTTCCTTATCTAATCTAAATCTAATATCTTTCAGTTTAAAACCATTACCTTTTGCCTTATTACTACAAGTCCTGTTAAAATGCCTCTCTCCATCTTTCTTGTAAGTCTCCTGTAAATATTGAAAGGCTGCAATAAGGACTCCTTAGAGCCCTTTCTTCTCCAGGATGAACAACCTTGACTCTTTCTTCACAAGCAAGGTATTCCAGCCTTCTGACGTTTTGTTGGCCATTCTCTGGACCTGCTCTAACAGGTCCATATATTTCTTATACAAGGGACCCCAGAGCTGAACACAATATTCAAGATGGAAAGACAAATCACCTCCTTCAGACTGCCAGTCACGTGTCCTTTTGTGCAGCCCAGGATACAACTGTTTTTATAAACTGTAGGTCCACCATGCTGGTTCATGTTCAATTTTTCATCTACCAGTATCCTCAGGTCTTTCTCTGCAGGGTTGCTCTCAAGCAATACATCACTTTGTACTGCTGCTAGTGATTGCCCTGATCCAGGTACAAGACCCTGTATTCAGCCTTGTTCACACTGGCCCACTCTTCAAGCTTGCACTGAATGACATCCCTTCACTCAAGCGCATCAACCACACCGCTCAGTTTTGTGTCATCTACGAATTGATGAGAGTTCATACCACTGTCTACTAATAAAGATACTGAACAGTACCAGGCCAGTAAAGACCCTGAGGTTCACCATTTGCTACTGATCTCTGTTGGACATTAAGCCATTGACTGCAATTGTTTGGATGTGGCCATCTGGCCAACTCCTTATCCATTGGATAGATCGTCCATGAAACCCAGGTCTCTCCAATTGAGTAACAAGGATGTTGTGTGGGACCATGTCAAAGTCCTTACAAAATTTTTGATATCATCAAGATAGATGATATCTATTGCTCTTCCTTTATCAGCCAATGCAGTCACTCTGTTGCAGAAGGCCACCAGATTAGTCAGCAGCATTTGTCCATTGTGAAATTATGTTGGCTATCTCTAATGACCTCCATGTCATCCATATGCTTTGACATAGCTTTCAGAAGAATCCATTCCATTGTGATGTTACTAGTCACAAAGGTGAGGCTGACTTGAGGGTAGTTCCCTGGCTTCTCCTTTTTATACTTTTTAAAAATGGGTGTGATGTTACTTTTTGTTCAGTCATTGGTGACATGACTGACTGTCATGACTTTCCTATATTATGGAAAGTGGTTAGTGACTACATCTGCCAGTTCCTTCAGGACCCTTAGGTGTATCTCATTGAGTCCCATGGACTTGTATATGTTCAGGTATCTCAGATGGTCACAAACCTAGTCTTTTCCTACAATGGGTGAGACCATTCTCCTGGTACCTGCCTCAAGATTCAGGTACTTGAGTGGGACGAGAAATTACCAGTGAAAACTGAGGCAAAAATGTTATTGAGCCTTTTTGCATGCCAGTTGTCACAAGATCCATCTCATTTACCAGAGGGGTACAATTTCTTTTTTTCTCTTTTTCTGATTAACCATACAGAAGTCCAGCTGTTCCATAGCTTTCCTGATCCCAACTCTGTACTCCTGGGCAGCATCCCTGTATTCTTACCAAGATGTGTGTCCCTGCTTCCAGTGTATATGCATTTGTGCTTTAGTTTGACCAGGAAGACTGTACTCAGACATGCTGGTGTCCTGTCTTACTTGCCTGACTTCTTGCAAATGGGAACTTGGAGCTTTTGTGCTCTAAGAAAGATGTCTTTCAATAGCTGCCAACTCTCTTCTGCTCCTCTATTCCTGAGAGCAGTTTCCTGAGGGGTCACAGCCACTAGTCTGTGAAACAACTGAAAGTTTGCTTTCATAACATTCAAAGTCTTAACTATACTTTTCACCTGGCGTATATACTTCAAGATCAAGAGTTTCACCAGGGCATGATCACTGTAGCCCAGGTTACCATGACCTTTTAAGTTTCTCTGAGTTGATGAGCAAAAGGTCCAGCAAAACACCTCCTCTGGCTGGTCTCTCTGTCACAATCTGAGCATCTCCTAGACTGCTGGCAGCTTGCTCTGCCATTTTCCAGCAGATGTCAGATGTTGGATCTAGGGAAAAATCATGGTGTTCAATTCTGTAGCATGTCACAAAGGAGTCAAAGGATATTTTCACATTGTTCCCCCCCAAACCCAAAACTATAAGCACCATATATACTTGGCTATTCAAGTTTAGTACCTGATACTCAAACTGCAGCAACACTAATTCTATTTAAGCAAGATGACAAAGATCAGGAGAGGAGACAGATATTCAAGAGATGTTTAGCTGTCCCTGGAAAAACAGTCAAAATTAATTACTTGCATTATCAACAACCCTTCCAGAACTGAGGAAATTTATAGACTTTTAGTGACCTTGGCAATATTCACCATGAGTCCAGAAAGTCTTAATATGTCTGACAACATGAGCTCCAGAGTGAGTTAGGTTATTAGCCTCCTTAATTTGTATCATTACCAGCTGTTTATAAAGCCTGTGTGTTTTAATATGGTTGATTAAAAAATATTTTTAACAACCATTTTACAGTTGAACCACAGAAAACCCAACTGCTGTTGTCTTATCTCACATTTTGTTAAGGAAAATTATATAATTCACAATTTCAATGAATTACGACAGAATTACAACAGAATTATCAGTATTGAATTACTCTACCTGAACTGCATGCTTCACCTTCAGCATCTTTTTCTACAAGTCTGTCAACATCACTGTGTCTGAAGGTATACATACAACACATTTACCTCCCTGTAAATCCATGTGCAGGTTGTGACTGCAGAAACATAAACATCAGCTCTTTCCAATAGGCCTGTCCATGCATAAGCCCTTTCCTTTAGATTTAGAAAAATGCCAAATCAGCGGCACTGAGTGCTGAGATGTTTGACTCACTGAAATATAAACATCTCTGTTGAAAATAAGCTAACACTTAAATAATATAATTATTAACTTATTAAGCTTACCAAAATGTTCTCAGGGAACATTCTTATTACTAAGGGAAATGGAGTGTTTGCCTGTGTATCCCTTGTCAAAAATGTATAGTCTCGAGAGAGAAGTTGGTCTCTGAATGAGTAATAATGACTCAAAATACTTCTTTTTTTTTCTGGGCCTTTAAGCATTTAAGTTAATAACTATCAGTATCCCAATGTAGAATTTACAACTTTGAAAATCAGTTTATAAAGAAGCTTCTGCTGTGGCCATGTAAAATTGTTTGGTTTTTTTTTTTTTTCTTTCCTTTTTAGTTCTTCTTCCTTCTGAATTCTGGAGGAAAAGCATTGCCTTCTAACAAGTGCTGCAGAGGTTAATATATTCAGCTTGAATAAAACAAAAAGCATAGTAACATTTGACACACATGCAGGGATACGGGAGTACATTAAATGAATGCAAAGAACTGGCAGCTGAAAGGCAACAGTTGCATAACATTACCAGAGTAATGAGAAGTGAGCTACATATTAATAAATATGTGACCTTTTTATCTTGATTATTTAAAAATCGTGTTATTTAAAAAATGAATAAACAAACGCTTTGTTATCCTTACATAAAACCATAGTTTCACTTGACGGACTATGTAGAATGATTTCTGTATTGGTAAAATGTTATGCTGCTGTACAGGTCACTGTAGTATTAAGCACACCAATCTTGTTTCTCTCACTATTTTAGAATACCAGACATCAGGATAATTTAAGCTAAAGCCTGAGCTGGAACAAGGGTATGTAAGTGTATTCGTTTATACAAAATGAAATTTTAAACTCCTAAAAGACAAATATAATTAAAATAAAAAAAAAGAGAGAGAAAAGAAAAACCATACAAGTACCATACAAGTAAGATTGCATTTAAGATTGTTATATACTTTAATGAGACACGGCTTCTTATTTAAAGTTGTAAAGATTTGATTAATGTTTTATTATCCCTATCATTAATAACCATAACTGCAACTTCAGAGGATTCATATTAAGGAAAAAAAAAGGCAGTAGTTGAAACTGTGAAATAAAAAGAGTGGTCTACAACCTCTCAATTTCATTTCTGTTCTATTATTAATTATTTATCAAATGCTAAAGCCTCTGGGCCAATTCAATATAAGTAATTTATATTATAAAATAAGTGCTGACGGTCAGTTAACCTACTATGACCTAAATGACTCAGCTTATTATGAGACAATTTATCAACTTTCCAGCAAGAGCTGCATTGTCCCAGCAGCTCCCAGCTCCAATCCTTCAGTCTTGCTGTGGCTGTGTCTCACAGAGATGAAACCCTGAGCTGCCCTTCCTGGAGCCCCATGCAGACAGCAGTGTTGTTGTGGACCAGCTCTGCTGGGCACAGCACAAGAGGACACTGTTGAGGTTCTTGGTCCCTGCCTCATAGATCAGAGGCACAGGAAGAACAGTGTTGCTTGCGCAGTCAAATCTAACTGACAATGGCATTGGGCTCTGTAGCCTGATGTGTTACATGGAGAGTTTTCCCAGCAAATCTGGTAAATTCTGCTTATTGACAAGACTGCAGTAACCCTAGCCGAATCCAGCAATAGCATGTTGTAGGTTTGCTTGTCCCCAGACTCTCATTTGCCAAACTGAGGGACAAAACTATCCCCCCCTAAGTTGGACATTTCTATTGCAATAACTACCCTGTAAAGCACCAAAGTTGCTGGTTTTCATAAAGGATGTAATTTATGCAGCCACAATAGCAAATACAACAGGCAGAAGTGCAGTATATCCTTAATATTTCCAGAGTCGGAATTAGCTATTGTAACAAATCTAAACCTCTCTTTCCCCTCTGATGTATAAGCTTGGTTACTTGAACGGGAAAGGGGCAAAATGGCCTAGCTTTCCTCATACCAATCGTTTGACAAGATGAGTTTTTTTCCCTGCAGACCAGCAATCGGATACCTCAATTCAAAGTACAGCTGTGATCGAGGGATGCAGAACTCAGGGAACATCATGCTGTGATAAAGCAAAAGGCATATGGGATGTGTAACAGTTAAGGATAAACAGTCCATGTGTAAATCATGATGATAATGTTCTTCCTTCTCTCCTATTTATTATTATTTCTATTTCTACAGCTACTATTTGCAGTCCAGGACCTCCTACTGGCTCCAGATGAAGTTGAGACTCCCTCATAGCAGACACTGCAGACCCAGCTACTGTCTTGCAACTGTATAGAGAAGACACATAAACCATTCAATAAATGACGAACTATTATTCCTAGTCCACAAATGGGTAGCCAAGACTGAAAAATCAAGTGACTTGCTGAAGTTCACAAATGAAATCCATGGTAGAAGCAGCAAGTCACTACATCTGTCTCATGTTATATTTCAGCAGTCTGAAATCCAGGATCATTTTTGCCTGGTCTTGGCATTTTTACCATCCATTCTCAAGGACCAAAGCTTGCTTATAGGAGAAATAAGTGTCATGCAGAGAACTAATATGGTGTAAAGTCTGACTTTGATATAAAACATACCACTTTCTTTTAAAAAATCCAATAAAAAAGCCGTCTGGGTTTAGAATCAAGCTGTGTCCCTGGTAGCTTAATAGGCAATGAAGATTCCTGAAATTAGTGGAGGACTAGAAAAGAAAATATGAAAAATCTGCAGCAGTTTGAATTAGGTATTTTAAATAATTCTGAGCAGTTTATAGATTTCTGTGCTGACTTGTTCTCTATTAGTAGTGGCAGAGGCTTCAAACCCCTTAATTTCACTGCTAACAAAACTAACAAAACTTACATGCAAAATGTGTACTGCACAAGGAGAAACTTGACTGAGCTGTTATCAGAAAGGACACCTTTTGTGACTGCAGTAATCACCTAGCTAATCTACCATCGTAAATCATAGCATATTACTGTTTCTTGGTCTTCGTGAGAGGTCATCTTCAAGTAACTCTGGCACTATATCATATGGTGAGCTTTGATTTTCTTTTGAAAAAGTAGGCACATGTTAATATTTATCTTTTGTTTATATCTTAAGCTTAGTTTCTGTATTTGAGTACATGCTCTTCAGGATGTATTCAGATGATAGACAATGCATCATTCTTACACTGATTCATTCACAACTATTGTATTAAGAAAGCATTGTGTACTCTGAATAGGTTAACTGGTTGGTAGCTTAATCTAAGTGGGAGACTGTTGAAAGCAATAAGGATTTTTTGTGTAACCAGTGGCATTATACACTGAACTACTTCATTCATTTGTGTATATGTTTTTCTTCCTCTTTTTCATTTCAGAATACTATTTTGCTTTTATTTGCATGGGCTTCTGTAAGAATGTTGTTATTAACTTATTAGACTGGAAATAGGCTGGACTGCTTGTTAAGTGCTGCCTGTTTTCTTCCCACTGAATTCTCTGCATGCAATTTAGAATTTTGTTTCTAATAAGATTGTCAAGGAAATAATGAAAAGCAGTAGGATTGTTCTGCTAGCAAGTTTCCTTGGTGATTAATGAACTAAATAATAATGTTTCTCTCCATGGTCAAATTCTGCTTCCAGCTGCAGCAGTGAGAAGCCAGAAGTAACTCCCTTGATGCCAATTGATTTATTCTAGATTCACTATGGTAGATTTAGTTATTGTGGTATAAGTGATCAGAGAATTTGACTTCACATGTGTCAATAGTTTAAGGATTGTTTGTGGTTTGTGGGTCCTTCTTTGAAAAGATGGTATACTATAAAGATTTTAAAATTACACAGTCAAGAACCTTCTTTATAGGAGCAAGGAGTCTCACTTTAACCATAAAGCACAAAGAGAGAAAAGCAAGCCAAGAGAGACTGTGAGACAGTCTTACATATGTGAAGAATGATGAGCGGTAATGCTTTCAATACAGCTTCTTAACTCTGGCTGCAGGGTTCAGTTCAGACTGAGGCATGTACATGATGTGTTATGCTTTCCAACGCAAAACCTTACAGTTTAAACAGGGTCTGGATGGATCATCTACTGGGCAAGGTGGGGAAAAAAAATTGAGATCATATGCTATTCCTCTATAAGACACAGTAAAACAGAGTACTGTTTGTCACTAGATACAAAAAGCAGGTCTAGAACAAGTTCTGGATGGCATGTGATTCAACATGGCAAGTCTTGCCTACATAGATCAAGCAATTAAGTTTAGGTAATCATGTGTCATCTGAAGGTCCTTTTTCAGATTATCTATCAGGGAAGTCTATCTAAGGTCCTGCTTGTTCCCCCAGGAAATCTCGGTGAGGAAATCAAATCCATGTTGCGTTTGCCTGTTCTCTAGGGCTTTTCAACATGGACAGTGGGATGACACTAGGGTAAGTGAGTAAGAAGCTTTCTGGGGCTTCTGGTGCCCCAGAAAGTGAAACGAAGCAAAGAGACTAAAGTGCTATAGAAGGAACTGTCCTTAAAGACCGCCCCAAAAGCACCATGTGCTATTCTTCAGCATTTTTTCATAATGGAGACAGACATTTTAAGGATATTTCCACAACATTTTCTATTAAAGGTAGATAGAAACAGACAAAATACATCAGTCAAACTCAACAGTCTCTTTAACCTCCATTTATTTCAATCACAGTTTTGCTTCAGAAATCCAGAGCATCTTCCCCTTTCCCCCACTCCTCTCCCTGCCTGAAGACAGAAAGGGTTGAGGCTACTTCTTCTCTCCTTATTCCAGCATGGTTTTGAACAGCCAACTATGGAAGATCAAATAGTAAAAATGTTTCCACTAGGTGATGGATATTTTTTCTACACCTGTCTTTCACTGCCGTGTGCGGAGATGGAGGATTGACAGCATGCTTTTCTTTCTCTTAAGAATACACTCTCAGTCAAGGACTTGATTAGCACATTTTTGCCAATAAAATGGGCTGTAATTAGCTTTTAATAATTGGTGTGGTTTTGCCATATCAGCATGTGATTTAGACACTTGAGGTATTTTAAAAGCTGTATTCAGGAGCTCGGTCCCTCCTATTACATTTGGGGCAAATAAAGCTTTTAGAATAATGTTTGGAAAAGCAGCACCCTGTAAATATAAGGTGGTGTTGCACCATATGGAGACTGGCTTTATGACATATGGTTTGAATTAACAAGTTTAAAACTGTTAGGATCAGTTTTTCTTCCACTGAAGGCAAAAAAAGAAAAAAAAAAGAAAAAAAAAAGAAAAAAGAAAAAACCAAAGCCCACAAGATACATACGGTTAAATAAGCTTCAGTAGCAGATACAGACCCAGCTTGTGCCAACATGTGCTAATTCACTCAAAATACTACTTGGGCTATACTAGTTGGTTTGGGGCTTTTTTGCTTTTTTTTTAAGCAAATATTATTTCCAGCTGCAAATGTGTTTTATTACTGTTAGTACAAGGACCATCGTCACCACCACCATCATTATGATTGTGGTCCTCATTAAAAATAAATGATTGGCCCCAGTTTTGTATTGAAGCTATTTGAAAAGACAAAGCTGAATGACAGAAGAAAACAAAGGATGGAAGCGGGTCTTCTGATCTCACCTAATTGAATCTTTGTTGGCTGAATTGATCTGAAAAAAGTTCAAAGATCTGGGATCCATATTGCATAAACACTGTTTCATTTAATCAAAACACTCTTTGAAGTGCCATGCTTGCAGACCACCTGTAGCTTTGAAATCTGAAATCATGGGAAAGCTTCCCTTATGGTCCACAGTTAAGATATGCCAGAGAAAAGTAAAAACAGAAAATTGAGAGGTCCATGAAAAAAAAACAACAAAACAACCAACCAACCAAAACCACACAACACCCCCCCCCAACTCAAAGCACAGAACATAGTGGGGGCACGACTGTCATGCTCTGCTTTTCAGCAGTCATCAAGCATTATGTCTCCCTTTGGAATCGTAACTATCCAATTTAATTTAGCGAAGTTCAGAATTTGCTAAGGACTCGCAAAAACCAGCACAGGATCACTGAATCACAAGTGGTGCATTTATAGCTTGCTATCTATTACTCAACCTGCGTTGGAAAAAGCTAGGAACCCAGGCCAATTTTTATTCTCAACAATTCAAATCTCAGAGAGAAAAAAAGCAAACATTGAAAATTATGTTAGAAGAGTTTGAATTTAGGTTTGAATACCTAACTTGTTGGTATTGTAACTGTAGACCTACAGGACTATAGAGTCTTGTAGACCTACCTGGAAGCTGACAGCCCATTTCTGTATTTTTCAGATAATTCCTAATAACATCCAAATTCAACCCCCCCCCCCCATGCATTTATAATAATTTTCTCAGTTCCACACATCTGTTTTCAAAATCTCATGTTCCAGTTAGAAAAAAGGAGATCTAAATCTGTCTAGGTTATTTACCTACATGTTGCTATTAAAATCTTCTGGTTTAGAATAGACTATCCTACCGGCTGCATCCTAATACTGCACTATAGTTCTCAACTGCTTAGAAGTGGCTAAAGCCCAGTTTGTTAGTTTAACTGCAGGATTCACAGCACATTAATTCCTGGGATATTCAGAGCAAACAAATCTCTATGCTTCTCATTATTTAAACTCTATATTTATTGCAATGTAAATAGTCAAGTATCTTTTTGTCTATAACCTATCTCTCTGTACATGGAACTTCTCAAAACAAGGTGCCAATGGCAGAACTCTAAATTTTGAGCAAAATGATTGAATAACAATTCTTTTATTAATAAAAGAGAATAAACCCATACTACTCTTCTGATGCCATTTTGGTGACAGTGTGTGCCACAGGTCTGTGTGAGTGCAATATGTTGAGAAATATCAGGGAACAACCCATACCTATGACAACCATTATGCGTGGCCCCCTGAATGACCATACGCTGACATGTGCGGTTCCCTGATTGTCTATAAGAACACATCAGTTTTCAAATAAACCATTGACACTTTATCTCATTCTACAGAATACAGTGTTATACCACAGAAGAGACTAAGGTCTATAAAGTAGAATATATACATGTGCTGTCAGATAATTACACAACACACGTACTATATAAAGGCACTGTAAAAGAACAGAAATGTTTAAAATATTGCTTATTACTTCCTAAGTTCATTGGCATCTTTGTATTTCGTATTCTTCTTATTGTACTATTAAGCCCAGCATTTAAAATAAAGCAAGCATAAGAGTTTTACAGGTAAACACATATTGAATACCTACAACATGACTCAAAAAGATAAGGATTCATCTTGTGCATCAACCTAACTTACATGATTAAAAAGTGCTGGTTTCACCATTTCAGAAGAAATGTGGCCCTTAATCTCTTGTGCTAGCATGTACACAAAATATGTCTGCACATGATTTTTATATACTTATGTCCTGCACATCACAGTCAACACATGTATTTTGAAGTTGTCAAGCAATGATAAAATTTCATGTACAACAGATTTATTAAATATATAGACATAACAGCTAACCCTATGTTATTCTTTCGGTATAAATGCCTAGATAGAGAAATAGATGCATAACTTTGACAAACTAAATCCCCGTCTCTTGATAACACATCTGCCAGCAAGTGTGCTCTGTGACAGGCATTTGCCCTTCTCTCCCTCAATACCTGATAGTTGGGCAGAAAAGAGGCAACATCATATTAGCATATCTATTTCCTTCTCTTTCCTCTACAGGTGCTAAATAATTAGTACTGGTTGAATTATTCATTGCAAATAATATTCATTGTGAATTTAGCCTTTTTTTTTCTTTTTGTTTTGCTTACAAATCATTCAAGAGGCAATTCTAAATTCTGCAAATATATTCATTAGTCATAAGTATTTAACAAATACTTGGACAAAGCTCTTTTGACCTAGAAAAACACTGGTTCATATATCAATTGCTTCAGACAATTATAATACATAACTGGCCATCAAAAGCAGATGCCTCTGTTTCTCTGTTCTTGTTGGTAGACTTTTTTTTTTAAAGAATCAAGTGGAAAGTGCTAACTAGCAAATAACCCATACCTGGAATAAGTTTTCTGGTTCATAACCATTTATGAGACTTTTGAGATTAGCAAATAGAAATTACAGAGAAGCAAGAAGTTTGTGAATATGATAGTGAACCTATTCTTCATTTTGCCCTGCCACTGTGCAATAGTTTAAGTCTAACCAAGCATACTTGAATAACAGTAATTACTGTGTGACTGTCTCTGTAGTATCTGAGTCCCAGTCTGGAATGAAGCCTTACCAGAAGCAGTAAATATAATGACAATGTAATATAATAACATAGGCAAAGCCTCATAATAGACCTGATTGCAGTTAACTGGAATAAGGATGGCTACTTACAAATGCACGTTCTCTCCAGCATTCTGAATTGGAGTTTCCTATCCAACTTCAAAGTTGAGAATGAAGTTTCTCCATAAGGAATGTAAGTTTTACACCAGTGCATGCATATACAGATATGCATTTCACCTATCATTTTAAGATAGGCAGAAATCTCAGAGAATTTAATCTGAGAAAAACTTTGGTAAAATAAAAGAAATATTAAAATGTGCTTGTAAGACAACTTCAGAGGTTTTTGTTAGCCTGTTCACAAGTGAGTTATCCCTAAAGTCTTTATTAAAAAGAAGTTGCTCTCTGATAGAGAGTTCCTAAGCAGAGAGAAATCAAGGGCTGTACACCAAGAAGGCTATGAACAATTTCTTCTAATCAAAAAAAAAAAAAAAAAAAGGAAGAAGTAGATCTTAAAATATCTGTCAGTCACTCAGCACTATATTCATCCAGCACAGGAGGACAAATTATAACGAAGTCTATTGCACTTCAGCTTCTTCTGTCCTTATGCATTTTTTTAAAGGCTTCACACTCTCCCTTACATATGAAAAGAGGAAAATTCTGCTGATTTTTTATCACTACAGATGAGGAGAAATTCTGTTCAGTTATGGACATCCTGCAGGTTAACCCCTGCAGAGTCTATTTGCTGAGTCTTGAGAAGGTTACTGGAGCAGAAATATCACCTACCTTTCCATGCAGAGTGACTACATGGCTTGAAAAAGTTAACATTTCAAGATTACACAATATTGAGTTCTATGCACAACCTTCCAACTATGTAAATTCCTTGCATTTTACAAAATGGAATATAATCAGGTGGTCGAATGTCAGTCAGCATCCAAATGTAATTGCTTTTTTGGAAGAAAAAAAGATTTTGCAATATTCAGCACAACATTCTTCATAATTTTCAGCTAAACCAGTTTTATTTGGGGCCCTCTGTATTTTAATCTGCCTTAGAAACACTGCTAAATTATTTTTTTCTTTAAAGTCACCTTAACTTTTAGTGAGGGCTTTGGTCTTTCTGCTGATGAACAGCAATAGCACAACAGAAACATGGCAGAACCCTTGAGCCCACAGATATTATCATTTACCATATTAATATATATTCTTACCCTGAAACACAAACATGGAATTAGCCTCACATATCTACCCAGCTGCAACAGGTATTGATACAAAAATCCCCATAGGTGATTGAATGTATTCAAATAAACAAAAGTGTCTGAACACAAAACACTTCAGCCAATTGCTTCATGACAAAGCCAGGTTCAACATAACAAGACCTGAGGATCAGGTAATTTCACTGACTAGGATACCAGAGAGAATGCAACTAGTAACAACACAGCACTTGAAAGTTCTCCCTGCGAGACTTCTTTAGATGAGAAGGAAGCTTCCCTTATTACACAGAGGGGAAAAGGTAAAAAATTAAAATAAAGTACAATAAAATACTATAAAGTACAATAAAATGAGACAATTTATTAATATCCATCATTTTCTTGTGGCCACTTATTTGTATTGGATAATACAAATCCTTCACTGTCACTTAAGCTACTGGTGACTTGCTATTGTGCTGAAGATGTCTTTTTTTGATGCATGTACAAATGAGCTTGTATTATTGCTCATTTTTTAAGGAAGGGTGTGAATAGCAAGGCTGCAGTACTGCTGTGTATTTAATTTAATCTAACTGATTATTGCCAGAGTGGTCTGTCCTGCTCCTCTAAGCTCCTCTTGTCAGACCAGGCGTGTTCCTATTTTCCATATGGTGATAATGAAAAATAGGTTGCATCAGCCAGTCTTATTTTGGAGTTAGTTTTCTACGGATTCAGGGAATAAGAATCTAAAACAAGGGAGGCTGTGGAGATCAGGACTGCAGTTTTCAACAGCATCTGCACTAGCTAAGACGGAACGTGAAACTGCACCTTCTGGTTTTAGCTCGTTAGTGGTGGTGGAGGACACTGTAATAGTGGTGGTGGAGTACACTGTAAGACATCTCAAGAGAAACACTTTTATTCACTCCAGAAACTCATTTCCAAGGGCACAAATTTTGTAATTTCCAGCCCCCTCTTAATGGTATGATATAATTGTGCATAGCATGACTGTGTTTTGAGCAGAAATTAAGAAACCAGATGTAGGTAACTGCAGGACTGTTGAAGCCTTCAGACAAGAGTCGGTAGAAACAGGTTTAGACCAGAATCTCACACCAGCATCATGACATTGGCTAATTAAGTTCTCTGTGGCACTTCCATAAGTTTCATCCTGACACACTGCATGTTGCCAGGCCTACGGAACTGAACCTCAAGAGCCTGTGTCCCTGGTTCAAGCAACCTTGGTGGCGTTTCTCCTAAAGTAAGGATCAGTAATGCTGTCTCCAGCTGTGCTTAAGCTGTGTGAAGCTTAAGGATTTCCAGCTTGTAATTGGAGCTCATTCTTATGTATTTAACATAGTGTTTTCTTTTCAGTTCTTTGATCACACCAGGTGCTATCAATGTTCGACCTCAGATGGCACATTATACCAGTAGCCTCTGAAACCTGGAATACTTTTTTGTGATTTTTTTTTAAATCTCCAAAAATTTATGCCTTAAAAGATTGGTTTACTTTTGACTAGCTAATTGCTGAGAAGCTGGAGACAAGGTTTATGTTTATTACACTGAGACAGGTTTTTGAATGCAATTTCTGTTGAGCTGAGGCCAGAATTTATTTTCTTTATCCATCCCTTGTGATTATTTCATACAATGAAGCTGTGTCTAGTCTTTCTTTTATTTGCATGGACTCAGCAAGACTGTGGTTTTGTGACCACACAATACAATGCTGTACTCAGTGATGTCCTCTATGAAGGGACATGAAGGCTGATAATCCTGCAATGGTGTCATTTATACTAGCCAGAGCTCTGAGTTTAACTTATCCCAAGGCATGCCGTCTGTGAAGAAGAGTTGAAATTCTATGGCACAACAGAGCAATTTACCCTACCCTCTCTGTAAATTTCATGTGTAATTCTAATCTTATCTATGTATTTTTAAGTGTTTTTCCTTTTCCTTCTGAAAACGGCAATAGTAAAATAACCTCTTCATGTAAGGGATTTCATATTGTGTATTTCTCTGTGTCCCTGGGTATTTCCATATTGTTCTAATGAGCAAATTCCTGGTCTCTATAAGTAAGATAAAAATAATAACACACACACCACGCATTTGAATTAACATTAGCTGTAAAATTCATCACTGGAAATGACAATTGTATACCAAACCTGGTAGGTGAGGTTTAATCTAAAGTGCTTCTTATTAGTAATTGTGATAGTGGTTTTGTTGCTATCCTAGAACACAGGCACCCTGACAACTGCTAGACTTGTTTTGGAGTTATCATTCACAAGCACATATGCACATTGTCTGCACTGTATTAACAAGTAGCCAGTTTATTGTAATGAAAACCTGGAAAAAGTCTAAATCCAAGAAGTTCTATAGAGGGGTTAGAGTGAGCTACCTTGCTCTTGTCCGTGTCAGCCTCAGATCTTTTGGCAAAAGCAAGTAAAAGCCAGGTGGGAGTTTCTGGGATCATGGCTACAGTGCTAGAGATAATATTGGTCTGTCAGGGTTTTTTTTTTCATGTGTGTTACAGATAATTCGGGGCCTTGGGCAACCTGATCTATTGTGAGGTGTCCCTGCCCCTCTAGCAGGGGGGATGGAACTAGGTGATCTTAAGGTCCTTTTCAACCCAAACGATCCTGTCATTCTATGATTCCTTCTAATGTTAAAAAAAACCAGACTGATTTGTAACCTAGTTGAGACTGCAGTTTTCATAATTTCTTTACTATGAAGAAAAATGATGGACAAAGTTCTTCCTGTGTTCCAGCCCTGAGCCAGTAGCCTGTTCTCTATATGAAAAAGCTTTTAGTTGTTTGAAATGTGAATCTGACTGTAATTTGCTTTCTGCTTTAATAAGTGCTTATATCATGTAGTCAGATAAAAACTTCATAGCTGAATTGCTACTCAGTTCTGCTTTTCTTTAATTTTGATTTGACTACCCCTTACATTCTTTCTACCTAGATACAAAATTATAAAGAAATATCTATTTATACTGCAGAATGGCCAGAGCCAGGCCAATAACTTTATATAATTATCAAATTAATATATAAATTTTAAGAGTGACATATCTTAAAGCTTTCTAAATGTCTCAAGTAATCATTTGTTTAGCTGAAAAACAATGAAAAAAATAATAAAACTGGGAACTAATAGATATTTTATTTGAGGAGATATCATGAGTCTTCTATGACAGGACATAAACGTTTACAAATGTTTACAAAAAATAATCACATCTTGGATTACTTTCCTACTCACCTGAATCATGCAAAACATCTCCAGTATGGGCTGAGATCACTGAAAACACAAACATAGTAGACTTTTAAATATACAATGTGGTGTACTTACTGACTTTTATTTGTGATTTCAAGTCCTTTAAAATAAACATGGAAACTATTCATTAGTAGAAAGCAATGACTATTTTGTATCTCATACAGAACTACTAGATACTCCATAAAGAGACTGCAGCAGTGCAGCTATGCAATGAGCTCACCAGACCCTTACACACATGGTACGTGTGCTTTATTATACAATGAAAATGTATATGTGAAAGCCATAGCAGCAATTTGTCATGTATTATTTCATAGTATTTATTACCATATGTAAAAATAAATATAATAAATATCAGAGGCATATAAAACCACAAATTCTAGCAAAACCAGCTGCCAATACATAGATCTTGAAAATGCCACTAACATACTTATTGCAATTCTTTGTAAAAATTGTTAAATAAATATCTGATTATATGAAAAAGGCAAAATGAAGCAAAAGGGGGAAAAAAAGGAAAAGCTGATTCCTTTACATAGATAGGAGCTGAAAAACAGCTCTTACAGTAAGAAGTCAAGCAGCTCAACCTACTCAATTTATCAAAAAGGCAGATAAGAAAGAATTTGAACACTGTGTTTATAAAGGCAGAAACAATACTGCAGCAGGTGAGGGGCTTTTCAATCTAATAGAGATATTAAAAGATATATTAGCAGGAAGATGATATTAGCTTCAGCCTTGAAATAAAACTCAGTGTCCTAGTGGAGAAGGTAATTAAACATTGGAATAGCTTACAAGGTGTTAAGTACAGCCACCATTGACTGGCATCTTTCATATTAGAACCTTCAAAATGCTGGTGTTGAATAACATTTTCACAAGAAAAGCTGCTTGTATTTTCTGATTAGATGGCTATGTTTTTACCCTCTCATCTTTGGTACTAGTCAACAGATAGCTGTTAAACTCTCATCATTTCCTTCCTTTACAGAAGATCAAGAAGTTTTGCATTGCTATCATGGCATTTTCAACTTTACATTAGTACATAAAATACAATGAAATCTCACGCTGATAAGCAGAGTCATCTCCAAAAGCCTGGAAGGACTAATCAATTGACCAATTTTATTCCCATGCTTCGGTTTGCTAGGATTGTTAGGCTTGGTGCAAGGAACAAATTATTCTACCAGTGTGTTAGCTGGGGTTTTAGAGTGGATTTTTTTAGTCTCTGCAGCATAAGAGATAGAATTCCCAGGGAACTGTCTTCAGATTGCTATGGGGCTTGGGATTTTAAGTATATGTGTCCACATGTAAGGTAGTAGTTTCCATATACTTAGCAAAGAACCAACCCAGACAGTTCAGGCAGGCCAGGATGTAGAGCTTACCCCCATCTTTTCAAGGAATGCATGAGCATAACACATTTAATCAGCTGACATTGCAGGGCTCTGGGCATTGGCAGCACCCTGGTATCACCTGTTCTCTTTGAGAGACACAATTTCAGTGAAACCCAATCTGTTGGACTCAGTAAATGGACAGCTACAACTCTGGGAAATTTAATGGTGGATCATACATAAGAGATAAAAGGCCTCTTTTGCCTTTAAAGCTTATTATGGTTGTTCAACCCTGAAACGCAGGTTGGTGACACAGTCTTTTTGTCAGAGGATACTGCTGCCTTGAAAAGAAAGTAGAATGAAAATTCACAAAATATTTCTTTTCACATTTGTTTGTTTAGATGCTAGCAGCATGGTCCTGCCCAGACCATGGGTAGACCTACTGTTTTCCTCTTCTAGAAGCAAGAAGCTCCTCTTCAGTATAAGTTTATCTATAGGATTTATCAGTTCTGAAGATTAGGTCAGTTTATTCTTTGAACAAGATGTCTTAAAAGTTGTTTGTTGAAAATGTGCCCCAAGAAATTAATTTTCAAAGACTACCCCAGGGAAAACAAATGATTCTAAACGTGCTTAACAATACTTACCATCTACATAGGTTTTCATGCTTTCAGAGCACAGTCTAAACACTCACAGTTCACATAAATTACATTATCACTTGTGAAGTGGCACCATTTCAGGGTGCAAAAGCTCGGGCATCCTATTTTTCATGAAATGCTGAAGCACGCAATTTGCAAAGCTTTAATAGAAGTGAGTTTTTTGATTCCCCAGGTAACACACCCATGATCTCAAAATCAGTCCATGAGTCAGCTCCAAACTGAAGTGTTTCTCTAGAGGCTGTCAGCTTGGTTGACACCATATTGTCTCACACACATAGAAAGTCTGACCAAAAGCTTCTTAATACACACATGTGCAATAATCTTGCCAGAATTACAGATAGAGACTTGAGAGTTCCCCACTAAATACTGAACTCTTTTCACCTGACCTACCTGCCAAATAGGTATATAAATAATTCAAAGAAAGATCCCCATTTCATCAGAGAAAAAGAAGGAAAGGGAAAGGAACGGGAAACAAGAAGGGAAGAAAAGGAAAAAGGTAAGGGTTGTTGTTGGTGATGGTGTTTTTTTGTTTGTTCTTTCTTCCCTAAAGATATTTGCTTTGCTAAATATCCTTGGTTACAGAAGAGGGGAAGCAAACAAATCATTGAGGTCAAATGACTTTTTAGTACTAAAAGTGAAATGAAGTCTAGAGGAGGAGTGAGAGTTTTTCTGTGATGTCAGTCACAACCATTCAGATGCTGATCAGGCCTCTTGATCTCAATGAACTGTGGAGGAAATTTAAATATGATTTTTTTACTGCAGAGTTCTTGCAATACTATCTCTGTCTTGGCTAAGACAAAGCTTATAAAACACATTCAATTGAACATTGTTTTAAAAATTTAATCTGACAAATCTTTTTGAGATTTGGATTTGTTTCTAAGTAAAAGTTAGTGCGATTAATAACAGGAAATAATTTCAGGGAGGTCTGTGCATTCCTTGATGTCTTTCTGTCAATGTGTTTATGAATTGATGATTTTTTTAAAGAAGTTTGCTCTTGGTGGTTGCTGAGCAAAAGTCATATACTAACAAGGAGATGGTGTCACCATCTATATAGAAAGAGCTATCAAACATACACGCTGAACAAACAGAAAAATTATCTGTGTCATTTGAGGTCATTGTAGAACTACTTGTCGCAGGAGCAGGTAGAGCAGTTTCAAACAGAAGTTCAGTTTCAGAGTTACACTGTCCCTTTTATTTCTGTAGGGGGTTCATTCAAAAAGACACACTCTGCAGGACCAAGTAGAAAAAGCTTCGATTAGGGCTCTACAGTATGTGACTAAAGGATTTGTTAACCTTAGCGCTTCAAAGCACACTTGAAAATAAGATTCAAATGGGCTCTTTCTTTTGTGGTTCTGTAGTGATAAACGAGTTTTCCATGCACCAATGCTCACGATTACTACTTCTCCAACGTTGTGACTCTGGATGAACGCTAGATCAGTCTAAGTAATGTCCAGCTCATTTCATCCATACTAAATAATGTATGTCAGGGCAGGCCTCTCCATTTTGCTTAGGAAAGAGCAGCAAGTATAGTCATAGCTTTTCCGAGGTTATATCATCAATCTTCAGGTGCTCCAAAGAGCTTGCAAGCTTTTACCAGTAAAGAAGGTAAGAGGACCATCAATGGGTAATCAGTATTTTTTGTTGGTTTTTTTTGTTTTTTTTTCTCAAGAGAAGAATATGTATTTAAACTTAAGGAATTGTTTGCTTTAAGGCTCACTTGTTAGCTGTGTTTTAAAACCCTTATGCTTGAATCTCTGAAGAACCTTACTTCCTAATGATCAAGTTTATGAATTAGTGAAATTATTCATGGCATGCCCTTAGGATCAATACTTTTAAATGTGCCTGTGGGTAACATCACTCACATGATTCATCCCAATATAGCAAGTGGAACTATTAAAATATTTGAAGTTATCCACAGGTGTAACTGCTTAACAGACCTTTTACTGTTCATATGAAAGTGAAATATCCATTTTGCTTCTGGAGCCCACCACACACATTACACTTAGGGTTCTGACAACAGTGCATCATTAGCAGCATTAGGTAGCTATTCCTCTCCTCTCTCAGGATAAGAAAGGACTCGAAAGTTTTATTCTTCCTCAAGAATGAATGCATTCCACAAAAGGTACTGGGACAGCTCTCTCCTTCAAGGTTTATATGAGCCATCATTTCTATGATTTGTCTGTAACTGATAGCTGTTGGTCCTGTGGAGTTATTGCTTGATTCAGGATTTTGTAACTTGATGACTCCTTTTTCCTCTTCAGGAGCTCCAATGCAAGTCTAATAATTCAGAGCCTAAAAATTTAGACCCTTGCCTTTGCTGCTTGATTTATGCTGTTGGTTTATGCATACCCTATTGATAGCTTAGTTTAGTCAGTCTGTCTGCCTGTCTGGTTGTCTACCTATCCTATTCTATTATTTTCTACAGACAAAGCTTTTTTCCTAGCTTTTAAGCCCTAGCACAGCTCTATCAGTACACTTCCCAGGAAAAGATGCTTTAACACTGTAATAAACATATTGGCAACATCTAGGAAACATTTGCATTATTTTTATATAAATATTACATATATCCTGCATGCTTCTGAATAATATAGATTTACTTCACTTTATGTAAATTACATCAGTCTTCCTACATTTGCAGTAATATTCAAAGGAATCTGTAAAATAGAAAATGACAACAATGGAGTTAAGATAATAATGGCTGGGCAATGAAAGAGGATCTATTTAGACTCAAAAAGTTTATAGAGTTTTCTAAAAGCTACAGCCTAAAAGAAAGGAGATTAGGATTTCTAGAGAAGTAATCTAGGTGAATTAGACTTGAGCACACTGAATTCTTAGCCAGTCTTAACACACATGAGAAAAAGAAAGTAGATACAGAGAAGAAAATAGATCTGATCAGAGCCCATTTTTTCTCACTGTCATGAGAGAGGAGTTGGGAAGGGAGTTTGAAAATCTTTACAAAGGTAATACTAAGGCCGATAGCTCTGAATCATTTGCAATTTTATCTTTATCAGCTTGGAAACCTGAAACTATGCATTGTGCTGGGTTTTGCATGAGTGTGTTTTTATGACACTATTTCAGCACTGTTGCAAAACTGTATTGCCCCAGAGGAAGCTGTGACAGGTACCAGACTTGGGGGTGTCTTGGTGTAACTAATGCTCTGGAAAGGAAAATAGAGACCCTTAGAGGAGAACTGGTTTTGCCAGGTTACAGTATAAATCGTATACTTTGGGGGGACAGAACCAGAGCCATCTGCTAGCTGTCTTGCATTAAACCATTATGTTCAGCAAACTGGAGAACTGTTGGTACTCCCTGTTTCCCTCAGACCTTCACTTCAGTTCCCTGAGATAACACTGTATGGCAATATAATGTATAAACTTTCTCACCTTCTAAGAGTGCAATAGCTTCTCCCTCACAGTAAATCAGTTATGCCAACCGAAGAACAGCAAACACGCTTGCCAGCTCCTCAGCAGGCAGAAAATCCATGTTTTGATTCAGTTTTGGTTTCAGTGATCTTTGCTCCCACCTGGTGTCTTTAATTGACAGCTTCTTTGCAGAAGATGGAGACAGCAATTTGATTCTAGACTTTAGCTTCAAATTATATTTTTAAAACCTCATGAAGTTACAGGGGAGTGATTTACTCTGAAGGGAGCTCTGATAAACCCTCTCAGTAGAAATGAGGGAAAATATTGTAATGGAAATAACACCAGTTATAACGATGATGCAAATAGGAGGATTGCTCAGAGGGGACATGGCATGCAGCAGAGCACAGAGAGGACTGCTATAGCAGAGCATAGCAGGCTTGCTCCATCCTCTGCGCTGCACAGCCTGTATTTAAAACATATGCAACTGAGAAATAGTGGGTTTGATTGGAAGTGTGAGAGCACCATGCCATCAGTAGGTGCAATATAAACTTGCAGCTTAGGTTTCAACACAGCATTGGGAGGACGAGGCTTAGGTCTCCTACTTTTTGTGTTTTGTTCCTTGGAAATCCCTGGCAGGACAACTTTGCTGTTGGAATGGTAAAGCTCTGGGGCCAAGCAGTTGGAGAAGGTCTATGTCAAGCTAGGTGGATTATGCCTATAGCCCAGCACTCCTCTTTTTCTGGTGTACAGCTGGTTGAAGGAAACCATAAAGTGCTACACTGATCTTCATTCCCTTCAGCACTCTGAAGACTTTGTTTCTTAGGAAGGTATTACCTTGCTAACGGTTTGTATTTGGTTCTTACGTAAGTTCTGACTTCAGTGAGATTTTGTCTGAATAAACAGGAAATCCCTTTGGAAAAATTAACTGAAAGGAGGGTTCTCTGTGTGTGTAGGAGAGGGGGGATCCCAGGTCATTTGTATGGGCAGAGAGAATGTGACAGGCATCCTGGGTCACTCACATGGCAGATGAAGAACAGAACAGCATTGAGATATTCTGAGGTGCTTGGGGGAGATTGGAGAAATTAAGCAAAAGGTACAGAAATAGGGTATTTTCCCACCCAAAGTTCCAAGGTAGTAAGAATATCTATTTTTTATATCTACTGACTGCACCCTTTATGGGTTCAGCAAGAAGCTAGAGGCCAAGACTTGAAACAGCAACAGCTAAACATGTGTCTATTGTCTCTTGTTTCATCCAAGACTAAACCCATCCACTTACACCTGTTTTATTCTTCCTTCAGTACAACATCGCAGAACAAAATGATTGAGAATTTGTCTGCTCCTATCAGGAAAATTTGTGTGAAAATTAGCTCATAACCTTCTGGTTCAAGCTTGAATATATATTCCTTTAAGACCATAAGCTCCTCATCTCAAAGCAACAATTTTAAAGGAGTTTCTCCATTCCTAATAGATAGATTTAGTTTAATTTGCTCTCTTCCACTGGAATTTTTTGGATTTGATCATTAAAGAACTAAGGCTATATATTGCCTATGTAAACATTAAAGACCACATATACTTCCTGTAAAGTAGGGATTACTGAAGCCTATTACTAAAGTTTACACTCCTTGCCCTGTCTTGTTCCCATTGATAACAAATCTGTCGGATAGTTTATATATGGATTTTATGAAGCATTCTGGGAAACTTCAAAATTAAATTCTTAATAAAAATGGAAATTGTTATTATTGTGAATACATGTTGGCCCACTGCATCATGCAGCATTCTCAGGAGCAGCATTCTTTCAAACCAGGATTTGGAAAACAGCGCATAATTTAGCTTGAATCAAATGTCATTATGTATCTAGTCATTTATCAAAGCCAGTTGGTAGAAGCTGGGGAAAACATTAGTTAATCTTATTCGTGTGGGGGTTCCTGGTTATTCAGCAATACTCTTTTTCCCATTTTGTACTTTCCCGTCTTTCTCAAAGTCCTGTCATACTTGTCTCCTATTGAGCTTGAAGAAAGACCTTTTTTCTGCTATAATGCGTGAACCAGCCACCAGAAGCTGCTTAAAGTTAGTGTAGGATATTCCAGGCACTGAAAGAAGTACCCAGGAAAAGTAAATAGTATCCACAGCATGAGACATCTGCCTTACTGTGTCTGAATTTAGCTCCCCTCTCAGACAGTGAATTAGCAACACTTTGGCCTGTTAATTTAGCTGTTAAGTGATTTTTTTTCACCTTTAAAGCAACAGCAACACTCTTGCAGGTTGCTGAGATAGTTTGGGTCAAAACTTCAGGTATATGTAGTGAATGAGGAAGGTGACAATTTGCCCCCTGGCAGAAGAGAAATCTTCTGTTGATGGAGTACTTAATGGCAGTTTAAGGTGCTCATTATTAAGATAGCCTCAAACACACAAGAACTGCTACAGCAGATCCCACAGGGGTCTGTGGGGCTGCTTCTTTTTATTTTGACAAGGAGGCAAGGTGAAGCAGTAGCACACTCTTATGAAAAGTCTGTGTCTTTGTTTTATAATGGTATGTCCTTCCAGTGACACACAGACTTTTATCTGTTTTTCTTCAGCAGAGTCTGCATGAGACAGACTTTATCTGTCCATTCAGAGAATCCCACTCAAAGTAGCTATTTTTTACAACCATATTTTCCTGCAGCAACTTTGCATCAGTCCATCTTTACCGGTAGCAAGGTAAGCAGAAATTCCTCACACCTGTGGACCCCAGAAAATAGATTCATAATATTTTTCACTTCACCAGGCACATGACACCCCATGCAGGGATTTATCATAGTGATGACACATCTTATTAGAGAGGTTGACTCATGAACCAGTTTCTCTCCCATTTGTGATCACGTAGCATCTCACTAGCAACTGCAGCAATTGAGATATTAGGCAAGTATTTAGAGTTTTTAGAAGGTTTTTAGAGGCATTTGCCATCTGGAACAAGGTGAAGAGACAACATCATACAGCCCAGTGGCCCATTATAATAACTGAAAAGTGATTCATAGACCACAACTGGCCCATGTGTCACAGCATGAGAGTTCTAATTTAAAAAGAAAAAAAAAAAACAAAAAAATCAGCAAACCCAGACAAACAGACAATCATTATTAAACAATTGTATTCCAAAACAGAAGACACTAAATAATAAAAAAGCAATAACCAGGATATTAGAAACGTACTTAATGGGGTTGGTAGGTATGGTAGAAAGAGGCCCACTGCATTCTTCTGTAGAGGCAACTGGAAGCCACACAAGACATTTTTGTCCTCTAAAATGACTCTAAGAAGCAGTCACTGGCAATTGCACTAAATGCAGTTTTTCTGTTGCTTATCCCTGTACAACACAAAGCTGGTTTTCCCCTTGAAAGCAGTCAAATTCCTCTGTAGAAAGAAAAGACAGTCTTGCACTGGAGATGTTATTACTTTGAGATTATTAGTTAGGAGCGTTAGGAGATGATAGTTTTCAAGTGAAGACTGTCTGCAAAGAAAGAACATGACTTGGGTACCTGTTGTTTCATATGTTCATGTGCATTGAGGGATAAAGTTAGATATAAAAACTACCAAGTGCTTTCTCTGTCTCGCTTCCCCAGGGACCCCCCAATGACTTAGAAACCTGAGTAAAAACATCCATGTAAGTCAGAGGCAAGAACTAGCAAGTTCAATACCATGTCTCCAGAGTAGACATTTTTCCAGAAGTAGGACAAATTTGTATTTCAGTTCCTGGAATTTTAATGAGGGGCTTAAGAAGGACCCTGGGCTCAGACAGAGATGCAGTTCATTGTGTGCAGCAGCTCCTGCAAGGAATGACAAACAAATGGCTTTGCATGGGGGAAGCCAGTGAGTTTGGGCGACTAGAGCAGAAGTGCATACTACTGTGCTTACAGATTGGTACCTGGATGCATGAAGCAAGCATGCTTTCAGAGGCCTACCATTCCAGAAAATCACCAACATGAGGCCAAATCCCAACATTTTCTAGTAATGCTTCTTTGTCAAAGTGGATGACTCTGGGACTAAAAGGAAAGGACTTCCTTGGATAGAAAGGGATGACATTCACATGATGTTTCCAGCCTCTGATGTACCAAAGCAATGTGCCCTTACTCAACCCTTAAAAAGAAAAGAAGCAGACAACATCAGATGCTGAAGGAACAGTGCCAGAACAGGATCAGCATCACAGCAGGAGTCCAAATATTCTGGTAGACTGCAGCACTTTATGGTTCAAGCATTTGCTCAACTAAAGATGATAACATTATGTCTACTAGCTTTAAATGGATCTTCCAGAATTTTAGGAACTTGGGTCTAAGGCAATGGAAAAACAGTTAGAACTGAACGTTTTCAGAAGCTAAGATTTTATTGTTCTTTCAAAAATGCTGGAGTTAAATGGGAATTAACAGAAGAAATAGAAGAAGCACAAAAAAATTTGGAACAGTCAAATACAGTTATATGGCACTTTTCTTCTAAAGATTTCAAAGCTTTGTTCAGTGGGAGCAGTTATTAGTATTCCCACGGTGCAGATAGGCAAAATAAAGCCCATAAATATAAAGATACTGACCAGAAGTCATCTAGGTATCAAATAATAGAACTGCACACTTATTTCAGAACCCATTAAGTGGATTTTTTTCACACGAATAATGAAGTCACTAAACAAAAATCCTAGAATTTCAAAGCTTATGTTGATACTGGGGAAGCCGCGAATGCTTCCCAGATCTGTCTGGGTGCTCTTCAGTGTAAAAGTCAGACACCATCACTACTTCATGCTTTCATGGTTTTCATGCAAAGCAAATCTGGACAGGCCACACGGAAAGCAGCCACTAGGTTCTCTAGGAGATCCGAGGCCTGGACTACTGGAGACTGTGCCTGAGGAGTTTTTCCTGCTTTGCACTACAGGAGCACCTATAGGGATCAAATCCAGCTGCAAATTCTGAACAGCAAATTTTTCTGACTAGAAAATAGAAAGGGAAGGGAAGCATTACTTTTTTTTGCAGAGTTTTCATTGTGACATTTTTTAAGAAATTTTTTCCTTTGAAAAGTGCTAAAATAGTTCAGAATAAAGTTTCTAGCCTTTTCAATTTAAAATACTATTTTTCATTTCAATTCTTCCAAGAAAAATGACCCAAATTTGAAAAAAGAAAAGGGAAAAAAAAAAGGAAAAGAAAAGGGAAAATAAATGGGAAAAGAAAAGGGTAAAGGAAAGGGAAAACAAAAGGGCAAAGGGAAAAGAAAACAAAAAAAGAAAAAGAGAAAAAGAGAAAAAGAGAAAAAGAGAAAAAGAGAAAAAGAGAAAAAGAAAATGAAAAAAACGAAAGGGAAAGAAAAAAGAAAAACAAAAGGGATAAGAAAAAGAAAAAGAAAAAAAAGAAAAAGAAAAAGAAAAAGAAAAGGAAAAAGAAAAGGAAAAGGAAAAAAAAAGAAAAAAGAAAGAAAAAAGAAAAAGGAAAAGAGAAAAGAAAAAGGAAAAGAAAAAAAAGACTGAAGTAGATCACGGCATTTTTTATTTTGCTTTGGTTTTGTTTTAACCACAGAACTGGTTTAAAGATTTGCTTGAGATTTTCCCCAATGCTTCGGTTTGATCACTGAATCAAAAAAAACCACCTTATTGTTTGTCTAGCTATGTTAATGAGCCCCAATCCAATGAGCTAACCTTTAAATCACACAACCTCTTCATTAGTCTCTCATAATGCTGTGAAACCTTTAATTCTTTTCCTTCTGAAAGATTCTCTTAGCAGGACTTGAAAGCAAGACTTTTTATCTAAGATACGATCAAAATTTTAATTATTTTCTCAAGTGCTTATGTGTCGGATACGTAACGGGAAGTATCAGCAGGAAATTGATTTGACAGACACTAATGTTGCATGTTCTCCAGTTCACCAAATTATACCAGCCATATTATCACGATGGGCATGAATGGTTCTGCCCTTACTATAAACCGAGGACACCTAATGTGGTCTAATTAGGACAGCAGTACACAGACAAGTAATACAGTCTTAAATGAGGGTTAGGGTGTCATTCAGAGAGTCACTTAAGAACCTTGCTTTGTCGATGGACTTTCACACACTTTTCTATGTATTTATATATTCTAATGTCTTGAAGAACTAAGACCTAAGTATACCTAGTTATCTAAAAAACACCATGGTTAAAATCCTGGGAGGTTTTGTGGTTTTATCTTTTTTTTTCCTGCTGCTTACAGGTGGCATTTTTAAGCACTACATTTAAATCTCATGTTTCACTAATGCCAAACAAATTGTTTAGGCTTGGCAATAAGGCTTGCTTTTTGTTGTGAAAGGTGAAGCAAAAAAAGGGAAGGTTGGTTTTTTTTTTTTTGTCTTCCTCGCACCGCAGAAGTGCTCTTCTGGAGGTAAACTATAAAAAAATCCATCAATGAGGACCACAGTGCACAGTGGTTGGTATTGGTAATAAAGATTACATCTTTAAAAAACAGCAGATATAAGATACACCATTACTGCGGGAACTTTAAGAGCAAGGAAGCAGAAATGAGCTTTTGGAATAGCAGTTGTTTTGGTGTTGGTTTTTTTTCTTTAATTCCTGCTGAACAGTAACTGTGCATTTCTCTTTTCTTCCTCTTGTTCTCTCCATTTCATTTTTAATACTGTTTTATAGACAGGGCTTGAGAAAGTCTTGTCAACTTATGATTATTTTAGTCTAAGTGCAAATGACTGGCATGCCAGGCACTTCTGCAGTACTGAAGCTCTTTCAAAATTCCATCCACACACGTCCTCACAATACAACAGAAACTCTATAAAAGTACGAAGAAAGGGACAAAACTAAACCTTCAGCTTCATATGGGGGTATTATTCTTGTTGTTTTTGCTACAAAGCTGTAATTGGCCTAGTGATAAATATCTTATTATAAACTTGAACATCAACTGATGGTGAAAAAAATATGATGGAACTTGTGACTGAGAAAAGTAAAAGGGTATAAATGACTGGCAGTTCCCATTTCTTTACAAGTGTTACATTTCAGTCCCCTGCCACTACCACATGTTTCCTGTTCACAGATAATTTGTACAACATATTTTATCATTCAGTTTTAGACATAGTTGAAAGGCTTTTGCCTAAGGCTTGGAACACTTTGAAAATTGTATACCATTTGCAAGGCTTTCTTCTGCTTCACTGTGCAATTAGGTGACTGCCTTTCTGCAGACACTGGATTTATCATATGTGGAATTGGTTTTTTTCACCAAGGTGAACTGGGAACAAAAATGCAAGTAGTTTTTCAGTAACCCACAGACAAGGGATTAGTGTGCCAGCACAAAGCTTGTAGGCTGCCTGTCAGTCCCAAACTGGACGCGGTTTCCTCACAGAAGAAGTATTGTGAACCACAAAGTTTCATACAAAAATACTCTGTCTCCCTGTTCTTACATAACATGCCTACATGGGATTTAAACTTCTAAGGTGCAGAAAAGGCATCGGTCCAGAATAATATTTTTTCTCTAATTTTCTAATGTGACTATTTATGCCAGTGTTGATTTTTTGTTCCCTTCCTTTGCCCCCCTCCACACACCATCCCCTGCTCCCTCTTGACTAAACTTTGCTCTCTTCTAAAGAAGTGTGAAGATACTGATGTGCTAAGAGCTTCCCCTGCTGGAAGTTCCTAGCAAAAGGTGCTGTAGCCAAGTAGGGATGGATCTGGGACTAGCTCCCAGTTCAGCTAATTTATGTGCTCGGTTCCTGTCGAACAGAGAGTACATAATGTGACTTGAGATGCTGATTAAATTTCATGTGTATTTCTATGTTCTAAATAAACCAAATTTTAAAGTCAGATTTCAGCAATGGTAGTTTATAACCCTCATTACAGCAGTTTGTATTTTTCCACTGAAATATGTGAGGAAAAAGGAGACAAATTCAGCCCTTTTGTATAATGTATCTATGTGCTTTCACAAGGTCATCTTCCTTTCCAGTGGAGGATATGGAGGACTCTTAATAAGTCAATTTTACCTATTCAAAACATATAATTGTTTAATGAGAATGGAATTGTCACTTCATTATTTGCTTTTGGTTGCAGACATCCAACTTGCAGAAACAGTGAGGGTGTAAGCACATAAGTGAGCTGCAAGGAACACTGGTCCCTTATAGTATAATCCCATCAGAAGAACAGCATGTTTCTTCAGAGTACATGTCTTTCTTGAGCAATAATTTCCAGACTATACCAACTACCTCTTCTGAAAACTTTGGAAAAGATGTATTTAAAAAAAAAAAAAGATAGAATTTTAATCTGTTTATTTAGCTATCCATACCAGAAATATCTGGCTGCAAATTCCTCAGCTTCTTAAAAGGTAGGCAAAATATTATTACTTAAATAGTGTAAGGGCAATAATATACTTCTGATAGACTGGGTTGTAAATGTGGTCACTTCTTGCACAAGCAAGTGGGATTGTCTTAGCCACTCTAAGATCTCTCTGCCTTTGTGTAGACCAGCAGTGTAACTCTGGAGAAAATTGATTCTGTTAGCACTGCAATCTCTGTTGATTTTGCTTGGTTGGATTAGAAGGTTTTTTGTTGGAGCTCAAGCTTATTCTCTCTCCATGGGTTTATAAAATCCCCAGTGTTCTGAAGCAGGTGGTGCAGTGGCTGAATTAGTGTGGTATTGCCCCTGTGATGGGATGCCCCAACTTGCAAGGGTTTGAAGTAAAGTTCCAGCAGTTTAAAAGGTTGCTTAGAAGACTTCCCTCTGCCAAAGTGCTTCTTCCCCCACCTGAACTGCAGGGCTCACCTAGGGATGTATTTTGCACCTTACTAAAATATGGACATTGAGGTCAGTACAAGAGAAACCTTGCCTTCTCCAGATGTAGCCTAAGGAGGGCCAAGCCACAGCAGAGCTGCCTTAGTGTGAGAATCAGTGAATATCTGGAGATCTCCAGAGCTCCCACCATCTGTACACATGCAGATACACAAGTAGATGGAAAGCTTCCAAAGGGAGTTCCCTTTCAATCCCCATAACATTCCCTAGACCCAGCCAGCAACTTGAGCTTGGTGCCAGAGGAGCAGAGGATTTCCTTCAAATTCTTTACCTGGCTTAATTTAATTTGCTGCCTGGTAGAAGACACAAAGAGGCTGCAAAAAAAGAGTTGGATCATGGGATTTCCTGATCTAAATGTAATGGTAAACCCAGACTGGCTCCCTTCTTTCTGTGGTATCCATTGTGCTTTATCCCAAGTGGGAAATATGGTTTGCCAATACAGAGGCAGCATATACTTTACACAATGACAAGAATAAAGCTAAATATTATGCATATTCATTTCATGCAATCCTAAACACAAATATCCCTCCTGGATATAACAGAAATGAAGATTTTTTTTTACTTTTTTTTCCCCTCAACTAAGGAGCTGCTTGCTCTTTTTAACCATTTCTTTTCTCATTTGTGCAATTTGCAATGACATACAATGGTATTTCTCTTCATATATTATGAGCAAGTAATCTTTAATTAGTCTTCTCTTTAGTACATTAACTAGTTTATCAGTGCAGTTCATCATTAATAAATAACTCATTTCAAGTTTCCAGTAGGCAGTGGTACAATTGTTTCGTATGGGCACTTTAGCTTTCCTGTAACTCTTAATTTTTCTAATTAGCCCATCTGACATGGGTTTCATGTGCTTTTATTCATATTGATGGGGTGAGTACAGGCTCATGTCCTACTTCAGAGTGCCAAGAATTCTGTTTTTTAATGTGAACCCTGGAAAAAAACAGCATAGCAATGCTCTCCCTGCAGAACCCTTCTTACTTTGTCAAAATTCTTAATGGTGTAACACAGGACATATTTTCAAAGCATTATGTTCTCATTTACATGTTTATTTGTCAAATGTAGTTAAGGTGGAAGTTATTATTTGATTATAAAAGTCAGACCTATGTCCTGAAAAGTAGACCAAAAATGTCTGTTAAGATCCTGACCTAATCGGGCTAATTTCCACAAGCATAGTAAAACCATAACCGTGTCGAAGCCAGTTCAACCTGACCCACAAATTTCTTGAAACAGTTGCTCCCAAGAGGCAGTGTACCAAGGTAAACCAGGATACTTCATTTCACAGCCAAAAAATTTTCCTTTTATTTCTGAAGCAATGACCTGGGCTGTAATTTATGATGAAGTGAACTGTGGGTTAGGTCGGCTGATAAAAAGTAATTCTGTGATATGCAGTTTTTTTCATTATGGCCTGTTTTTTTTTCTCATTTGAAAGAGCAAAATATGATCATTTTCATCTTTTTAGAAGCACTATTATTCCTCATTTTCTTTGTATGAAACCTCTGCATTTAACACTGTGTGACACACAGTACTAACATGCAAAACTGGCACCTGTTGTTCCTGATTTTTTTCTGGATACTAGTCAGCACAGAATATATGAGGTAATCCTCAGCAACTTATTTGTTAAAATGAGTGGGCATACAAACTCAGAATTCTGGTATTAAAAAAAATTAAAGCAATGAATAAAACAGGTTGTAACTAAATTCTGCATGTACCAAAAGAACTTATGTTTTGACATTGTGTGTCTGTATAATTATTTACATTTGCTTGAAACATTCCCATATTAATTCCAAAATTAGTTTCTACCTTATTGGTGCATGAATATCTAAAGATAAACCCTACAGTTTCTGCTATTTATTATTATTATTATTAGTGCATAGCTGTTAATAATACATTACCAGAAGGATATTCTTTGGCCACAGTAGATATGGGAACTGACATAACAGGTTGTAAAATAAGTAATAAGAGTGTAGAGCCACAGCAAAACCCTAAATAGTTCATTTAGAGCTGGACTATAAATATCCCGACAGACACACCATTTCTCAGGATGTGCATGGGTGATCTAAGTTCGAAGCCTGCCATCCAAGGCTGGAACATAAAAAATAAAAATGAAGGCTAAACCAGAAATTATTTAAAGAAGTGCTTTAGCAGAAACAGAAACCTATTTGAATGTGTGTTCTCTCTGACCACAGGCAAACAGGGCATTTCATATTGATAACGAACAATCATCACAGGCATGTCTCCAAGCTATGATTTTACATGTGATAGGTCTATTGCACCTCTAAAAAGCAAGCTCAGTGTTTACATTTTATATAGTTATGGTAGAGGCATATATAAACCCAACAAAATGTAAGCCATCATAAACTGGGAAGTCTGCTCTTGTGTGCCTGTGGTACCATGACAATTTTGGATCCTGGCCTGTACTAGTCACACTAAGAGGCACCCAGGGATCTACACATGACTTTTAATTCCAGTTTTCATTTACATAAACAGAGCTGGCATGCAAGTAGTCTCATACAGAGAGCAGCAGTGGTTCAATCCCCACAGGTAGCAGATCTGAAGCAGCCAAACACCCTGTAGCCATGAGGAGGACTGCAGAAAGGAAGTCAAGTTCTTTCTGTTCAGACCTGTTGCTCTGCAACCTCCCAAGCTCCAAGCTGTAGCTGCTTTACTCTGACTTGTCAGGGCTGAGCTTCATCCTAACGAAAAATCAAGCGTAGTTGAAGCTAACATGACGCTTACTTGCATTGGAGGCATGACTAGCGAGTGTGCACAAGGCAGTTCTTCAAAGCTAGTGGGAAGAAAGATATGTGTTTCCTGAGAAACTATTGAAATACATATTCTGTGATGAAGCCACTTAGGCCACTGCATTGACATTATGAAATTCAGTAATGCATCAGAAACCTGTATGCCCAGCATAGCCTGGTTGTCCCCTGACAAGCATCTCTACAGTTTAGACTAGAGGTTGTCCAAGACAGACAGACTAATGAAATGAGTTTTCCTATAGATTTGAGTCTTTTGGTTCTTTAAGCTTCTGCCTGGAGTAACCCAGTTTTCCCTCACAGTCTCTACAACACCATCCCAGAAAAGACAGCAAAGCTGCTAGACAATATATCATTGCTGATCAGCTGCAAGCTGCTGACAAATGGGATATGTGGACTGAACTCTACCTGTCTTACTCTTACAGGAGGTTATAGGGGTTATTTTACTCAGCTACCAATATTTATGAAAATGTTAAGTATTTCACAGGCTTTGAGACATCTTTGTCTTTCAAATCTGTTTGATTCAAAAACCTGGTTGAACTTAACAGGTTCAAAAATCACTAGGAGGAAGTGGGTAGTAAGCGGATAAAAGAGACTGTACAGCTGCATAAAACGTGGGGGAAAATGGGAAACCTTTTATGGATATCTACTCACAAAAAAATCAACAGCTCAGAATGTGCCAGCTAGTCAATGTCTCAAACTGTCTGCTTGCCACATCCTGAGGGGAGTCTGAGTTATTGCCTCACTAACTGCAATTGTTTTGAAATCCAAACAACCAAGACACCACCTTTTTCTGTATGCATTTGATACTGCAACAGGCACTGCTGATCAGGCCCATATATGGGTCCTCTAGTTCTTAAATGGGGGCAGTCTCTTTGGTTCCACTTTCCTTGACTGGAAATGGTTCATATCTAAAGAAGGCCAACACATGGGACAAAAGCCATTTATTTTCAAAACCTGAGGTAGAAACCAGGGTTATCGGTCAGATTGCAGATGACTTTAATTCCTTGTTTTCATTTGCTGTCATAATCCTGGGTGTTTTTTTTATTACTGAGGTCTGGGAATGTGCAAAATGCATGGAAGACAGATCAGAGAGCTACAAGCCACATGTGAGCTGGCCGCTGCTTTGCACGGCTCATGACAGCTACCTCTCTGCTGAATTAATCAGCAGGTTGGACCAGGCTTATAATCATTCATGCTGCTCAGATGTCAATATGCTCCTTGACATATTTTGGGTATATGCCTACTAGTAGTCTCCCAGGTATTGTTCAAGGAACAGGTTGGAGTATGGACAGTCTCCAGGTGCTACCTACTTGCTCTCATAAAGCAGCCTCTTCTCATTTTATTGGTATAGACTTGGATGCTAGAGCCATGCTGGGTGCTAGCTCAGGTACTAAAAGCATGATAATGACATTAGGATTAGCACTTATACTTGGGACAGTTAGCTCATTTTTCAGAAAAGCCCATATATGAGTGGAGACATTACCTGGCAAAAAAGAAAACGGAAAAATAAAACAAACAAACAAATAAATAAATAAGCAAGCAAACAAACATTGGTGTCTTATTTTGTACCATTCTTAAAAACAGGTAGGGGCATGGAGATATGATGGAAATGTTTTTCTATGGTCCTATCCAGAGTCAGGTATGCACATCTCCATCTCAGAATTCTGACAGCCATTCTCATACTGGCTGACCTGCCCACTGCTACCAACTGAGGAAAAGCCCAGATGCTGCCCATTTGTGCAGCCACACTGTCCGTGCTGTCAGCCAGAAAGGGAAGTGAGGTAGAAGCAGCTGTGAACAGTGACTCTGTTTCCCTGAAGGCAAAGAAAATGTTCATCTCCCCAGATCTATCACAGTTACTGCTGTTTTGTTCCAGCAAGTGTGCATGAACTTAAGTCTGTCTTCCTAGGCAAATACATAAAAAAATTAAATTAAGATCCATGTGCAGTCTTAGCTTTAGCATTCAGATGGTTCAACATTTTTAATTATGAACTTAACATTTTATATATGTGGATTTTAAAGACTATGTCTCTTTATATACCTGTATATCTGCTCTTGGGCTGCTGAAAAATTTTTCTTGGAAGATAATTCAAACAAGATACAGATTTCCTATAAATGTGCCAGGTATTGATGAGAAAATCAGAAACAGATAGCAAAAAATTAAAAAACAAACAAACAAAAAAACCCAAAAAGCCCCACAAAAAAAACCAAACACCCAAACCAAAAAAAACAAAACACCCAACAATCCTCCCCCCCAAAATACAACCAAAAAACCAAACAAAAAACAACACCCACACACATTCTTTTGCTAATTGTGGTGTGCAATTTTTCTTTTTTTTCCAAAAGAAGGGGCAGCGCCCCCCCCTCCTTTTTTATTGCTCTTGTTAGTGTCATTTGAAATAAATGGTTTTGCTCTCTTTTATTCCAGAAAAAACAAAACAGCATGGGGAACATCAGAGGGGAAAAACAATAAAATTTTGACGTTTCCCATGAAAACCAAATTACTTCTTCAACAGCTGAAATAGACACCCAGGAACATGCTGATGCTTTTCAAATTGTAGTAGATAGAGGTACTTAATCACCAGTTTAAGCAGGAAATGGGCACCAAGGGAATTTTTCATGGGGTGATTTAGCTATATGCAAATCTGTGTACTGTGGTACTGAGGCACCTAGGAGTTGAACACAGTAGAGCTTGTCAGGGGATTAGGTAACAATGAAGATTTAAGAGCCAGGAAAAAGCTAGATGTAGGTAGGGAATACTATCCTGGTCAATATATCCTCTGGTGTAGGCAGATAGATAAACATGTAGATAAAACTTGCTACAGCAATGTTCAAGCAAAATGCCGTACAGGCAAAGAATTGAAGAGAGACTCCCACAAGACACTGACAGTTTTTCCCTTTTTATTCCTCTTTACTGAATATTTATGGTATTAGAAGCATCATGAAAAAACCTCAGGACTGAGCCTGTTGTGAACCCAAACCTGCAGAGGATGCAATTTGTAATATTTGTTATCATTAACACGGATGTCATCAAGTTTGTGGGTGCATGCTGGTTAGTAGATAATTTATATGTGTGGACTAAAAGTGGTACTGCTGTAAAGTATACGCATAAGGTATTTTTTACAAACAAACTAAAGACACAAATAAATTGCAGCTTCATGTTCTCATGGAGTTAGTATTTTGCATCATAAAAAAGTCTACATTAAGAAATATTCTGTCATCCTCTAAGTATATATGTCAGTTTCTTATCATGCTCACAATAGCTCAGTTACTAGCTGTAAAGTAGCTACAGCAAAACTGCACCTACCTTCCAGGAAGTGAGGAAGCAGTTTATGTTTTCTTAACTTTGGAATCCCCAGCCTTGGAATGGGTGGGTTTTGGTACAAGAAGGTTCCCTGAACCACCCTAGACATATGAGCAGTTGTTATGGGGAGAGGGCAGTTAGCACAAAAAAAATAAAATAAAACAGACAGATAAAATGCATTAGGTCAAGATATTAGGCTATTCCAGAGGATGATTACATGTTTCCCTCAGGACGGGGTAAGCCGAGCTCCAGTGGTACGTACCTCTGCACTGAGGAAGCATTTTTGACTAGCAAAGAGGAATTAATCCCATCCATATGTGTTAGTCCCTTCAGGACTAACAGTCCCTTTAGGCTTGATTTGGCAGGAACCCCCACCTCTTGCATGGCTAACAAATAACTAAGCAGTGACTCTGGGGCTTTCTCTTCCTAATTTTGATGAAAACTTTCAGCTGGGCTCACAGTCACATCCATGTGAAGCTGAAACACAACTTTACATAGGATAGGAAAATCATTCCCCAGTATTGAAGTGTCTGAGAAATGCTGATCCTGAAGTGAACATGAAAACAAATGAAAACAATGATCCTCAGGTTTTGTACCACATGTTGAGCTCGATGTGTATCATCGGGTGTGAAAACTGACTACCCAAGTCAGTGGCTCAAACAAACAAGTATTTCAGTCCTCTACCTCAGTTCATGATCTTAAAATCAATGAGATAGATAGCAATATCTTTTTTGATCTCCCTTATCCTTCATGTGTGTCCTTTGTGGATTATAAGTCTCTTATTGTTTAGTCTTTACTATATTGTGAAGGCAGTCCTAATTAGGTGTCTATATAATAAGTAGGAATAACAACATTAATATCAATATCACAATTCATTAGATTTGATGAGTTCTGGACCATTAGTTGATAGGAAAGAGTGTCATTGAGAATGCAAACTCAAAGTTATTTTTTATTGTGATTTTGGTTGTTTCTTTTGGGGCATTTTTACAATGTAGACCAAGGGAAGACTTGTGTTTGTCTGGCTCATGATCTGAGCTGAAACTCCCGTGATTGTGATGGGACAGATTTGAGCCCAAGGTATAAGTGGCACGGAGTTAAGATACCCTGATACATGCTCACTGTATTACTTTTATGAGCATGTGGCTTTTGGAACAGGAAAGCCCAGTTTCCTACTAGATTCAAGGCCTAGTAATAAGGGTTATGTTTCTCTAAAGGCTATTGTGTAAGTTAAACATTTAAGAAGGTCTGGAAATACTTAGGACTTGAGTTGCCTGGAACAAAATTCTGTCTACACCAAATGAGCACTAAAAGCCTTAGTGAAGATAGAACTTTTAATGCAGATTGTCAGATAAGGGAAGTCACACTTTGCCCTAGACCAAGTACTGCTGAGGAGGGGTGGACTGCATGGACAGGAGGCATGCTGGAGTCGGTTCCATGAAGAGCAGGAGTGCAAAAAGTAGTACAGCACAATTTACATAGAGCAGTAAACCAAACTGCTTGAAGAAGGACATATACCTGAGCAGTGTGACATGCTGATGCCTCTCAGCTGAACATTACATCTCATGGGCATTAAAGATCTAGCTTGACCTGCCTCTCCAGGGATGCAGATTAACTGTGGAGGATTCTTCATGAGTGGGGGACACTCAATTATTTTTAATGTGCAAGATGCTCTAATTATCTTGTAGGGATTCATTTTAGGTTACAGATTGTTTTATTGAAAACCATTTAATTTTCAGTGGCTGTCACTTGAAGTGGACAAAGTAAAGGAGCACAGAAAAATTACTTAGCACAGGTCCAGACCCTTCATCATTTGCATACATACATATAATTTTTATCTTCTGCTTATACAGAATGGCAGTGAAACTCTAACATGTATAGAATAAGAATACAGTGTATTGATAGTGTCAGACCATTAATAGGATGAACAAATACATCATTTTACGTTATACCTGTACTCATTTTCTGGATAAAATTAATAGCAAATATTTATGTACAAGTCTTTTACATAATATTGTAATACTGAACTTTCATGAGCAATAAATATCCACAGTTATTGTAATAAAGAGCAGAAAAACAAAGCAAAAAAGATTCCAAGACTTTTGGGAAAGGATGTAAAATCATATGCCTTAGGGCATAAAAGAGTCTGTGGATTATGAAGAAATTTTCCCTGTGAGCAAGTTGTATTTAACAACCTGCTGCAGTTTCTGGCATGCTCATCTGAAGCTATTTAATTTTATAAATGGTTTACTGAAGAAAGTGGACAACTTGTCTCATCCAGTATGTCCTTTTTGTACTCACATGAAAAATGAGAGCCTGTTATATTATGCCTACTATGAGCAGTTTTGTCTGTTGTAACACTTCTTCTTGATACTTCTCCAAATGTAAAATAAACCAGCTTCTGAATAAGGTTTCCTTTTCTATATGCCTTCCCTTCTTGCTATTGCTATCCCCATTGCAGAGGACTGTAAAATGCCATTTCCTTACACTGCAGGCAAATATCATGTCTGGGAAATGGTACCTTTATCTTAACAGAGTGTCCTCAGGACAGTTGGCAGTACCATAGCAAGAGAAAAAGTGATCAGCTTCATGTCCCTGCTAAGTTTTCCCCCTAGCACTGGGTGACACACCTGAGACTCCTCTTCACTTGCCTGATGCATATGATTGCATTGATTTTCCGTGAGACGGTGGTTGTAATTAAAATGACAAAAATCATTACGTGAACCCCATCAGAGGGGGACATTTCAGAGGGTTTGGGCAGAAGCTACAAGTCCACTGCCTCAGGAGAGGTCAGTCTCTGCTTTTCAAGTGTTCATGCAACTTGCTTTATGTGGGCTTTTTAGACATGGAAAATATACAGTATGTTCCCCAGTAGTACTATATGTAGACATGATCTACATAGGCTGTCACACATACGATACACTTCTTTCCTCTACCCCAGTGAGAATGTGGACCCAGACAGGAAACCCAAAAGGAAGATGTACTCCAGTATTAAGATGAGGGTACAGGTTACAAAGTATAGGTATCCAGCCTTCATCTCAAGAGGTCTCCACTGGGACAGTGGTCCTGCTCCTCAGATGGGGTGGCTAGAGAACCAGCACCATTAGAAACATTGGTTTGATTTTGGGCTTCTCAGTGTGAAGTCATTGAAAGCTGCAGAAATTCAGCACATTGGAAAATCAGAGTCAGCTTGTCTTAAATGAATTACCCAGAGCGAAAAAGCCTCTATGGAAAAAAATTACTCCACTGCTGTATAGACATTTTCTTGTCAAGTTGTTGGGTTTTTTTTGGGGGGGAGGGGGGTATTTTTTTTTTTATTTATTTAAAGGTGTAACAGCACTTTCCCACTACAGTAATTTTCGGTACATCTATTGTTTCTGTGAATATGGAATACTGGTTTTTGTATTGCTAGTTAATAACTTTTGTTACATCTCAAATTTTCTGACCTTATTTGCATGGATGTAACATAAATCACCTGTCCTGGGATTTTCCCACTGTGCTCTGCGGAAGCACAGTCAGTAAGGCTATGGTGAGGATGAGACTTGTCAGTGAGGGTTGGTACATGGATGGTTCAAAGTCACCTGGTCCTAAACCCATAGTTAGCCTTGGTTACCGCCCATCCCTGGAGCCTACAGTAAGATATAGGGTCTGTCTCCCACCACAGTCTCCAGCCAGATGGAAGTACCTCTGGCTACTGGGCAATTTCCACAGGAGAACTAAATTTGGCAGCACTGGCAAAAGTTTTCACTGTTGTTAGTTCAAATAAGTTTGGAGACTGCTGGCTTATAGGACAACTTGTGGTTTAGCAAGCTGTTGCTTGAGGATTTTTCAGAAAAATAGAAGAAAAAAGGAGAGCAAAATAAAAGCATATGAGCATATGCTGAAGTGGTCTTCTGACTTGGGGCATTTCAGTTTTAACTCTGTGGAGTGGAGATTGTGGGAACTCAGAATTTTTACAAAGCAAAAGCAAACCCGAACCCAAGTGTTTCAAATTGACCACCCAAAGTCAGAAGCAGCTTCTGAGAATTTTTGCTGTTATTCTGTGCATGAATTATTAAACTGCTATGAATTACCCATTCATCTTCAAATTCTAAACTGAAAGACTGTACATTCTTTATAATACACAAAACCAAGATTATGCAGATGGAAAATACCTCTCTGCTGCAGTTTTTTCCTAAGATGCCTTACAAATGCAGAGCATCTAGCTCCTGCACAGAATGCAGCTGGGTGTTACTAAAATACTTCTTGAGGGATGGTACAGTGAGATGTTATATGCGTGGAGATAGGAGTATCTGAGTTTTCCACCAAGAGGCAGTAATTCCAGGAAGCAATGTTCACAGGAAGGTGTGGTGATCCTTTAAGCAGTGATATTAATGCTTGCTAACTTGTTTGAATGCCACTGCCTAAGAATTTCATGATTGCTTTCCCCTTCCCTGAAAACATCAATGGAGGCTGATATGCCAGGGCTACTAATACATACTTTTACAACCTACCAGTAAGATCTTCAGGGGCCTTCCTCTAAAATACTAGCAGCCACCCTGGTGATGACCAAAGTTTGCTGAATCTGTTAATATGTAATATCCATTAATTAAATAAACCACCAGAAATTAGGATTCTAAGCAGTTATCTATATTAGCTCTTATGGATACTTCTGAAACTCTATCACATGACAGCTTTCAATCTCAGTGAGCTACTTCATGTCAGCAAGTAAAAGGCAGTAACAAAGCAAAACAAAAATGTAACAAATTCAATGAGCATCTATTATCAGCCTGATTACACACTGCACCACACAGAGTCCTAATGATTTCAGTGAGGCTCCATGTAGCATAAGGAGTCTCCCATGCAGATTAGTTTACAAGATCAGGGTCTCCATATGGAGCATCTCCTCCCTCCACCCCTTCCCTTTCTGTATAGAGCAGTGTAAAACAAAGCCTGCCTTTTTGCATATTTGCAAGGTTTTAGTTGTCAGTAGGCTTGTAGAATGATTTAAACAATAATAGCTAAGAAAATATTTCTTAGTGCCATTTCAAGCCTATAGTGTTTTTCCTTACTTTGGTCACTTGCTTGCAATCTTCTCTGTCCAGTCACCTTTCTAAGAATTATTTTGATGCATTCCTGCTGCCACAGCATTTTGTATAGATGCCTGAATCCTGTTCCCAGGCATAGTTTTGTGAAGTGGAAGGACTGGGTGTGTAATACTAAGTGAAAAAATCAAATGTCAGAAACTTCATATTGATACTTTGATCAGAAGCAACATGAGACTGAAAGTTTTTGAACAACAAACCATTTGAGAGTGTGCAACATGCTTGTGAAAATATTCATAGCATAATTAGATAAATAACAGATCCAGTGTCTATTTTTACTTTCCCTTGATGAGAAGCTTTGCAGGAGAGACTGCTGGTAGTTAATTCTCCCTAACAACAATCTGTGTAATCACAAACCCCAATTAGCTGTGCCTGTTCTATGCTATACAAACTATTTCCTTAGCGCTTCACATCACTACTTTGTAATTAGCTTTCATCTACACGAGCTTTGACTAAAAAAATATAAAAGAGTGTAAGTGATTGTACTGCCACTCAGTATTCTGCGAAATAATCGCTAGCGATTTCAATCAGATTAATTTTATCACCCGTATTAAGGAAAATTACCTCCCTCTTCACTCTCTACAGCTGAGGGCTATTTCATTTCCTGAGATGTTCATAAAAGCATAATATAAAGCAATCTGTAATTGTAAATATCCTTCCCTAATAACTTTGAGATATTTCCTTAATACATCTTTACATTTGGAGTTTCCGTTCCATAAAATACAGTAACAAGTGCTCTATTATGTTTTAAGTGTGTGCTGTTAAGCTGGACAACTTAGCACTGTCCTTCCTGTTTTTACATAGGGTTATATTTAACTTGCAGATAATGGGAACAAGGTTTAAAAGTGATGGAGCGGAATAATGGCGTTACAGCAATAATATATCTTGCCTTTGTGAGGAATAGAACTTTACGGCCTATTTCAGGTCAGCCAACACCAATTCTATTTTTCACACCTGACAACTTTCACCTTCACCCACACTCCAGATGGGTATTAAAAACTACTTTCCAAACAAGAATGAGGTTTGGCTAAATCTACACCATGGGAGAGCCCTTCTGGTACTTAAAATTCAGTTAAAATAATATAAAATAAAATAAAAATGGTCACCCTGCAACAGCCACATGCCACTGGCTTATGTGGTGAACCTCTCAGGTATTCACAGAGCAAAGCAAACTGCCCAGGCCCTACAGGAGGGGTCATAGTGGGGGGGGTGGAATTTCCATAACGGCAATGCTTGCATGTTCAACTTCTGCAGGGAGGATGTGTCTTTAGCACCTGGTTTATGGGAGACGTGAAGTGTGTGCTAAGAGGATCACAGCAGCTCAGTATATCACCACCACCAAGATTCATTAAGGTGTTCAGGCCACCAGCACTTTTCACTGGACATATATTTAGGAGATGCGCACATGGTATAAGTTGTGCAGGAAGCTCCCACCCTGGGAAGCTGGGAACACAGCTGACTGTTTCCCGAGTTGGTCAGACTCCCATTTTTGTCTGTAAGCATTGGTCCTGAAAATACCTGTGTATTAAAAAAAAAAAATCATTAAAACAAACAAAGAAACAGAACAAAAAACCCAACACAAAAAGCATTGGGTAACTAAAGTACATTTCATCTATGCATGTATGTGTTGACTGCATTGCGGGGCTTTCCTCCAATATCTTCAGCTTCAGCACAGAGGTACAAAGTGTGTGATACAGAAAGGACATTGCTCACATCACCAGGACCAACACAGCTCAAAGCTGGTTGAAGTTGCCTCTGTTCTCCTCAGAAAGAAGTCTTCCAGCCTTTCAAAGATAAAGGCATCTGGTAAACTGAGAGCAGCCTCATTTGTCTGCTTGTATTTTGCTTTAGCTGGCTTATCCCTTGGACAGTCCCACCTGCAGTTTGAGAGCTGTCTGCACATAGGAAGTCTACCCATTACTCTGGAGAGAGAATTCACATAACAAAGAGCATGATGGACAAGGAAGCGTCCCCATTGTAGAAGAAGTCTCCTTGCCTGGTGCACTGGAGTCTGAATTGGTCCCAGATAGCAAAGCCCCAGGGGGAAATGAGGTGTTTGCACAGAAATCACATGGATTTCCCCAACACACTGTGAAACGCTGCACATTACTGTAGGTCCCTTGGTGCTTTGAGACCCTATACTACATGTGAGATGAAAAATAACAGAGTGTATCTTGAAGTGTTATGCATGGTTTCGGGGTTGTAAGAGAGGTGATACTGTTTTTGGTTTTTTGGTGTCTTGGTGTTACGATATGGAGGACGTTACAGGTAACAGCTCACTGGTATTATATTGTACTCACGCTTCTTTCTACAGGAGTAAGGTAAAGTTTCAAACCTTTTGAGCAGGCACATGAAGAAGTTCATTCTCATCTACAGCAATGCTTTGACTATTTGCAAACATGCCTCATAGATAGGACACACCACACAGATGGGCTGCAATGAGTTAATTTCCCTTTGCTGTTCACATAAGACAGAGGACAGACATTTAACCTCCACTTTTTTCCAGTATACACATTTCCATAATGATAGAAGACACTAAAGACCAGATTATACACCTCACCTGAGCATGACAGAGATCCTAAAGACTTAAAATATTATTTTCAGTTGCCTGAGTCTCTGCAGGAATCCCTGTGCCTCAACTCTTCCCAAGGATGTTGTCAAGAAAGAGGCCTAGAGATGGTATATCCTCACATTGCACAAGAATTCCCAGCAGAACTGTTTGCTTCCACTCTTTTTTTTCCGCTTAAGGAGCATGCAGGGACTGGGACACATCAAACAACCACTGAATCCCCTGGGGAAAATAAGACAGAATCATTGCATGAAGAAAGGCTCAAGTTTATACATCTCCAGAAAAACTCAAACATAGGCTGAGTTTTCATTTTCTCATGCTTAAATTTCCACATCTGAGAAAACCAGCTAATAAACAAAGTCATCTATTACAGACTTACAAATGTTGCATGCCGGCTGTTTTTTACTGTCAGGAAATAAAGTGAAACTACTCAAAATTAAGTATCCCTGGCAAATATCTGAAACTCTTTTTATGTGGAATGAAGATACAGCTAGGGCTGAAAGAACATGTGTTTTCAGTCCCACTGAAAATTTCACTGTCTTCATATTTGCTTTTATCCCAGTTTGGAGCAGAAAGTAAAACATTGACTACTGAAACATCTGAAAATCGCAAAGTTCAGAAATGTCAAAACATGCCATTTTAGTATTTCTGATCTAAAGGAAATGTTGAAGATTAGAAAACTGCAATGCTGAATATAATTTTTTGAATGAAACCAAAGCATTTCATTTTAGATCAGTTCAATACTAATCTAAGTCTCCCTGAGATGATCTTGGTACCTCACAAAAGCTAGAGTCTAGATGCCTTGAACTATAAAATTTTCACTACAGACAGATTTTTTGAGTGTGCCACAAGGTACATCATCCCTCATTCACATCCCCAAGTTCACCCTAAATAAGACATCCAGTTGCATCTTGTAAAATGTAATCCACTAAGGAGATGTTTCTGTATAGATCTTGGTCACCAGGATGTCAGGCACAATGACACTCCAGGGTAGCACAGATATGAAACAAATATTTAAAGAAGTTTTCAGGTTGTTTTGAAGGGCTTTAAATTTTGTTGATCCAACCCCAAGCAAGACACTCTTTTCCATATTTCTAAAGGCTGGTGATGTACTTGTTCAACATTATTGATCAGATATACGTCATCACTGAATGACGTATCTGTGCAGTGCTCACTCTTAAAGATACACTGGACTTCACTGGGTTAAAACAATATGTACTATTGAGCAGCTATATTGATGACTTGTACCGCTTTATCATTATAGCTTAGAATACTCTGTTATTTTACTGAGATAAAGTTAGCTAAGATAATGACAAGTTTTCTGACCACTATAAATACATATTGCTGTCACATTTAAACTAGTAGATAATTAATGCAGAGCCAGCTGCTACTAATATACAGTACTAAGACTTGTTAATACAAGTCTCTAATAAAGCTGTTAATACTGATAATACCATGCAGTATTTAAAACTGTTGCAAAATTTTCCTTGGAATTGTCTCCTTGCTACAAATGGTTTTGTTACATTTTGGGTTTCTTTTATATAATTAACCTCCAACAGTGTATACCATGTTATCTGTCATAAATAAAGTCAACCCTTGCCTCAAGGATCCTGCAGTTTAAAATGCAAGAACAAGAAAGTCAAGATGTGTTAAGCATCTAAAGCAAGCAGGATTCGTTATTTGCCTTATAACAGAAGCTGGAGACCCAGTCAAGCACAGGACTTCCTTGGTTGTGTGCACATTGCAGACAGATAAGAAAAGATAGTCCTTGTCCTGAAGAGCTTGAATTAAAATAATACAGATCTAGAGGAAAGTATATCTTTACAAAATTCTTTTTGCTTGTAAGAGTCTCTTCTTTTTGCTTTCCCTTCAAACCCAAGAAAACCTGCAGTAGGGTTGGGCACTTAAGACAAAATCAAAACCTCTTGAAATCTGTGAAGATTTTGGAGTATGCTTTTAAAAACTGAGCTCCTGTTACCCAGATGTCTGAGGAAGATCATACTGTAAATGAAAGGAAAGAATTTTCTGCTAATTCACTCAGTGTTACAATAAAGCTAACTGAAAATAAGAAGAGTTCTGATCACCAGAGTCAGAAATTGGTATTCCAACAGTTTCATAACAGAAATTGGTTTGCCTCTATTTTACTAAATTATACTGTTCAGTAGTTAGAAACTCATTTTATAAGCAAATACATACTTACCTATTTTTTAAGGCTCTGACCCACTGCTCATCTTAATGGCTTATAAATAAGAGTGTTCCAAGTGGTTGATACTATCTGTCTGATTCTGCTAGACAAAAGGGTAGCAGACTTCTAGCTCATTTAGTTTATATGCAAGAAACTGTGACATTAGCCTTCAGTATGGAACACTGTTGAAATATTATGGAAGCCAAATTATTGTTTTTCTTTGTGAGAAAAAAGAAAAGGCAAGCAAGTGTAATTAAACAGGAATAAAAAAGAATGACATGGCAGCTGTGGACTGTGTTATTCTTTGGTCCCTAGATATGGATGGGCGTTGAAATAGCCTCTCTTCTGGGAATTCAAAAGGAGGCACAGAAGGGGAAAAGTAGGTTTCTGAGTGCCCAAAGTTAAAACCATCTCACTAAAATAAAGGCAAGAGGGAAGAGGAGTAGATGGCTGCTCTGAACTGTGTCTGTGGGCTGGATCTTTGGACTTGCGTATGATAGCCATGGATGGTCCTATGGCAGGATCCCATGCGAATTCAAGGAATGTGATCACCTCCAATAAGTGGAAAAGACTGTCAGTGATAGATGGAAAAATCCTCTCTGCCTGCCCCAGGAGGTGTCAGAAGACAGTTCAGTGCACAGATCCTAACTGCCTTCAGGCATAAGCAAAAGGCAAGTTTGTGTCAGTGACCAACATAGTTCCTGACATGCAATACCCATGACACTGAATATTAAGCGTAAGAGAGATCAATGCCTCATTTTATAGAACTCAAGGTTTGTACTCTAAAAGCCTGCTTAGAACATGGGTTTCACCCTAATAGTTAAACACTGACTAAAACCTTTTTCACATAAAGGGTTCAATTTGCTAATGATTTGTGTCCATGCGCAAATCAACTTAATAGCACTATTTCTGGAAATACTACAAGCAGAGAGATAAGTTTCACATTCATCAAAGCTGTTTAAACCCATTTGGAGCTTCTTTTTTTTTTTTTTTTTTTTTTTTGAGAAGCATTAAAAAGATTTAGCAGTTTAAGGAGAGATCAAGGCTATTTTCACACAATTATTTGAAATTGTTAAAAGCTGCCTCTCCTTCTTCTAAAATCCACATTGTGATGCCATTAGGGCAGCACTGACAGGAGTGTAAACAATGGATGTTTTTCTCCCTCCCTTTTTTTTTATATTGTTTGAAGTTGCTTTAAGGACTACTCTGGCCATTTGTATACTCATCTGTCTTGTTCCCTTGAGAAACAGATATTATTAGTAGTAAATTGTGAAGAATCAGAAAATTATTTATCTTTTGACACTGATACTTACATACCTACATTCCCGACTCTTACCAACCAAAAAGCTGTTTTTAAAAAGACTTGGTGTTAGCACGATTTTTTTTCTCCTCAGCAGGAGGGATGATCACAAAGTTTAGATCCTGGTAAAATCTAACAATTTCTTTTTCCTTTTTTCCCCCAAAATTAATTAACCATATATTCAGTTTGCTACATAATATAGTTTATGTTTTATAGTGCTGTATCAGTCCCTGTAGCAGTTCTGAGCACCTTCACAGAAAGAAACCTATGCAGCGATGTTTTCCTCCAAATCTCATTTTTCCTGAATCAAGCAACACAGTTAAACATAGAAAGAACAAAGTTTCCATTACTCCTCTCTGATTCAGCCTGCAACAGCCATCAAAATTAAACTTTCCTTTTAATCCAATCTAATTAAAATTAATTGAAAGCACATGCTTTAAGCCAGTTTGCCAAACTGTCAACGTAATCAGTTTGTCTTATTCTAGATAAAACCATACCTGCTTGCTAAAGGTACACACGTTCTGGCTTCTTCATTCATCTTTGAATATTAATAAACTACCCAGAAGGCAGGTGAGAACAGTTTTCTCAGTCCATGATTAGTCTTTTGGTGAAAAAAGCTTTCAGAAGATAAAACAGGAGTCATAATACTCGGAGACCCTAGCCAGGCCATGAAATGAAGCTGAAATGGTCTTTTGAGAGACTCCTCCTTCAGTGTCTTGGGAGAAACATGATCAGTGTGATTTAAGAAAGTGAGTGTGTAGGAAAAGGGAAGTGGAAGACAGACACAGGAAAGAAGAATGCACACTGGAAATGTTTAGCTTGCACAGATAAACAACCAACATCTAATGGCATCATAAATCACGAGGCAAAACTCCTTTCCTTGTCCTACCCAAGGACTACTAGATAATACTACGGGATACTGATTGTACATAATATATGCCAGTTTATTGGATGAAGCAAGAGAGTTAGAAATAATAATCATATAAATATTTCCAAAGTACTCAAAAAGGCAAGGGACATCCTTTTTTTCCTACACCTCTAGTCCTTTCCCTGCCTGCCCATATTCTCCTGCTTCTGGTTGAAAAAACACAGCTTTGCAGGTGAGATACAGCCACAAGTGAGCAAGCACACAAACGCATGCATGTTCACATTCTTCAACTGATGCTTGTTTTAAAGGCTGCTGTGCAAAGTCTGGTGGACTCATAACATGCATCTCCAGGGTAAATACACATGTACCATTTCGGAGGAACTACTTTCTCCAAGAAACAATTCTACCTTTCTTTGCTTCCAATATATATGGTAACTAGGAAAAATTCTGCAGCATAAAAATCAAAGGTCAGATTTTCCTGGTACTGCCAGACACAGAAGGCATAATGTAGGTAAGTCAGGAAAACCAACTTCTCTTATGTCTTTCTCTTTCTGTTTGTTTGGTTTTGTAAAAATGGATTCCTTTGTTAAGGATCAATCACTTTGCATATCTCACAACCTGCATTCAGTGAGTAGAATCAGTCTACTCCATTTTCACTGTGACATTCATCAAAAGATCTCAGAGCATGATACTACAGTATATAATCCCCACAATGACAGCCTGCTGAATATTATCAGCTCTTTTTTATTAGTAAAATCACAATTGAGTTTTGGCAGCAGTGTCAATATAATCAACCCGCTTGATATCCCTTTCTCCCTTTCCAAGGCACTAAACATGTTTCTTTGTTCCCATCTCTACATCTTGCACTAGTCCAGCACAAATGTTGGTGAACCATGCGGTAGACAGGATCAGAGAACTAAATGTGCTGTAAAAATACCTTTCCTTGGGGGCAGAGAAGCCTATGTTTCAGCCAAGTGTGTCCCCAGCTGTGACTCATCAAATACACGTCCATGCCAGTTCAGCACCACAGTAGAAGCGGGCAGAAACAAGTAGAAACAAGAACAGAAAGGCAGTACTGTGACTGCTGAAGCTATCACTGCCATTGAATATCTGTCTGTAACCTAAAAAATAAAATTAAGATCTAGGGTCCTGCCTCTTCTCTGATCAGGATCAAAAGTCAGATCTTTAGTTACCCCCTCAAGGTCACAGAGAACATCAGCAGGAAGAGGATACGGTCCCAGAAGTCTGCTTACTGGCTCTGCATTGCCCTGACAGAGAAACCCTCTTTAAAATAGCTCTTAAAAAGTTTTCAGTGACTTGCTTCTCAGGATATATAATTGCACATTACTTGTGGCATTTTAATCACTTCTGAAAGTGCTGTCTGGAATTGTAAAGTTATTTGAAGACAAGGCAAACTCCAGCATGCGTAGTTTAAAATGGGCTAATGTTAGAAGCCTGCATTGTTCACAGTCACATTAACAAGGCTTTTCCCCCCTCTCCTCCCCTAAACTACATGCCAAAAGATGTATGATCCACTTTCTGAGCTGGGTCACCTTTAAGAGCACAGTGACATGCCACAGAATTATTCGCCAGTCCTCACCAGAGATGTCTGCAAGTGCAAAGCCTGTGACAAAGGACTGAAATGACAGCACTTTGACTCACTTCTACATTGTGTTTGTTTAGGAAGGTCCTAGAAATTGTATTTCACCAACCACATTCGCTATCAACACACAATTATCTGGCTTAATCATGTGGAACAGTGGCAAATTCACCTGGGGCTTAGGAACTAATGACATTCTCGTCTGAGCTGCTTTAGTGAAATGGCCTAGCACCTGAAGCAGGAACAGCAAGATTGCTCAAGAAAATTTGGTTTTCTTTTTTCATTTCACAGCATAGGGGCTCTGCTCAAATCAACAAACGCTCCTGATTAAATAGCTGTGGTAGTTGACTTATTTGCACTTGTGTGTATGGCTCTGAATGTACATTGAGAATCCCTAACCTTTACAGGAAAAGAACTGTCTGTGACTTGTTTTTAATACATTGTCCTTTTGACATAGAAAACAGTCAAAGGATTTTGTATTTTATAATTTTAGTATGATAAGATCTGTGAGTGTGGGTAACCCCACACTAGTACAGGGGCAATAGCAAAAAACCCCTCATCTTTTCTCATGCTGAATGTATTTGTATCTATTTTTGTCCTCAGCCTGGACAGGGCCATTTAAATTCTGCTTGCTCAACAGAAATTCAAACCCTTATGTTGGCCTCCCCCTTAGTATACAGGAGATGACTTCTGTTGCTGCTGACTATGCCACTCAATCTCAAAAGTTTGCAGGCTGGTGAAGATGGGAAATTGAGTGTTCAGACTCCTGAATGCTTCAGAGAAGGGGTAAGAAGGGCTGGGTGATCAAACACTTATCCTGTTTTGGTTACAGGAAACTAGCCCAACAGGCACTGGAACAGGTTGCCCAAAGAAGTGGTAAATGCTCTATCCCTGCAGTGTTCAAGGTTCTCTTGGACAGAGTCTTGGGAGACATGGTCTAATGTGAGGTGTCCCTGACTATGGCAGCAGGAGTGGAACTAGACGATCTTATCCAACCCAAACCATTCTGTGATTCTATTACTTTGATGAATAAAGTCTGAAAAAAAAACATTCAGAAAGATATGGTAGGTAAGACTTTCATACTCACTTTTCATAGTCACCTTTAGCACTTTCATGCTCAAGGACTCTGTAGCTGAGGAAAACACTGACAGACTTGCATAAACAAGCACAAAACAAGGCAGTCCAAAACTGGGCTTGGTGTAACCACTTTACACATTTTGGAAGCCCAGTGCCTTATTTCCTGACCCGTTGTAATGATGGTCTGGCTGCAAAATCTTTGGTAATTGCTGGAGGAGTCAGTGATTCAGTATTCTCTCAGTGAGTAGGGCTACTGCAGATAGTCCTGCTAGGCTATGTGCAAATACACATTTCCCTTTTCAGGTTAGTTCCTAGACATAGTCAAGCATAAATCTGGCCAAAACAGTTGTGCTGAAAAATAGCGAAAGCAAGTCCAGCTTTGTAAGAGAGGGCTAGAAAACATCCATAGCCTCAGAAGCCCACAGGGAAGCTACTCAATATGGTTGCAAATGAAGTGAGTTTGATTTGAGGTTGGTCTCCAGCGGAACTGTTTGCTAACATGTTGTGCGATTTAACTGGAAAAGGCTGAAAGTTTGCAGCAGATGGACTGATACGAAGGAGAAAAAGGGCAGAGTTATTTAACTTAACTTACTATTATCTGTAATGTTCAAGATCTCATGAGGAGGCTAGCATATGTTTTTGTTTGTGGTGGTACTATAGGAGCTACCTCAAAATAAAACTAGGTAAAACAAGAACAATTTTGGAGACTGTGAGGGAAATCAGTTCTTCATAGCAAGTCTTCTGTGTTGCAAAATTCTGAGGCTTACCTGAAAGTCCCACTACAGAACAGTCATCAGAATAAGACATCACCATGACCACCTTTGAAGCCCTCAGTATATGACAATGTCCCTGGAACTGTTCAAGCATCCAAAGACTTCGTTTCTAAAATATACCTCAACATCACTACTACTGATCTCATGGGGACCTTCAGTTTTCTGTGAGCCCCAATGAGAGTCCACTTATTTACTTAACAGACATTGGGCTTGGCACAGTCTCAGCAACTGCATGACAGCCTGCCCTTAGTCTCTGCACCGGGCACGACTGCAGGCATTATTTCTCCCATGATGTCTCATTCTGTCACAACTGTAGTTTTGGTAGCACTCCAGATGAGTGTGCTTTTTAAATCTTAACTCACCACTAGTATACATCAGTATAGCTAGACTGAGGCCAACAGCTACAGCAAATAATATTGACAGAGTATCCAGACAGTAAATCCAACTTACTGACAGGAAAAAAAGTGATTTTTCTAAATATCTGTGTCACTGCTTCTACACGGCTCCTATGTGCTATAAGAAAAGACCATGCTTTAACACTGGAATATCTGTCATTTCAGGGAAAAGACCATAGCTACCAAAACAGTTGTATTTTGGTGACAGACAGGGGGATAAATGCAGTCAGCATGGGTTTGTAGAGCTTCTGTGACACCAATGCATTGCCATCATGAACAGTTTAGGCAGTGAGTTCAATAATTTGAGGGCACAATCAATTCACTGTATGCCAGGAAAAGCATGTCACTGATAATTGGGAAAAGTCGCTTCCAAAAGATCTTATCCTATGGTTGTTTTGGACATTTTGCTGCTAAGGCTGCAGAATTGGTTAAATGACAGAGAAGAAGAAAATGTGAGATCAGGTGCATTAATGCAGGTATGTATGTGAATCCTATCATTAAGGTATTTCATGCCAGTCCTACCTACCCAGAAGTTACTATACATACAGTCACATACCACTAATACTAGGTTTCATCAGGCATATCTGAATCAGGAAATAATATGATAATTTTCACAGTCACCAAGTGGAAAATATTTATGGTGCAGCAGTTTAATATATCTGTATTTTATATTTCTAAGATTGTACCTGATGACATAATAAGAGTTTGAGTTTAAATAACAACTGGATGATTTCAGGAGGAAGAAAAAAACTGCACTGTTAGAAAGCTTACTCCTTTATAAAAAAACCTTTTCCACGTTCATCAGGATTGCCAGCCTGGGGCAAGCTTAATTAAAGTCAATGGAGAAAAAAATTGAATACTTAAAAGTGTTATTTGGGGCTCACAGAGCTTGAATGACTCAAAATATGAAATATTCAATTACTAATAATTGTGGGGTTTTGTTTGGTGAGTGTTTTGTCACTTACTCCACACTTCACATCCTTCCCCTTGCTTTCCCTGCTAGACAGAAGGGTTAAAGGAGAAGAACCCATGTTTCTCCAGCCCTTTGCTGCTTGTCATCCTGGTCTCTCCCTTTGATTCATACCTTATGGTTGCTGCTTCCTCTCTTTCTCCTTCCTTCTCTCACTGAAACACACTCTCAGTCTTTCTTTTTCACTTGTGCAGAGTGTGATCATGATTCATGAGGCGATGATCTGACTTTGAACATGACCTTACATTTAGCAGCTCTGTTGGGTTAGATGCCTGGGAGAGTCTGATTTTCTTACCGACTTGGGCACACCATTTAACAAACCCAAATACTTTGAATGGCGTTTTGGAGGAAATGATACCATGACTTACTTTTCAGCACAAGCTTGATAGGCCTTGTAAAGGGAAAATACATTGAACAAAGACAATGAAACTTGAAATGGTTTTGTTTACTGGATTGCAGTATTAGAGGAAGTGAGCTCAAATTTAAATACATTACTTGCCCAAAGGTGTAGCTGATTCCAAATAAAAACCTGAGTTTTATATCACAGGTAGCAAGGCTTATTGGGATTGATGTTTCACTAAAAGCGCTGTGCAAGAGGTCAAGCAATTTCCTCATCTTTAGAATTAAAACCAAATCAAACCAGTGTTTAGATCTATGTATTAAACTGGACATGAACTGAAGTCAGCCTGTCAAACAAATGTAAATGCTTCCTACTTTATTTCAAATATTCTCCAAGCATTATGAACAAAGGAAAGCTTGAGTTCAGTTTTGGGTTATTCAACAATTCCAGAATTAAAGGAAGAAACAAGAATAAGGTTCATTAAATGACTGATGAGGACAGGCTATTTGAGTGAAAAAAATCTAGCATATTTTGCTTTCTTACAATGAAAGAAAATCCTAACCCGAAGAAATGGCAAATTAATTAACATATTCTCCAGTACTTAACGACACCTCAGTAGAAGGCAACTCTTAAAATGTGAAACCCTTGACACTGCCAGCATAGAAAAATAAAGTACATGTCTCTCAGTGGGTACCAGAGACCTGTATTATGTCCTACTGTTGGTTACAGAATTTTCAATATTTTCTTATCCTTTTTCACTCATATGAACTGCAGCTTATAGCACTGGTAATCATTTCCTGTGTTTGAAAAAGAGATGAAAGCATTCATGGATGAAAGCAAGTTGGATTTAATCTCCTTCTCTCTCATCCAGTGCACTGTACTGATCATTTTCCAAAAAAACAAGACTTAAGCTCATTTTTGTCATGACAAAACTAGTTTCATAATAATCAGATGGCAATTCCTAGTGTACACAATTCTAATATAATTACCAGGAGGAAATGTAGAGGGAGTTGCAGGTTTGAGATAAAGAAAAGCCTGTGAATTTTGTATTAATGTCTCAGACTCTCTTATTTGTGCAAGTAATCAATCTTTCAGGGAGTAGAATAGTAATTCTTTGTGAAAAAAATGACAAGAGTCTGAGGAAGAAAGAAGATAATCTGAGTTTCATTCTGTACACAGCAGGTCAGCTGTGATTGACAAAGCTCATCACAAAACTATAGCTCCCGGAATAATCCCAATAGCAGAGTTTCATTTGCAGCCGAAGCAGTGTTAATGACATGTTTAACAGCTGCTTGTTGAAGTTTGGAATCTGCATTAACCTGCAGAGCAGTGAACAGAGAAATGAGGGGAAGTATTGAAATCAAGCCTTCATTATGCTGACAGCCCAGGGTAAGGGGTAGCAAGGGGTTCGTGGAGAAGGAGGGCAGAGAGGCGCAGGTTTGGAGGGTTCTGTTACAGATAAGGGTAGTCAAGAAGATGACAGCATCCGATCAGTGAGCACAAAAGGCTGCAAAAGGGAACCAATGTGCCTGACTCAAGACACAGACGAAGAGAAAAATTAGACAACTGAAATGAACAAAAAGGGAGAGGTGGAAAATGAAGGTCTGACAGCACGGCTTGTGAAGAGAACCAACAGCACCATGGCTTGCAGGCTATCACACCCTTCGGCAAGCCCATTCTCCAGTCTGTAGCTGTTCTCTTTTAACCAAAGGCCTTTGCCTACCCTACAAAAAGGATAATTTTCACAACATTCAGTCTCCTGCTGATATCCATTTAAAGATAAAAGGCTCTTCCCTAATGAAGAAACAATGACAGGACACCGAATGCCTTTCTATGCCACACTGGTATCCAGTAATTAGAAATGTAGAGATCCTGGTCTGACTCCAATCTTTCAGCACCAATAAACATGATAGTAGACAGAGTGTGTGTTTGAGTAGTCCATATACTGCACTGTTCTACACCAACCCCTCCTTTCATATTCCTAATACCAATGTCACAGAAGCAAAAGGCAAAGGCCTGGAAGTCTCTGATCTCGATGTGCATGCTTCAAAATGTTGGCAGCACCAGCAGGCATCTTTTGATGGAGATTGCAATTGATAGAGACATTTACATACAATACCTTTATAGGTTAAATAAAATGCTTTAAGCTGTACGTTGCTACTTAGAGTCCTGGGATCAGTTACGGCTTCCATTAGAAGTCATTGGAAGACCATCTCTCACACCAGTTATCACACCTTTTCTTGTCTGAGGGGCTGCCTAGTCAGCATTTTTCACTGGATTGCGTTGTTCTCTGTTGCTTCATGGTATAAAAGGGACACATTTAATCCTTTAGAAAACCATATAATTTAGACCAGAAATTGTAGGTGGAAGGCACTTCCACCTCAATCCCAGACTATTTTAGGCTTCCAGACAGGTAAATTAAAACACATTACAGCTTGAACTGAAAAGCTCCCAAAGGGTCTGACAAATTGTCTTTCCAAAGACAGGCACTTGAAAACATAGGCACATTTGTGGTTAAGTTAGGTCTAGCTATGATAGACTCAGTAGACGCATCACAGTGCCACTAACCTACTACAATAGGTGCCTTTACCATTAACACAAGTGACCTTTATGGAGAAGCCAGAAAAGATTTTTGTCATTCAAGAATGTTTGGTGTTCAAAGCCGACACACCCCAAAGGTAAGCGGAGACCATGAAAAGCAAATGTAATTTTGGAGATATGCAAGTGAAACCTAAGTTTAGAGGTCCCACCAATGGCAAGGTCTACCACTCAATCTGCCAATGATTTTCTTCACATGCCTGCAGCTCTAGCATTTTATTTGTTACCCCTTTTTTTTACTTTTGATTCATATGTCTTTGTCTCTAGTGAGGGTCAAACTCTCTGCTCTGGAACATTGTCTGGGAAGCAAGCCAAAACACAGTTGATGCTCTCTGAAAACAACAGAAAGCAGTACAACATTGAACTGGCATAGTCCAGGGGCTAGAGCAGGAGTCAGAGACCTGTGTTATATAAATACCTTTGGAGTGACTTATCATAGGACTAAAGGCAATATTTTTTGACATTCTTAGTCAGAAGGGTTTTTGTTTACATAAAAATCAAAATTAGGGTAAACACTGAATGCTCTGTGGTCATTTTCTCTCTCTTGCATGATTGCATGTGGTGAACATATTTGAAAGCATTTTAGTGGGGAGTCTTTTCACAAGCATTTTTGCAGACAACCTTTTGACATCTTAAGGCACACAACAACCCAAACACTGCATTAGGGCAAAAGTAGAGGTGGAAGGATAAGCAAGGTAAAAGCAGTTCAAATCTTATACTATGACAGAAAATACACGTATTCTGTGCAGAAAAATTGCATTCTGTGAAATTTAACTCTCTCAGCTGTCCTGTGGATTTAAGTTTTAAGATCAGCCAAAATTTGGGATCATTTTCTTACATTTAAACAGCCATTTGCTTTTTAAATCTTAACTCACCACTAGTATAAATCAGTATAGCTAGACTGAGGCCAACAGCTACAGCAAATAATATTGGCAGAGTATCCAGATAGTAAATTCAATTTGTTGACAGGAAAAAAGTGATTTTTCTGTATATCTGTGTCACTGCTTCTATACAACTCCTACGTGCTATAAGAAAAGACCATGCTTTAACACTGGAATATCTGTCATTTCAGGGAAAAGACCATAGCTACCAAAACAGTTGTATTTTGATGACAGACAGGGGGATAAATGCAGTCAGCATGGGTTTGTAGAGCTTCTGTGGCACCAATGCATTGTCATCATGAACAGTTTAGGCAGTAAGTTCAATAATTTGAGGGCACAATCAATTCACTGTATGCCAGGAAAACCATGTCACTGATAATTGGGAAAAGTCGCTTCCAAAAGATCTTATCCTATGGTTGTTTTGGACATTTTGCTGCTAAGGCTGCAGAACTGGTTAAATGACAGAGAAGAAAAAAATGTGAGATCAGGTGCATTAATGCAGGTATGTATGTGAATTCTATCATTAAGGTATTTCATGCCAGTCCTACCTACCCAGAAGTTACTATACATACAGTCACATACCACTAATACTAGGTTTCATCAGGCATATCTGAATCAGGAAATAGTATGATAATTTTCACAGTCACCAAGTGGAAAATATTTAGGGTGCAGCAGTTTAATATATCTGTATTTTTTATTTCTATATGACAGAAAATATATGTATTTTGTCCAGAAGAATTACATTCAGTGCAATTTGACTCACTCAGCTGTCCTGTGGATTTAGGTTTTAAGATCATCTAAAATTTGGAATCACTTTCTTATGTTTAAATAGTCATTTGCTGATAGTGAATCATGTCAGATGCTGCTTTAAGTCTTCTTTATGCATACCTGCTACCTACTGTATTATCAAAAAACTTAGATATTACTGTTAATTTGTCCCCTAAAATACATGCAATGGATTTACACAGGTTTTGACAGTAAAATCTGCTCCTGAGACAGTCTCCTTAATCCCTGTTCCCAAACATACCTGAGGGCAAAGACTGAATGATAGTAAGCTGTTGAACGTAAAAATAAATAACAAACAAAAGAAAATTAGATATATCTATGGAATAATTTGGCAGCGTGTTTAAATGCTTTTGTTCTGATCTTTCACAGCTACTTTTTTAATAAAATGGCTATGTTAGATGGAGAATTTTCTCAGCAAGAGCTTAGGAAGGTGTATTATTTTCAACTCAGCCTTCAATTTTTCAGTGGCCAGGAAGAGTACTATAGATAATAGAAAGTAAGGAGCGGGCTTAGTCTTTGGATCTAAATACACAAAGATTTACAGTTTCTACAACTAACCAACAGTTCAGTTGCCATTCCATTCTTCTTCACAATATCAGAGTATGATAATTGCTGTTGAATTTTATCATAATTTATTAATTTGAATATTTTCTATATGATAATAATAAACAGTGAGAGGGGGCTGGTAGCATCATGTACTACTTGTTCTCTCCATTTCTGACTTTGTCAAGTGCTGTATCTTCTCCCATTTGACTACTCTGCAATAAAGTTAGCTAACACATGCTAGTATTACACTCTTAACAGTAAAAGCTCTATTTAACTTGGCTGTGCAGAAGTTGGAAGACAGGGCTTTACAGAAGCTGGGAGACAAAGTATGTAGAAACTATAATCTATGGGAGTTTCCTTGGAGACAAGTATTTCCCGATGTAAGCAAGCAGCATTTAAATCAGAACAGAAGTCTGTACAACTTTGTTCGAAAATACATTTGGGGAAAAAATACTGCTGTGTTAAAGTGAGTTGTTGACATCTTTAAGGACCATGACTTTGTATCAGCTGTTCTTAAAGTTCTCTATTAATACTATCCACCTTTGAAAGTGCTTCAGAGAGGCAGATATTATCACAGTATCTAAAGCACAGAAAGTTGAAAGGAGTTCCCTATACACAGTGTTCAGCAACCTGACAGTTGAAATAACAAGGCTTCGTCCAGGTACACTGTAAGCAGTTTTCCAGGAAACTGGGATAAATGCAGAAATGACGCTGAAGATGTTGAAATGTCCTCAAAGCCAGCAGTGGGAGTTAGATATACAGGATTATTATGCGACTATCTTTTTTTTTTTTTACCCACTACTGAGCACCCTACGAAACCCCCTTTGAAACTAAGGATGCTAATCTGTGGTTGCATTTATGCTTCACCGTGAAGAAGTCTCTCCACAGACAGTGGTATCAATTCTGTATGATAAAGAATTGTCTAAACAGGGATTGCATGGTAGGGAAAGGGGAGTATGCAGAAATTAGAGAATACATTGGTTTTCATTCTGTCTTGGTGTAAAAATACTGCAATCCTCATGTGGATTTTTTACAGTTGTTTAATTTCAGACTAAGGAAAAAAAAAAAAAAAGGATTGGGCTTTCAACCACACATGCATTACAGACACACCAGAACCCAATCAGGTCTATGGACACAAGAATATTCTGACACCTTTTAGTGGAAGCATATGCACTATTTACCTTTAGCATTTCAGGGCATTTTTTATGGCCAAATAAGAATAAGGTGACAGTAACATAAATGAGAATCAAACTCCATACCTGTCTGAACAAATTTATTGCATTATTGGGTTGAATTACAGGAAATGATCTTATTGCCATATGTACATTTTGCTCTTCTTAACCATATGGCTTTATTGCTAAGCAAAATATTTCTAGATTTCTATTTTTTCATCCTCAAGCTGGGACAAATGTCAGCATTTTGAAATTTTTCCCATATTAAGAATCAGTGGAGAAAATTGTATCAAAGCAGTTTAAATATTTTTCAGACTTTTATAAAAAAAATTATAATATAATTACTCTGGCTTACAAAGCAATCAGTTATTTTGAGCTGAAAATAGGGATTTTTATACAGAGGTCAGAACAGAATGATAATTTATCAGGATTTTGAAAAATTTGAGTTATGAATGAATCAGCAAATTTAGTAAATAAACACTATTTAAGTTGAACATTTTTTCCAATCATCTCCAAATACATACAATGCATGTTTTGTGATTTTAAAAGAAGCCAATAAGCTTTGGTTTAGGGCAGGAAGTGACTTAGGGAAACATGAAAATGGGAGAGGGAAGGCAGACAGAGATAGATTTTGAAGAAGATCAGAGGTTTCAAATCAGGCATGGAATGGGACACAGGAAGAAGCAAAAAAAACAATGAGCAAATACATGGGGAATGGCAAAGCACAGAACATGAAAGGTAAGGGACCTTTGGTAAAGATAAAAGAAGAGAAAATGTGAAGTACTCACTTTCTCATTAACCTAGCTATGATTTAAGCAAATTGTTACCCTTATTTTGGTTTTGAGTCAAGATGGGATGATGAAACCCTGTGGTCATGAGAGAATATTAAACTGTGCCTGTGGTTTCAACACCCATTACTACATATAGCACACAGGGTCGATTCTTGGAGTGCTATCTCCTGGTTTAGTTTCAGCTAAAAGGAACAGTTTCACATACCCTGAGACTGCCCTATGATGTGAACCAAACTACTAAGAAAAGCCAAAGGCTGGAAAACCAAAATTGTTAACGCTTCATGCCCATAATTGGAAGCATGAAAGAGAGATCAACACCACTGATGAACTGGAGGGTAAGGACAGGATAAAAAAGGGGAAATTATCTTCATATTGCAAGACAGAGATGCTGTTTCTCTGCCATGTTTTGGGGCAGAATGCAGCAAGCAGTCCTGCTTTCCAGTGCCGATGGCTAGGAAGCACATTCCCCAGTGTCCTGGGTTCAGCAGGAGCAGTCAGGTTTTCTCCTTCTTAGTAGCTGGTGCAGTGCTGTGCTTTTGAGTTTCAGCCTGGGAACAGTCCTGATAACACCAATGTTTGTAATTACTGCTCAAATGTTTAGTCTGACCAAGGACTTTCTGAGTTTCATGCTCTGACAGGGAGGACGGGAAGCTGGGAGGAAGCAGAGACAGGACACCTGACCCAAACTAGCCAAAGAGGTATTCCATACCACAGCACGTCATGCCCAGGATGTAGAACTGAGAGTTACCCGGAAGTGCTAGTGCACTGCTGGGGTCAGGATGGATATCTTCGGTTGGCGGGTGGTGAGTAGTTTTATTCTCTCCCTGTTATCTCCCTTATCATTGTTATTATTGGTGGTAGCAGCAGTGGTTTGTGTTATACCTTAGTTACTGGACTGTTCTTATCTCAACCCATGGGAGTTGCATTCTTTCAATTCTCCTTCCAATCCCTCCAGGAATGGGAAAAGGAAAGAGGGGAGGATGAGAGAGCGACTGTGTGATTTACGGCTGAGGTTAAACCACAACACACAGCTACATGATTCGATACTGTACACTTTTCCCAGTCAGACATTCCAAACCACAGTTATTCCATGTTAAGAAAGGAGACACACGGGAAGTTCACCTTGCCACAGCTGAAGGGGCAGAGAGGGCTTGCTCTTGTTTTAGCAAGTCTGCCCATTCCTGAAGTGTCCTTAGAAAGAGAGACCTCATACTGTTTAAACCTTCAACATTGATCTAAAAGCAGAGGCATTCTCTGTATCAGTGAGAGAAAAAATATGGGCAATTATGTATATTTCATAATCATTCTAGGTTTTAAGAACTCAGTTAATGCAAAGTTAATGCATGTTTTTCCTGTTATTTTTAAAGGTCATCTGTCCTTTTCTTTAAAAGATCAAAAGTATGAACTAATACCATAGTAAAAGTTCAAGATCCAAAGTGTCCTTCCTCAGTGACATGGCTTGGGTTTGTTCCCTTCCTTGCTTTGATCTTTTTCTGGTAGCAAGCAGGCCCTATAACATTTAAGTCTGAATTGAACTTGCAAACCTCTAATGACTGAGCAGGTTCTAAACTGAACAAAAGAAGTCTTTTCCATTCATTACTAGCAGGAATAGAGGAGTCTTCTTTGCCCTGTCAGCATGGAAGAAGATGTCCATTATTATTTACCTTTAAATTAAAGAAGAGCTTTTCTACAGCTGCTGCTAAAGCTAAATTTTACCAGTTTTGCCATGCAGCTGCCCTCAGAGAAAGCTGCTGTGTTCAGGACAAACAGTTCTTGTCAGTATCTGTCTGGGAAGAGAAAGATTAATCCTTCAATGATAAACAGGAATTTACCCCTTTTTCTGCCTATCAGGGTAGGAAATTTGCTCAGGAAGCATCTTGGGAAAGAAAGACTTTTGTCCTCAAAAGCATAAGCTAAGAATTCAGGGATAATTTAAAAGACATTTAAGGGAAGTAGGAGCTGATGCAGTTTGGTCATTATTACCTCTGCTGTATTTGGTCATTATTACCTCTGCTGCTGCCACTTGCAATGTCGCTGTTCACTAAATGGGTAGCTGGTCTCATTCTAGACTAGTTATTTGCCTCACGTTGTCCATTTTCTCACTGCAGACCTACACCATAAAATCATAGAATCATAGAATGGTTAGGGTTGGAAGCACCCTTTAGGATCATCTAGTTCCACCCCCCCTTGCCATGGGCAGAAACACCTCACACTAGACCATGCCATCCAAGGTTTTGTCCAGCCTGGTCTTGAACACTGCCAAGGACAAAGCATTTACCACTTCTTTGGGCAACCTGTTCCAGTTGCCCAACATACCCTCACAGTAAAGAACCTCTTCCTTATATCTAACCTGAACTTCCCCTGTTTAAATCCATTACCCCTTGTCCTATCACTACATTCCCTGATTAATAGTCCCTCCCTGGCAAGTTTGTAGGCCCCCTTCAAATACTGGAATGCTGCTATGAGGTCTCCACGCAGCCTTCTCTTCTTCAGGCTGAACAGCCCCAACTTTCTCAGCCTGTCTTCATATGGGAGGTGCTCCATTACCCTGATCATCCTCATGGCCCTCCTCTGGACTTGTTCCAACAATTCCATGTCCTTTTTATGTTGAGGACACCAGAACTGCACACAATACTCCAAGTAAGGTCTCACGAGAGCAAAGTAGAACCCAGGACATGGCAGGATCACTTCTTTTAACCTTCTGGTCGTGCTCCTTTTGATGCAGCCCAGGATACAGTTGGCTTTCTGGGCTGCAAGTGCACACTGAAGCCAGCTCCTGTTAACTTTCTCATCAACCACCACCTCCAAGTTGCTCTGCACAGGACTGCTCTGAAATCTCTTCTCTGCCCAACATGTAGCTGTGCCTGGGATTGCTCCGACTCAGGTGTAGGACTTTGCACTTGGCATGGTTAAACTTCATGAGGTTGGCATCAGCCCATCTCACAGGTGTGTCAAGGTCCCTCTGGATGGCATTCCTTCCCTCCGGTGTATCAACCGAACCACACAGCTTGGTGTCATTGGCAAACTTGCTGAGGGCGCACTCAATCCCACTGTCCATGTCATCGACAAAGATGTCGAACAAGAAAACAAAAAATAAATGAACATGGTTATTAAAGCCAGAGGCTCTCACAGTGAAACACTTCAGCTTCATGAAAGTTATGAACGTGAAGCATGAAGAAGGAGAATTAGCCAAAGGATCTTTAGAAGACCCAACAGCTATAAGGTATCCATCTGCAATGCATATGGGAGTTACAAGGTCCTGCACTGATATTATCAAAACAAAATTCACAGTAACTGGACAAAAAGCCTTAATATGAGGCACTTTTTGTAGACCTATTTTCCTGTGAGGGTGAGTTAAGACCTTTTTCATCTTTGCTTGGGATAGGGAGTTACTGAATGGTGACAACCAGAATGCTAACCTGATGAAGTCATATGTTTAGTATGTGCTAAAGCATGCTGCAGGGTACACATATGTACCAGCACCTTTTCCTTGAATTTAGAAATATGACTTCTAAATAATCTTTTAAAAAAATGTGTACAGATTTAGTTATTTAACAGCAAAATAATGATCCATTTAAAATGGTCTGGGGCAATAAGCAATGAATCCATCTGATAAATTTAGCTTTCTTTTTCACAATTCTACTTATTATTAAAATACCCTTTAAAGTCTCTGAATTGGTTTGAAGCAGAGTTTTGTGGATATCTGATACAATCTTTCCAGGATAATTTGGAGATTACAGAATGTTCTGAAAGAGCAATGAATGCACTGCCCCTCTCCTTGCTGTCAACAGGTAATGCTGTCCTACAGTGACAGCAGCCAGATCTCAGTAAGAAAAAAGATTGAGAGCTACTGTTCAGTTCTGGGATAGTTAATTTGAGTTTCTTATTCAGTCACCTTTTTGTTAGGGATGGTCTTTGCTTCTAGCCAACTTCTGAAGGCAAACTTTAAACCCAGTATTTTATTTTTGATATGTATGTTTGTGAGTTTCAGATTCACTTTAAATTGAATTTATACATGCAACATAAGGCAAGAAGGATATATCAGACTATAAGAACTCGATTTCTTGAAATGTGATCACAGCAGTATGCAGAAAGTAGGTTTGGAATACTTTTTTTCCTTTTGCGTTTTTTAAATCTGTTAGATTTTGGGTCTGTTCTATTTACACATCTCTGGCTCAAGAAAAATAGTTTAAAAAAAAATGTTACCCAGCAAAAGGCACTGGCATATGCAGAATTTGCCCAGAAACAATCCTACCAGAAGTAACTGATAACCACAAATTGTTTTCCTGACTCTGCGATATCATGAAATAAGTGACAGACTTCATCTTTCTCAGGCAGTCAACCCTCTGCACTAAAGCTAAAATCTTACTTGAGGTTTAGTTATCAGAAAGGAGAAAACTTTGATTCCCTAAGTCAGGAGTAGATGAATGCACGTCATAGCAATGTTATGACCATTTAATCGTTTTTCCATAAGAAAAGATTAAAATGCCTTAGTTATGCTAGATTAAATGCTCATTCGATAATTGCAATGGACAGTATGCTTTCAGAGTAAGAGAATTAAATTAAAAGAAAGACAACTACAGAAAATGTACTAGTGGTAGAATTAGACAATGTTTCATCAGTCCCTGATGTCTCTACAGTAATGAACCTGTCAAAAGATAATAATATTTTAGTGAAAGGTGTGATTGGATAAGTCACATTATTTATTAACTGTTACCCTAAAATATCATTTTTGTCTTATTATTAAAGAATGGTTAGAGGGCAGCAGGAATGCCTGACATAAAGCATTAAAATATGGATTATGGCTATAACAGGCTGTGAAGTGTATATGCTATGTTGTAAACTCTGTAGCATAACTTGTTCATACCCAATGACTAGCAGCATTCAAGAAGCCATAAACAAACTTGTGCAAGTTCTTTGGCTTGATCTGCTAATTCAGTAGTGTGTTTATCTAGCTCCCTGGAGTCCTGTGTCTACATCCTTAGCTTCTAAACTTGATTTTCAAAGCATCGCAATTAAATACATTCTTTTTTCTTTCTTCTTTTTTTAATGACAGTGGTAATGATAATAGACAGGGATGTGTTATGGAAAAAAGAACTATACAACAGCAAACACCAAAAAAATGTACTGTACAAAGATCACAGCAAGCTCTCTGGTATTCCCATAGCACATGCTTTTTATTGCAAGCCCAGACTAGGTCATCTAGCTGTATGTTAAAGAAGCAGTCTTTATAAGTCCACTACACAAGATAATGAAGAGGGAGGAAATAAGCAGCGACACCACGGATGAGAGCAAAAGAGCTATTATGAGAAGGGAAGGATGTGGCTACTGTAATGAGGAGAAGATATCAAAACCATAGATAGTATGTACACAGAAAGGGTCACTCAAAACATTACTTCTTTTGGTTTTGTAAAAGCAGAAAAAGTGAAAAATCAGTACTCTAGACTTCTCAAGCAATGCCTCTCATTTTTGCAAAAAAGCAAGGCATAAATAATTTTGTATTTATTTTATTTTTTTCTATCTATATTTCCTCAGCTCAAAATTGTAAATTACAAGTAGGATTCTGCCAAATCATACTGCCCTGTAGCAGTTGCTGGTTACTCAGGATATTCTGTCTTTCCTGTGCCTGTTAGATCACATCACATTGATAAAATGCAAGATATGGAGCTAAATACAGTAGAAGCTTTTAAATAGCAGACTGTACCACCTTTAACTAACTATATGCAACTGCCTAAAACTGTGCCTCAACTTCATTTTCAACGAAAATCTATGCTGAATTTCCAGAAAGAGTTTAAATAAAGATGAAAAGTTACCAATTATACCGAGAAAAAGCTAACCTTGTGGAAGAAGGAAAAACTATATAAAGTGAACCTATTCACTGATAAAAACACAATTACTCCTGTTCAGTGCAACTTGATCCAAAGTGTGAAGTGTGGGTTTACAATGCCTCATGTTTCTTGAAAAGTAAGACCTTCAATAAGTCAGGGGCACCAGCAACTTGACTTTTTCCATCATTGACAGAAGAACTTCTGTTAAATGCATTAATTCAGGGAGTAATAGTGCAGCACTGAACAACACCGAGCTAGCAAGGTCCCACAAGAACACCTAAACTTTCAAGCCTCATATGAAAGGCTGCTCATAGACAAATAAAGATTTTTATCACAGGAACATAAAAGGATGCATGACACTCTGGGACAGATACCGGGAGAGTGCACATCACCTCAGCTTCATCAGTATCATTGCATTGTTGGCACACCCGCCTACGAGCCTGCAGATGGGACATTTGAGGCTGTATGAGACACAACACACACACGTGTGCATACACACTCATGTGGAAAGACAAAATCCCACAGAGTAGAAATGCACATATTAAATTCCCACACTTTAATATTCAGTAAATCCCATCAGCTTTTTTGAAATGAATTAAAGATATCAAAACCAAAGCAGATACTAAATTACTACGAAAATCCAAACCCTGGAGTTGAGGCTACACTCCTGTTTGTCTAAGTGTACAAATCTTGTTCCATTTTCCTTTCTGTGAAAAACTGAAATCTTGAAAGTCTTCCTGACCTGGTTCACATTGATGAAATTATAACTGAATCACTGTTCTGGTACCAGATCTCTGCAATACCCAGAAAGACCATGAAGACCTTTTTTTCGTGGCAAACCAAGGCTCATCACTGCAGAAGAAATAATGTGAAATAGTTTTTACTGTTTGACTCTTTTAAGGATGATTACCGTCAACCTAATGTGCAAGTGGGAGTATCAGAAATACACAGATTATACACATTTAAATCCTAACACAGGATGATATGAAAGTACCTACTATCACAGAGTTTGCCACTGACACAGTGTCTTTGAGATAATGTGACTGTAGCAACCAAGGACACCACAGCTACCATAGTACACAGTTTCATAGGAGAAGAAAATGGACATAAACAAAGCAAATGTGTGCTTTACTGCAAAGCTGAATGAACCATTGCTCAGAACATATACATGAAAATAATACAAATACAGTCAACATACCCTCCTAATATGGAGACCTCCCCAAATGCATTGCTAACCACCCATGACAGGAACTAAAAAAGGGCTTTCTGAGGTGGTTTGTGTAAGGGCTGTTAAACAGCTTATTTGCACCTTTATGCCTGGTAATTAGATGGCATAAATACCTAATAACTAAACACATACCTCTACACTCTTACAGGAATACTCTTGCCCCAACACTATATAGTACCCTTTGGAAACAGCTGCTTTTAATGGGACGGAAGGCAACACACAGCTGAGGTTTCTAGAAAAAAAAAAAAAAAGATGAAAACTTGGAAAAAAAAAATATTGTTTTCAGCTCACAATAGATGGATACTATTTGTGAAGTGGCAAAGTGAGAGTTAATCTAATTCCTAAAGCTCCTTATAAAATGACAGTTCTTAAAAGGGCTGTACCTACACTTATAGCTAATGATGCAAGGAAGTGGAGAATCAGGCCCACTTGACTCTAATCCTACTGAGTAAAATATATATTTGTACATTAATCAGAGTGTGCACAGAAATACCTATATAACAATACATAAGGAAATGAACGGATTAAGGCACAGAAAAGTCCAGATGCTGGATAAGATTTTGCGTCCTTATTTTTAGCAGTCAGCATCAGCAAGATTGTCTTTCAAAGGAAGGAGAGAAACTGACTTCACAAAGACACTTGTGTTTCAGGTCAGCGGTACTTAGGGAGTATTTCTGTTCCCAGATGGCTTCCTGAGTATATTTATAAGACGCAAAAAAAAGGACCTGCAAGTATTTCCGCACTCACTGCATTTTAATCTGGACAAGGGATTAAAGGGAGATTCTTCCCATTGCGTGTATAACTGTTGCTAACCCACTTCACATAACCGATGCCTGTCTGAGAAATTTCCATGCCAAAAGTACAGAAGATACGTGGCCCCTGAAGACCTACTAGAAGAGCTACAGAAAACTAGAGGACGTACACATACATCAGCACCAAGGATCAGACACAAGTTATTGCCAGTCTCTGTTACTTACTCCTGAAATTCTTTGCACAAGCAACAACAATGTACAATGATCTGATAAACAGTACTGCTTTTTTTCCTCTTTCAAGGTCAGTTCCAAGAAGCCCTTGCTAGAATCAGCTAATTAATTTTTGGCCTCTTTAACTACAGGGTATTTGAAGGCACATGTTATGAATCATTTTCAGTTGAGATATTAAAATCAGATTACAAGAGAAAAGCCTTGTAAATATTTGCCTTCAAATGAGGCTAAGAATAAATATATATTCAGTAATTCATCCATATTTAGCAGATATTAAAGAGACAAAGCATAGCTTTAAATTCACTTATCATTTTATACAAAGAGGGGAAATGTGAAACTTGGCTTGATTAGTTTGTTTCTTCCTATGCTTTGTAATACCTTATTAAAATTTGAACTTTGAAATTGATATTATCAGTCAAATAATGTCAGCAGAAATATTTAATCTGTGGTTAGAGCTTTATTAATAGAACTTTTATTTGAAGTGTTTTATGTCCAAAGAGAAAAAAATAATAAAAAGAAAGCCCAAAATGGACTTGGAAGGTTCATGTGACTAATTCCATTTTGAAACTTCATAACTTGCTGGTAAAGAAAACTTCCTAAATCTAGCTTCCCACATACATACTTCAGACTTACAAGACTACTGTGCTTTCACTGGGGAAACTGCTTCTTTTTGACTGGGACGTATTCAGGTCTTCATGCGACACAAGGTTCAACTGGCCTATCACACTAGGCAGAAAAAGACTGTTGTGTTCAGTGGGAAACACCTATAAAAAGTGTTTTCTCTTTTCCTCCCCTAATGATACCATTTTAACCACTGAAGAATGCCCATACAGTATAGAAGTGAAACAGGGAAATCATTGCTTCTTGCCTGCTTTAGACAAACAAGTAATGTTAAAGAATGAGACAAATTTGTAGACCTGTGATAGACCAAACCCAAAAATTAAATATAATTATTCTGGCAAAAATGGGGATGACATTTCAGAGCCTCCAAGGGTGACATTAGAAATAAAAATCACTTCAGAATTTCACTTATAGAGGAACTGCATTTATGGAAATCTGAGTGACTGTCATTCATAGTATTCCATTTTGTGCTATAGCAATGTCATTGGAAATAGATTTCAGTTTCCCTGTAAAGCATCTTTTCATCTCCACTGACACATGCACCAAATACTGCGGAATGCACCCTATAAAGAAATATATATGAGAGAGAAAATCAAGAAGTCTTGCTGTGCATTCTTATTTTTCCAGTAAATATTCTAGCTTTCAGCCCTGTCAGTTATGAATTTACAAGGATAGGATTTATCTTGAAAATAGCTGAAGGAGAGATATGGGGGGGGGAAGAAATGGAGACGGTGAGGGAGAAGGAAAGGAAAGGGGAGAAGAGAAAGGGGAAAGGGAGAATGGGAAATAGGAAAGGGAAAAGGGGAAAGAGAAAGGGAAAGTGAAAAGGAGAAAGGGCAAGAGGGAAAAGGGCAAGAGGGAAAAGGGAAAAGGGGAAAAGAAAAAGGAAAGGGAAAAGAAAAAGGAAAAGGAAAAGGAAAGGGAGAGAGAAAAGGAAAAGGAAAAGGAAAAGGAAAAGGAAAAGGAAAAGGAAAAGGAAAAGGAAAAGGAAAAGGAAAAGGAAAAGGAAAGGGAGAGAGAAAGGGAAAAGGAAAGAAAGTGAAAGTGAAAGGGAGAGGGAAGTGGGAAGGAAGAGGGAAAGGGAAAGGGGAAAGGGAAAAGGAAAGGGAAAGGAAAAGGGAAAGAGGAAAGGAAAGGGAAAGGGAAAGGGGAAGGGAGAGGGAAAGGGAAAGGGAAAGGGAAAGGGGAAGAGGGGAAAGGAAAAGGAAAAGGGGAAGAGAGGAACGAGAAAGTTCAAATTCAAATGAAAAGAGTCTTATAGAAAGTGGAAGCAAGGACAGGCGGCCTGGGAAGAGTACAGGGATGTTGTCCAGGAAGCTAGGGACCAGGTTAGGAAAGCTAAGGCCCAGTTAGAATTAAACTTGGCTAGAGATATTAAGGATAACAGGAAGGGATTCTACAGGTACATAGCAAATAAAAAACAGATTAGGGAGAACATAGGCCCCCTCAGGAAGCTCTCGGGTGAACTAGCCACACAGGATTTGGAGAAGGCTGAGGTTCTGAATGACTTCTTTGCCTCGGTCTTCTCTGGCAAAGGCTCTGACCACACCACCCAAGTCTTGTAAGGCAGAGGCAAGGACTGTGAGAATGAAGACCTTGGGCCCACTGTAGGAGAGGAATTGGTTTGAGACCATCTTGAAAATCTGAATGTGCACAAGTCCATGGGTCCTGATGAAATCCATCTGCGGGTCCTGAAGGAGCTGGCAAATGAAGTTGCTAAGCCACTGGTCATCATATTTGAGAAATCATGGCAGTCAGGTGAAGTTCCCGATGACTGGAAAAAGGGAAATATAACCCCCATTTTCAAGAAGGGGAAAATGGATGACCCAGGGAATTACAGACCAGTCAGTCTCACCTCTGTGCCTGGCAAAATCTTGGAGCAAATTCTCCTCGAAGGCATGCTAAGGCACATGAAAAACAACAAGGTGCTTGGTGACAGCCAGCATGGCTTCACTAAGGGGAAATCCTGTCTGACCAATTTGGTGGCCTTCTATGATGGGGCTACAGAACTGATGGACAGGGGCAGAGCAGTTGACAACATCTACCTGGATTTGTGTAAAGCATTCAACACTTTCCCACACAACATCCTTGTCTCTAAATTAGAGAGACATCAATTTGATGAATGGACCACTCAGTGGATAAAGAACTGGCTGGATGGCCGCACACAAAGAGTTGTGGTCAATGGCTCAATGTCCGGCTGGAGATCTGTAACGAGTGGTGTCCCTCAGGGATCTGTGCTGGGACCAGTCTTGTTTAACATCTTTGTTGGTGACATGGACAGTGGGATTGAGTACACCCTCAGCAAGTTTGCCAGTGACACCAAGCTGTGTGGTTCGGTTGATACGCTGGAGGGAAGGAATGCCATCCAGAGGGACCTTGACACGCTTGTGAGGTGGGCTGATGCCAACCTTTTGAAGTTTAACCATGACAAGTGCAAGGCTCTACACCTGGGTCGCAGCAATCCCAGACACAGCTACAGGTTGGGCAGAGAAGAGATTCAGAGCAGCCCTGCAGAGAAGGACTTGGGGATGCTGGTCGATGAGAAAATCAACATGAGCCAGCAGTGTGCGCTTGCAGCCCAGAAAGCCAACTGTATCCTGGGCTGCATCAAAAGGAGTGTGACCAGCAGGTCCAAGGAGGTGATCCTGCCCCTTTATTCTGCTCTCGTGAGACCTCACCTGGAGTATTGCATGCAGTTCTGGTGTCCTCAACATAAAAAGGACATGGAACTGTTGGAACAAGTCTAGAGGAGGGCCACGAGAATGATCAGGGGACTGGAGCACCTCCTGTATGAAGACAGGATGAGAAAGTTGGGACTGTTCAGCCTGGAGGGGAGAAGGCTGCATGGAGACCTCATAGCAGACTTCCAGTATCTGAAGGGGGCCTATAGGGATGCTGGGGATGCTTCATTAGGAACTGTAGTGATAGGACAAGGGGTAATGGGTTAAAACCTAAACAGGTGAAGTTTAGATTGGATATAAGGAGGAAATTCTTTCCTGTTAGGGTGGTGAGGCACTGCAATAGGTTGCCCAGGGAGGTTGTGAATGCTCCATCCCTGGCAGTGTTCAAGGCCAGGTTGGACGAGGCCTTGGGTGATATGGTTTAGAGCGAGGTGTCCCTGCCCATGGCAGAGGAGTTGGAACTTGATGATCTTAAGGTCCTTTCCAACCTGAACTATTCTATGATTCTAAGAGGGGAAAGGGAAAGTGAAAGGGAAAGGAAAAGGGAAAGTGAAAGGGAAAGGAAAAGGGAAAGGGAAAGGGAAAAGGAAAGGGGAAGGGGAAGAGGGGAAAGGGGAAGAAAGGAAAGGGAAAGGGGAAGAAAGGAAAGGGAAAAGGAAAAGGAAAGGAAAAGGGAAAGGGAGACGGAAAGGGAGAGGGAAAGGAAAAGGAAAGGGAGAGGGAGAAAGAAAGGGAAAATGAAAGGGAAAGAGAGCTAAGAGGGAAGGACAGATGGAAGGATGGACAGATGGAAGAATGGATGGATGGATGGATGGATGGATGGATGGATGGATGGATGGATGGATGGATGAAAGGAAGGAAGGAAAGAAAAGAAGGGGGGGAGGGAAGGAGGGGAGAAGGGAATGAGGAAGCAAGCAAAATGACAGGGTAAAGAAATAGAGATATTGAAAGAATTAAGAGAGAGAGAAAGGAGAAAGGAGAAATGTGTCCTACAATAAAGACATCAAGGTTTTTTGTGTATGTGAAGAAATAAAAATGTTGGTTTTACAGGAATCTGATTTTAGAAGTGTTCGATAACCTTAGACTCTTTTTAAAAATTGACTCTGTTACCTTGTTACCACCAAAAAATATCCCTTATGTAAGAGTAAAATAAGAGAATACTGCATGTAGTGAAAAAACCTCGTACTAATATACCAGACTTCCTTTTTATCACATATGCATAGGTCTGACTATTTGTTTCACACAAAAACTACAGGTCACAACTCTTAGGAACAAAGAAGGGAAAGATAATGCTTACCACTTTAGCATGGTTTTAGTCAAGCCAAAACCAGTATGAAGCCTAAAAACAAGAGATACCTGAAAAGATCTGACTATCAGACTTTGTTTTGACTAACAAAAAGCCTTTCAGGTCTCTACCTCCCTGCTGATTTGTGAATGCCTGGCTTTGATAATACTGCATGTTACCAGTAGAGGTTATGGCATTATCCACTGTGAGCAGTTCCTGAAGACAGGCACTAAAAAGAGAACTTTGAATTCTCTACTTAGCATTTTTCTTTCAGAATGAAATTTATGAAATGTGTTAGAAATCACTCTGTAGTAGCTGGGTGAAGCACACTGCTTTACTCCTGACAACCTGACTAAAACCACACAGCCACAATCGAAGCTTCTGTCCATAGCAAAGGGGGCTAAATAAATTACTTTCCCAGGACTATGAAAGTGAAAGGAGCTTTTTATAAGCATTGAATATTGAAAGACATGACAAAATCACTGAAGTTTGTAACACAGAAGGGTTTGCTCTGTTGTTGGTACTTTTTTGCAACCAGTCAGAAGGAAAATAAAACCTCTGTATTTAATGCTCTCTCTAGTGCTGCTCCTAAAAACAACAATGTCAAATGGGAGATTGTCAGAAGGAAACAAGAAATTTGGATCCCAAGTGTCACTGCTCTGCAGAGGAAATTCTTTCCCAAAGAGCAGCAGGAGCTTTTCAGAGTACTTCTTCAAATTAGCAACAACTTTAAAGGCGAGTGTTTCTTGATCATATCAGCACTTCTTGTATTTTCTCTCCAGCACCCCAGTATGCAATATTAATTTAATTTTTCCCTTGGGATGGAGGCATAAAATAGCATAAAAAGATGCAAAACAGGATACCATTTTTAGCAGAGGGGGCTTATTTATGCTGTTCTCCATAGCACTGCAATCTCCTTAAGAACCAGAGGGCACAGTTAGTTTAAAGGGGTTTGCGTGTGACAATGGCTCCAGTATGCACCCTTTGGGCAAGTCCATGGGATATAGCAACCACTTGGTATTATCAAGATGAAGTGGACATAGGCATCTCCCCTGAAAAAAGGTAGCTGTGGGCAGAATACCTGCTTTGTAGGGCACATAGGGCTGGCTGAAAATTGTTTCACACTGGTAGAGAAGCAGCAGCCCAGTCATGCTCCCAGCGTGAAAGTTACTTCCCTTTGCCTTTGCTGAGCTGCTGGTAGGAGCTGGAACAGGCACATTGAGGACATGGTGGGAGCTAGAGGTTTGGGAAACTGAACTGTGCAGAAGAGAGGTGGCTGCTCAGGAAGGGAGGGAGGAAGGTGACAGCTCACCAGGCTGAGACTTCTGAGCTGCTGAGGAGGAGCAGAAGAGGCTGAGAGTGTACTCTTCCAGTAGGCATGCCAAGCATATGATTGCTGCTGACAGGGAAAGAGCTTCAGTGAACAAGCACATCCTTTGTAATGCAAAGGAGCTGTTTCATTACGAACTGGTTGAGGAGCATAACTCCAGCTCCTTGGATGCAAGAAAAGGAGAGGCAGCATCCTGACCCATATGGCGTGACCCAGCTGCTGAGGCACCATGGCTGCACGAGCCAGAAAGCTGGTTCTCTGAAAACATAGCAGAGTCAGCTTCTGGGCTTTTATATTTAAACTTTTGAATTAAAGTGTGTGGCAGCTCCCAGGACTATATCCTGCAAGTTGCTCAGTGTGCAGTTACAGCTACAACCTTAGCATTTAAAACAGTACCTGAAATACACTTTAAGCAAGAAAGCAGCAAAGTCATTCACCTTGGCTTAAAGAAAAATACAGACTAGCTGTCATCTTGTTGGCATATAATACCACCTACATGGCCGCAGTGTGATTCTTGCCCTGACAAAACCCTGCAATACTCCGGTTGCAAATGTTGAGAAATCTTTAACCTTCCCAAGTGGACGTTTTTATAACCAGCTAAAAATATTTCTATCCAGCATCAGTTCTGCAATTTTCCCCTTTAATGAGGGAAACCAAAGCATAGGGCCCAACTTTTCTGCCACTTGCCTACCATATGAAAATGATGCTGGCATGTGCTTCGCACTGCCTTCCCCCATCACCCAGTGGGTGAATTTTGTAGCCTGCCTTGTTAGTGGCACAGCAGGTCGCCAAAAAGAAACTGAGTTGTTTGTACGAGATGAGATGTTGGGCTGCCAACTGTTATAAATCTTGTGCTACTTACAGCTTCGGCTTTTCTTCAAGCCTACTCCACCCCCTGCTGTGGTTTCGACTGTTGGAGCAACATTAGGAGGCACAACTGAAAGCAGTAATATTGGCATTTGTGGGGAAAATAAGAAAAAATGCAAGGAAGTGGCTAGACACAAATGTTTCATTGTAAGAACTGTATTCATAAGACCTGTAGCCGCAGAGATTTAGGTTCTGTGATGGGGGAAAGGGGATTTGCTCCCTGCAATATTTACCTGTAGCTGTACCCATTGCTACAGGCTTGTTTTGTAAGTGTAACTGCTTGTAGCCTCACACGTGCTTCCTCACTGTCATATCATATTAAATGAGCTATAATTGTAGTCTATTAGAGTGCAATAACCTAAAAGTGATAGTGCATGACAGCACCTGTCAACACGTCATGGAGGGCTGTATGGAATGCTGAATTACACCCATTTTATACCACATTAATGAGGCAGCTCATTCTTATCCAGTCATAAATAAACAGGTTTCCATTTCCTTATACACCATGAGAAGCATTTTTTTTTTTTCACTTTTGCACAGAGAGCCACAGAAGTGATGATAAGGTGATCTATTGCCTGAAAAAGAGTATCTGAGTGTGGTCATTAATGACAGTGATGATGTTATTTTTATCATTATTAATTGCTTTATGAATACATCTTAGGGTGACTTTTTTTTCCCAGTTTTCTGGAGAATAGAGAAACACATAAAGAAAAATAAGATTGGTTGTCCCTAATAAAGCTTTAATAGAAAATAAGTGAAATATCTGATTGCTTCAGCAACACCCAAAGGATGGACTGATACAGGAATAAACCTGCTCCCCTTAAGATCAATGGCTGTGCTGGAGTCTGGTTCTCCTTCATAAACTCTTTAAGTCAGGTTTGAAATGGGAATGGAAAGAGAAAAAAGGGAAATGACAATAGAGAGAGGAAAGACAGAGTATGAGAGGCTTTCAGCCAAATCAAAAGAAAAGCAAACGTATCAAAGCACATGCATAGTGCCCATTATTTTTCGTAACCTAACAATAAAGGTGTCTTCATTTCAAATAGCTGCTTAGGCTTCAGAGCCATAAATACCTGTCTGTACTCTTGTGCTGAGCCCATGTGTGGAGAGGTCAATACAGTCCCCCACAAGTGAAGATCTCTTCCCTGAGGCTGGCAGAGGCCCTGTACACCAAATATACCAGTCAGTGACACTGAGAGGCAGACATGGGGAAGGGTGATCATGTTTGACAATTTCTTTCCTTGTTCAAAGTTACTCAGCTAATGCAAGAAAGAAGTAATCCATTCAGGATTTTTTTTTTTTAAGTATGTATGAAGTATGATGTGCAGAAATACAGCACACATCTTAAAAGAGAGTACCAGTAAAGAGTAGATGGCATTCATAAGAGAGAAAATATTTTCAACATAAGGAAAATTAAGGGTGGGAAGGAACCAGCTACTAACCAAAATGACAAATAAATCCTGTTTCTTTGCCAGGCACTTCCCACAGGGCCCATGTAATGGGTATCTTTCAGGATCCCGGGAAATAGCATCTGCTCTGTCTTTGCTCTTTGAACTGTTCCTGGAAGAAGAGCAAGCCTGAAAGCACAGCCCACAGGAGGCATGCCAGCTTCTCCCTCATGAGTGGAAATGAGGGATCCGGCCTTTGGAACTGACACCCAGGCAGCCAGCCTGACTAGACTCTGATCTCGCCTGTCCATGCATCTACATGGGACCCCAGAGTAGTGCTCTGCACCCAGGGAAACCACCAGTTTGCTGCAGGAATGATGGCTTGTAAATCCAGTGCAAATCTGTGACACTTGTCAGTGCATATTCTGACAGAGCATGATATTTTATTCTGGTTTATTTCTCAGGACTGGTAATTGGTAATTTTACCAGTAGTGGTTTTGATGGACTGAAGAAGAGCTACTTGCTTCATTTGTCAAGCCTTATTTATTTATTTGCATATTACTTAAAGAAACCCCAAAACCTAAAGAATTGCTTCACTTGAACATTTTGTCTGTAAATCTTAGCTTTATAACAGAGACTTGGTTTAGAATTATGTCCTTTGTCTCCAACAGAAGTGAGATAAAAAATCTTAATTTAAAAATTAAATCATTTCCCTCAGAAGTTGTTTGCAACCCTTCTTTCAACAAATGTACTATCATTGTGTGAAAGCAAAGTGGAAGGATAGAGGGAACCAGGAGCATTAGGTACCAGACAAATAGATCAGGCCAAAATTGTTCCTGACTCCAGCTTAATGTGGCTAATAATTTTGACAGAAAAAAAAAGATTACTTAAAGAAAATGTTTTTCATATTTTCATAGTATTTCAACATTTTGTTCAAAAGTTATTATTTTTAAAATTCTCTAAATAAAAAAAGTGCTTAACGAGCATTTCAGTTCCCCCAACTAAATGAATCATTTGACTTCAACCCCAAGCCACTTTCTGAAACATTTTTTCATTTTGCCAAATAACCCAATAAAATTTTATGGTTCAAGTCAGACCAAAATGAATGGTTTTTTTTCTTCAGTTTGACCAATGAATGGAAAAATCAATTATTCATACAACCCTAATTCACAGAACTTTAAAATGGCTTGGAACTGTCTAATTGTGCATGTAGGTAGTTACTTACTGTGTGATCTTATTACTACTCTCTTAATACTTGTTCTTTCCCCTCCCAGCTGTTGTCCTTTAAGTCAAACCATAGGCTGTTACAGGCACTTTGCCTTCCTATATGTCTGAAATGTGTGTGTAAGGCAATTACCCCTATACCAGTAGTATGGAGGTGGCACAGAGCTGTGTCCATTACATGTCTATCAGCCCTCCCTAACACCCAGATGCCTTCCTGTCACTGTGAGTGACATTCTCAGAATGCAGTGCTCACGGACTTCTATTTTCTCCTGGAAGTAATGCAGTTTTACAGGCTAATCATTTGACCTTTCATACTGGGCCCATCCAGTGCTATGATAACTGGAGGCCAACTCACGTAAGGAAACACAACAGAAACCTTCCAAATTTCCATAGCACTAGGAGAGCTGTTTGGTTTCACAATTGGAAAGCAGATGAAAGAAGCAGCAAATGACAGAGAAGGTTGGAAGAGTTTCGTTCCTGCCTGCTCGCCAATGCTGGCAAAGGAAGAATAGATAAACGAATGAATGGCTTTTGGTGTAGGTATAATTACCAGATCATTCAAATACATCTTTATCTTTCACTCTCTTCCAGCTTTTTTGCTGTTTGGGTTGTTTGTTGGTTTTTTCTTTCTTTCCTTTTCAAAGAAACATGTGGTACTGTTTTCTGGTCTCTGCTTAAACTGGTATGAGTTTATTTCACTGGACTTACACCTCATTTTCACTGTGGTAGCAAAGCTTTCCTTGCAACCCAAGACCAACACTTTAAGTAAGATGAGATGCACTGTAAAAATGTTTGATTCCTTCTAAAAACCAAATGGATATTTCACCTTGACCTAGACAAATGGCAGATGCTGCCAAAAGCTCTCTGTAGCAAGCAGAGACAGAGGAAAAAGCAAAGTTTCACTCTTACAGTAGCCCCCAGATTACTCTTAGTGATTTGTAAATAACTTCTGTGTTGTTTCGGTTTTCCTTTAATGATTTTTAGTGTCCTCATAAAGTTTCACTGCAGCCCTCTTCACCCTTCTCTTAACAAGGCAGTTGTAAGAAATCTGCCTTCAAACATGATACACAGCCTGAAACATATGTTTCTTTCTGAAAGGGGACTCACTGGCAGCTTATAAAACAAGCCCCTTTCTATTTGTGAAGCATTTCCCACACATCTTCTCTACATAGAAGTCATAGCCCTCTGCCTCTGTGCATGATGGAAGCTGACCCAGAACCCATGCATGAGACAGCTGGATAGTGTTTCAGTGCATGGAAGGAACACTGGTGGGGATGACCATGAGCAGTTGGCATGAAGATTCTACAGAAATCCTGATGCTAGGCTTGAAAAGTTACCTTCCTCATCCTGTCCCCTGCCCTCCCCACTGTTACTTTTCAACTACATGGAGCTGGAACTTTGAACTGTGCAAAGAGCTATGATTGTAGATCTTCTTTGGGATCCTAGTTTACAAGGTAAGAGATGGCAAAGATAAGCAAAGAAAAACCATCACAAGTCCAGACCCCAAGTTCAAAAGAATACTCAGCATTTTTGGTGACAATCATTGCCTCCACAACCCTGGGTGCAGGCCATGATCTCACACAGAGCATGTGAGAAAGAATCAGTACTTCAGACAAGGACCACGAGGGACAACTCTGGAAGCAACATCTTACATCACTAGCAGAGAACTACACACCATTTTTTATGTAGAGAACATACTATGGAATAAATTGTACCTACTTATTTAACTGTACTTTGCAGTTCTATATTACTAGCTGTTGAGGGCAACTGGTGGCTTGGCAGTGTAGATGGTGTGGATTGCATACACAGCCTGAACCTGCTAATTGAGTACGAGCAAGTGTATACAGCTCAGCTGGTGGATGTCCCAGACCCTCCTGCACTGCTAGCAAAGGGTCTCAGGGTCTTCTGCTGGACACCCGGTGCAACTGTGTAGGTTACAGTAGCATCACCTCTGTCAGCTATGCATGGGGAATCACTTGCAAAGCACTTGCTCACTGCATGATGCCAAATTTGAGCCCTGATTTGCAAGGGCTGGATATGGAAGGAGGCTTTCTTCTCTTTGGCTTCATTTCTAAATGAATCTTTATCTGACACCCAAGTACCACCCACATTTGCCAGCTGACGCCCTGCTTCAGGCGCTGCTCCTGGTTTTGTAAATTCCAGGGAGACCCCAAGGACAACCAAGTGCAACAGTAGATAGATCTCGGGGCTTGGCTGGGGCTTTGATAGGTTTGCTGGGGTTTGTTGTTTTTTTTTTGCTACTCCTTCTTTATGCCAAATTAGGAATTTAGAATTCTGAATTTGAAATTTAGAAAGATCAGTGGAAACGATACAGACATGTATAACGCTTAACATCAATGTCAGCAACATCTGAGATCTCTATAAAAGAAGTTTGCAGATTAATTAGAATGGCTTACATCCAGCAAGTGCATTCAGAATAAACAAAAATTAGAGCATAGGGATCATTTTTTTTCCCCCTAATGGTAGCTTAAATAGGGAGAGGGGAGAATTTAATTACATCCACATAGTTCGAGTCTGTTTTAGAAGCACACTGCCAGAGCAGATGCTTGTGGTTGGTGGCCAAGGGGAGATGCCGCAGGCTAAGTTAGATGAGGTGCATGTTGTCCAACGTGACAGCGGGAAAAGGGAGGGACCTATATTAGGCCCCTGCCCAGAACCCCTCTTTTTGTGGTGCTGACTCATCATCAAGTACAGGAAAGCGTATGTGAAGCCTGACTGTCTTCATAGTTTATTTCCTATCTTTTGAACTCCTCTTCTTGCTGAAAGTATCATGGCTAAATCGCATTAGCTTTGATCTGAGCCTTTCCCAGCACCCCATAAAACACAGCTTTGCACACCAGGGAAAACAACATCAGTAAATGGGTGCATTTAAGGGCAGGGTTTTATGAACCCATCTGCCAAACATTTTTCCACAAGAGGAGAAATACACTATGAGTTTAAGCAGATGCCAGGTCTCGCTAAACTGTTCGTTGCCAGCAAAACATCAAGCCATACCCATGTTTGCCTGACCTGGTTCCTACATTTTGGAACTGAATCTGAAGAAATCACTGAGGTCCTGACTCTGAAGAAGCACTTTGGGGCATGAAGCCTGACAGGAGATGATGCTGAGGACACTGAAGTATTTTCTCTGTTCACCCCTGGGCCAGTCATGGTCCTCACCTGCAGCTTTCTGAGTTCCTCCTAGGAAGAAGGAGAGGGAAAGATGTATACCAGATTTATAATCAGTTGAGGGGATATCACATTCAGCCTTCCTGATCTCTGAAAAAGGCAGAGCAGAAGAACAGTCATTGCCACTGCATAAAACTGGTAAATGGCATGGGGAAAACATAAAGGTGCTGCACAAGAACATGGATAAGTAAATGTGACTCCACATTCATAGAATTCATAGAGTTATTTTAGTTGGAAGGGACATTTGGGGGTCATCTGGTCTGATCACCTTCTCAAGACTGACCTAGTTTTGATGTTAATAAATCAGTCTTACCATAGTGAGGGGTTTCAATCAGTCACAGAATCATAGAATCACAGAATGGCAAAAGTTGATCTCATGTAACAGCTATCAGCCTTTTTCTTCGTTGTTGTGACCAACCTCATAGAATCATAGAATGGTTAGGTTTGGAAAGGACCTTAAGATCATCAAGTTCCAACCCTCTGCCATGAGCTGGCCTTGAGCGCTGCCAGGGATGGAGCATTTACCACTTCTTTGGGCAACCTGTTCCAGCGTCTCATCATGCTAACTGTAATGAACTCCTTCCTTATATCTAATATAAACTTCCCCTGTTTAAGCTTAAGCCCATTACCTCCCATTCTATTAGTACGGTCCTGATGAAGAGTCCCTCTCCAGCACCCTTCAGGTATTGGAAGGCTGCAATGAGGTCTCTGTGCAGAATAGGCTTTCTAGAGCCCTGATAACACTCTGACACCCTCAGTCCCCTGGAACAGACAGAAGTTCCCTTGAGGAAGAACCAGGGAAGGACAAGTGTCCCAGGTGGTGTTCAAGTTGCCTTGTAGCACTCATCAAGCTTTAGCATTTGACTGGGCCCAAACCGTAAGAACTGGGCCCAACCCAGATTTCCCAGCAAGAGAGGCAATCCAAGCTAGGCCCAACGTTTGTGCAACCAGTGTGTTCAGAGCATGTGTAAGATGCTGAATTCCCCTCTGCCTCTCCATATAGGCTGTGCTTGCTGTAAGACATACTGCACAAGGGTATTCAGGGGTCAAAACACATGTGAATTATCTCCAGATGAGTGTCCTTCCCACTGTGTCCTATTTCCACCTTTCTTCTCTCTTCCGCTATTGCCCTTGCTGATGTATAAACTGCCAGAATTGCTTGGGAGAGGTGACCATTTAGCTTCCACCTTCTCGGGCTTCCAAACACCTCCCCGGCTGCAAACAAAAGGGCAGAGCACGGGCAAACCAAAAGGGCCTATGCCCTGGGAGAGACGTACTATTTGCACAGTCAAAAGCTCCTCCTGCACACCTAGGTGCCAGCAAAACCTGACCACCCAAATGTTTGTGCAAAGGGAATAAAAGGAGCAGGAACGTGATCAGATGGAGTCGCTAGCCAGCTTCAGCAAACATGGGCTCTAATTAATTTTTTCCTCCCATTGTTTACCCAGCTTTGTATGTAACTGAGAGCTGAACTGGGCTTATCAGTAATTACCAACAGTTCTGGAAAATTTACACGTTATTGTGCTGTGTTACTACACAAAGTAGTGATCCATAAGGATGGGTGTCTCTTTGTTCTTTGCTAGGCAATGTTTAAAGAAAGCCAGAAAACTCTTCTGACCCACTATTAGGGTTGTTGTGATGGAGAGGGAAAAGATGGGGAAAGCAGAGGGCGGCAGCACATCTGTTTCAGATCTAGTGATGAAAGTTTCCCAGACACAGTGTCATGCTACCTCGGTGGTGGTGGCAGTGTCAGAGGATGCTCTGCCTGCAGCCAAGCTCTTTTCCCGGCCCTGGAATTGCATTTTCCCATTCCATAGTGACACCTGCTGGGAAGAACTGAGCAGAGACTCTCCCGCTGCTCTGTTTGGCGAGGGGCTATGGAGTGCAAAACGAAGGGCCCACAGCAATCAGGCAGATTGATTCCCCTCCTTTCCTTGCAGATTGAGACAGGCTCTTATCAGAGGGAAAATGGATCTCTGCAGCATGATTAATGCTCAGAAATGCCCCGCGTGAGCAGCCCCTGAAAAGCAGTGGTGGAGCATAAACCAGGGGCCTGCAGGAGAGAGAAGGAGATCAGAGGGTTGTTTGGATGAAGAGGGCCAAATGTAGCCCATGTGGCAAGGAGGTGAAAGAAGGGGTGAATTTGTCCCCTTTGCAGAATCTGAAAGGACACATTACACTTGCTGTTTGCTGACAGTCTTTCTGCAGATATTGGCCACTGAAGGGAGGACAATACCCTGAGCCAGTACCTTTGTTCTGATTCGATATGGCCATTCTGATGGCAGCCCAAAGTGTGGCTTCCCTGTGCTTTCTATTCTCCTTTCCTCCTGAGGATTTCACTGCTCCTGCTCAGCATTTAGAACCTGTTATGCCTGGCATGTGGGCTGCAATGCATGCATGCAATAACCAGGGAAACTGAAAAATCTTGCCCTAACCTTGCACTTCCCTTTCCCCCACTCGAAGCTGAAGGGAAAAGACAACCTGGCAGAAAAAGTGCCAAAATGTTTTAGAAATAAATGACAGACACCAGAGTCATCACACATTTTCCTAGGCAGGATAGTAATTTCTGTAATGTATTTTTAACAGTGAGGAGTGATGGGAGGGAAGGCACTTAAACCTAATGCAAACGGAAGATTTGTCAGTTATGCAGTTTGTATAATGTCATACGTAGAAAATGTTATGAAAGTGGAAGGGATTACAGAAAGGAGAGACATTTCTAAAACTGGAGGCCTCATTTTAGGGCTTTAGCCCCCTCAGTCTTCCAGATCACTGGGAACGTTTTTCTTCAAGGAAGGGCAGAAGCCTATCTCAAAAACTGTGACAGCTCTCTAAGCTACATGTTACTTAAAAAACTTCACTCTCCTTCTCACTGCTACCTCTTCCAGTTTCTGCCAATTGCTGCTCCTCCTCATTTCAGCTCTTCAATCATCCCCAACCACATTAACCACAGAGGGTCAGTTTCCAAGTCCTTCCCAGCTGTTTTCTTCCCTGCATCAAGGCAACAGCAGCTTCTGTGACCAAAAACCTTATCTAATCCGAAGGCTTCCTGCTGGTTTGGTTTTGGTTCCAGCCTCGGCTTGAAGGTGTTGGAAACAGGAGCATTTGACCGGCTGATGAACAGTGACAGCATCAGTTATAAGCATGTCTGGAAATTCTTCACAGCAGTCGTTCGATAGGGTTAATTGTGCTGACCTCATTTAAAAAGCACTTCGAGATCTTATGAATGAATATAAGTGTTTTTAAAAACCCCTCTATTATAGTTATTAATATGTATTACTCTCACGGCTAGTTATTTAAGCAAGAAATTATTGAAGCACCCGTTTATAGCAAGAAGTAGAGCAGCACTGCAGGAACAGGAGTCTGGTAGCCTATAAAGAGCTTTTAGCACAACATCTAGGGCTGTCCTGGCCCAGAAATGGCCTTTGTTGTTATTAAAGTAACGCAAGACTCCTGTGAAGGGTGAAACGTGCTGAAGCGTATTAACCTCAACTCTTGCGAAGGCCGACAGCCTTGAAACCCCCCAAAATAAACAGGGAGGTCGAGATACCTTTAGATGGATAAACCTGAGCCAACAGCAAATGCTTCACCACGGGGAGAGAAAAGCCAGATTCTCATTAGCGCTAGCAAGCCGCTTGCTCTGGAAGGAGCTCCCGGCAGATCTACTTTCGAGGGGAAATGAAGCCCCCCGGTGGCAGCCGAGCGCCTTGCAGCAGCCCTCTACGTCCCCGCTCCGGTCCCGCAGAGCTCCCTGGCTCCTGCGCTTCTGCCCAGCTGCCCCGCAGCCCTGCTGGGAAGTCCGCGATGGGTGCAGCAGCCCAGCCGGCCCCTCGGTGCGGGGCAGACCGCGCCACAGTAACACACCCCTGCCCAAGAATCCAAGCCAGGCTGAACCGGGCTTTGAGCAACCTGGTTTAGCGGGAGGTGTCCCTGTCCATCGATGGGGGGCTAGAAATAGATGATCCTAAAGGTCCTTTCCAACCCAAACCATCCTGTGATTATATGACCCCCTCTGCAAAAGTTTTGTCCTCACAGTCTTCTTCCTTCAGCCCACTTTTATGCGTCACTGAGTGAGAATAAACAGCAGTAGGCTGACAGATGTAAGCATCAGCTGAGGGAATTTCCATCCTTGTAACATACGGGTTGCAGCTTGCACAGGGGTGACATGGCTATTACTTGTGTACCCTGTTAAACTGAACAGCAAATATAAATCTCTGTAACTATGATGCAGGTTGCAGCTCTTCTTTCACGGAGAAAGAAGTTGACGAGCATCCATGTCTTGTGAGGTGAGATTGGTTTTGCCAATTCTGTCTTAATGCTGGAAGAACAGGTAGATCAGAAGCTCATGTAGCACAAGTGTCCTTTTCAGACTTAAAACCACACCTTCAGCATTCTTCATTCAGTAGAATCCAGGTTCACTGAAAAGCTGGCATGGGCAAAATGGTTTTTGTTAAATCATTCTCTCTCAGGGCCCTCTCTTTTTCTATTATTGAGCAGTTTCTTAGGTACTCTTACATCTAAAGGTATCCCTGTATCTAGACATACAGGTGATAACTGAAATGGCAGTGTGTTTGTGCTGGAATAAGGATCTGACCAAATAACCCAAGCATATGACTGATCAAAGAGTTTCAGATATCAAGATGTAGGGCATTAGCTTCTAACTGGGGCTTTTTCTTTGGTCTCTCTAGTTCATGAATTTCCTCCTATTCTGAGTGCAGAAGCTCCTTATTAAATTAAAGATCCCATGGCTGATTCATGCAGAGCCTTTAAGGGATGTGCTCATTTCACTACTGCAGCAGCAAAGATATGGGCCCAGATTACCAAGGTCATCTGAAGGTGATTTCATAGTCATTGAAATATGCATAGAATTTGTTGGGGTTCTTTTCTTCAGGGAAAAAAGTCAGATATACTTTTGTATAGCAATTAATAATTGGAATATAATTACTTAATATTCCCATACATCTGAATTACCAAGTAATGTTTCTTACTGCAGAAAGGTTACCCAAATATTTTCCTACTGGGTGAATCACAGCTTAAGACTTGTAAAACAGTCTTATGTACTAGAACCAGCTGTCACCACCCCGTCTTTGAGTGTGTACGTCATTGCCTTGTGACAGATTTCTACGTGACTGTTTGCGCAATAAGGTACTACTAGGTTTTCATCAGGACTATTAAAACTAAGCTGACAGGAGTTAGGGATTTCTTTTATTTTATTTTTTTTTTTCAGGCTAGAGCTTTTTTTTCTGATGGCAACTAGAAGCAAGTGCCTCCTGTGGACTGCATTCTCTGTAGATACTGAGTTAGTAGCCTATCATCAGAAACATCTTCCAAGGGAATATGAAGCTCTTGCACAGCTTCTATACAGTACTGTACAGATTCAGCAGAGGATCCACAGCCTATACTATATACCACGTTCTTGTCTGAATCCCACCAGGCTCATTTCTTCAGACACATCTAACATTTGGGAATCCCACAAATTAATGGTGTATTGGGCAACTTCAACAGCAAAACAAGCATTTGAAGCTGCAGTGATTCAACCACAGTACTGGCAGTCTGGGCCTTGTTTCTGTGGGAAAGGTAGAGAGTATAGTTAGAATCATAGAATAGTTAGGGTTGGAAAGGACCTTAAGATCATCAAGTTCCAACCCCCCTGCCATGGGCAGGGACACCTTGCTCTAAACCATATCACCCAAGGCCTCGCCCAACCTGGCCTTGAACACTGCCAGGGATGGAGCATTCACAACCTCCCTGGGCAACCTATTCCAGTGCCTCACCACCCTAACAGGAAAGAATTTCCTCCTTGTATCCAATCTAAACTTCCCCTGTTTAAGTTTTAACCCATTACCCCTTGTCCTATCACTACAGTCCTAATGAAGAGTCCATCCCCAGCATCCTTATAGGCCCCCTTCAGATACTGGAGCTATGAGGTCTCCACGCAGCCTTCTCTTCTGCAGGCTGAACAGCCCCAACTTTCTCAACCTATCTTCATATGGGAGGTGCTCCAGTCCCCTGATCATCCTCATGGCCCTCTGGACTTGTTCCAACAGTTCCATGTCCTTTTTATGTTATGTTCAGGTTACAGTTCCTCCTCTCTCTTTGACTGTCTTGATACCACAGCATAGTCGCCATCAGCTGACAGTACTCAAGCTAACTTTTTAGAGCTAGTTGGTACGACCATGCTACCTTGATACATAGACGTCTCTGGAGACTGCATTTATGCTGTATCCTCCCATGCCTGGACCCTGGTGTGGGTCCTGGAGCAGCTCACATAGCTGTGGAGGCTCATCTCGGCACCAAGTGCGCAACATGGCAGCACCACACTGGTGCCTTGAAGCATGTGGTGCTCCAAGGGAGCCTTAACATTTCTTTCCCTAAAGCCTGCTCCTTGAGGAAGATTGTAAAGGTGCTATTGTATTGGATTATGTGATCTATGTGCCAAAGAAAAAAGTTATGTTATAAACTTAGCATTAGTCCTGGAATATATAGATATGCTGTTCATACTGCGTTGACTAGCAAGTTGCTATTTAAAGGTCAAGGCAAAGCTTTAAACCCTGAAAAGGTTTTGATGTAATTGCTGGACTTGGGGGGGACAGGGACAATGACACGACACAGACAGGACTTCAGAAAAAAGAAGTGAAAGAAGGATTACATACAAAACTTCAGTTTCCTAATCAATACCCACCAGAACTTCTGGGTAAGCACTATCCTATATTTCCTATTTATGATCACTGGTCATCTCAGCACCTCGATTTAAGATATCTATCAGGATTAAAAATGACCTGCATATGAGATCAGGCACTTTATTCACTATGGAAGATTCTCCTATTCTCCATTAATAAAAAAATTCAATTCCCTGCAGGGTATTTATTGGTTAAGCCTTCCTGGGAGTCGCTTGTCTTGACTTTGTTCAATGTTTTGTAAAATTCAAGATTAGGCTTATCATATGAAGAGCAGGATTCAAATCTATTTCAAATCTCATAATGGCATCCTCTCCTGCTATAAAATCTCACCCTGGACTGAATATGGGAAGACAAAATTAGTCCTTTTCAAGAAGCAATCATCAAAGATCAATGACCATCAAAGTGTTTTACTCGGGGGAAAAAAGAAAGAGGCCAAATTTCAAGATAGCGCAGACTGTCAATGAGACTGGAGTGCTTGGAGCTGGTGGAATTTTTTAAGTCATTCACAAATACTATATCTACCCTTGACAGGTCATTTCATTCTATTTAGCACTTTTTATTCTCTGTGGTTTATAAGCTCTTAAGCAAATGTAAGAGGGAGGAAAAGCTAACGCATCTGATAATACACTATATCAGGCTGACAACCTAACTAAATTTCCCCTGAGCTGCTAGCAAAATGCTGTTCCAAAAACTAATAATGCATACAAAAAAAAAAAAAAAGAGAGAAAAGTGGAAAAAAGGGATCATAGAGATCATGCCGTCACATTTAATTTCGGAGAACAAAACCTGAAGCTGATTTCTCTTTAGATCAGTTGTATACCAGTTGGAACATGGGTGCCTAGCACTGCGACAGAGTAATATGATCTGAGCTTTAAATAGCTGCCAAATAACCATGTGGTGGCTGGCAGCATTAAACGTGTTGCAATGAGAATGATCTGTTTCAAAGTAAAGCCACATAACAGAGTCAATATGATGTGGTACAGAAAAGGAGGGGGGAACATTTTTCATTATCTTTCTGGGTTTCTTTCTGTTTAAAAAGTGTTTCCATCTTAAAGATGCATTAGTTTAAGGTTTTTTTCTTAACCATTTTAAAACCTGAATAACGTGCAGGTCATTTCAGAGAACATCTCCTTGGGCACCCAGGCACAAGGTGGAGGGGGACAGTGTGCCAAATGTGAAGCACCACCACTGAAACCATTCCCTTGCTGTAACCCAGTTGAGGGTGGCTGTCTCCCGCTGTGAAAAGCACCTTCCCTGTCCAAAGGCTCCCTTTAGTTTGCACCAAATACATGCTTGGCAGTTTTTCGGAACAGATAGGAACAGATCTACAGCAAGTAACATGGGGTGACTTCTGCTCCTGGCCCTCCCCTTATGCTCACAGCAAAATGTGGAGTCTTGCAGCACCCCGTGAGACCCCTCTGGTCTCTTTGGGATCTAGGGAAAAATCAGGTGCAGAGTTTGGGAATGTCAGATACAGGAGATGCTGCCAGCCCTCCATTCCTTCTTACCTTCATGACAAATGGTTCTCCTGATCCCTATTGTCAACATGTCTCCTGTGCAGATGAGTCACACTGTGGACTGGAAAGATAGACCAGTCAAAACTGGTATTGTGAGTAAGAGACATGGAGGGAAATGCAGTACTGTAAATACTTGTGATTCTTCATCCCTTCTGTCACTTTTGATTATAGATGACCAACTTCTGTTTTCAATTTCAGTGTCTCCACCAAAAGCAGCAGTAGCAATCCAGACTTACTTTAAGTTAACACAGCAGAATTTAACGTGAACATACTTTATCTAGTCTTCACTGCTGGGAAATCACACTGCTGAAAGGACAGGCAGGAATAGGAGAGCCAGGGGAAAACCCAGCTGCTGCATCAGAAGGTAAATAGCTCATTTACGAGGTTAAATATGACTTCTTAAAAAAGATACTGAGCACAACATACTTTGTAGCAAGTTAGGATTTTGCCGTAATGGAGACAGCAATACAGACCCTACTTAACAATTGACCTACTAGCAGTTTACTAGCACCCTATAGAGTACAGTTTCAGTTGCAACAGCTAGGCACCCTCCAGAGAAATAAAGTAGGCTTTATTTTGCATTTCCTCAAAGGAGAACATTGCTTTACCGCAATAATGTAAGTGTCAATGAACAGCCACATATTTCATGAAGCTCATTTCCAGTGAAAAGTCCATCTGCCACTCCAGTCAGTAACAAGGATAAACTAGGGGTAAATCCTTCTCTGACTGCTTTTGTCCGCAGTTGCCTTTGCCATGTTGTGTCAGCGCATCCCCCAGGAATGCACAACAGCTGCACAGCGGGCTGGCAGAGGCATCAGAGGGACACTCACCCTCCTTTCTCACCTCCATCCCCTTGTTTTCTCACTGCCTCCTTTGTTGGTAGTCACAGTCCTTCCTGTGTTTGCACTGGACAAGCAGACAAATGTCAGATTGGAAGTAATCAGAAAATGCTTCTCACCTACTTGTTTCTTACCATCATTTTTCCACACGTATTACTTAAAAAATAAATTAAAAAAACCTTTTTTTTTCCAGTATGACCGCAGGCTATTAAGTGGCCAGGCAATTTAAAAAGAAGACCCCAATCAACCAAAAACAAGCTCAAAAAGCCCACAGATTTGTGAGGAACATGTTTTTTTTACCAATTTCACAGAATATTTTGATTACAGTATTTAATCCCTTTACAATCTTTTATTCAGCTGTAATCATGAAAATCCCTGCATCGCCACCAAGGATTTGCTAGACAAAAGCATATCTGGAAGAATGCCACGGAGTGAGTCTCCTTAGATGGTCTGCTTTCCTCAAGTTCTTACAAACCCATTCTCCTGCACATAGTTCAGAAGAACAGAGATAGACTGTGCTTTTAGGTAATATCATGCCTTCCCACCACCCTCAACACCATTCCCTGGTCTGCAGCAGCTACTTACTATGCGTCGTGTGTTTTGGAGGGAACAAGCAACCTGTCCCAGCTCTTTCAGAAGGAATCTGACTCTTAGTTCTGCTATTAGAAGGTGGCATCCAATTGAGGCAAACTGATGAAGCTACAGACTATTACCAAGACTCTAAGTTTGAGTAAAGAATTGAGTATTCAAGCAATTTCTACTGACACCAGAAAGGTCTCCTGAAGTTTCTTCTCAAAACACCTTGGATCTTCAATGGCCATTACATCCACAGCCTGGCCCGAAGAGTTCTCTCCAAGACAGGCTGCCTTGCACACAAGAGTGTAACTAATTTAGCTGCATAATGGAGAGAGTTCTAAAGATGCACATGGGCTGAATTAAAGTCTCCACAGGAGCCTTTGGCTCATTCCTTGCAGAGTTTATTAGTTGCTGCTGCACACATGGTTAGGTTTGCTGGAAGAAGTCCAGCTCTGAGGCACCTCTCAATTCCTTCAGCTTCTAAAAGTTGCAAGAAACTGGCTCTGTGTTGCCCCCTCTAAGCTCTTGAGGAGAAGGACTCTCCCCTGCAGAAAAGCAGACAGGGTTTGGGAAGGGCACCTAGTCAAATAACTCTTGATTATTGAATTTACCTCCACAATTACCAGTGAGTATCCTAGACTGTAAAGAGGGTAAATACCAACAGATTGTATTATTTGAGAAACAGTATGTGATTGTGTAATTAAGGGCAGGAATATAATACCATATGCACAAGGGTCAGGGTTAATTTCAGCATTTCCTGAGTAACCAACGGCATTATGGTGTAAGCCTAATGTTCTCCGGATGGCTATCATTTATATGGAGTTCATATATATGCTTATGAATATTTGGTTAAAATTCACCCATCATACTCTTTGACACAGTAATTAAAAACACCATGTTAGCTGCCAATAAAAATATTTTTTTTGATTTGGTAATTATTCCAGATCTCATAGTCCCAGCTCGCCTACCCCCTGCCCTTGTTGTCTTCCTGTTCTAAAATGTATAAAGCTAATCTTGATGATGGAAAACTAAATAAGTAGCAGGGAAGGCTGGAAAGTTTCCAGTCACAAAAACTCCCAAAATGGAAGCAACATCCAATCTGGCCCACCACATCTTCTAGGTGGGTACTCCTTTCCTGCCTTTTAGTGATGCTTTCAGTATTCATAACAGCTGTGGAATTAAGCATTATGAACAAGAAGAAACCAACATGCAGTCTTTACTTTTCCCCATCAGTCCTAAACTATTCCTCATTGAGTTACAAAGTGAAAACCAACAGACTTTCAGATGGATTTAATTTCAACTTGGGCCCAATGCCAGACAGTTTCCCCATTGTTAAACCCCCACCCCATCTTTTTCATGACATGCATACAGTCCCATCCTTACCCCATCTTCCAAATATATGTGCACATAGATATACACAGAGAACCAGCCACTCCTACAATCAATACAGAACCAAATCCATCTCCTCTGCTAGGCTCACTGCTTTCCCTGGGATGACTAGTAGATGAGTTGGATTTGGTCTTCAATGTGGATTTTTAATATCTGGGAAAATGAAGGCTACATGAAATATACATTTTCATGTCCTAGATATTGTCTTCATAATAAACCTTTTTTAATAAAAAAGTAATTTTACACAACCAGGAAAATGTTTGTGAAGAAGACGACTATTCCAGACAAAAATAAAAGGGTTAAAACTTGGTTAAAATATTAATGTTATAATGCAAAGTACAATTTTGGCATAACTTTAGCTAGTGATTTAACTACGGCATTTTGGCTTATAGAATCATGCAAAATACGTGGATTTCAGAACACAGAAGTATACAGCTTTCAAATGCATACAGAAAAGAGAAACGTGTAATGGAAGCAGTCAGGCTTCTACATGTACAGACTAGCACCAGGTCGCTGTTCACGACAATTGTCTTCTCTCTCGTCATCTTTGCACGGATGCTGTACGAACAACTGCACTCTATTTTTATAAAGTGCAGACATGTTTGCTTATACTAAAGCTAAGGCAAGAAGTGGAAAAGAGAAGAGAGGGCAGATTGAATTACTGTGTGTGAATGTTTGTTGTCTCCTCTACCTTGTACAATTTTCCACAAGTAGAAGCACAAAATAAATGTTAAAAGATGTATAAAATGCTGATTTGGCCCACTTCATGTTGGGCTTTAGGTTGCAGAAAATTTTTGCCTTTCTCTAGTTGCAAAACTGCAAATATGTTGCTAATAGTACAATATGGAGAACCACAAGTGTACTTACTAAAGAATTAAAAACAACTAGTTGAGGCTAAAGGTGGTTTCCTCCTGTAATGAGTTTTGTGTCCTTTACTCTTAAATAAGTAACAGAAGAACTTCCAGAACTCTGCGGAAAAACTTCCAAAAGTCTGCCTGCACACTTAGGGTTGCCATAAAGGTAATGTATAAAATTGTGTTCCAGTTTACAATTGTGATGAAGCTTCACTAGGATTCCTTTCCTACTGTATTGCCTTAAGCAGTGTACATCTAGTCTGAGTGTAAATAAATGGAACGCCCTACCAACAAAAACAGCATCCCTGCTAATAAAGCAAAAAATACTCCTATAGGAGCCAGCATAAAAGACCAGCCATAATGCACATAAACAGCAAAGTCTGGGCAATCCATTTTTTTCATGTCTTTGTAGCTTTCCAGATCAGCCATCGCCTGGACCCAGATGACATACATCATGACTACCAGCGAAAAAAAGACACCTGGAAAAGAAACACCAGGTTTTAACAACAGAGTGTGAGACAAATGCTGGGTGCATTCACTGTAATACTTAGAAATCTGTCAGTACTTCAGGTCCCATCTGCAAGACACAGTCACCCACCACCCAGGTGTTTTTTTGCCTTGGCTTCCTCTAACAAGCCCTATCTCAATCTTGCTTCTGATTTGCACTGAAAGGCATACTCCCATAATAAAGGATTTATCTGACTTTGGTAGGCAGACTGAAACCCAGGTGTGTTTAGGGACGAAATTCAGGCAGGTATTTACTGTTCTGAATTCAGGAGCCAAGGGAGGATGGAACAGGATGACCTGGAAAAAATACCTACTTTTATTTTCCGTTTTCCAAACTCTGACATTGTTTCTATTGCAGTTTTTTGGATGATATGAAAAGGGGGAAAGGGCAGAAAAAACATTCTATCATCTTCACCTATCTACATTTGCTACTTTTTTCTTATGAAAAGGGCTTTGTTTGGAACGTACTACCTTCAGTGTATTTTACTCAAATATTTAATTGAAGATCCTCCACATTAGAAAAGAAGTTCCCGTTGTAGTAACAAAACCAACAATAACAAAATAATAGGTATGAAGCAAGCTACTAGTATTAGCCTCAGATTGGATACAACAGTTTCCTGGAATTAATCCACCACATAATTCACAGCCTTTTCCCAACCTCTCCTCTGAAAGGCCTTTGGTTTGTTTATACATGATAGTAATAGGAGCACATGTCCTTACAAACTTTGTTAATCTTTCTGTTACTACACACCAGAAGGAGATATAAGAAGAAAGTACTTTCCAGAGTATCAGTTGCATTCCTAATATTTCATTTCTCTTTAGAGGAATGTGGACACTTGAGAAATGCAAGCCTGCAGCACAGATGCTCCAGCAGAAGGTCTGCTAGAAGACTGAGGGCACAAGTCTGAATATTTTGCGTGCTCCATCCTGTACCCACTTGCCCCCTTAGGTCCAGCTGTCACAGCACAGTTGCAGCGGCAAAACCATCTATGCCAATATTAAAATATTTGAAGGACACCACCCCATCATTTTTTTACCCAAGGATGCTTACATGCCTCATTAGAACCATAAACCATTGCATACTTCTGGGAACAGTTCTTGCGAAACCTGAGTCTACAGGCTGTAAAGCTGCAGAGCAGAAGTCAAAGGTATTTGTGGTCTCTTCCCCACCCTGCTAAATATTTGCAGTGCAGCCATGAACAAATGTGACACTTGTGGCAAAATCCACAAGTGTACTTTGTAAGCACCCATGGACTAGCATTTGCTTCCATCTGTCCTGTGAATCTTTCATTGTTACCTTTCTCCATCCCCACCTTGAGATGCTGCTTCACCACCTTCTTTGCCTGCCCTTCCAGTGATCTGCTGGTGTTCTTGTTAGCGCTTTATGGTCAAAATGAAATAGCTTTACATTGTGGACATCCTGAACATCTGACAGATGAGAGCTCACAGCTCAGTCCTAGTGAACACGACCTTTTGAAGCCTACCAAAACATGAGCTGAAGTAGTTAACCTAAGGCATAATCAAAATGTGACTGAAAATCCCAAAGGATCTACAACTTTTATGAGGCTGAAAGAAAGTGGAAAAACGAAATAAAGGAGGCATACACATTTCCTGTCTATGAAATATACTGTCAGGATTACATTTTTTGCTAGGGCTCAAATTCCTAACAAAGTCTGAAAAAACCCAACACTCAGCTCTAAAAGGCATAAATTAATTTAGAAAGTATTTTACCTAAGTAAAATTCAATTTTGATGTAATTTAATACTGTACTTGTGTTAAACATAAAACCAGTGAAACAATCAGAGAAAAGGATCACCTTAGGGCCAGACATGAAGACTGAGAAATTAAATTGAAGGCACTCCAAATATAAGTCAAATTGAGAGGAAGATTCCTATAACAGAACATCTAATGATAACAGGTAATGAAGGCAACATAGGAAAATTAGAAGCAAACAGAGCTAGTAAATTTTGATGCAAAAAGATTCAGGGCCAAATTTATAAACAGAGTCATTAGAAAAACAGAGTTTGTCCAATGTTTCAAAAGGTCAAAAACAGAAAAAAAATTATAGCCCAAAGATTTTGAAATATACATTAATAATATGACAAAATCCATATGAATATTGGAATTTACCTCTTCAGGTGCTGTGTCGTTTTCAAATATCTGTAGTCTTCTATTTATTCTTGAGGCAAACTTATTCCAAAACAATAATTACAAAAAGTGATGATGCATATTCCCTTACTATGGTACTAGGGAACTATAACTGAGCTTTGCACATCCGACATGACCTCTGGCACCCTAGGCAGGCACAACACTAAATAGCTCAGTTAGTCAGAAACATCTGCCATGAAAACAAGAATCTGTTAAGAGTGCTTAAATCTCAGAATGGGCACCCCTTGCTCTTTGGGCAGTATGAAACAATAGCTAGCTGGTTAAAACAGAGGCAGCACTATGTAGGTACAAAATAGCAAGGAAGTGCTGCCAGTGGTAAAGCGACTTCAGGGAAGCTAAAATCCATCGGGTGATTTCACAGCAAGCTGCTAATACCTGTGTGTGGCAAACTATTGGGTATGGAAATTTGCTGAAGAAATGTATGTCAAGCAGAGATAAATGTCAGTTTTTAAAAGAGAAGAAAAGGAAAGGGACAATATGTAAACCCTCTTATTTAATTAAAGCACTAAAGGAGTATTTAAGGGTTCTCAGTATCTGTTAATGGAAGCTAATTAGTAGGTATATTGCCTAGTGTGTTCAAGAAACATCTTGAACACCAATATCAGGCTAAGAAAAAACTGACCATGTCCTATTACCTCCAACAGCATTTCTTTCATCAGTGCCCCTTTTGTCTGATTTTCAGAGTCGTAATTTCATAGGAGTTAAGCACTTAGGAGCATCCTGAATATACATTTATTCTGGGAAATCTGCTCCTGCAATTTTGCACTATCTATTTTGAATGTTACGAACTCGCATAGCCAAGCTCTAGGGCAAAATTACCGAGACTGAAAAAAAAAAATAAAAATCCATAATTTCATGAAGCAAATATTTTTAGGAACAATGTGCTATGACGTATTTCTACACTTTTGGCATTTAGACCTTTTACACAGTGTGCTGGTGTCCATTTGCCCTTGTCTTTTAGTGAATATAAAATAAAACAGCAGTTGCATGAATCAGGAATGATGAGAGAAATTATTCCTAGAACATGAAATATGTCTGAGAGAGATTAAGACAAATAAATACTTCCCTCCTCCTCCTTTTTTTCTCCTTTATGTCATTTTGCATTTTTTTTAAGAACACACATGTTTGATACACAGCTCTGTGCAGTGTGATAAGACACGGACTTCTCTGAGGTCACTCTTTCTGTCTTTTGCATTCATTCTTTTGAATTTCTTTCAAACAAACACTTGTGCATATTGCAGAGAAGAATACAGAACCTTTAGAAACGTCTATGAATTCAAGAAGCAGTTTGCTGGCCTTTAGTACTTATTCTTCCCACGTAGAAATGCCTTTCACTTGTCAATGGTGAATGGCTGTTTATGGCATGAATCTTTTACTATGCAGACACGAAGACAACAGGTGCTGTAAAGAATGATGTGAGCCTTTTACTTGTGCCTAGAAGTTTAGAACTTTTTATCTCACTTGAGGAAAACTTGTGTGTGTGCATATATATATATTTTCTTTTTCAGTTGCATTTTTATGTCCTTTTGCTTATTACAGATTCTGACACCTACCTTGGCCTCTTGTGACCTTTATCTAAAAAGTAGGGTTGACATTCCACTCTGAAGTACATGCAGAAGATCCCACTTAAGTGTTATGGGAGTTGGCACATATCTCTGAAGACAGATTTTTGTCCTTATCTAGGAGTTAGAATTAAAATATCAGCTTTTTCACTCTTTTGGCAGGAAGCAGAAGTCACACTGGTACTTCTAATCTTGCTTCTTCATGAGGGTGCGATTCTGTAAGGCTCTGTGCACATCCTGGGGGCTTGACTGTTTGACATCAGTACAACAGGGCAGTTTTCACCACTAGCCAGGCCCAAGGTAATTATGGACTTTACTGAAGGCTGTCTTAAGTTATTATTTTAGGACAGCTTTCCCTTCATTTCCTATGACCTTTGAAGCAACTATAAGGCTTCTTACAGTTTGCATTACTTTAGCTGCTCTTGGTCCATCTGATATTGTAGACATGGAGGTGAGGCTGCAAACACAGCACTCAAGTCACTGACTATAATATTTTTGAACTGATATGCTCTTTCCCTCACAGGTGTAGCACCTGCAGTTTTATCTGCAGCCTCAGGGAGATAATGTGGCTACAAAGCTTAACAGAGGAAGTTGCTAGTCAATAAGCTGCCACAAACACCAATAACTGTGTATGCCTCTCCATTTGTACTCCATTGAGTTCAGCTGCAGCACTCAACAAGAGAAGTGGGCAGCCTTTCTTAAAGATCGGAATGAAGAAAAGGTAGGTGTGTGACTCTGCCACAGATCAGACATCATAATTGCTCTGTGGGTAGGTTTGCTGCTATTCTGAACCCCAGATATGTGATGCTGTGGAGAGGCTTCTGAGGTCTCTTTGGCCATTGGAGACCCTTTGTGGTTCCATGTGGGCACCAGTGAAGCTGGCAGAGAGACCTTGAGTGAGTAACTGCAGGGCTCTAAGGGTTATAGACAAGGGTATGAGGCTCTGGTGATGATGGTCTCAAACCTGCTGCCCAAACAATAAAAACTATACAAATGTTGGTTTACACTCTGCATCAGCTCCTAGCTTTGTAGCTAGTCTTGCAAGCAGGACTTGGGCTTCTGTGACCGTAAGACTTTCTCTGAGATTTGAGGATTGCTGGAGAGAGGTGAGATCCATCAGACAAGGTGGGAAAAGAACAGTAAGTTCAGTAACCCTGAGAAAAGATGAAAGCAAGGACCGTCAGCAGACAGATATTAAAGCCTCCAGATAAGCAGGGGGAAGAGAATGGGACAGAGCAATAAGGGAGGACCATACAATTCACTAAGAAAGCAGCACAGCTGAAAGCCCATCTCAAATGTGTGTACATAAATAAACCTGCTGTTGGAATAACATAGGAGGAATTCTAGTGGATGATGCCATTTCAGCTGCAGACATGGTAAGACAGTTTGCTTGACTGGAATGCTTTGCTGAATGCATACAGACTCTTTAAGAACAAGCAGTTAAGATGTGGTGGGATGGCTGCAGCCTGTCTTGAATGGATGGAGATTTAAGTCATGGGAGCTTATGGGTTAAGATCAATAAGGTGGACAAAAATGGTGTGATTATGGTGAGCACCTGCTACAGGCCACCCAAACAAGAAGAAGTAGTGGACTGGAAAAATAGTAATGATTTCTGGATCTTACTAGGGACTCAGCCACCCCAATATCTTCTAGAATCAATGATAACTTTTTGAAACAGGTATGGAACAGACAAACTAATAATGGAAGTGCTTTGCCTGACCTGCTATTCACAAATAAGGAAAAACTGGTCAAGAATACAATAGATGGTGTTCACTGTGGCTACAATGGCCATGAAATGGTAATGTTTAATATCCTAGGAGGAATACAGAAGGTGAGCAGGAGATTAAAGACCCAGAACTTTGGGAGAACAGACTTTAGCCTGTTAAGAAACGGGTAAGCAGGATCCCAAGGAAGGCTTCTCTGAAGGACAAAGGATGCTCTGAAGGACAAAGGTGCCTAAAATATCTTGTTCCTCACAGGAAACTTCCTTAAAGCACAAGAATGGTCCCTCTCAGTGGACAAGAGTTCAAGCATGACAAGAGCTGCATGAGGAAGAACACAATCATCAGGTTTGAAAATACTGTTATTTCTCTTTCCTCAGCATTTTTTGACATCAGATCTGGAAAACTGTGTCCAGTTTGGGACACAGAGACATACTGATAAACTGAGATGATGACCACCATGATGAGTAGGGGAATGGAGGATAAGGAGAGGCTGAATAAGCTCGGGAAGAGAAGGAAAACAGTTCTGAAGGAGATGGATAGAGGAACAGATCAGGGCAGCAGGGCACACAGTAGAGCACACCACCCTGCCTTCTAGAGGCAGGCTAAAACCTGCCTCTTCTGCATCAGGTTCTACCTTAGTTCTCCCCACAAGTTATCACACATTTAAGGTATTAACTACTGTGAAGATTTCCTACTGGGAGAGAAAGAAATATAGCAATTTCATGGTGTCATACCTTTGGGTCAGAGAATCCCTCTTACTCCCCATTTAACTCCATTAATGGGCCATTGATCAGTAATACCATAGTTAGTTGGGAAACTGACTTGTGCCCAAAACTTGTCACAGGATATAGCTTAAATTATATCAAATGCAAAGGATTTATAAGCAATTCTTACGTCAGCATGGTCACTCCCACAGCATGACTTTAAGTCATGATATAATTAAGCCTTCACCTTGGTAATATGAGTACTTCTGAGAAGAGCTGAGAGCAACAAGCTTTTTTCAGTGTCTTTGTGGGTGATCTTCAGTGTTGGGTAGGATCATGATGTTTATAGTGAGTACCTTCCCTGGGCAACCCCGACCTACTGGTGAGACTGGCAGTAGATACAGAAGAGCTTGGTCAGGAACCATGTTCCCCTACCCAAGCCAAAATTTCCCGTGCAAGCTGAATGGCTCCAGGGTCCTAAACTGTGCTGTCATCACTACCTTTTGGCAAATTATAGCAGGATTTTGTTAAATATCTTTGCCTTTCAACAGCAATAATGCAATAATAAATAGAACACAGCTCTTCTCTGAACTGCTGATTGAGAACAGTTCTTAAGTCAAAAAATACTACATACAGAGTAGGAAGTCATGATTTCCCTTGAATAATATCTGCTCTAAAGAGACAGAGGGTGAGAGGGGCAAAGAGACAGGCCCAAAGTCACATACTAGTTTAACAAAGCTCACTTAACTTCACACGTCTAAAAAAATAGCCTCTCTACATTCCCTCAGTAAAGAAAACAGAGGTGTAGGGTTCCTCCATAAGGAATTAGGCCCCTCTTTCAGGACAAAATGAATCCGCAGCTAGGGGAACTTCTTATGTACCGTTTTTACTGCAGATGCCTCTTTTATTGCCTCTTGCAGGCCTCCTAGGGAAGACAAAGGAGACTACTGCAAACTTGGGGATCTAACTTTCCCCTGCATAGAGGAGGGCAGATGAAGTAACCCAGAGAGAACAGACATGTCCCTTTGCACCTCTGCCCATCAGTTCCTGCTGTGTTTCAAGTGCCCTTTTCCTCTGTAACAGCCTCTGCTACTTTCTAGTCACAGCTGAGGTTTTTTACAGATTACAAATGCAGAAAGAGTAGGACTCACATGGGCTCTTACCCTGCAAATTAGTGACAAAAAGCATTGAAATATCTTGTGATTTCCATCAGACTATGAATATATTTTGTATGTCTTTTAAAAGTGTGGAGGAGTAATTCTCAAGGGATCAAATTCAAGTATGCAGGAGGATTTTCAGCAAAAATATTATAAAATACTTCCCACACTTCACTGAGGATACTTTAAAATGGAATAATGATCACTTGCTGTGCATGAAGAGCTGAGAGGTGAAGTTGGTAAGCAAGGTCAGCAGGTCAGTAACAGAAGCAGAAAAAGAGCCCGGGCCTTTTGGTCCTGACATGAGTGGCTCTAACCTGTAACAAAATATTGCTCTCACAGGGCTGCCTCTCACCAGGCTATATACAAAGGAGAATAACGACTGAGCACATGATATCATTTACATCCTGCACAACTGTATCTTACACACCAGTGTGACATCTTCCCAGACTTTGCAAGGTTAACTGAACAGTATCCCAGAGAGCTGCCCATATCACCTGAATCATGGCAGAGTGCATCCTCCACAGTGCATTTGGGTTATGAGGAAGGAGGAAGTTAGGTTATTTGTTATCTTTCCTTCACAGAGGTTTAGAGCTCCCACTTATTCATATGTGACAACTATTTTTTGTACTCTACTGTTCCCTGTCTTCCAAATTCCTTGAGCCAGATTCCTTGAACCATAATGATCTTTTCTGTCACTTACTAAAAAAGCACCTCTCTTTGGCCTTTGAGAATCCTATAAGGCAGCACCCCTAAATATGCATTCTTTTTCCTGTTAAAAGAGTAGATTGAAATTGCAGTGTAATCCCATGATTTGTCCTGTATTATTATTTTTTTTAAATCCAAAAGCTGCTTTTAGAATAATTTCATGACTAAGTAACTGTGGAAAGAATTGTCTCCATGGCAGGCATTCCACAAGCCAAAGGATAGAAGCATATGCTTTTTCGTTCTTTTAGCCATGAATAATACAATTTTTGGTCAAGGAAAATGGAAGCAATACCTCATCTTTTCTATTCTTTAATTGACTGAGCAAACAGTATACCCACCAGCAATGATGAAAAAGCCTCCTCCTGCTTTGTACAGAATGTGACTGGCAAAAGGAGCTGCACAGATGATGAAGAAACTAGCCATCACAATAGTGACTACTCCCAGCAGCATAAGAACTGTCCAGAAACCTCGATAAACTGGAGAAAGGGAAGGAGGAAAAAACAACACAACACTTTTTAGAACTTAAACAAGTGGCATATTTGGCTAACAAAGACATTTAATTTCCCCTTCTTACTTGCCTTATTAACAAATGAAACATTCATTCTATTGCGCCTACAAGTTACATATCATGTGGACTAAATTAGGTTTGAATGTCAGTCCTTATCTGATGATCAAGGAAAATAGGTTATAAATTACCATGAATAAAATCTGTCTGCTTAATATTTAGCAGTCACTTGTAAGATAACAACTTGACCAAATTTATGCTCTTTAGAAAACGGTACACCAAAGCTGTAGCAATGTTTCTTTGGGATAAATGACTAGACTGAAAGGATGCAATTGTTTTAACCCAATTGCCTGGGAGAAGCAGAAAGCTGCACCATCTTGACATTCTTAGTGCTCAGACCATATCACCAATAGCAATCTGCAAGTTCTCTACAGTCTACAACTGGATAATTCCCCTTACATACAGTTATATTCAATAGATGAAAATCTAAAGCAGGAGGGGGAAGAAACTCAAAAAATGTAACCAAGCTTTCTGAAAAATGGTTAAGTATTTTAAGCCAGCCTATTCCTGCTCTAAAGCTCTCTGTATTTTATTAAATTTAAAACATGATGTTTCAGAAGCCCTGTTAGTGCCAAGCAGCGCTGAATTAATGGATGCAGCTGGTGATAAATGAGCCGAGAGTTTTGTGACATACCCTGGCCAAAAGAGTCTTTCTAACAATTATTTTTTAGCTGGCTAATTGCACATCCATTTAATAAAGTCATCATTTTAGAAATGATACAAGAGTGACATACATTTCTCCCATGAATTTAAAAATTGGTACATTAACACAACCCATTAGTAAAATTATGAGTTGCAAAGATCTCCATCGTCAGATCTGAAAATCTTGAAGCACTGACAATTCAGTCAGTGAAAAACATTTCCACCCAACTGAGGGAAAGCATATAAGCCAGCTGGCAAGTCAGGAAAAGTGAGTCACAAAAGAAACTGCCAGTTATCTTTTGACAGCACCTACTTACTGTTATGGCAAAACACAACCAAGAAACTATTATGCTGGTTCATATACTTAAAGTTTCCCATTCATACAGCTTGTTAGAGCCAGCTTCTGGAAAAATTTGGGTTTGCCCTCATCTGAAATCCGGAGGTGCACTACACATTATCAGCTTGTGCTTCCCATTATTGTGTTCCAAAAATCTATAGTTTTTAACTTGACTAGCTTAACTCATGCTAAAGTATATATCCTCTTGCTTCTATGTTAGCTAGATCACATTCACATCACATTAGCCACACTTTTTAAATAACATCCTTTTTAATCCATGCAAACATTCAGAGACATAATTTTCTGCCACACTGGTCAGCAGATTTGGGGATGAAAGGATGACTGTATCTGAAATAAGCTGGCAGAAGGGTTAAAACTGTGTTTTGGTTCATATCCAATACAACTCTTCTTTCCACATAAACAAAAAGAATATGGAAATAATAGGTAAGAAATAAGGTTGTGGTTCAGCAAAGCAGTTAAGTGTATGTTCTGCTCTAAGTACTCAATCTCTTACGGGATTTAGGCACCTGTTTGAAGTTAAACTCATAGTTAAATGATTCACTTAAAGCAAATGGACAGTGAATGGAGACCTAGAGAGGTAAATCTCTCAAGTCCTTCAGTCTTGGGTTTCTGAAGCAATTTCATATTATTTTACTCATGGGACTACTTTGCTAAGCTTCATCGCAGTCCCCAAGTCCATGGGACATTATACTTCCTCATTTAAAACCTAATACCACTAAATCAGTCTATAACCACCCAACTCCTTTACATGGATGGCCCAAGGTACTTCAAAGTCATGCTACATAATAGGACACATTGGCCAAAACGGACCTTGAAAAAGGTTTCTTCAATACCATTATAGTCAGTCACCTAAATCATACAGCATTGTTTCTATTTTCTGAATGGATGAGGATACAAGACTCTCCAGCATTACAAAATCAGTATTCAGTTTCATTATCTGTTCTTCATACAAGAAACTCTGAAGTCTGCTTTTAGTGAAATTTTACCAGAAAAGCTTTATTTGTTCAAATATTCCTGGAAACATAACACAAAATCAGAGTACATATGTAACTGATGAAAATTTGTTTAAACCTCTCTGTAGCTATACAAGACAAAAGATTTTTCTATGATCCAACAGCATAACGATTTTATACATGATACATGAAATACTGATTTGACCTGGCTATCACCTAAAATAAGCTTCCATTCTATTTCTCTAGAAATAATTATTTACTCTAGAGATTCACAGATAAATTCTGATGACCCTAATGCTTGTTTATCCAGCTAACTCTGTCCTTAAACATCAGTTAGAAAACACAGTATAGTTGGCAGGTAAAAAGTCTGCAATGCTCCCAGATCTGCAACTTTTCAAGCAAAAGACTACCCCCTCTAATTTGCAAGACAGTAAGTCATTTGGATAATTTGTGGCACAGGTCTGAGAAACATCCGAAGAACATTTAGACTTTTTTGTTAGCAAGAAGCCATTTTTCTGCAAAGGCCTATTTTTGCTCAGACATTTCCCATCTTCTCTGCCCAGATGGGCAAGATCAGTTCCTACATGGCTAATAAGTCAAAATTACAATGCAGCCCTACTGTCATTTACCTTAGCTGGCATCTACAGATGGATGCAAAAGAGCCGGTTGAAATTAAACCTTCCTAAGAATGAACTTACTCTTCAAGTCAAAGACTTTGCTGCTCTGAGACTGAGGTAAACCATGACAACTAAAATGCAACAGAAGATGCTGCTCTGAATTATGCTTCTTTATATCCCATGAAAAGGGCTGACACTGTGATCCAAGCAGCCTGTTTCAAGAAATAATGGTTCAGCACACTTATGCAAAGTGTTAACATAAGTTTGCATCAGTTAAAGTCTCACTGAGGCAGTTCTTAAGGTAGCCCATATTCCGGTCCAGATGACAAAGAGCACACTTGTCTCTGCAAGGTACTTCACAGATACGTTTGATAGCTACCTCAAATACATGCATTAATCAAAGTATTTCTTACAACAGAAGAAATAAAGTACAAGCACTAACGCAGAGTCCAAGGTAAACCTATCTGCAGTGTTAATCTTTGATACCATTGCTCTGTGTTGCAAGAGTGCTAAACAGAAGGTTCTGTAACTTGTCTTGGTAAGCTGCCCCTTTGTCGGGTACATTTGCCTTGGCAGTGACATGCAGGCCTAAAAATAAAATAGTACTTAGAGGAAAACAGGAGTACACACGGTATGCTTGTCTTTTGAGTTCTGCACCGTTTGGCCTCCATACTATGGGAACATTATAACCAGTATATTCCTTTAAAATTGCATGACTTGTAGCTTTCCCTTGCTACTTGCTTTTCTCCCTAAAGATGCTAATTTGGGTCCCTCTGGAGACTTTTGCATCATTTGAAATCTAGAAGTATTATCTGGTTGTGAATAAGGAGCCAAATTTTTGAGAAATGTCTGAAAATTATCTAGTACAGTAAATCCCAGCACTGATTATAAACTAAGACAGAGATTTATATTTTAAGAAGTTACTGCTGCATGGTATGAAAGAGAAGCAATAATGTGTTTCGGCAAAGTTCCACAGCTGTGTCACCTATAACACACACTTCTGTAGCAGCTACACATATACACCTCTGAAGCTCCATAATTCAGGAACAGGTTAGCTAAAATGACAATGTGACACACATCTACTATTGGAGATGTTAACATCAACCTCATGAAACCATATTACGTATCTTATTGTCCTTGCTGACTTCAAGTGTTTTAAAATTTCAGGCATCAGCCCATATATTTTCTATGACTTATAAAAAAAAAAGAACTCAAAACCCAGACACTTAAATTTAATATCAACACAAATTGTTAAGCACTAAAAATGCTGAAAAACTTCTGAAGCATGTGTGAGTACAGTGTTGCATAAACATTGCTAAGGACAGGCAAAATGCCTTGGGAACATTGCCTTGAATTTTCACCCACAAGCTTACCTCCTAAATTCAACTTTTCCTGTGATTTAACTGTGGGCTGCAATTTAGAATATGTCTTTTTTACCTCTCTATTTCATGTAAGAGATATCAAAATTCATCTGACATGAGCATTGCCACTCACAGCATAAAATACTGTAAAAGGTAAAGTGCCTGAACTGCTCTAAATCAGGAGTATCTATCTTCTCCGCAGATAAACAACTATGAATGAGGTCAGAGATCTCATCAGTACACAGGAGACACACCTGGCAGCACAGTAAACCTTGCAAGACTTTTCTCAGTTTCACTCAATACCTGTTAATACCCCTTAGCAGTAATAAACCGTTGTGGTTTTTTTTTTTAATAACCTTAATGGTAAAATAAATACAATAGCCACAGTAGGAATACATTACTTTTTTTAAATACTTCTTACTTTATCACTGCTTAGTGGCTGGGGTGTTCTCCCTTAGTAAATGTACTGTATTACAATCCTTCATGGGCAATTATGTGACTGTATTGCATAACAGAATTATTTTTGCCCTAGAAATAAGCTACTGCTAACATTTCACTGTACAATTTTTATTCTCAGATTTCATTGCTGATATTTTTTAGTTTAGTTTAGGTTAATTTCAACCCAGTAACAAACCTGCCAATAAAGTTGATCACACCATTTTAGATTTAACAGTTGCTGAACCAGAATTTCGCTTCAGTCCTATAAATGTTGTGTATTCTACATTTTATTAGGCATTACTTCAAATCCTGGCAATGTGCCTGGTACTAGACTAAATAAGGTACTAATAGTCAGGAAAAAAAGTATTAGCAGCTACAAATCAGAGTATTAAACTAATGTGTCAGTGCAGCCCCATTAAATGTCTTCCAATTTAGCTTCAGAAGGCTCTGGGGCAATTTACAACAGTTAAGGAACTACTGTTCATTTCCAAGTAAAATTAAAAAAACAACAACAAAAAAAAAAAAAACACCTCCAAACCAAAACTCAAGAATAAGATTAATGATTTAGCTAAGTGCTAAATTTTGCACTTCTTTGTCTTAGGAATAATCCCACTGCATCCAATGGGACTCTCTGTACAAATAAGTACTTTGTACATTTTTCAAAAACAGGCCTAGTATTGTCCTGTAGTAAAAGAGTTTTATAAAAGTGTGATAGTCCTTGAATGTCACTGTTAAGTAATCTAATGCCATGATACCATGCAGTAATCTAGCTAGCAACTAATTATTATTTAAATACTACATTATCATGATTTCAAAATAGCCTGACAGGATAACCACTCTGATTACGATTACACAAATGCATGTTTATTTAAGGATGCAGAGTTCACTACTCTGTCACTTTTATTCTACGGGGTAACTTCATATTTATTTATTCCTAGGTTGTAGTTTGTTGCACATATATTTGTGAGTCATCATATAAATGAATCTGCTGGCAACACAATGAAGTGCTGTCTAAGTCTACTTAAGAGCTGCACACTATAATAGCTGCCACTATAAACCGCTGTACCATCACAGAAGTTGCTAGAGTCAGGCTTCCTCGAGTTCATTTAGATACCTGTTACAGGTTAAGATAAATGACATGGCATAAATTTCTTTAAAGCACTTTAACCACAAATGATGGCTAGCACAGCTGTGGATACCACACACTGCAGGTGGGTGAAGTCCTCACCACTGTGCCAAGATAATAAACAAAACTGGTGAATGAACAAAAACATTGTAACTGTGATTAAAAGATACAGCAAGCTGTAATTTCAGTGCAGTGCTACTTAACCCTTCAAAGCTGATCATGTATCTGACGGTAATGATAAAAAGAAATCTGAAACATTAAGACATGCATTCAGATTTCCACTATAAGCATCACTGAAGGCTTTTCTGCCTTTATGTTTCCATCTAAGGCTAAAATTCTTGACACCAAGAGCTCATAGCCTAGGTTTGTACAGCAGGATGAACCAAGCTTTTGGTCTAAAGCCGTGTAAGGTGCACTGTAACACAGAACTTCAAGGTCCTCAATGTTTTGAGTCTTTTGGGAACTATAATACAAAAAGTATAAAACCAACATACAAAAAGATGTAAACCAGCTAAGAGGGGATAAATCGGGCTTCTTTTGAATTCTGGCACAGGAAGCCTCTGAGCCTAATTCATACTGACACTAACGCCAAAGGAGCTGTGTCAACAGAGAACTTGGTCCAGACACTGCACTCAAAAATCACCAGAGATTTTATGTCCCTCAGGAAACTTATCTTTGCCTGAGCCCTTCTAACTGGATGGTAACAAGGAACTCCACAAACAAACCACACTTTTGTTTCCACTGGGGGCTACAGTTAAATCCAAATTCCTCTGGTAAGGTTCCAAAGTCTCTTAAGCCAAACAGTTTGTAAAACAAGTCACGTGCCTTCACTTGCTCAGAAAACTAACAGTCCTGTTAACAGAAAAGTTAGCGATTTTTATAAAGATGTGTGGTACATACATATTTTACTGTTCTAATGAAGTGTAAAGCTTTTTATTCAGCTGTTTATTTTTCTAGAAAAGAGCAAGCTGTTTTTCAGAATATTTCTTCTTATACACACCTAATTAAAATAGGATTTGAGAGTCTCACTAAAATTACAGCTATAAACCTGTGTGAGAGATTTCTTTTTTTTTATCCCGAAAAGCAAATACGTTGAGAAAGTTATGAGAAGTTGAGAAAGTATATGAAAATGGTAATATTCTATCAAGAAACAGTAGCAGAACCAAAAAAGGGACAATAACTTCAGTCTTCTGGTAGTGGCTTTTTGTTCTGTGTTTAGCTTATGCAATGTATTTGATGCAGCCAACTGGATATAAAATAGTTCATGAAATCTTGCTTTTCATGAAATCAAACTGAGGCCTTTTGCCACTGGCTTTTACGGAGAAGCATTTCCTCCACTGTGAATCAAGAAGAGGATAACCTTCTAGCATTTCTTAATTTAGCAACTGCAGTTGCAGAGAGGTTTATAAACTTGTTTGCCAAATATCATGGGCAGGACCGTCAAACTAGACAAAAGGAGAAAGTTTTAAACTAACAGAAGAAATGAAGACATAAACTTTTTCATAAAAAAGTTGTGAAAGATTCTTGAACAAGCATACCTGCTCTAGTAAATAACTTGGCTTGGATGCTGAAAACGAGCTGAAGGCATAAAAAAAATCCCCTTCAGTTTTAATGAGCTTGAAAGCAATCCAACAGTATCTATTTATATAGCAGGAATGGCTTTGAGTACACCCTACCTGGGCCAGCATCCCTACTATAGTTCTGTCTATTTTTAATCTCCTTATATGAAGTATATAGATAAGAAAATTATATTTGAGCACTGGTTCTTTTTGCAAACATAACTAAAATTAATTAAACTTTTGATGATATTCCTTCTTTCTTTATTCATTTGTCGACTTCTGTGTAATCATGTAATATGAATAGAGGATCCTTTGTGAATGTATGAGTGAATGGTGGAATATAAACTCTGTCTAGATTATTGGGACCTGATGACTCTGTCATTTCCAAATGGAAAGATAAACTGTGCTAGATGTGCTGTAAAATTACAGATTAGATCTCTGAATGGTGAGGTCTGAATTCTTCCTGGACAAACAGCTCATAATTTCTAAAGATTAACAGAATCATTATCAGTTCAACTTACTTTCTTTTTCATGTCTGCAGCACAAAAAATGGATCCTGAAGACACTTTAACGTTAGCAAAGGCATAATTACAGCTTCAGGACAGGAAAGGATCACTGAGTGAGCTCAGAGACATGCAGCATCCACACATTGTGGGTTATTTTAAAAAGTCATATGAAATCAACAGAAATGACAAAACAAAACTGTCCATTGCTACAATCTTAGGCATACACTGTTGAGAGTAATTTCAGAGCCTCAGCTCCCTATAGTGTCAGTGTAGAGAAACTGGCACATCCAGCAGTCAGTGCAGTATATCTGAATTAGTTGAATAAACTTAGACAGTACTAAGGCCCCTCTACTCCTTCCTCATAAAGTAAAACTGCAATATATTTCCACATGTGATTATTTAACAAAAAAAGCAGGTTTACTGGAATGCATGAGAAATACTTGTTCAAGGAAGATACTTTTTATGCGAGAAAATAAAGCACTTCAAAAGGAAATATCTCTTTAAAAAAAATAATAAAAAATTACCATCATTCTGCCATTACGCTTAAAGCTAAGCATTCATTTAACTACTTTGCTACTTAGTGGCTTAAATTTGTATGTTGTAAAATAATGAGAAGTATGAAACACCAAAGCTATTAATTAAACTGTGTGGACTGATAAGGATGTTTTATACTGAAGCATACAAATGGTTTTCTTGAAACTATAGGCATTGAATTCATTTGCAGCCAAAAAAATACTTACTGATTGCAGAATCATAGGAGGTTGAGTTGTGTTCATCTCGAATAAGAGGAAATGGTGACAGGTAAGCATGTGTACAATTCTTAGAAGGCGACTGGTTAGCTAAAAGTGAAAGAAAGATTAAGATCAATAATTTATTGCCTTAAAAATAAAATTTTTTAAGCCTGTTCTTCAAATGGGCAAACTGAGTTCCACAGGTCAAAATTCCAGTTTTTTTTCTCAGGCAATAACTTACAGTGGATTTAGTTTGATAGGAGATACCAGCCTTGTTATCCAGCCAAGGATATTCTTTAAAGGGCACCACAGATTTTGAGAACAGTAAAGCAGCCTTGCTGAAGGCACACTGCAATTTATATGCAATGCATATGTATGCTTTCACATGCATATATACCTTTCACTTGTGAGGGTTAATTATGTGCATCTCATTATTGCATGTCCCACAAAAAAAAAAATAAAAAAATCCCAGGAAATTACTTTTTCTCATGTGAAAGAAAAATGAAAAATATCAAGCATCTTCAGAAAGTTTACATATGAGTTTAGTTTACAGAATCAATATCCCCAGAGAAGGGTAATTTCACCCTTTATATTAAATGCTTATAAAAACATCACCTTCTTCCTTGTGAAAGATAAAAGCTGACTATAGACTAAATCACATTTAAATTTCAGATACCTGACCACAGAATTCTCCAGATAAGTAACAAAGGAAAATTAACTACAGTGAATATTACATTTGCCACCTAAGACCAAGCAATATAGTTAGGAAAACATGGGTTATTTAACTCAAATTTGTATGATGGCATCTGCTTTTCACAAGGATTGTGTAAAACTTGCAATAAGGAGAGGGAGCTCTGTACCACAGAGATAGGGTCAAAAACAGGAGAAGATGTTTTGCTTGACCTCTCTTCATGGGAGATTTTGGTTGTAAAATACTATCTGCATGTAGTGAAAGAAAGTGAAGGGCCATCTGTGAGTTTAGTAGAGAAATTCTTGTGGAGATGATGTGCATAGTTCCACTGTTTTCACAGGGAAAATACCCATGCCCTCAACCCGCTTGTAGCACTAGTTGGAAAAACTCTCCAGACAAAATTCATGGACCATCCTAACCACTAAGCTTTTTTTCCCCACATTGCAGAAACAAACAGTCTGTTTAACCTAAGTGGCAAGAGACTGTCCTGATAAGAATGAACTCAGGTTAACAGAGCAGCCACAACACTCACAGAGTAAGTTGACAGCTAAACACGTATCGTTTTGTCCCAGGGTTTCCTTTAACATACAAAAATGTGTCAAGAATTTCTTTTAGTGTAGCTAGAGAACCTGATCACTGAAGAAGCCATAAGAAACCCAGTGATTCATAAGATGGGGAAAAAAAAAAAAAAACACCAAAACCACAGCAATTTTGAGAACAAGCTACTGTAGATAATGTAAAATGAAAAAGTTACTTACTATACCAGAAATTCCACATGCTGGCATTATTCTCTCCTACATTTCCACTAAACCAGCACCTCCAGAAGAAACCTTCATGATGGAAAGTGGCCTTCTCTCCCTATAGGCAGGAAAAAAATATATACAAAAAAAGGCATTATCATACAACTGAAATTAGATGTTGAGGCAAAAAACACCACCCTCATAAGGAAACTCAGCCTATCTGAGTAGAGGTTAGCTATAGCATGTCAAAACAGTTGTACTTCATTTGAAAGGATCTCATGTTGCAAAAGTAGCATCACAAAATACAAATGCATTTTAGAGTTAATTATACCTGGTTACAAGAGGGTTTAAAGCAGGCTTAGGAGTCTCCAGAAGGTCAAGATGAGAATATTCAAAAGTTCATACAGAAATAAATTCTTACAAAATAAACATCCAAGAAGCCTATATATTTAATTCTCATTATAAATGAAAACATCCATACTAACCCCAGCATCTTCAGGTGCTTTTGAACACGTTCCTATTTCTGTAGCAAGAAGCCAATAATCAGTTCCAAATGCCACCAAAAAAAGCAAAACCCCTAGAGCTGCAAAGAAGCCTCCAAAAAATACCCCCACACTTAGTTTCATTATCAAAGTTATCTTATAAAAAGCCTCCTTAAGTACTTTAGTAAAATAAATAAAGCTATTGGGAAAGTGACTAATAAGCTGCTTGGAGAATACAGCTCATATCTGAAGAAGTTTCTCTACACTTGACTTTCTGCCTGTGCCTTTACTCCTTAATGCCCTGTGATTCGGTTTGCGTTTCCTAATTTGTGTTCCATGTGGCTGGCTCAAGCCTGACAGATGAAAAGGGCCTTCTATTTTAGGACACTGATGGCAGAGCTTCATTCTGTTTCTCTGTCTGGGCGTGGCCAGTCAGAAATAGCTGACCTTCCCCTAACTAATCGGGGATTGACTTGAAATATTATTGCAGTTGGTGCATCAACATCAGTGGAGATGGAGGTGCAATGGCTCTGTCCATCCACGTGAACAGAGCATGTAACAGCAGAAAGGACTTCCAAAGTTCAGGCTTGGTGGTGAATGTTTCCTTAGTCGCTATCAGGGAATGAAACACATGCAACACTTCAGAAGTTACTATCTCGTGTTAGTAAATGAAGGCTGAGAATTTTTTATGGCAGCCAAGTTGAAGAGATGCCTTTGAAAACTCTAAACTTTATTATAACTGCAGGTAGCTATAAAAATTTCCATCCTACTGTTAATGTAATAACTTTGACAACACTAAACTAAGCATTTAACTGCTTTATTTATTCATATGCATCTTATTTGCATACATCAGAAAAGCATGCAATCAAAAATTCCTCCCAACACCTGGTAAGAAAACGTCAATCTTTTTAAAAAAGAAGACTCTTTCCCATGCATGTGCTTTGGCCATTTTGGAAGGCGATCAGGTAACACATTTAAATTCCAAGGACTCCCCCCCCCAAAAAGGCTTTTCAACAACTTCTATTTATGTAAAACAAGCCTTCCCAAACATATCTAGTGGATTACATGCTTCTGTAGATACTTGTTGAGTTTATACTATGCGCCTTATTCTGCAGTCCTTACCCAAAGTAGAAAATATTCCACGAACATCCTGCGCTGGGAAGTGCTGGGATCAAGAGAAGGATGAAGTCAGTTTACTCCAGAAAACATTTGCCATGTAATTTTATAACAACCGACTTAGGTCTCCAGAGGGAGTCCTTCCAGTATCCCAGTATTTCTTTGGAGAGTGCAGCAGTGTGCTGAAGGAGAGCAAGGAAAAGACCTCGCCTCACTTCCAGACAGATAGATGAACCAGAGATACGTCCTTGGTGTTTGTACATGATCTACCTAACACCATATTCACTTTTGTTATGAGTCATATTTCATTCAAACCTGACACTATCCTAATTTCTTACACTATAGGAGCATTTTGTGGCCTTTTTGCACTGCACACTTTCAGTGTATGCAGAACAGTAAATGATTTTTCAGTCAAACAGACTCTTTCTGCCATATTTACTTTCCCTGCATTCATTGATGCAGATCCCTTTGCTATAGCAGAAAGTGATCTTTCAAAACATCACTTTAGAAAGTAATGTTTTATTGTTCTTTATTAAAGAAAAAATATCTTCAGGAAAAAGAACAACACACTGAATGTGCTATAAAAGAAAACAAGGCATATTTTAGGAAAGGATTACTTGCAGTTTAGAATAATGCTTTAACTTTTGGTCAGCCCTCAAGTGGTCAGGCAGGTGGATTACATGATTGTTGCAGGTCCTCACCAATTGAAATATTCTCGTCTAGTCTCTCCTATCTTATCCAAAATAGAACAAAGGAAATAAGGAAAAAAAATGTTCAGGACTAACACCCAAATTTAGACAATTTCACACAAATTTGTATTCCAATTTGTATGCTATTATAATGAATAGCAGTGCAGTCAGAAGAGCCTGGAGAACAGTTCAGCACAACCTAAATAAGACTCAGAAAGCTCAGTTCAATCACTCAAGCAGACACCTAGCTCTAGTTACTTCCCGAGTTATCCTGCTGGCATCTTTATCCAGAAAGGCATATTTCTCTCCCAGTTTTAACCACACCTGCCAGCCCCACACAGGAGTCTTAGGTATCTTTTTTTCACCTCAAATGGCACTAGCAGCCTACATGATGGTGACTGAAATATGCCTAGACAGAGGGATACAGTTGCCTTACTGTCATTTCCCACCACTGGATGCTCCAGGATGTCTAAGGCATCTATATCTGCAGACAGGTATGACAAAAGGATTTAGAGGAGACCCACACCTTTCTTAAATTACAATTACAAGCTAGCTTCACAGTACCTAAAAGTTGGACAGAGCTATATATGCGTACAAAATGGGACAAATTGGAAGTTGGTGAATACTGAGAGTTAAAATAATACAAATACTTTTCACTGACATGCTTCACTTCAAAATTCCCAAAGCTTTTTCAAAGATGGTTATGCACTGCTATTCATACCTATAGGTAAGGAAACTGTGGCACACAGTGGTGAAACGACTTTTAAAACATTACATCACAAGTAAAAGAACTCCAGCCAGCAGACTCAGTCACTGAACCACAAATAATCAAATCAAATGTCTGGTTTCAGTCTTATTGCACCTACCTGGCTTCAGGTCAGCAATATGCCAGTGACGCCATGAGCCCATTTCTGCATGAGAGTAAGTTACTTTTCATGAGTAGCTTCACTGAAATCAGCTTGCATAAAAAATTTCACTAAATTCAAATGACAGCTGAGCCACCGCCTGTGCAGTACATGTATTTATTTTTAATATACCGTACATGCACTCTGGTCCCAGTTTAGCATGTTCATCCTGAGAGAATCTGACTCAATTATTCTCTTTTATATTTATGGCACATTCACTGGCAGTGCTATCTTCTAAATACTCTAACATCTCTAGTATTATGCCTGACTATGTTAGGAATGAATCACAAGCCATGTTAAGAGTTGTTATGTCAGCTTAAAAATTCATGTTATCCACTGCTTGAATACACAGAAAGTATTGGGGCACTTTTTCTTCAGTTAAAGTAAATTCTGAAGGTTCCTCAATAGAAGAAAGTTTCAGGGCCAGCAGAGGTAAAGCAGGGCCAGGCTTATCAAGAAAAAAAAAATCATTACTCTGAATCTTAAACAAGGTCATGACCCAACTCCTTCCAAACCTCCTAGATGTCTACAGAAGGACTAGCGTTTTAAACCAAAGTGATGTAGCCAAATTTATCACTACTATAATGACAATTAAGTAATTAAATCAGTTTTAATGTATGATCAATTTGGCCAATTAAGCCCAATATTAATTGATTTTGTTGATTCACAGTGTGAAGATTGAAGGCCCCCCCACAGTGGAGGGATTCCAATTTCATTTAACAAAGCTGCCAAAAGCTTTATGATTTTATTTCTGTTTTATTTTCCAGATAAATAGGGCTAAACTAACTCCTAAATCTGTATATTTTATTTATGTATCTAAATAGCTCCAGCTCCAATATAGTACATGTGCCCCTCCTTTTATTTAGCAATAGGAAGAAAAAACAGACCAAAACAATATCAGGCTGTTTCTTTCTTCTTTTTTCATCTGAAGGGGAAAAAAAAGCTTGATTAGTTTATGGGAGGGGGAGGTTGTTTATTTGCTTGTTTATGTTTGTGTGTGATTGATTAAATGTCTTGTGTGTACGTCTGGAATTGGCAGGCAGCTCCTTATCTATGCTGGCAGATATGTCCATGATCTAAAAACAGCCTTTTAGAACTGGCTGCGTGTCTCACTATACACCAAAAAACAATTTCAGCAGCTGCCTCAGAGCTGAGTCCTTCTGAGACCTCAATGCCCATTTACTGTCTAAGAAAAACATTCTGAACAGCAACAGAGTATCTCACCCACTGATTCAAATCCTCACCCTGTCCATCTTCCCCAGCTGGGTAGTATGTTATCCATTGCACCTAGTGCACCTAGTGCACCATTGCTGACAGTCAAATGTCAGCAGCGTGCTGGGCAGACACACAGTCCACCTAGTACACTTTGTCCATTAAATCTTTAGCTGGGATTCATTTTACCTAACACTAGACAGCTGCAGAGTAGCTGTCTCCAATTAAGCTGGTCACCTCTGGTTACAGTCGTATCAGCACTTTTCTGGCACAGTCCATCTGATCTATTTTTGGATGACTACTTCAAAGTGCAATTACTTTGGGTTTTTTTTCCTCCACTGATTAAAAGGGGGCCTGGAATAACTAGTTTGAGATAAAACCACTTTAATCGTAGTACTACAGTAAATCAGGCCACAAATCACAGAAAGATCGAGGTTGGAAGGGACCTCTGGAGATCACCTTGCCAAAGCCCTCTGCTCAAGCAGGACCACCTAGAACTGGTTGTCAAGGACTATGTCCCCACAGCTTTTTTAATATCTCCAAGGCTGGAGAGTCCAGAACCTCTCTGGGTAACCCATACTAGTCAGTGTTCAGTCACCCTCATAGTAAAAAAATTGTTTCCTGATGTTCAAAGGGAACTTTTTGTGTTCCAGGTTGTTCTCATTGCTTCTGGTCCTGTCACTGGGCACCACCACACACCTAGCTTTGTCCTCTTTATACTCTCCCTTCAAGTATTTATACACATTCAAAAGATCCTCCTGAGCCTTGTCTTCTCCAGGCTGAACAGTTCCAGCTCTCTTAGCTTTTCCTAATAAAACACATGCTCTAGACCATCACCTTAGAGGCCCCTCACTGAACTCTGTTCAGTATGTTCATTTCTCTTTTGTACTGGGTACCCCAGAACTGGACTTGCCGCCCCCACTCAGGTGTGGCCTCACCAATGCTGAGTAGCGAGGAAGGATCACCTCCCTGAACTTGCTGGCAACACTTTGCCTAATGCAGACTAGGATACGCTTTGCCTTCCTTTCAGCAAGGGCACACTGTCAACTCATGTAATACCCCAGCAAAGATTTAAGACAGTACAAGTCCTCTACACATGGATGAAATCAAGCCATTCTGAACACAGGCACCACTGAGTTATTCGTTCCACACAAGCTCTACTAAGCACATGAAGAGATAATGATGGCAACTACCTTTCTTCTGACCTAAGGACAAAAGCAGCTCATATCCCAGCAACAGCTCCAACAGATACTTTAATAAACAAACCAACAACAATCTTCATGAGGCATTATATCTCCACATTTTTATGTACCCAGGATCCATTGTTACATACCTGCATGAACATGTGACAAATTTACAGCCACCCAGATGAACAAACTGCAGGGTGTATATCCTATTTGGACTGTCTCATACCCTCTCATACTCAGAAATTTCTACACTGTACAAAGCATCACGGGTTTATTCAGCCAAAGACAGGAAGACAAAAATTTAGTACCATTTCATGTACCCCATTCTGCATTATATCTTACATTAAAGTTACATTGGATAAATTAGGTAAAAATAGGGCAAGGCACAATATGTTTAAGTCATAACATTGGTTCATCGAGGTGTGATGAATCCATGTACCTGCAAGCTGGTAAAGTAACTAGAACCATCAAAGGTGCATCTGAGTTCCTCACATCCATAGTGAGTGCTCTAAACTTTTCTTATAATTATTGGATATTCAAGCCAAATGACAGAGAGAGAGAGAGATGGAGAGGGAGGGAGACAGACGAGGGTGCATGTGTGTGTGTGAAAAGTAATGTAGTCCAGTTCCCCTTCAATGAGCAGGGACGTCTTCAAGTAGATCAGAACCACATCCAACCTGGCAGTCGCTCTGCCATGACCACCAGTATTTACAGCTTTGAGGGTGGAGTAAAAAGGTTTCTTTCCAGATTCCTTAATTTTGCAGACCTTTACTGAGCGATTACACTTTAAATGTCCTCAAGATTAACAACAGTTTCCAAACTCAAGTTCATTTACAGTACATCTTCAAAAGTTCTGGACCACTGGATTGTAACCTTTTCTACTGGGCTCAATTTGTATTTGAAAAGTTGCAATGACTGTTCAGTGTTACCCTAATGGTCTGAAGTGGTAAACCAGAATGAAATAAGTCATTGTTAGGTTCAGTAAATTTGGTGATAGATTGTACTTTTGGGGATCTTGACCTTACCCATTTGTAATGCTGGGATCCAATAATACATTCCATTTACTGCAATAAATTGCTATAATTCTCACAGATCTGTCTTACAAAAGTATTTTACAAACTTTATTTAAGAATTTATAAGGTTTAACATTTTCTCCCAAACTGAAGGAATGAAAGGATCTTTTTTCCAAAACTGTTACATTTCAAATGACTTTCACCAGTGCTTCCACTTTGTCATGACTTGGAGCACACCCAGACACAGAGCTGTCCCAATCCCCTTGTTTGGCATTTACCACAGTGGATGTTTGTAGTAAAGGGCTGCAGATCCCTCACACCTTCTCCTCATTAGCAAACTGAACTTCAGACATTCTCCAGCAAACCAGTTCTCCTCCCATTCATAATTTGAGGCAAGGATAGCCCGCTAAGCAAGGCTAAGGACAGTCTGATCTCTGGCTGCCCAAAACTGTAAGAAAAATTTTTGCTGCCATTAAAGCATCTGTTTTTTCCCAACCCTCTCCATTTATTCAACAATGATCTTCAATTAGGACAGATGAACTAGATACCATGTTGCATTAACACTTAGACCAAATAACTGATGCAAATGTAATAAAAGTCTTCCTAGCTTACTTCTGCTACTTCTATTTCTTATCAAAGGATGGATGTGGCCCAAAATTGTTTTTTGGGCCACAGAATAGCAACAAAACTTCTCGTTCCTGGTTATTCACTATGACTACCAGGTTCATCTCATAATCACCAACTGCCACAACAGAGGGGTACACTTCCCAAGCGTGCATCATTCTTTGTTTGTAACTGCGCTTTTCCAGTCAGAATACTTACACGTATCACGGAAGCTAAATGCTCAGATTTTCTTGTGTCAGTAGTCTGCCTAATTTTCCTGGTGCTAGGATTGTCTATAAAAATCAATAATTTTGATTCTATCTCTTTTTCCAGGTCATGGAAAAAGGGTCAGATATTAGAAGACTATGCAGACATCTACCCCTTCATTAGGGAAGATTATCCATTCACAAATACAGTCTGGAGACATACCAAACAATTCTGAAGCCACATGCTGTTTGCTATTTCTCAGTATGTATTGATCTACTGTCTTTAAGAATCATCCAGTAGCAAGTCAAACACCTTAAAACCATAATAAATCAAATACCTTAAAGCTATGTAACTGTACTGTACTGATAGTACTTTAATCAACCAACTATGAAATTCTGCCCCCAAAGATATGAAGACTGGTTCTATTTTCCTTAAGACTGTGATAAGTTCTCTTCTGTATTTCATTCATTACTTGTTTCCCTTATCAGTCATACCATCACGTTCTTTGGGAACTTCATCTTCAGATTTATTTGGGAGCCTTTATCTTAAATTTTGTAATTGCAGTGACAGATCATGAGAACCTCCAAGGCTGCAGGAACCATTTCCCTTCAGTTCAAATGCAAGAGATATTTGCCATGTTACTATATATTAATGCTTTTCTCACATATTATACAAAACTAAACATGCAATATACACAATTCTTTAATGATCTGATCAAGCTTGCCAGTATAAAAGCAGGAAAAGATCTGTTAAAGGAAGTGATATCTGTATGTTTTCTAAATTATTTTTGTTCTTGGACACACGGTTTGCCCTGACATTGTTACTGGAGCATCAAAAGTGGGCTATTCTCTTTAAAAGCCATTTATTCTGCTTTACAAGCCATTCTGCATGGAGACTGCTTGAAATAATAGGCTAAACTAAGGAAGTTTCACTATCAGGGAATCCATTATCTCTGCCTACAATAATTTGTCCCCATTATATTAGATCATTTTAATCTTCAGTATCTAAGAAGAATGCAGAATTGCCAGAGCTGGTTTCTGAGACTTATAGCACAGACTGACATTTACACAGAACCTCAAAAATTTCACCTGGGCTCAGTGTTTGCACAAAATTCAATCTGCCTTATACCGCAAGGAGAGTACCTGAACTCTTGCAGTATCTTTTAATCATCCACCTCCTTAAGTTTCCTCTGATAAATCATCAGGCCCTTTCCACTTCTTTTATCAGACAAAATGACCATGAGTAAAAATAGCACAATACTGAGAAGACAATATACGGTCAATTCCCATAATGCCTTCTCTCACTGAGAGGGTTTGTTATTCAAAGTGGCCTCAGAAAGCTAAATTAATAGGATGCATTGGTTAAGCCAACTATAAAATATCACAGCCACTGGGATAATAACTAAATCATTGTAGAGATTCTGAAAACATCTTTTCCCTCTGCATATGCTAGGCTAAACTTTGCCTTAGTGTCTTATAAAAGCTGCATATAGAGGAATACATCTTGCTTTCTACATTTTTTGGTTGGTTGGGTTTTCTTGAGCTTAATTCTTCATAACCATAAGGAAAACCACACTCCCTTCTATTTTTTGGTGATCTAAATCTGTTGAAGACCCTTGATCATGTAATATTTATTTCTTCTGAAAACATGAAGACAAAAGTGAAGTTACCCTATTGCCAGTCATTGATTAATCATTCTCAAACTTTATCAACTGGTGGTAACTTTTAAAATGTGATTCATTATAATTTTTCAAAAGCTTTTCTGATAATTAAAAGCAAATTAAAGCACCTCCTGTTTCCTTTTATTTTTTAAAAAGTATTTAAAACTGCAGTCCCTTCACTGATGCCCAGCTTAGCAGCTATATATAAGGAAAAAATCCCTTCTACCTCCAACATAAATTGCAGAATCACAGAAAGGTTTGGATTGGAAGGGACCTTCAAAGGTCATCTAATCCAAACCCCTACAATGAGCAGGGATATCTTCAACTAAATCAGGCTGCCCAGATGCTCAGATCCATCCTGGCCTTGAAAATCTCCAAGGACAGCACATCCACCACTTCTCTGGGCAACCTGTGCCAGTTTTACCACCCTCACTGTAAAAAACTTTTTTCCTCATGTCCAGCCTGAATCTCTCCTCTTTTATAAAACCATTACCCCTTGTTGTGTTGAAACAGGCCCTGCTACAAAGTCTCTCCCCTTGTCCTGGGTTCAGCAGTAGCAGTCACTTTTTCTCCTTCTTGGTAGCTGGTGCAGTGCTGTGTTTTGACTTTCGGGCTGGGAACAGAGCTGATAACAATGATGTTTTGGCTTGGCCAAGGATTTTGTGAGACTCATGCTCTGCCAGGAAGGAGGGAAGCCGGGAGGAAGAAGGGACGGGACACCTGACCCAAACTGACCAAAGAAGTATTCCATACCACAGCTCGTCATGCCCAGGATGTAACTGAGAGCTACACGGAAGGGCTAGGACTGCAGGGTTGGAGGAGGTATCGGTCAGTGCTTGGTCGGGCTGGGGGCGTGAGTTATTGGTTGGCTGGTGATGAGGTGTTGTATTCTCTTCCCTTGTTATTTCATTTATCGTTATTATTATTGGTGGTAGCAGCAGTGATTTGTGTTATACCTTAGTTACTAAACTGTTCTTATCTCAACCCGTGGTAGTTGCATTCTTTTCGATTCTCCTCTCCGTCCCTCCGCGAGTAGAGGGAGGTCAAGAGGGGAGGGAGGGAGTGAACAACCTGTCTGGCTGGGGTTAAACCACGACACCCCATCTTCCTTAAAGATCCCTTTTAAGAACTGAAAGGCCACAGTAAGATCTCCTGAGTCTTCTTCAGACTCAACAACCCCAATTCTCTCAGCCTTTCTCTGTACACTCTCCAACAGGTCCGTATCTTTCCTGTAGTGAGGACTCCAAAGCTGGCCACAGTATTTTGCATGTCACAATTACTCCACCTGTGCATCTCAGAGATTTAAGAATGTTATTTTACTGCTTTGGATGCTAATACATCGTAATATAATAGCTCTGCACAATCCAGCTACCCCTGACTTTAACAAAGTGCAGCACAGCTGTGCATGTGCCAAGGATAGAGGGATGCCCTCCTTCCCCGGCTCAGTACAACAACTACCAACCACCCAACAAGGCAGGAGAACGCTGCCATCAGAAACACATGGCACCTGGCTGATTCCCATGAGAGGCCCAAGAGGCAGCGGTGAGGCACAGCCACTTTCCGCATGGATAAGGCAGGTTGGGCAATGCACAGGTCCAAAAGTTGTATTTGTATAGTAACTAACAGAAAGGTGCAACGGGGCAGTTACCACTCTTCCATTCCAAAGGCCCTCCACCCTATCTAGCTTTTCCTGCTTTCCTTTGAGCTCCAGGCACTGCGCTCACAGGTTGCAAAACCCTCCACATAAGAAGAGCCAAAAAGGACAAAGTCCTGCAGGGTAGGAGAGGAGGGGGCAAGGATTCTTATTCTTCCTCCTCGCCTGAAAAAGAGGAAATACGAAGAGCACGTTCATTAACAGAACCACATCACCACTTCCCCCTACCCCCACCACCTCCATGTTCACTCGCCTCGCAGCCCGCACTGCGCATGCCCAGCGCCGCCGCTACGGAGCGCCGGTCCGCGGCCGCATTCGGCCGGATGGAAGAGGAGGATGAGGATGGGGGCCGGGGAGCCTCGGGGAGCACGGCGGCTGCAACGTCCGGCCGCTTCGTGCGGTGCCTTTACGCGGTGGGCTTCCTGGTAAGCGGGGAGGCGGGGTGCGGCTGCAGGAGTGTCCTTCCGGCGAGGCCTGCCTCGGGCAGCTGTGCTTGAGGAGGGAAATTCTCCCATCCCCACCTCACGGGGCCCGCTGCCCGGCCCCATGGCAGGGGCCGTGTTAGAGATGGGACAAGGGGGACGGGCTCGCAGCTTGTTTCGGAGCCTAGAGGTCCCCTCAGGAGATGCTGGAAAGCCCAAGGACTGTCCCCATAGGGCCCCGTAGTTTCCTCTCCGTGGCCTTTGCTGCTGCCGACCTGAATCTCGCCGGCACCCTCGGACCGCGGCTGGTAGCGGTACCCCCGGCCCATTGCACCCCAGATCAGGCTCGGGTTTGAAGTACATCCCTTCATCTGCCTTCTTGCAGTTCTAATGTTGGTAGCAGTATGGGTTGGTTGCTACTGTGTTGTCTTATCCGTGCAAACAGTCGTGCAGCTTCATACAAAGTTATGGTTTTCGTCCTGTAAATACAATGGAGTAGTGCAGCACCCTGAAAGCTAAGTCTTGCCTTGTGCTTCTCAGAGCTGTTCTGTTTCCTTGAAATAACCAGTGGCTGGTGTAAACAAAAATAAGTAAAAAAGTCCATGCTTTTTTGGCGAGGGGAGGGGGCGATTTTTAGAGCAGGCTTGTATTTTGTAGTGATCCATGAGCCTCAGGAAAATGTTATTTAATGAATTTAAAACTAAAAGTTTTGACTTGAAAAATGAGTATGACCGTGCACCGCGAAATGTGGATATATTGCCCAGCCTACCCTTAGGCTGGGCCATAGAAACAGTATAGTTGATTTGTGTCCTGGAGCAAATATTCTAGGAAAGAGCCCATTTAGAATAAGCTTTGCTTCTTACCTAACTTAAGCACTGTGTTTCTCCAATCCTGTAATAAATGTGCTGACACTGACCTGGAGTACACACTGAAATCAATCAAGAGGTGAGCATCCTTTTAGAGGGTGCAGTTTATGGTGAAATATCATACTGAAGAGCTGTTGCCTGTGACGCAAGCTTCCTGTAACCAGGCAAAAACGGTATTTATTATTTGACCTAAGACATCATAGGTGAAGTGAGAAATAGCTACCCATCAGAGGATAGTGGTTAGTAGGTCTTTCTCTACCTGTATGCTTATAAAAGTCCAATACTGCCAGGGTGTATTTGGAGACTTGGATGTCTCTATTGATGACCTGGACAAAATCATTGAACCTCTCTTCAGGTTTGTAGAGGACACCTAAGATTGTGTTATTGAAGATCTCCATAAGTTGTGTGCTCTGTTTGCTGGTGCTAATATATTTAATAATTATTCTAATCTTGTAAGCCTCAATTTCAACCATCAAAAAGTACTTAATGACAGCCTGTGAGAATTTACGTAGCAATGCACATTGTTACAGTTATTCAGGCTATGGGCATACTATAAAGCCTTTTCAGCTTTCATACTTTTTCAGCTCAGGTAGTCCTTGATAAAAGGTAATCTTACTCCGCTAGATCTGTAAGGTTTTGCTCTGATTTAGGATACCATATACTGTGCCAGGTAATAGTAGCAAAAGAACTCCTGAGTTGATGTGGTTAGCTTAACAAAAGATGAAAAATCAAAAGGAGTGAGTAAGGAATTCCTCTACTGTTAAGGATGGGCAGTGACCTTTGCCCTCCCCTTGCAAAACATTTATGACTTAAGCTTTCCTTCCCCACCTCCATGTTTCTGTCTTTTTAGTACATTCCTTAACTTATACACAAAGACAGTCAGTAGGTAGGTTTAGGTCTACCATAGCTTCATCACATTGTGGATGAGAGCTAAAATACTGTAGATTTTACAAGTATACTGTCTTTGCCCAAATAAAAACTATTTCTAGGCAGTTGAAATTACAAACCACTTTGAATTTAAAATACTGGTACCAAGTACTTTTATTGTGAAACAGATAAAGTTTAGTATATATTCAAGGAATATTTAAATATATATCTTAAAAATTACTATATCTGACAGGTGAAAGAAGATTGCTGTTTCCATAGTTTTAACTCCTTTAAGTTTATGTGTTTTTGTAATTTTGTACATACTGAATGCATTTTAAAGGTTAGAACATACCACATTGGCCATGAAAATAATTCTTTTTATCGTCTACTGCTATGGAACTTTTTTAATATCGACTGTTACTAAGCCAGGTTGCCATCATCTTTGTAAATGTGATCAGTTATTAAAACTTTTCCTGCCTTCTTTTCAGGATTTATTTGGTGTGAGCATGGTTGTTCCTTTGATGAACCTTCATATCAAATCTCTAGGAGCAAGTCATACAGTTGGTGGTATAATAGGTGAGTTGCAGTACTTGGCTGATTTACTGAAGAATAAGATAATGTGACCTGAATTATGCCTTCCTGCAAATTGGAAGTTGTCATATAATTCTTCCTTGCTAGTAGCGTAATACAAAATAAGGCTAATTTCCCAATAAAACCACCATACTTTGTTGGATGCAAAGACCTGTCCAAACTTGCATGCTGACAGTGCTTGGGAAAGAGCTCTCTTGGAAAGAACAAGCAAGTCTTGCAGTGGTACTTGTGTAGGTGCTTTTTCAGCATCCAAGAATTCACAGCTCAGCAACTTTGGGAGCCAGAGATGTTGTTTTTAATTTTATTGTTATTTACAGGCTTTGCAAACAGTACTTCTGTAGCTGGTTCTCCTGAGCTTTACGAAGCCCATGATTGCTCCCTGTTTGCTTAAATTTCTTACAGCTGTCTTTTGGCAAAATATTTAATGTCTTTACAAGTGTTTACAAGTAAATTCTGAAAGTTTGGGATTTTATCTTAAAAAATAACTGATAAGTTTTGTGGTTTGAAGTTCTTGTTTATATTTTATGGCTCTGTTGATTGTTTGTAATGATACATTTTTTTATAGCTATGTGGTTGACATGGGCTCTGTTATTCAGCTTTTTATTACCATCCTTTTTTATTTTGGATAAAACTTAGCACTTTTTATGAATAATTCGGATTCTATGCTGAGTTGAGTATTATTTTAAGCAGCAGTTAATCAGAGATGTGAGAAACAGTATGCCTTGTTTACTGATGGGTCTTGCCATATTGTGAGAAAGCAGCAGAGATGGAAAGTAGCTGTATGGTGTCCCCAGTGACAAGTGCAGAAACTGCTGAAGGAGAAGGTATGTCAAGTCATTTTGCAGAGGTGAAAGCCATCCAGTTGGGCTTACACTTTGTTGAACAAGAAAAACGGCCAGTGCTTTATACTGACTCATGTATGGTAGCAAATAACCTATGGAGGTGACTACAGCAATGGAACCAGTGTAACTGGCAACGCAGAGGTAAACCCATCTGGGCTGCTGCACTGTGGCAAGATATCACTGCCTGGATGGAGAACCTGGTGGTGAAGGTATGCCACAAAGATGCTCATGTACCGAAGAGCTGGGCCACTGAAGAACATCAGAACAACCAACAGGTGGATAACACTGCTAAGATTAAAGTGGCTCAAATGAATTTAGATCGGCAACATAAGGGTGAATTATTTTTAGCCCATGGTGGGCCCATAACACTTCAGGGCATCAAGGCAGAGATGTAACATATAGATAGGGCTCCTGATCAAGGGGTGGACTTAATGGACAGTATGGTCCAGGTCATTCATGGGTGTGAAATGTCCTGTAATTAAGCAAGCCAAGCAGTTAAAGCCTTTCTGGTGTGGAGGATAATGGCTGAAGTACAAATATGGGGAGGCTGGGCAGATTGACTGTATCACACTCCCACCGACCTGCCAAGGCAAGTCCCATGTGCTTACAGTGGTGGAAGCAACCACCATGTCATTCTCGTGTCATGCTCAGGTCTCTCAGACTCTTACCCAGAAAGGTTCTGAGTTACCATCTGAGCTTAAACTGTGAGAGTCCTTGGTTATGTGCTAAATTCTACCCTTGATTTGTCCTGCTCCCTCTTCCTATTATTTTAGTAAATTATTTCCAGAATGTCTTTCATGTTGCCTCATTTAAAATTTTGTGTGGTTTTTATTTTCTTAAAAAAATGAAGTTAAATTTTTAACATTGGTATTTTGCTTGATTGTTTTAGGATCTCTGTATGGTATAATGCAACTGTTTTCCAGCACGTTTGTGGTGAGTTCTAACACTGCATTTCTGAACATGTTGGTATTTCTATGGATTTTAAAGGGAAATGGGGTGGGGTTAGTAATAGCATTTCTTGATGTTTTGAAAGCATTTATAGTGTTCATACATTTTTGCTTGAAGGATCTGGGTTTTAGTTTGCATGGAACATGTTTGTTTCATTTCTAGGAAATTGCCAGATGTTTTAGAACTAAACAGAATACGGTCTTTGTTCAAAACCTAGAATCCAGATTTGGTCTCAGATACGTTACAGAGTATGTTGCAGTCACACAGGGTTCTTCTTCAGTGTTGGTGCTAGTAAGGCTGAAGTTTCCTTCAGTGTGGTAGCCTGTCCAAAAAGCAGTCTCACAAGTCAGCTCTTCATAAGGTCATTACCTAGAGTTTGCTTTCCCTGCTTAATGAGCAGTACTTTGTAATTTGTCATTCAAATTAATGTATTACATCTTTGAGCTTTGTTTGGTTTTGTTTTCTGTTAGCTGTTGATTTTTCACATCCTAATCTAAGCAAGAGTGCAGAGACTAAACCTCCTGAATGCACGCTTTACCTATCAATCCCTTAGATCCCTTCTTAGCCAGGAGCACCTTTAATATTACCCTAATACCTCCTAGCCTTTTTAAGAGAGGAGATTTTGAGCACCTCATGAAAAAGCTGTTTGGTATGCCACCTGGAATAATTTGCTTCTATGATCTTAAGGCATTTTCTTTTGAACTGCAAGACCATTGCCTACTTTCTCAAAAACCCTGTTTCCTTTTTGGTATCAAGATGATTTATAAGAATGCTAAATGCAAGTTTACTGTTTGCCCTTCTCATAACTGCTCCCTGTCTGCACTCAGATGACAAACTCCTCCTGGCTAAGATCATTCTTTTTAGGATGCTTAACAAGTATCTAATACATTGCAACCAGTAATGCAAACAAATATTAGTGGTTGGTTGTAATAACATTTTCAGATTGTCCTTACTACTAATATTTCGCAATGTATATTGCAGGATTGTACTTTTAAAAGAGGAAAATTATTTTTTAAAAAGCTCTGTGCATGACTTTAAATGGAATCACAGTTTCAGCAGGTGCACTGGTGGCAGGACAGAACTCTGCTTGTGACTTCAGGAATTTAAGCTCTTGGGAATGTTGTGTAATAAGCTTATTAAGCTTTCACTGACAGTCCTTTCATCTCTTTTGTCAGTTTAATTTAGAAGTATTGGTTGTTCACCGTACATAGTTAAGTGTTTTAAAAAGCTAATCTTAATTTCCTGATTTGTGAAAGGGCTGCTGGAGTGATATAGTAGGAAGACGGTATTCCCTGCTTGCTTGTATTCTTCTCAGTGCACTGGGTTACTTCCTTCTTGGCGCATCCACCACTGTGTTCCTGTTTGCTATTTCTAGGGTTCCTGTAGGTGAGTAAACACTTGGGATTTTGGAGTTTAAATTCCCCACAGTTGCAGCTTGAGAATTACTGCTAGGGAAAACATGGTATGTAGAAGGCTACATAGCATCATCACCCAGCTGTACCACCTGAACCTTAGTAACTGAAAAATCTCCACAAATCAAGTATTCTCATGACATTTTCCTGAAAGTAAGTTGAAATGTTGTTGTGGTTTAACCCAGCAGGCAGCTAAAAACACCACTCAACCACTCACACACACAGTGGGATAAGGGAGAAAATCAGGCGGGGGAGAGGGGGCGGGGGAGGAGGGAGAATGTAAAATTTGTGGGTTGAGATAAAGACAGTTTAATAGGACTGAAAAGGAAGGAAAATAATATACAAAATAAGTAATGCACAATGCAATTGCTCACAACCAGCTGACTGATGCCCAACCAGTTCATGAGCAGTGGTCCCTAGCCAGCTTTCTTCCTACTTTATGTCCTGAGCATGACACCACATGTTATGGAATATCCCTTTGGGCAGTTGGGGTCGGCTGTCCTTGCTGTGCTCCCTCCTAACTTCTTGTGTGCTCCTCAGCCTATTCACTGAGGGGCACTCAAGGTGGGGTGAAAAGCTGAAGAGTCCTTTACTTAGTGTAAACTAAAACTTCAATGTGTCATCGACATTATTCTCATTGTAGATCCAAAATACAGCACTGTACCAGCTACTAGGAAGAAAATGAACTCTATCCAACTGAAACCAGGACAATTGTATATTCAGCAACTGTCACAACTTTTATGCCACCTTGAATTGCTGAATTATATGAGGAGTATAGCAGTACTTTGAAAGAGGCTATTGTAAGTTTAGTTATAACAGGTACACAGCATACCAGGTAATTGCTGGAAATCTTGGCCTGCATTTGCAGTAGAGAATAGAATTGTATGTCTTACTGTTTTTTCTCTTGCTGAAAATGTACCTCAAAGTGACACTACAATATTTGGCTGAAATTTTATGTCACTGCTTCAACAGAATATTTATGTTCTGCAAAAGTGTGTATGTTTGCAGCGCTGAAGCTAAGTTTGTGCCAGGGTTCATTTCAGAGTTCTTAACCAAACGCCTATTGCCTATATTCTGACATAATAAGCATTGCTATTACTTTGAACACATCTACCAAAGGCCACTTTTATGGCCCATAGTTTTGATTCAGGAGCTGTTAATATTTAAAGACAATTTGCTAATGAATTATTTAATTGATATTTGACTGCTTAGTAGAAATAATACCTCTAAATCCTAGTAGCACTGTGGCAGCATTGCCCTGGTCAGAGGGAAGGAATGTAAAAGATGGCATTATTAATATTCCTGCAGTCTGCTTACCCTTCTGTGCCCTTCTTCTGCCACCCACTAGTTTCTCATAGAAATTGGTGTGTTACAGTCCTGGAAATCTTCATACTCAGTAAAGTTGGTACAGAGCTATGTTCATATTCAGGCAAGCTGTTCCTACCTCACCGTTAACCATCCACAAGTTGCTATTGTAGTGGCTATTTTATTCCTAGCGTGCTTCAACACTCATCTTAGTTACTTCTTTCGGCAGGGCTGTAGGAGCATAACTTTGAGCGGAGGCATGAACTGGTTGCTTTGATCAAAATTACCTAAGTCGAATCCTTGAACAGCCAGGATGGCAGCTGCAGGACTCTAGCATTGAAGAATTTATGGTTAATGGAGTCTTAAAAATACCAATCATGTAGATTTTGACCACTGATATTTCAGATAGCTTCTGTCATTTTTAATCTTTTGGACTAAGCAATATATGTTTATTTTGTTTATATTACATTGCAGGTATCTTCAAACACACGCTGTCAATCTCTAAAGCCCTCCTTTCTGACTTGGTTTCTGAGCGAGACCGTCCTTTAGTGATGGGACGCTTCAATGCAGCCTCCAGTGTGGGCTTCATTCTGGGGCCTGTTGTTGGTGGCTACCTTACAGAGCTGAAAGATGGCTTTTATCAAACATCCTTCCTCTGTGCCTTTATCTTCCTTCTGAATGCTGGTAAGTTGTATGCCATATTTTGCATCTTGGGTGCCTTCATTCCTTGCTTCTGTGTTTTTACACTATTTCTAATACCTTGTATTCGTAGTGTGTTTATCATATATGGCATACATGTTCTGTCTATCAGTATTACCCTTTGAATTTGAACCTATGCGGAAGGGTGGCAGTTTTGAAACAGTTAACCTCCAGGTGCTTCTCCTTTGTATCACTTTTACATTCAGATACAGGAAGACCAGAAATCAGCTTTAGCCTTTAGATCTGTGTATATGTTGTGAGTGTGGTATCTCGGTGTTCTTCTTCCTTGCTTGCCCTGCATTTAAAATTGAACTGATACTGTGAATAGCACTAGACTTAATCTTTGAAAATTTTTAAAATGAAATGACTGTTAAGTCATTTTTAAACTTTGATCTTTACACTAAGTACATGGTTACAATCAAGCTAATGTCTTCCAAGTAAAATTAATGCAATTGAATAGAATCAGCTAATTTCTTGATCTGTATAGGTCTTGTCTGGATGTTACCCTGGAGTGAAGAAAACACTGGCAATAGGGAATGTCAACAAGGAAAAAAAGGAACAGACAGCTTCTCAGCAAAAGCAAATCATGACCTGCACTTGAAATCAGCAACTAATGGAGCTATGGCAAGCAACAGTCTTTTCCAGTCTCCATGGATCCAAGTTACAACAGTGCTGAAGAGGATTAAAGGAGTTGCGTGCTCTGATCTGTGGGATATATTTTTAGTGCGGTTCCTGATGTCTGTTGCTATACTGCTGTACTACAGTAATTTTAGCCTGGCCTTGGAGGAGAGATTTGGGCTGAAACCGTTGTTCGCTGGATACCTAATGAGCTATAGCAGTGCACTTGGAGTCCTGGCTGGTTGTCTGCTTGGACCAATAACAAGACTCTATCAGCACAACACATACAGAATTTTGTTGCACTCTAGCACTCTTACCTGCACGTTGGTTCTCCTGTATGCTTCAGCACAGAGCATATGGATGGTAATTTTGTCTTCCACATTCTTAGCCTTTTCAACTACTATAGGTCGTACTTGTATCATTGATCTTGAGTTGACCATTGGTGGGAATGAGGCCAGTGGCACGCTCCTAGGTGTTGGACAGTCGGTGACATCAGTGGGACGTATACTTGCCCCACTCCTTTCTGGAATTGCTCAAGAGTTCAGTCCCTGTGGCCCTCCAAGTCTAGGGGTTGGACTAGCTTTAGCAGCTATTTTGATAATGAATGCAAACAAACAAAAATACTGTAGCCATGGAAATGTGAAGTTAAAAAATCAGTAGTTGCAAATTTGGATTGCATAGATGTACCTCAAAGGGGAGGCAAAGTGAATCAACCTGAGGTGGTGCTTAACACTTGCCAGACTTGTACAGTAGTAACAGGATCTTTTAAGAGGGCACATTATGTTCATGTGAAGGCAAGTGCTTACAAATATTTCTGCTGCAGGAATGTTAAATCTAGACAAATGTTATTCTAACTGGTACCACTACAACACTTGTGAGGAGGACAGGTGTTGCTGTATTGTACTGGCTGGGACTTTTTTTATGGATTTTTAACCTTTTTGGAGGGAAAAAATGGATGACATGAAATACACAAATCCTGCTTGTAGCTCACATTTGGAACAGTGTTTGTATTGATAATTGTTGGAATACAGAAATTGATTCCTATTATTTACTCAGAGGAGAATTTTTATTATTTAATCAGAAGGAGAACTTTTAATACAGCTCGTTAGCCTTAATTTCTTATGCGGTGGTCTGCTGCCATTTGTCTGCCATGCCAGTAGCTTAATTACCAGCGTGCTTGTTTATGTGATTTTATTAAGCATACTTTGTCTACAAAACTTGCTGCTCAGTGTGATTAGGCACTTTGGAGTGGCCATCTGACTGTGCCGAGGCCTGCTCTTTCACAGGTAACAGAACTGGGTATATGCTAACTTTATATATTAGAAGGCCTAAAATGGATAATTTTAGAATAATATGGGGCCATTCAGGCTGAAACTGAGACTAAATGTAAGCTTTATTGAAACTTGAACTGGTGGTTCCTGTTTAGTAATAACTTCTACTAAACAATTTTGTCATCAATTATTTGTTAGTATTTCCTGTGCAATTTTTCTACCTTCATTTTAAGAATAAATTTGCTATGACTGTTAAAGGTGTACTGAAGCAACTAGCAGCAGTTTGTGGAACTGGATGAATGCATTTTCTCATACCTCTGGAAGCATAAGTGACATTTCAGTGACAAGAAAAACTGTATAATTGTTGGTATTATGGTTTTCATTTGTCTGCACCACTTGACTAATGAGAGGTTACTCCGTGATGAATTGTGGCACTCTCCTGTGTTTAATGTTCAAGCTCACATTACTTACCAGTCACCACTGCTTGCGTTTCATTTGAAACGTACAAAACAATGTATTTTGCACTGATAACATTCCATATGCTTTCCCTACTATTACTCAATGAAAGTACGAAGTCAACTATGTGTAATTTTGGGTTTGGTTTGTTGGGTTGTTTTTTTGTTATTAAAAATCAGTTACGTCCTTAAATGCATCCATGTAAATAATGTTGCTGCTTCAGAACAGTCATAGATGGTGTTTTGCATTTTTTTAATTTTTATTTTCTTTACCTTTTTGAGTGTGTGTTATTATTTAAGCCCTTGTTGAAACCTCAGTGAAACCAGTGGCAGAACCTTAGGGCTACATACAGAACTCTTGAGTTGGTTTAATTGTATATATTGACATAATGAGTATGCCGTATTAGTGCTGTGATTTTAGTACACATTCTCAGAGTTCCTCATTGTGATAATCTGTGTTTCATTTCTCCCTAGGAATGTGAGGCATTTTCAAGTGTCTTGTTTCTTCTTGCTTGGTAGATGCCCCAAGACATTATTTCCCTAAATTTCCTAATTTTTTTTTTTTTTTTTTTTTTTTTACCTAAACCCACCTTTCTGTAAGTCAGGGACTTCTGTTTTGAAACTACAGCAGGGGCTAAAGGAGAAGGACGGGGAAAAAACCTCAAAAATAATATATGTGAAAGATTAATTTTCCTTACACTTGTTGGTTATATGAGGTAACATTTACCCTTCTAAGTTGCTGCAGTGATTAAAGCTGAATTCTGTAAACACCATAAAGTTCAGTTTGTAGTACCATGTACAGCGCCTGAATATTGCTTATAAAAGCTTCAAAATTTCACTGGTTTTGTTTATACATAAGTGAAAAATGTGCTTTCCACAATCTGCAGATATTTTTATTTTATTTTGTAAAAAGTTCTCCAGACAAGCTAGTTAAAAATTGAATTAAAAATGAAATTAAGAAACCTATGGAAAGCTGGTCTAAGGGACATGTTGCCACTGATGTTACAGAAGAGAAGTGTTTTCTTGTAGGCCAGAATGATTTCTGAAGTGCTGCAGAAACATTTCTTCTTTGTTAAGCCTAAGTTACAGAGAAGTTGCACTACTTTCTTTTTCTTATAATTCTTTTAAGGAATAGAAATAAAACTAAGACATTCCACATCTATAATTTTGTGTCTGTTTGTTGTCCTGTCCTCTGCTGAATTTACAGTACAAGTCAGTATGATATGCAGGTGTTTTATTTTTTTTCTTCAAGCTGTTCCTTCAAATGCTCTTTTGAATCTGCCTGCTTTTCACATAAAAGGCATAGGAGTTAAGGATTCAACCAAGAAGTGGTTTGACAATATATGAAAAAGAAGAAGTGGGAGAAAATAGAGAACTTACCAGTTTTGAGACAGTGTACTTGAAACTACTTTTCTATTGGCTGTTTGGATCCCTTGTGCTGCCTCTTGGTTGCCATAACTGTGCAAGCTCTGAGAGTGATGAGTAAATGACATCCCTGGAGGTGAGGAGATGTGATTTCCCCTTTTAAATTGAGGGAGGAGCAGTTGCAGCTATTTTTGGCTACAGTCTAGTGGGTTTTATTGAATTGCTCAGCAGTTCCTTGAATCCGGTTGTGGTACCTGAAGACTAACAAAACAGATCTGAATATGGACTAAAGAAAAACGTTTCTATCTGCAAATCACTGCAAACAAAGGTTTCTCTCTTGCTTGCTGTTTCTGTTGGTTTTGGATTGGTTTTCTTGGGCTTGTTAGGGTTATTTCTGCTTTTTACCTTTGGAAATTTCCACTTTTTTTAACAGTGACTACTTTTCTGACCTTTATGATCAACTGATGTTAAAGAGGCTGTGGATACAATGTAATGATTTGTTTTTGTAAAACAGTGGTAGCATATGATATGTACTGATTTTGTTGCTTTTAAATGATTAAGCAAACGTAAGGTTTATTCTGTGTTGATGTATGCTGCATACATTTGAAGAGATCCTTTATAAACACACCAATTCTTGTCCTGTGTCTTGTCCTGTTTTCTCTGAATTTCCTCACCGTAGCACCATCACAGAGGTCAGTACCATTCTTGTTTTCTGAGAACAAGTTGACTAGTGAGCATATAATGCAGCAACAAAACAGGACAAGTGTTGCTTACTAACAGGCTTGCTCGTAACTTGAGGCACTCCATAATGTTATCGCATTCCAGCTGATGGGAATCTCTGTGGGTATGGTCAGGAGCTTCCAGTCCCCATTTCACCACAGGTGGAATTACCCCTTTGTAAATGATGCTTCAAATCCTGGCACTTTGGGATCTGAAAACCCATGACTCAACCGTACTGTTACTGCTAGAATTGTAAAGACTTACTCACAAAGAGCTGCTCATTAATCTTGTAAGGAGTATATTAGAGCCTGAACTTTGAGAGTCAAATGACTGTGAGTAAAGCTTAGACTTATAAAGTTATAAGAGCTTGCCTTAGAAACCTGGGCAGGGCCAAGGGCAATGGTGGCCAGCCCCTCCCCCCCCCCAAACATATAGAAAAAGCCCATAGGGAGCACCAGCAACTGGGAGCACCAGCAACCAGAAGCACTACCCACAGGGTGGGCAAACAGGGCATGGCACATCAGCAAAGGTGTGGTGCAGCAGTTTGGGTGGCAGCGGAAGCCCTGCCAGCTCTACCAGGGAGCAGTGGTATCAACCTGGCAGAAAGCTATGACCTCTGAGCTCTGCACCCACCACAGCTAACACAGCTGCTTGGGCAGAGCTCTGGTGGGAACTGGAGGTTCCTGGCTGCAGTGTGTGCTCTATGGAGCTATCAGATGGCAGGAGTGAGCACAACTATAAGGAGGTGTGACAGGTACAGGAACTACTTCATGTGGTGACTCCTCCTTACAGCTGCAGGAGGAGGTGAGTAGGTTGAGGACTATTAGGGAGAACGAGACAGGGAGACTACTGGAATCACACTCTACCTTCCCTGAGACAGTCCCAGCAGCCACACAGGATGCGATACAGAGGGTTCCCTGTCTTTTCTCTGCCTGGTTGTGCACAGTGGCATAAGGGATAGGGGGCAGTGGTGACAAGTTCCTGCCCAGCGCATCAGGCGAATCTCCTCTGTCACTGCCCCACCTTCCCAGGTGCCCTTGCACAATAGGTATGAGGCTCTGCCAGTGGAACTGAAAAACAAGGAGGACAATGGTTCATCTAGGGTGGAGGTGTCACCGAGGTTAAGCCAGCCTACACCCTGCTCCCATAAAGAAAAGATAGGTCATTGTCATAGGAGACTCCCTTCTGAGGAGAACAGAAGGCCCAAAATTCAGACTGATCCACTTCTTTGGAAAGCCTGCTGTCTCCCTGCGACCCAGGTTAAAGGTGAGAGATGAGGAAGCTTCCTACCTTGGGACAGCCCTCAGATTATTATCAGATTTTTCAGGTAGGTAGCAATGAAGACTTGCAACAAGAAGTCTGAGGGCAATCAAGAAGACTTTGTGGCCTTGGGACAACAGGTTAAAGAATCAGGAGCACAAGTAGTGTTTTCTTCTATGCCTCCAGTTGCAGGGAATGATGATGGAAGAAACAAGAAGAGCCATCAGATCAATACCTGGCTCCAAGCCTGGTGTCACTGGCAGAATTTGGGGGTTTTTGATCATGGGTCAATTTGCATGACACCAGGCCTGCTGGTGATGGTGAAGGATGGGGTACACCTTCCTTGTCTCAAAGGGGGGACAGGATCTTTGCACAGGAGTTTGCAGGGCTCATGGAAATAGCTTTAAACTAGATTTAAAGGGGGAAAGGGATAAAAACAGGCTCACTAGAGATAAGCCTGGGGGCACCACACAGATGTTTGAGGGACAACATGCTAGCGAGGTCCTTTGGACTGCTGTCCCAGTGGAGGTAGGGGATGGAGATCCACCTGGCATCAAAAACACAAGGGTTATTGATGTGTCAGAAACCACAGAAGTGCCTGAGAATGGTCATATAGGAATTAGAGCTCCCCATAAAAAGGTGGTGGGATCCATAGCCCAACTGAAGTGCATGCATACCAATGCACACAGCATACACAACAAACAGGAGGAGCTGGAAGTCACTGTGCAGCTGTGGAAAACTATTACAGATGCCATCATGGAAACATGGTGGGATGACTGCTGAAATGAGGGATAACATCTGAGAGGAATAAATCTCTCCCAGATTTAAACATAACATGAATCAGGTAGTCCATGACCTCTGCCACTGTGTCCTGAAGCAGTTTCTCCTTCTCATGCTTGGGTTTGATGCCCCCTCCATCATGTTTTCCGACCTGAGCCTCCAATCTATTGTTGGCCTGGCTGGGGCCATGTATTGCAGACACCATGCTTTAAGCACATTCACAAGCCTATCTTTATAGGATCAGAGCTCTTGTAGTACAAAAAGCATTCCTCCAGCCAATTTCAAAATACTTCATCTTTTCTTCAAGATTAGGGGATGTTGGTAGAACTTAGACAGTTTTGGAAATAGTGACCAGCTGAAGCATTTCTTGCAGTGTCAGCCTTACAATGCCGCTGGTGTCTGGATTTGGTGGACTTGGCATCTCTTGAAAAAGGCAGTGCAGGATGCAGTGTGTTAGCTCGCAGAGACGCTAACATACCCTTCATAACAGCGTGCATGTTATTTTGGCCAAATTTTAAACTTTGTTTTTCCATGTGATTTCTATGTGGCTTCAGTTGAGAAGAATATCAAGTTTCTAAATTGCTATGCAGCATGGTTTTCTTTTGTTGAGCACCTGTGGTTTCAGTAGAGTTTGCAGCATACTTTAGTACCAAGTTAGTAAACTTTGCCTTTTATGGCATCTCATTTTATCTCATTTTCATTTTCAAATATCTGCTCAAAACAGATAACTGGATGTCCATCTGATCTGTAGCCCTTCCTGTACCTACTTTCTTAGGTATATTTATATTAAATTTCAATTTATAGGCCTTTTAGCAGGTAAAGGGTGAAAGAAATTCTTAGAAAACCCTACTTCAGTGTAACATATATATTCCTACTGCCCCTAAAACTGGAAAATTGGACATTGTGCTTCCTTCAAAAGGCAATAAAATATCAATACTACACAGTGTATTGGCGAGTCCATCTGGAAACAAAAAAGAATTGTATGTGGATTTGGCAAGTTTCCCTGTCATTGTTGGAGATGCGGTTTCCTGAAAAACACGTTTCCAGTCAATACATCACTTTCCCCATCAGATGGTGCTCGAGGACAGATTTATTTGGCATTTTATTCTTCAGCAGACAAACTCATGAATACAACAGAAAGGAAGTCTCCTCTGAGAGCTGAAGTTAGATAGGCTTTTAGAAAGATCAGAAAGTGCTATTGATCTTGTTTTTCTTTTGCAGGATAGGAAAAGGCAAACCCCTGACTCAAACCAGAGCACGAGTCGAATGAGGAGGGTGACCTTGGACACAGACTGCATCACCTGGTGCTGTCATTGCTACTGAAAAGGAGAACACCCAGGAAAGCAGATCTCAGAGGTGATGAGGGTCTGACCCAGCACTAGAGGAAAAGAGCCTGAAAACGGTGGGAAGAGCAGGAGTAGGGAAGGGAGAGAGCACTTGCAAGGAGATTTGTAATTCTGCTTCACTGCATAACCATGCTGGAGATCTGCCTTGATACTTGTATTCTGTGGATCTCAAAGTGCTCTGTAAGGGTAACAATGTGCTAGTATGTTTCGAAGCACCAGGAACTTATGACCATATTTGATAAAAACGACCTCCAATTTGATCTGCTTGTACTATGGGACATTCACTTCAAGTACCAATGATCTGAGCATGCAGTGTACTAATGGACAACCAGCAAAGCAGTAAGGTTGCTGAAACCTACATTCATTATTTAAAACTGTGCCATAAAAAATGACAACCATTTGAAAAAAGGCAGCTTTCCCCAGATATAAGCCAATTGCTTGGTCATTGCCAGCATATGAATGAGAAAACTCCAGAGGGAGTAAAACAAATGTTGATGTACAACATTACACATTTATTTATTTGGTTAGATTCCAGATGGGCCTAATATAAAACATCTAAACAGTCTGATATGCAAGGAGGATGTGGTTTCAAAACTGAAATCCAAACTCAAGGGTTTTTTCTTATTCAGAAAATAAGATCATCCTGATAATGCAGTGAGAGAGTACTCACTGGCAATTTTACTGATGAAGCATGTTTTCCTGTTGCAAGACAAAATTAAATTTGTTTTTAAGGCTTGTTGGCTTTGTTTGAACCCAGTTTTATTTCCCTACAGGAGATGAATATTGCCTTCTATATAAATCATTTGTTGAAAAGAGCATGAACATTTGACTGAGATTTCGAGGGTTCACACAGACATCCCTCTGCAGCTTAAACTTTGCATTTGACACACAGCAGAAACTTCCATAGCTGGAACAGAGGGAAAAGACTAAAAGACCTGTGCCAATAAAAGAGTTTAGGAAGTTTTGACATTTCAAATACATACATGAAATAAATATTCTGGAAAAGCTGTTAGAAAAAGGAAAGTCTTAAATGCACATTATAAAACTAAGTCATCAATCCCACCCACAAACGTTTGAAAGAAATCTACCCTGTGATTTTAAAAGGAAATTCTGATTTTTAATAGTTATTTCAAAACAAGCTTAAATAAAAAAAAGAATCTTATTGCCCACAGATTTAGAAATGTGCTAATGAAAAAGAAAACGTATGATTTCACAGTGTACATTCTTCAATGAAAGTTATCAGTCTTATAACAAATAGAATGAAAATGATTTCTGCATTGTGCTGAAATGTGTATCTGTACTAAAGCAAGCTCAAAACTTAAGACAGATTAAGTGGGACAGAAAGTGCAAATTCCTGAGAGCTACAGTTAAGTATCATTTATTTTAATGCACCCTCCCTTCCCATATTCACTCAAATGGCAGTCATTTACACTAGGATAAAGAAGTCCATGTTTCTTATGGGTGTGATTAAGGTGCTCAGTGACTTCAACTGATTCCAGGGCCCCACTGTGCTACTTTTCTGTACAAACAAATCAGATGGAACACTTTTGTTCCTTAAAGTGTACAGCTCAGACAAAGAAAAGATTATCTTTTCCCTTTTACAGATGAGAAAACAAAAAGTAAAACAAGTTGACCAGGATCACAAGCATGAGTTTAAGAGCTTTCTTGAGCCTCAGTGGTCCCTGACTCGAACAGACTGCTCACTTTGTCTACATGCAGTGCTTTGCAACTATTCTACTGCTGGGCTTGCACTGCAACCGAGAAACTAAGGTGCAAAAAGCTGTTTTTAATAAGTACATTATTTATCCGCTTGAAGTTTTCTCTTTTTAGGGCTTCTGGTGCCCTGCTAGGTGCTCTCAGCTCTTGTTGACATTACTGAAGGTCAGATTTCCTTTGGTGATCCTCAGTACCTTTCAAAGGTAACATATTGCCAAAAATTCAGGAAGTAAAAATTCAAGCTATTCAGGTCTTGTCTCTGTTACAGCTCTTTTCTATAAACTGTATTTGCAGTCTTGCTCCTACAGCTTATTCCTTCTCTTCTTCGTCTTTTGCTGCATCACAGCTCTTCAAACAAACTGCATTTCAGGAATATATTTATTCTTCTTGCAAAGTCTATATGATAGGTGCATTGTGCAATTTTCAGTGTTACTCATAATAAAGCTCTGGTTAAAACAAGTATTATTTGATTATAAATAAAATCTGAAATGATACAAAATTTTTTTAAGAATCCATTCATCACCAGACTTTCAACAATGATTTTCAGTGGATAACTGGGTATTGAACAGCACGACTTGGTTCCACAAGAGATGATGTGATAAGGCACATTTCCATCCTGTCTTAATAGTGGAAATAAAGTAATTAAAGCATTGCCGTAAGTTATTTATAAAAGAGATTGTTTTTATATCTTCAGCTTTGCAGTTGCTCCAGTAATCCTTTCACTTAGTTGATGGCATTGACTTTACCCAATGGAAGTGGTCAGATCCACATTGAGGCTTTTTTTTCTTTTTTAATGGCTCCCATAATCAGATCAGATAGAATTCTAATCTGACACATCCGTGGTTTATTACCAATAGTTTTCTCTTTGCCATGTTCAGTATGGCTGGTTCTCAGGCTTGTTTCTCTGCCTCTCCCCTTGCGATGCCTGCCTAACTAATCGTGGTGGCGGCACAGGTCTTGCTGACCCATGGTCTGCAGTCAAATCTTCCCTGCTCAAAGTGCCAAATCTTGGTCTTGTCAGCAGTGGCTGCCTGAACCCAATGGATGGCTGAGGCAAGGCACTTGGCTCCTGCTGCTCTCCTCGTCCATCCTGGCTCCCATCAACTTCATTCTTCCACTCCACCCTAAACTCAGGCAGTGGCCTCTGCTGTCTCAGCCTCTGGTCTCTCAAGATTTTCCCTGCTCTGGGTCTTAGATTGAGCACTGTGGTAGCAGCATCCATCTCAGAGTCACTGCTGTCACCCACTGTTAATTGAAAACAAAATTAAAGTTTTAGGTGCAGAATATTACTGTTTCAGGAATATCTGAAAAACAGTATACTGAGCACTAGCATCCATAGAAGAATGATTCCCTATGTACTAAATTCAGTGCTTTCTGATTAGACTAGTAATAGACAGTTAACTTTGCCAAGACAAAGGATAGATTTGACTTCCAAATATCCTTCCCCTCAAAACTGTGCTCTTTAGAAAGCCCTTACTCAGCTGCTCCTTAATCACCAAGTGCCTCTCCCTGTTTGAGTTGACATTTCCCCAGTTCTGGCTCTGAACATGGAAAAACTGGACATGTCTCTCTCTGAGTTACCTGGGTTCTAGTCCCTGCTTATGTCCAAGCAGGATACAAAATCCAGATTTCTCACCCTCATATCCCAGGAAATCTAATCTGAGGCTTTTCCAGAGCACAACATGTACAGGGGATGTAGAAACCTGAATTTGGAAAAGGAGTGTCTATACTCCACTGAGCAAAGGATCTCCCAAGGTCAGCGTACAGATGGGAGGAAACACCCCATCCTTAATACTTGTAGTGGTTTATACTGGTTAATACTGGGGGGAGTGAGTGAACAAGCTGTCTGTCTGGGTTTAAACCACTACAATACTCCTGAATGTACTATATCACAGAAAATCCACAGGGCAAATCTCACAAGTTGAAAGTGCTGCAGACTCCTTCTCCCCTCACAGCAGGGTAGAAAATGGTCAGGAGAAAGCTGGCATAATCACAAGCTGGCATAAAGGCTCTAGGGCTCTAAAATGATCACTATTGGGTAAACCAAGCTGACAACTTTCTGGATGCGCACATGTACGTGTTTTGCACATCAGACTTATTTTAAATTGATAAATATCTTCATCAAAACTTGCACACTTCAGTCATTTGATATCCATTTTAACAATCATTTATGACTGCCTCAGATCTATTCTTAGACTTAAGTCAGATATGATGTTTTAAATATAGCAAAGCAAAGACTTGTGTACTGTGCAACTGTCACAGGAACATCTTCCATTGGTAGCCTACATTTTATTTCTTTTAGAAAGGTGAGGAAGAGGTCAAAAAAATGTATCACCACATAATTGTCCATTCACCCAGATAATTATATATCAAGGAGGTTCTTTGTCAGATTGTTTTTGCAGGCTTTTTCCCCCCTAAATATGTCAAATAATGTATTTTTTGACAATTGAGTAACCTGGAGGCACATTTCCTCTTTAATTCTAGGTGACAGTAGGTGACCTCTGCAGACATAACTACAGAATAAAAGGCATCCTACCCCGAGGAGAGCAAAAATGTAATTATTAACAGACAAAAGCATGGTTATTGCTCGATTAATTTGGAAAAGTGGAAAATATTGGGGTGGGGATCAGGAAATTTTAGTGACTGTGCAGAGATTTAATCTTCCCAGCAAGAGATCTTGATGGTTGCTTGTCATGAAAGGAAGCACTCCTAAGGAGTGCACGGCAATGCAACCAGTAATAATCAAAAGTAATATATAGAACTGTGCAAAGTTTTCACATCAAATGGTTGCCTTAGTTTTCTTTTTTGCTGTTGTTATTAGAATTCAAGAACTCCAATATAAAGCATTTGTGAGTTTAGGCAGAAAAAATAATATAACATTTTGGTAGTAAACCACAGCATTTTGAGAAGTTCTTCATGAGAACTACAAACCAGATCTCATGTCCTCATTCTCCTCTCTGGTTTGGTTCTCAGAGCACTGTCCTTTACCCTGACCCCTGTGAGAAAAGAAACCAAATAAGCCTATAATCCAGAAGGGAGATCTGGACATTATGGGATAAAGACAAGGAGAATGAGCCATAGCACTGTTTCTGGTGCTGAAGTGTGTCAGGCTGCTGCCTGCTCATATGAGGAGATGTGCTGGGAGGACTACACGACTACAGCATTTGAACTGGAAAAGCCCTGCAAAACTCAGCTTGCTGGGCATTTCTCTACACTCAAATACCTGGTTTAGAACGAATAACTTCTAATATTCTAAGATCCCTGCTAAACATCCAAACCTAGAAATATGCTATGAAGGTATTAGCATTAGAATGAAAACATATACACATAAAATATTTTGTATTTATTTGAAAAATTAATATGGTGATTTCCCCAAGTCACCCCTGGAAAACTTGTCTTCTAAATAGGCAAAAGAGACAGCAGAAATTTTTTCATTACCTCTGGAAGATGTTTTATTTCTCACTCGTAGTTTCTCTGGGAGTTTAGTGTTTTTAGGAAGTGAAAGGAATCTTTTTGTATTTGCAGCAGCCTGTGTGGAAAGAAATATAAGAAATGTTAAGCTATTGCAGACTGAAGTAGCTGCATAATGCATGTTAAAATACATGACTAAGGCTTGAGCAGGTTTATGTAGCTGAAGAGTTGGAGATTAGCTAATATGTGATCTTTTACTACACACTCAAGTTAACACTGATTGCTGGTTGACATCTGTGCTAACTAAGGTAAAGACTGAATAATCTCAAACATCTTAATCAAAGAAAAGCCTACTGATATGCCCTCTGGGATCAAAGTTTATAAATGTATGCTCTCTAACCTCAACTTTACATGTACCAGTTTTCCTAAGGAAGCAAACATGGCATTACTTCATGCAGTTCCAGTTTGAAACTTTTTATTAGTCAGCTGCAAAAATCGGGTTGAGGCTGAAGCTCAGGCACTAGTTTGTATTCTGATCCTGCAAGCACTTTATACATATAAATGACTTTATACAGTTGACTAATCACACTGGTGTTGATGAGGAAGTTGGGTACCAGCATGACCATTTACCAGTTCAGGACATAAAATTGTTGTTTTCCCCAGACTAAGCTGTAAAGGCTGTGGGAGCACACCTCATACTTCCTGGAACATGAGAGGTACTTTCCAGGACAGACTGCATTTTTTTTTAAAGCCAAATGTTTCTCAAGGGCATTCTTTCTTACAAAGATTTTTAAAAACCTTTACAGTCTACCAGCTCTCCTCTGCTTGTTGCACATCAATGGGAACCTGCAAGTTATTTTCCATGAGAGATTTTTCCACCTTGGATATTGTTGTGCTGCTCAAGACCGCTCTGCTTCCCTCCGTGGTGGATTTACACACGGATAATTACTTTTAAAATTACAGCCTGTGCATTTTAAAAAGCTGATGGATACCCTGTTTCTCTCCCTGCCCCAAAAACGTCTCAATCCTGCTGAGTCTCTTCATTATTCCACCTAGTAAATAATTTATTCGTATGACAAAGGCAAAATATGTAACTGTGGTTCAGAGATAAAAAATACTTTAGGAATAAATTTATTGTCACAATTGACACCATAGTAGCCCTGATAATGATCACAAATGAGATATAGCGCCTATCGGGCACATCATTGCAGCCTCAGCTGCTGAAGGGCAACTGTATCAATGAGGACAACAGTCACTAAGTACTTCTGTAACACAAAAATACATATTCATAGGATGGTTAATTTCCCTGATACACAAAATGGGAAAATAATTTCAGGGATCAGCTTGCCTCCTGAACCAGTGTGCTCCACTCAAATATAGTCTGAAGTTTACAGTGAAGGTATTGCATGACTGCCTCAGAGAGCCAAATATTATCATACGATACCATTCCTAGAGGTTTTCCTATTCTCTGTCAAAACCTGAAGTCCTGACTACATTTTATGAATACTAAAGAGCCCATAACATTTTTCAAGTGAAAAGCTCATTCTGACTCAATTGAAAGTTCCCTTTCCTGTATTTTAGAGCAGTAGCTTTGTGTATCTGAAAGTCATTTTTGACCTTGATCATCCCTCTTCATCAAAATACTGATAGAGAATACTGACCATACCTTAGAAGTACACTCTGTACAGAGCCTGTTCAGCAACCCCGAGTTAAAATTATGTCAGCAGATCCCACTCCCATATCACATTCTACAAGACTGAAGCTTTGCTGAAGGGGTCAACAAGAAGTCCATGTGTGCAACTCAAAATGTAAGTGTGACATTATATGTGCAGTTGTCTTCCAAATCCAGGATTTATTTTTTCTGCATTTCAGAAGATTTTCTTTCTGTATGACATTTAGCTACAAAGAACTGCTTTCTATGAAACAACCAAAATGCAAGTACCGGTCTTTCTCTTGACAGGCTGTTCGTTTTCCTCAGGCTCTCCCTCAGGCTGTGCCGCCGCCGGATCAGGATTTCTTTGGCCTGCTTTTCATTTGCATCTGCAGCCAGACTGTGTCGGTTATATGACATTGTCTGAAAAATAAAAGCAGTGGTCACACTCTGAAAAGCATAATGTCAAATGCATTGAGCTATGTACCCAGTGCAAAACAGGGTTTTTGCTTTAATGCTTTAATAAGCATCATAAATCCTTGTGAACAAAATCACACTGCAGATGATTAAGAGCAAGAACAGTAATTACACCAGCATTTTTTTAGTCATCCCATTCACAAGCAAGTTTTTTTGTTTGTCACTTTTTTTTAACCTGCTGATCTTTATAATGAAACAGAAATATGAAAAAGCTGGCTTCATACAGTGTTCACCCCCTATTCTCACTAGCTCATTCAGTATGTCAGTAGCGGATGCACTTCGGAAAGCGATGAGTCACCTAGGGGCAAGTCATTTTTACCTCCAGCAAACTGAAGCTTGCTCCACTTTTGAATGTTTTCCAAGGGCTCAGGCATTCAAACTCTTTAGCCCCAGGAGGATAAATGTGAAATGTCCTTTTGCTTTTATTTCACTATTTTTCCAGCTCATCACCTCTGCTCTTAATAAAAACAACTTCATCACTGGAGGCAAATGGAAAATCTAATCCCAAATCATGAAGTGCCCAAAATACTGATGTAAGTAGACAGTGTTGGGTTGAATTTGAACCTATGATTCTCTTTAAATAATGTGAGTAGATTGCAGATAATATGACAAAAAAATTAAGGTGTATCAAGAGTATAATATCAAGTAAGCTATTTACATAAAGGAGTATGAATAGTTTCTGTACATATGAAAGGATATGGATTCATAGGCAATAAAGTAAGTAACAGCACTAATTATTGTGATACGGTACAGCAGAGGTACCAGCCCAAAGATACGTTAGAAGCGTAATCAGTATATTCAAAGAATAGTGGGATATTTAAGTATGCAAAACTTCATCCTTACTCTATGTCGTATTTGGTAGAGATTCTTTGTTAGTATTTCCCGCATATTTTCCATTTCAGTGGGAGAAAGTGGCTTTATCTTTCCTTCATGATATTCACTGTGGCAGGATTAAAAAAAAAGGGAAAATAGAGGAGAGTGGGACAGAAAGAGAGAGAGGAAGAATTTTATTTTTATGATTGAAAACTACATTTGAACTATTTCCTTTGTTAGACTTGGAAACAGCATTTCAAAGCAACTGAGGAACAGGTGAAAACATAACATGTCTAGGAATGAAAGCTTTATCTCATTTGAGTCAGTTGTAAGGCTCAAAACTCAGCCTCCAAGATTTGATAAAAAGTACATTCAATTCTAAATTTGATAAGGTACGTTTCAAATGCCCCTCGGGCTTCCCTTGTAGCTATTCACAGCAGATGGGCAGGCACTGGTTCAAATCCAGCTCCGCTCAACACAGCAAATCAATGTTCCCGTAAGCAGCTGCCCTTGTAAAATTACACACTCCAGACGAGCACAGCTCACCAAGCATTCCATGTGTGAGCTGCAGGCAAAATGCTCGTTTCATATCCGCTTAATCTTCAGGTGACATTTGGACACAAGTGTCCCAAGTTAAAGTGATTGATTATTCTGCCTACAGACTGGGCTGTGAAATACATTACATGACCCAGCTGAAATGCTTGGCCATGCTGGCATTGCTTACTTACCTGAGAGACACTGAAGATGGGACCTTACTTATCATTCCACTTTCTGCCATCTCAATGGCATGTTTGATTTCCAGCTTCTTGTATAAAGAAACAATGCTGGATTTGGGCTGGTTCTCCCGGATTAGAAGTCTTCGCAGGTATTTATTGTCAAACTTTTTAAACCTGTATGTGAGGCAAACCAACCCAACCACTTAATTTTTATGTGCATATTAAGCAAAGCCAATATACTGTAGCTAATGCAATCGTGAAGGCTTTTCTTACCTGGGAATGTGTCTGTTCATATTAACAACCTACAGCTAAGTAACATAAAAAAAGGATCAAATTCATCTTTGCTTCAGATAGTCTTAACCTGTGTTTTGGTTAATACATTAATGGACAGTCTCCCTAGCTAACTTTCAGGTATTCTGTGTTATTAGATAATATTATTTTAATTCTCCATTTTCTTGGAGACAAAGAGAACATTAAATATTTACTGTAATAACAAATAGAAGGTCTAAATTTGCATTGCTGCTTTTTCTTTGAAATTTAGCTTGTTCTGGAAGTTCTCCCTTTCTCCAAAGCAACTGCAACCCTCTTGGATGCTTAGAGAAAAAACATTCATTACAGCCAGGGTGATTTTGTATGTCAGAAGGTATTCTGCCCTCTGGCCACTTTGACATTATTCTTGAATTTGCATCTGAAGGTCATGAAGAGGTGGGGCAATACTTTGCTCCATAATCTGTTCATTAAAGATCTCACACAGACTGAAGAAGAATAAGGCTGAGTAAAGAAAAGTTGTACCCATGTCCTGCACCTATCAGGAGTGTCCTCACTGTGCTGCCCTTAAGCCATTTGGAGAGGGTTCTTCTCCATCCTTCCTGATGGTGCTGTTTCTCTGTGTATAAACCACTTAATTCTTGTTGGAACAGTGACTAGAAGGTGGGTGAGTAATGCCCACGCTTTGGGTCTAAAGGATTTGGGTGTTAAAAGAGTGTGCTCCTGAGAAAAGGGAGTTAGATCCAAACCAATGATGATGATGATTCAGCAACTAAAATGAAACATGAACAATTCAAGTATTGACAGTAGTAATCTTCTTAACTAAGTCTTAAATAACACCATCAAGAACTGTGGAGCTGCCTGTCATTAGCATGTCTCATGTACCTCATGCCAGCTACTGCTTTATCTTCCTAGAGAAAGTCCCAAATCTTTTGCATGTTTCCCATCAAACAGGAAACTAACCCCTCACTTAACACTGCAAAGACATACAATTTGTAGGAGGAAAGCTGGATGGGATGAAAGGCTCCACAGAAATACAGGAAATGCTCTGAAACAGTCAGAAACATAGAAAGGACACACACCCTCAGGAGGTACCATACTTCACCCTGGGATCAGAGGGCTGCCTTTCTTCCCAGCCGGAGACTTTGTTCTACTTGCTTGTGGTTTAGTAAAGGACATTGTTTTGCTGCTTTTCCTTTGTAACCCACACGTTCTAAAAACAACCATCCACTTTCAAGAATAAAATGCTGAAAATGAAATAAGATGCCCAAAAGCCTTCATTTGATGCTGCTGAGCCAGTTCAGCCTCTCTTGTGTAACAGAGGTTTAAATGCCATTCTTACTTATCTCTCCAGAAGTTGTGACCCCAGTGTCCACACACATCTTCAATTCCAGCTTTCACATGGTCAAAGAACTAAAGGGAAACATTGGTTCATTACATAAATTTATAAACATCACCTGGCTTGCCCTCAGACATTATTAATTTCTAACTTACTTCGAAACAAGCAACTGGTCAGAATTCAGGACAATACTTCAATTTAACTAAATGCAGTCAAATCAAACTCAGGCAGACTTTGATTTTGCCCCTGGAGCTTCCTTTAGTTCACAGCCCCAAAAGGACAGAAGTGAGCTGCTAATATCCTCAATGTCAATATTGCTGAGCTTTTGTCTGAATCTGAAGGTTTTTCCCATATTTTTACTTAAGTTCCCTAACCCCTCAAGGCTATGCCTGGGACCTCTCCAGGGACTTCCCCAGGGCTGCAAGTGAACCAGGTATGACTTTGTGGAGGAGACAGCTTGAGTGGGCAGCAGCTCCCCACATCAGAACCGGCCCATTGGGATGCACAGAATAGGGCTGAGACATCCAGCATTCAGGTCCTGAGCTCTTATTTTAGGGAACCATGGTTTAGCCTCACCTCAAAGCATCCTCATTACCTAATATTAGAAACACATTGTTCCTCAGCCTATTACGAATTACAAAAGAGTGAATCAGTTCAGCTAAGATCTTACTTGATCCCCAGAGGCAGCTCATTTACTCTTAATCCAAGTACTATAGTAGTATCTCTTAAACTCCAGGGGAAATCCTGGTACACAGGCCCAAAGGATAAATTCTAATAACACTTTTAGATGCCTAGATTAACTTCTTTGCTGAACGCAGCCCTTATTATTCCTCATTTTTGGAATTCCAAGCCACCTGCCACAGTTACGCTGCAAGGAGACATACATTCAAGAATATACATAGCTAATAAACCTCAATAACTGGAGATGTACACATACCAAATACAAATCCATAAAGAGGCTGATGATGGGAGAGTTACATCTAAGAGTGTTTAGCAGTTTGCATTTGTTTAGTTAAACTAACCCAAATGCAATGTAATGTAGTTGCCTTGGCAAATGTTTCCTCGTGTAACAAATTTCCAAAACAACATGTACCTCATAATGTGAAACAAACTACAGAAATTTAATGTGCTTCAAGAAGTGAACAATTAAGAGAGTGAAGATTCAAAAACAGTGATACGCAGTAATGCTAATTTTGGTAATTGTCAAAAGTTAAACATAAGCTTTACAGGTTTTGTGCGTATTAACAGCTAGCAAACCTAAAAGAGCATGTGCTTCTCTGTAATACTGTATACTGAATCCTTGTCTTACTGAAAGACACCTGGAATTTCATCTGTAAGAGGGTTTCATCTATGACACTGGAGCTGCAACGTACCCTGTTATAAATTTCTTCACTGACAGCTGGCTGCTTTTTGTTTGACCTTTTGACATCAAGAAACTCCACCAGTGGGCGAATTGTTATTCCCTGTAAAGAGAAAAAAAATACACGGCTTTTCCATAAAAATAAATAAATAAATAAATAAATAAGCCTGTCAGTCTCTTCCATCTCTGCCAGCGCACTGAAAATGGCTGTAGATAGCTTTTTAGCTCTGGATACACTTTCACCTTCCTAACCCCAAAATCCAGCCTGACACAGTAATTATAACAATGAATTTACTCTTGTCATCATCAGGTGTGCACTTAGCTAGGAAGTCCTTGTCGTAACACAGACTCCGTCAATGCAACAGAAGGAAGGATGGGGCTCTCTAGAGCTAAGAAGTCCAATAAAGGCAACTTGGCAAACCCCGTGCAGAATATACTTGCCCCATACACAGTATTTTTAAACTTGGTTTGTTGGAGGCTTTTTTCAGTTCTGTTATGTGTTAGAAAAACCCTCACTTTTTTTCTGAATTAATAAATGGATCCCACATCATTCCAAAACAAGCATAGAAGTCCCTGTTTTAGTGATTACTTCCAAAACAGGTACTCAAAGATGTGTCAACATTAGCACTAAAATTTCTATTCAAGATCATGACACTAATGCTTTTGTCTTTGTCTGACTATTCTCAGAGAAGGAACAGAATGTTTTGGCTATCCCAGAATGATATAATGGTGTTTAATAACTATTTGTGGAAGAATTGACATAATTTGTTTATTCGTATAGGTGCACTGGCACAAGGGAGGGGAATGAATCCATCATGGTGTTAAGATCAGTCCCTACTGTCCCAGACAACCAGGTCACATATTTCTTCTCATAACTGAATCCAGCTTTATCTTAAAGTAGTTAGGTTTCTCTGCCCCATTGCTCATACTAGAACACTCATCCTGAACTTCATTGTTCTGATAATTAGAAAGCTGCTTCTTAATTGCGTCATGGTCACTTTGTAACCACTTTGTTCTTGTGCCAGCATTTGTCTTTTTAGTTTAAACAGTGTTCCTCCTTGGGTGTTCACTCCCTCATATAAACATTAATTATATTGCCTCTTCTTCAATTTGCTAAGGCCAAGGCATTCTGGTCTCCTTTCACATGACAGGCCTCCCAGTCCCACAATCACTCTAGAACATTACACTATTCTCTGATGGAAATACATGTCTCAGTACGTCTTAAGATCAACTATGCCTTTATTCTGCTCCCATGATATTGGTGGCTTAAACTCTACCCCATTATCAAGTAATGTTTTTTTCCCTATTTTTTTCCAAATGAAAGGTTCTCATTTCATATGAGAAACCCCTAGTAAGAGAGTCCTAACAAGATGTTTGCACTTATTACTGCTAAATTTTATTCTGTTTCTACCATATTATCTCTGTTATTCTCTTCTTTCTACATAACACCCTATCTCACTGGCATCCTAAGAACACCTTCCAAAGCCTGTACTCAAGAAACACGAACAATAAAAAATTCCTGTGTTCATGTGCTATGGTTAGTAATGAGAATATTAAACTAAACCTTCTCCAGGAACCCAGGTTGAACTTTAGAGCAAATGTCCAGAGAGGCTGGGCAATCTCCAACCATAGAGATATTCAGAACTCAACTTGATGTGGCCCCAAGCACATGGTTTAGCTTTGAAGGTGTCCTTGTTCTGGGCACAGGGTTGGACTAGAGATCCCCAGAGGTCTTTCTGACCCAAAGAACCATGTGCTTCTCTTTCCCTTTAAAGGAGAAACTGTCAGCCCCTTCCTCATTCACTTTACAATTATACTAATGTCAAAACCTCAGTTTAATGAGTAGTTAAACTAACAATCTCCGATGCAGTCCCCTTCCCCAAAGATTTTACAATAGTGAAGTTGGATGAGATTACTCTAGAATATAAACTGGCTTATTAAAGAATGATATCAGGCTTCCCTTTGGTAAACCACGTTACATTTCATAACGCATTCCATTTATGTCTATATTTAAAATTATTCTACCCTCTAAAATCAAGTTTCACAGCTTACATGCTAAGGTCAACTAACAGATTTACAGCTGCTCCAGCCACCTTTTCCTCTTTCCTAAGCATAAGCACAGATACTTCCCATGGCACATTTATCCATTTAAAAGGCTAAAAATTTTTTTCCCACAGACCTGTATTTCCATGTACTAGCCCCTCACATCGCTTTCACCTCTCTGGATAATGACTACCCTGAGATGTTTATTTGAGGGGCTTTGCCTCCTCTACGTTTTGCTGGTTTCAATCATTTCCCTCTCTCCTGGTCACCCTTGACCAGGCCTCCATGGCCACGTTGACACCAGAGGCCAGTTCCTTACTTTCTTCTGCACACCTGGCACTTTTGGATGGATGTCCAGCTGGTTTGCAGTATCACTGCCTAATACCTAGACTCAAACACTCCAGTTCATCTCTCAGTGCTCTGTGTCTTCAATCCCCTGCTCGCTGTGCACCATATCCAACACAAACTCCTGAGAAATGCACAACTTTAAATATTCTAACAAGGAATTAGTGCTGGGGCTGTACCGAGATTATGCTTTATCTCTACTCCAACCTCACTAGGTCTTAAATGCTTAATGCTACTTACACGTTAGCACAAGTACTTAATATCTGGCATTCCTTTGCTACCTGTCAGCGGTCTGCATAGCATTTTCTTTTAAACTATGACCACAAAGAGTACCTTCAAGTATGTTCCTTCCAGTACATCTGGATTTTTATGCAATGCTTATTTACAAACTGTCCAAGAAGAACGTAAGAGAAAATGCATTACCTGAATGAAAACGGTAAAGAATATCACCACAATAACAGCAGTGATGAACAATTTCTTCCTGGGAAACACAGCAGAAGGAAGCAGAAATACAAGTGAAAAACAAATAGCTCCTCGGAGGCCTCCATAGGCAATAATAAATTGGTCCTTAAAAGTGAGAGGAATTGTCCGGAACACATTAATGATCTGAGTCAGAACAAAAACACCTGAAAGAAAAAAAACAAAAACAAACCAGAAAAATAAATTAAATTACAAGAAAGCCTCCACAATGCTAATATTTGTTTTTAAACACTTTGCTTTTTACCTATGTATTATTGAAGAAATGAAATATTACTCAGAAGCTTGAAAACACCATGGAAGAAAAATCTAAAATGACTACAGAACATCATCTTAAACATATTTAGTGAGCTAACCACTTTTGGTAAGCTGGATTTAGGACCTGAAGGGGCTAATTAATCCCCACAAGACAGCTATCTGCTAGACACTGCACCTCTAGAACAGCAATAATTCTCAGTGTCAGTATAGACCAAGACTCTTTTTTTTTTTTTCTTTTAATAGGATTTGAGGTGCTTTTGAACCCTTTGGCTTGTCACCTCCATCAGTCTGTGCTTTGAACCCTCAAAACTTCTATTCACTTATTTGATTTTACTTGCATAGACAAAAAGGATGCAGGACTGGCAATGGAGGGAAAAGATGCCAGAGCATGCAGGTGTACTGAAGGCAAAGACTCCAAGGTTGTGGTGGAATGGAGCAAACGTATAAAGGCAGGTAAAGATTGGGGGCCACGAAGTAAGGGAGCAGTCAGGCTCCTTGGCTGCTTTTCAGCCTAAGGTATTGTGGGGTTGCAGGTGCAGGAGGGAAAATAATCCAGATTTCCACACTGAAGGGAGACTTGGGAGCTGGAAGTAGGGGTGCAGAGGCAGATCAGAACATGACCTGCCTTGACACATGGAGGGACTGAATCATTACAGATGAAACTGGAGTGAGGGGCAGGTTTAAGACCTATGAGCCTTAATTGTTGTACAACTGCTAATTATTTTAAGACAAATTTGCTTATTTAAAAAAAATACTTAAATTCATATACCGTACTTAAGTACATGTACTTAATGCATGTAAAAATACAGCAGACTGCCTCTCACTTAAGATGGGCAGGGTCAGAACAAAACTGATTTTGGTGCTTCATTTCGGGTAGAATGTGGAAGTTGACCCTGCAGTCTAGGACACATTGCCAATAAGAAAACCATTCTTATAAGTTGATGGGACTCTATTTTTTTGTATTTTCTACTTGACAAGAGGTTAAAAGTTTCACTTGAAAAGAATACTGATGCATGGACTGGTAATTGCTTACCTAGTGCCCTCCAGATTAAACAGAAAAGGAGGGTGAAGCTAACGAAGGCCCAGTTCCACTCATGGTTCTTTCCAACTGTAGACACTCCCATAAAGATGAAGATTAATGTTTCACTGACACTGCTCAGCATCTTCATGAAATACTTTATTGTTGTATAGGATTTTTGAGAAACATTTTCTTCCACATATTTATTCATGGTCATGGCACAAGCTGTAATACTGAAAGGCAAACATTACCCTGTTATTTCACTGTTTTAATGGGTTTTTTTTTGTCTTTCTTATAACTACAGAATATTATTCACTTTTCCATAGTTGTCTTTAAAATACAAAAGCATAACTTATTCTATAACCAATCTCAAATATATAGGTGTGTTGAACCTACAGTTTTGGGCACAAGAGTTTTTTTCCACAGTGGGGAGTTTTCTGAGAAGGCATCAGGTATGGAGTTTTGCCATAGTAAATCCACATATCTGTGCAGGTGTCACACAAACTCTGTATTTTGAATGAGGCAGAGCTGAGGAGAGCCAGGGGCAGCCCTGGAAAACAGGGTGCTGCTTCTCTTGCTGCTGAGGAACACCAGACAGGATGTTCCTCAACATTGCATGTCGTGGGGCAGAGCTTCCCTCACTTCCCACTAGCAGCTGTCTCACTAAACCATTCCTCTCCTCAGTGACAGTGACAGTAGTCAGCTCCTCTTCCCAGGCAAACTAAGAAGCAAGGCTACAGATACTGTGTCATCCTCTGCCACTTTAGGCCACTCTTTGCTTTGCCTCTGCATAGGGCTGCAGATCTACTCAGCACAAAATGGCCATTGCCATGCAAAACCTAGCTCCAACCCTAGGCAAACTCCAAGACTAAGAAAAAGGAAAGCTTGACTACACCTATCGCAGAGCCCCATCTGCATTTCACAGAATCATAGAATCATTTAGGTTGGAAAAGACCTTTTAGACCACACATCCTCTGTGGCCCAAGAGTAGCATGATGCATGTGAAGCAGAGCTCATCATATTAATATGGGTCCCACCAGAGAAGAAAGGATGCAGATCAGATAAGCATGTGAGCTTCCTCTCTGCAATACTCAGTGGCTTTAGGTAATATTTCTAGTTTGAGCATGTGATTGGGACAAAAGAGGTCCTACATTTTTGAAAATACTGACAGACTGCCAATGTCTCTCCTCCTTGTTCTTGTCTTACAGTTGCCCAAACTGGGTATTTGTCACAGATCCCGCAAACATATGTGCCTGCATATGTCAGGAAGAAAGTGGGAGAGGACCTGGGCCATGCATGGATTTTGTCCTGAGAAGGACCGACGACTTGGCAGGACATACACCCAAGCCCGGGAGCTGCCAAACATTCCCAGGTTCTTCAGTTTACAGACAGCTCTGGTGGCCAGCTTCAAAAGCATACGTAAAGAAGGGTTTCAAATCTACTTAACACTTTCACTGTCCAGAACTCACATATTCAGTGGCAAACCAGCTTTTCACAAGCCACAGGTTGCACTGATAGACCTACAAATATTTCCATTTATGTCATGACAGCTCTCCTGTGTATGCACTGCTTATCTGCACAAGTATGACAAGTCTGATGCATCCCAGCTACCTCCAGCCAACTGTGCACACAGTGGAGCTGGCAAGTGCAGGGGCAGCAAATGCAATGTAGCAAGAATGTAGTGGGTAGGCTGCAAAACAGCCATTTCCAGACCTGCAGTTTCAGGGTCTCAAAGCTGCAGCTCACTGCCCAAAGCATTTAGGGCTGTCAGGTTTGCATCAAAGGCACTGCAAAACGCTAATTAGCTTTTTAAATAAATAGTTTTCATTATTATAGTCACTTAGGAAAGCCCTGCAGCTTGGGGAATGGGGAAGCATGCTCTGGACATGGTTTGTTTTTGGATCCTGAGGTAATGGAGACACTGTAAATAGATGTCTGATAAGAATCTGCCACCAGATTAATCAGGATCCTTGCAAGCTGTAACTTAAAACATCTACTATGCTTAACCACTAGAATTTAAAGGGACAACACTCTGATAATATTATTTTCAGACACATTTTGCATTCATTAAATTAGTGTTAACTAATTGATGAATTGGTTCAGCAGTATAACAAATAGTGCTGTACAGTATTTGTTACTCTTCAGTTAAGTAAAATTCCACAGCTATCACTGCTCACTTTATGAATCTGGTATCTCCTCAGAGTACTAATTTACATGAGAAAAAAAAACCTAACCCTGTTGAATTCTCTTCAATTTTAAAATAAAATGGCAGTGTAGTGTTAGAGTTTAATATAAAATCAATTTCTTTGAATATGCAAGATTTTATGCACATTATTATAATGCATTCTTCCCAAACTAAATTTTTACTATCACCATAATGAAAACAAAAGCTTAGGTGTGTTTTATTTTACATTTCTTAACCACATACATTAATTGTGGCTTCTACTTCTGTGACCTGAGGTAGTTGCCTTGGTCAAGAATGGGGGGGAGACGGACAGTTAGTTGCAATTAACCTTCAACTTTCTGTGCTTCTGAAGAATAAAAGTCCTCCTGTGCAAACAGTACAGTTTCTGTCATGACTGCAATAAACTAGGCCACTGGGTTCAATCCTCAAGTTTCCTTGACCTACTAAACTTACAGTAGTTTCAATGTTCGTTCCTTTCAGCCTGCTAATTCACTGTTGCAAACAACAAAAAAAAAACAAAACAAAACAAAAGGCACATATATGATTAGTTCAGCTGCATCACAGCCTTTACGAGAAATTAGTAAGCAGAAAATGCAGCATTGTAATTAGAAATGGAAGCAAGCAAATAAAGTTCAGAGTCACATCTGTATGTTTTACACCCCTGATCCTGATTCAGACCTGGCTCTAATTACAGTAGAAGCTCTTTCCTCCCTTTTGGAAAAGGATTTTCTCCCTGCAGCTCATCGGGACATGGTTCAGTCCCTTCACTATTTCAGCCAGGTAATCTGGTGCTGGGGTTATACAGGGATGCTTCAGGAATTGTTTGTCCTCAGAATGAGTACATAGACTTATCAGAAGAGGGACAAGCACCTTACATTCCCCTCTGCTCCTCTGCCAGTGAATTCCTACTTGCACTTGGTGTATCTATCTTTCTTATTAGGTAACACTGTACATTCCTGCTCATATTCTTCCCCTAAAGTATGGTAGAAAACCTAACCACAAGATCTTGCTGAGTATCTTTACAAACCTGCTGATGCAGGAAGTGGGAATCAGTAGTTTAACAGACTCACGTGAATATTGGTGAGAAAGGGGAGATCAGGCAATTATTCCCTATAGGCTGAACTATAAATGGCCACAGAAGCATATAACGAATAAACAATCTGGGTTGTAAGGGACGCTCCAAGGTCATTTGGTCCAACTACATGCTCAAAGGAGGGCTGACTCTGAAGTCAGTCCCAAGCAATCCTGACTCACTGCAGAAAACGACAGGGAACTCAATACTGATGCATACTGTACTGTGACACAGAGCAAAATATTCTCTACAGTTCAAAGCCCAGTGAAATGTGAAAAGCACGGGGTAGATTTACACCAAGTGGATGCAGAGATTACAGGCGCTTGGAACACTGCTGGGAGGGGGCACGCTTTACGTCTCTTGACAGCTGAGACACTATGTGGCTGCAGAGAGCCCTTCCTGCTCCCCCCTAAGGCATTACGGATGTATCCAGCTCTGTTAGCTGTTACAAAACACATTTAGAGTTAAAAAACATACAGGACATTTTAAAGATAACATTTTCTATTGCACTGTTGGAGGGAAAAGAAATACTTTGTGTTTCCTTTTCAGTTTTGCACTCACTCAGGATTACAAATGAAAACGACTAGGTTGTTTGGTGCCATTGGAAGCACCGGCCTGCTGGTTGCAGGCACTGGCATGCAGTGGGTCCACTGAGCCACCAGCTGACCCAGTGTGCCCTTTCCATTGTATCCTGGGTGCAGCATGTCCAAATCAGTATTTTCATGCACACTGCCACAATCTTTTCCATGTACAGTTTAGCCACACATTTTGGTTTAGAAGCCCTTTAAGTATTTGATCATAGGATGTCAAGAACATTTGACTTCAGAAGCGGAGGAAACTAGAAACCACACAAATGCTATGAATAGAAGCTAGGGAAAGAGATGGCATATTTATGAACTTGGTCAAAGTGGATGCATATGCTGCTTTATTTAGACTTATATCAGAGAAAGAAACCCATGCAATCTTTACTTCTTATATTAAAGTACTAACCCTTCTTGGTTCATGGCACAGCTCTATTTTTATACCACTGAAATCATCAGCTGTAAACGGCCATGTAAATTGCTTCCCAGTCCCAGAAAACCTTATACTGGCACATCTATAATACCAAACCTGTCATTCACTTTCCTAAAAGATAATCATCAGATAAGGTATTAACAGTGATACTCAGAAGTAGCATCTGAGTTTTCATAAAAAGCTGTGCTCCTAATTCCCGAATGACTCATATTTGCCACTAGAACAGTACAAAGTCGTTGAAGAAGGTTGGCCTTTAAAAATATTACTTGGAATCAGAGCAAATCATTTAAGTATATCAAATGTCATAAAGGCTCTTTCTAAAGTTGAGGTTGTTACAGTATAAACAGCATCAAGCTAGAGGCTATGTTCTCTCTTGACTGAAGCCCAGGAGTGAAAAAACAGGAGTGAAAACATTTTTATCTGTTGGAAGTGGGAAGAATAATATTATTTTATACATAATGATGTGTAGAGAGAGCATTGTAACACACAGGCACACGTATCAAGATACTAAACTAAAGGGTTATATCACTACAAGACTAGACTCTGAAAATTTTACATTCACTCAATCCTTATTGTGCTTGTAATCCAGCAGGAGTTTGCCTTAATGATGTACGTACTGTCTTCATTGAATGGTACTTACTGGATGCTCACATGACTAAGTGTTAAGACGTAGTTTCACAATATGTAGTTTCACAATGGCATCAGAAGTGAAGCCAGTTCACAAAGTTCCCAACAACCACTCCCACTCCCTCCCAGTCATCGCTGCCCCTACATCACTGTGGGCTACCCCTCAGCCATGCCCTTGTGACTAGTTGTAAGGTCACATGAGGACACAGGTCACCAAACTGATTTAAGAATAATTCCACTGAAAATACAAGGGATTATTTTTAACTTGGAACATTTCAAAGATATGGTTTATGGTGTGATGCCATGACCAGTTTTAGTGACACAGCTGGTGTGATGGCAAGCCAAGAAAATGGGATGAAAGCGGGAGGGGACAGGCCGGAAATCCTCAAGCCAGCATCACTGCTATGCATGGTGGAATGATGCCATATGGCAAAGCTTACAAACCCTGGACCATTCAGGAATTTCCTTTGACGTTCTTACTTGAGTACTATTAGTACTGAAGTTCGGGGTACTTACGCCATGATGCCTGAGAGATGAAACATTTCAGCTGTTATGTATGACAAGTAACTGTATAGGAAGACAAAGAGTGGCTCAATCACTCGGATTTTATGGGTGAAACGGGTGGTAAAGGCTGCTACAAATCCCAAAAGGATTCCAATCAATACTCCACCGATCCCCACTATAAAGAAGTTAGCAATCCCAGCGAATATGTCAATAACCTTAATTGTGTGCATCTGGCAGAAAGACTTGAACAAATTGTACAGGACCTATGAGGAAAAAAAAAGCACATTATGTTTCTGAACTTCTACATTCTCTTTATGCTTTTACATTCCTCTGCTTCAATGTCAGATTTTGAATTTTTCTGTCTATCTTGAGGTTACTTTTAAGATAGGCTGTTGTTTACCTCTGGCATATTACTTGTCCACCACAAACATCAGGGACATATAGAATTACAGAACCATAGAATAGTTAGGGTTGGAAAGGACCTCAATAGCATCTAGTTCCAACCCCCCTGCCATGGGCAGTGACACCTCCCATTAAACCATGTCACCCAAGGCTCTGTCCACAAAGAAGGGTAAATATAATTATTCCCAGTTTTTGCAAATGGCACAGGTTTCTTAACCCGTGCCATTCTGCCGGCCAGGAGCATAGATCTATCTAATCTTTCTTTAAATCCATTTACTTGCAGAGCCTCTAAGTTCTCCACAAATGGCCATTTCAGATTTTCTCCAGATTAAAATAAAATAAAATAAAATAAAAAGAAAATAAATACAGTTCCATAATCAGTGAAAAATCAAGAAATCAAGTTCTTTCCAAATTATTCTGATCCACATGAGACATTGAGAGCTGCAGAACTTCACTGAACCATACAGATTCATCTGGCATGGGGTGAGGTAGACAGATGATGGACAGTGATCACCCCAAGGAGTACAAGAAACATGAAACAAGAAACATGGCATCCATGAAGTACTCTTTCTCTAATTAATTTCTTATTAATTAACTAATTCCTAATTAACCACTAGGAATCCAATAGTTCAGACTTTTCGAACTTCAGATTACTTCTAGAGATTGGGATTTAGTTCCCATTAGAAGACCTGTTACTGCATGTTTCCCCAGTTTAATTTTCAAAGTGTTTGCAAACATCCTCCAAAACAGAGTCCATAGGATTACCATAGTTTCTTAGCCAGACAGCCTTTATGGTTTACACAGGAAACAGAACAGTGCAAAGTCCGCATTTCTCTAATATCAAGTATTTCAGTTACTACAAAACAGACAACAATGGAACCAGTTATTCGTAAAGAAACCTTAAAGGGTCTCCCCATCTGCAGACTTATTTGGGAGATTTAAGCATCACCTGGTGCTGCATGTATGCTCCTAGCCATGAGATACTATGAGGGCCACACAGGTCACTTGTACAGAGTTAAGCTTGGTCGTAGGCACTAGTTTATGTTACAGTGGGCTCACAGGCTAAGCCACTGTGGTCACAATAAACACTTTAAACATCTTGGACAGCTTGCAGGAGCTAAACCTCCACTTTCTTTCTGGACTTCTTAGTAAACCTAATCAGTTACTTTATCAGACATGGCATTTGAGAGAACAATATTTTATCAGTACTTGCATTGTGGCAACAATGTAGGTGTTTGAACAGTCACTGGGAAGGATTTGTTATGTTTTCAGTCTTGTTCTCTCTCACGTGACAGAAAGTAAGTTGTGCGGCTCTTCTTGGCCAAAATTGGTCTTATAGAGGTAAAAGATCTCACTATAGATTACTGCAAAGGCATGGCCTATTATGGGTCCTTTGGGCTAAGTGAAAGGAAGGAACTGAAAGAGAAAAGAAAAAAATATACTCCAGAGCAAGCATGAAAAAAGGTTAAATCAAAGGCAGCATGGCCACCAGTCATTTTCATTATAAAGCAACAAACAGGACAAGAGCAGGAGCATGAACTATTTAATTGATAACAATGATGCCCTCAGGACAAGTGCAGCTAGGCGCAGGTAGTATCCTTTTTCACCTGCACAAACCCCTTCACCTTGCTGTTCTGAGGCAGACTCACAGTCTTTTTGCCCTGTTCCTTCTTACTACATGCTATGCAGGACAGGAAAGTAATGTCATAGGCTATGCCCTTTTTCCACCTTGTTTTGATTTGTGGGCCTTACGGATTTGCATTAATCATCCCAGAATTAAACCTACTGGCAACAGGTGTGCCTTTGTTGGTCACTCTACAAGGACCTCTCAGTCCACAGACTCCCAGGATGCCTTGAATCATAGACTAAAGAAAAAATGCTGCTGAGTTGCATTGTTTGGAATGAGAGGAGTTCCCCTGAGTTACTCGCTGAAACTTGGGACCACCCCAGAGTTATGCTGTTCTTCAACACATCTACAGAATTTGACCTGGCAGAATACTTCCTTGGTATGCATCATGGAAGATTATTATTTTCTTTAAGTGGAGTTTTAAACAGCCTTTTTTACATTTTAAAAAGTAACTATTTAAGTATATATAAAGGCAAGTCTTCAAAATAAGGACACTAAGAGCTGCTTGTAAAGAAGCACATAATTTTGATCTACTCAAGCAATAGCCTTTCTATAACATCACTTCAACCTCACAGCATAGTATTCACCCTGCAAACAGAATGGAGCCTACTGTGTCCAAATCCAGACATCTCCATAAATCTCAAACCTGCTGTTGTAAATTATTTGAAAGAAGAAAAGCAATGTTCTCTTTTGTACCTCGGATCAAAACCAGGCCGCCATGATAGAAGCAGCAGCTAGGGCTATGGAACGTCACGAACATGATTTTAATCACGCTCCTATTGTTCTTTATTTACACTGCTGTAAATGAGATAAAAATCAGGTTCACTTCCCTTTTACTCTATGGAAGTTCAGTTTTACAGCCCTCTCTAAACTTTCAGGTGAGTTAACATCAACTCTGGTCACAATTTGAAGTGCATTTGTTCTGAGAACATTGTTTTTTTTCCAGGCTCAAGATTTGCACTTACTCATCATCCTTCAGCTGAACTCACTGAAGGTTACACCAAGAAGTATTAGTCAACAAGCACTTTTTAATCTTGTCTCACACTAGCTATGCTCTACCTAGAGACTAATTGCTTATTTTCATCAGCTCTTGGATATTAGTTTTTCATTTTGAAATTACTTTAAAGCACTCTAAAGTAATGTTTTCAGCAAAGGCAGAACACAGCACACTGCTGTAATGTTTTCTAACATGGGAATAATATTATTGTAATTACACTGGCTCCTTCTTTGTGATTTTAAACCTAGGACTGGAATTTGAACTGCTAACGCTCCACTTCAAATATGATCTTGCCATTTAATATCACTGTGCTAGTTATTACTGATCCAGTCTTTCGCTAACACACCGACTCTGAACATGAAGCCAACTAGCAAGCATTGTCCTCATCTGAATTCAAGCTCCAAAATTCCATCAGTGGGGAATAAGGATCATTCAAACACACAGGCATATCACAAAAACTACCAGGCATGAAAGACCACATGAGAAACACAGAAGAGCTGAGATTCCTAAGAAAACACATCTCACTTTGTACCTAAAATGCAGATGTGGTAGTATGTTTTCTGAAAAGAGAAAGCATAGATGACACTGCTATCCTAATAAACACTTTTACTAGGCGCAGCCAGACAGTGCAAGCGGATAGGAGGAAGAAGGGCTTAAAGTATTTTGAAAGCATGTTTACTAAAGCCACACTGTTCTGCACTGCCCATCTGTGCAGCCCCTGGGTTTTTTGATACTGCAGTGGCTGTAGGCATTATGCAGCTTCTGTGGATGGCCGGTCAGCATTCATCCCTGCTCCTGCTTTTCCTCTGCACCCCACTGGAGCCACCTGGCAGGGCAGGTGAAATTCAAGGGCTCCAGCAGATGAAAGCTGGAAGGTTCTGCGCTTTCTTCTAGCTGGTTTTATCAGCTGTCCCAGTAACACAACAAGGGCAAATAAAGAGACAGTATTTACAAAACAGCATCTCCTTTGAGCAGGTAACTGAGTAACTCTGTCAGCAAGGACTGGTCTGGCAACACTGCTATGGGCATGGGGTTCCAGGTCTTTTAAGGACACCCCATGGGCAATCTGTGTGACAGCCTGGATCATGTCCTAAGTATAATCACATGATTGCAGGTGTGCAAAATCATAACAAGGAACCATTAGCAGACCACTGCTTAGCAGGTAGACATCACTTGATCTTCTGCCAAGTGCTACCTTTAAGCGATAGCTAGGAAGTAAGACCAAAGGTACTCTAAATTCCTTTCACTCCCTCATGAATATATGTATGGCCAGTGCATTACTGGGCTGGCTCTACAGACTCCTCAGAGTACCACCCCTGTGCTAGAGCATCTGGGCAAGCGTGCCATCAGAAAGGACTACCTCCAAAGAAGGCAGTAATAACACCTACAGGAAAGCCATGAATCATGATTATTAAATTGCTATGCTAGCACCTATAAAAATGGTGTTTTGGAGTAATTTGCCATTGAATTATGGCATGCATAAATAATTCCACCATCAAGATGAAGTGTTTTCCTAGCAAATCCTGCTGGATTAACTACTGCTCCAGTGGAAATGTGACTGATTTTTGCGATTGGAAAAAGGTTATTTTGGTTGGAAAAATACACACATGCACAAAAAAAAAAAAAAAAAAAGTTTTACATTCACATAAAAACAGACCTTCTTCCCCCAGAAAAACATGCATGTAGAGTTCCACCACAGAAGTGGCCATTAGGAGTGAGAAGACACAGCCATGGCTGAACTGGTAAGTGTTTTGAAACCTGGTATTTACATTCACTAATTTTCAGGACTGGCTTAAGTACCAGGTAGTTTCAGCTGTAAGCTAGGGAGAAAAGCTAGGCTTTAAGGCAAGCCCATAAGAGAGAAGGTGATTCAGATGACTGGATAGCAAGAGAATCAGGTACAACATGAAGCCTAAGTGAAAAAAAACAGTACTCCCAACAAATAGGACTCCCATGAGCAAACAAGAAATGGTCCGTACAAAGGCTCAAATTAAAGGATGAGATACACGTGTCAAGCACATGAGGCAAAGTCCTAGAAAGAGGGAAAACTGAAGGACAACAGTGCATAGAACGGAACAGGGTTAAGAAGTGAGCGCCAGAGACAGAGAAGGTGCAGGCCCAATTAATAATCTTTCTGATCCTTCTAGCATATGAAAAACTGAATCTCCATGTCCCACAAAACAGAAAGCATGCCAAGACATAGCTGTCATGGGCAGGTTTTCAAGTAAGGCATGGATAAATGGGAGTAATGTCCGAGACATGTTGTCATCAGGTACAAGTAAGGGGCACTGGGGTGTTAATGTAATGTGAAGATTGATGCCCTTAGGTCAGAACCAAAAACCAAGTTCATCTAGTTAATGATTAGAAATTACTGCTTCCAGATGGCTGCCCTATCTCATCGATAGCCTGTGAGAAGTGCAGGGTACTTCCAACTGGATGGGCAGATGCAAAACTGTTCTGTGCCATCTCAATGATTTGCCCACTCCTGTGAACATGCTGGGACACCCCACATTGTGCCTTTTCCCTCTATTGTCCAAAGACATTTCTGCAGGTGAGGAAAACCTCCAGTTTCATTTTACACAAATGAGAGAATTCAAAGATACAGAAACTAAAGAGATCAGGTAGTAAAATCTGTAAATGTTACTGTTACACATTACTCTGGTGTAGTAAGACTACCATACTTTCTAAATCTGAAGTTTAGAGAATTACATAAATACATTAGCACTCCTTGACTTCTGTCTATTAGCAAACTGTAATAACCAGATTCAAAGAGATAGAGTGGCATGCAAACAATCATTTATCATTTTTATCAACTAATCATTTATCAAGTAACTTACCACAGTGATAGCATCGTTCAGCAAAGACTCTCCAAACACCAGGATGTAAAGCTGCTCATTGACATGAATATTTTCAAAAACAGCTAACACCGCCACGGGATCCACAGCTGAAATGAGGCTGCCAAAGAGCAAATTCTGCAGCAGTGTAATATCAGTCAAACCAAATGCACTGATCTGGCAAATTCCATAAAGTGACATCCCAATGCCGATGGCATTCCAGAGCGTGCCCACCACAGCATACCAGAATATGGTACCAAAGTTCTCAAAGAAAAGACGAGTTGGCATAAAATATCCAGCATCAAGTACAATGGGTGGTAAAAGATACAAGAAAAAAACATCACTGTTCATTACAGGTGGGGACTTCTCCTCTGCTCCAAAAATAATCCCACCGAGAAGCAATCCAACCAGAATTAGGAGACAGCTTTCAGGTACAATTGAGGGCAACTTGTGATAAAGATGAAAGCCTTCAAAGACAATTCAAACACAAGAAAGTGGAATGGTTATTTATACAGAATCCAAAAGATTATTCTGGATTCTGCTACCTTAGCTTCTATCGCAAGCAAGCACCAATCACAGAGCAATTTCATTTTAATTGCAAAGACTGAACTGGACAGCCACAACAGGTCAAGGCAAATCTGTTGGCTAGGGTAGTTAATTCAGTTAATTTGATGGACAGACAATTTAGTAGATAAACGTTCCAGTTATTAGCTAAGCTGGCTGCAGCAACTCTGCGCAAGTGTTCTGTTTCTGTAAGTGTAGGTATTTTGTAATGTGGCATCCTCCAGAAACACAATCCAAATACTTTTCTAGGGCAGACAACATCTAGATAGAGGAAAAAAATACTCATGCTAACCACCCCTTCCTCATTGCACAGCTTCACAAAGGAGTTTAAAAAGTACATTCATTTCATTTTTAGAAGTCTTTTAGAGTCTCAAAGCTAGGGAGGGGAACTAGTACATGTGACCTGCACCCAGTCACCCATGGTCACTTCCCCAGCCACCATGAGGAAGCATTTACAGACACAATTATTTTAATTTTAGAGGCGTCTCCAAATTAATTTCACAAGAAGCAGCAGCATGTTTTCCATAAAGTGACAATAAGCTGTAGCCTTTGTTATTATGCTCATTCTTCTGGATTATATTCATTCTAGAAGTGTCAGGAGGCTCTCATAAAAATCTGTGCAAAGTACTGAAAAAAATGAATTGAAAAAAAGGTTCTGAATGAGGACTTAATGGTTGAATGTTCCTTAGCCTATTAAAACTCTCAAAGCTATGCAGTTTTGATTTAAAGACTCTTGTTACTTGTAAAAGTTGGCTGTTGTAAGGATAATTTTGGTAACGAATGGGGTAAGTTTTGAAGGAACTTACTCTGGACAATCTAATGGAATGATGAACCTTATGCACCAAGGTCACATTCCAGGTCTTGGCGATGCCAATCTTTTCCAGGCTCCTCCTTATCTATATTTGGCCCACATAATTATATAGAAAACTATACACACCCACAAGATCCCACAATTCCTGCCTAACTAAAAAGCATTTAAATCATTTTAAATGAGAGCTGCATGGAAACACTGGGTGTGGTAATAACGGGCATCTATTTCAGTAAAACTATTTCAGTAAAAATCACACCTGTCGTGGAAACAGTTAAACCAGTGTAAGTTTGCTATAGTTGACATCTAGTTTCCCAACTGCAGGCTTCTGTATCTTGTAACACCTATTTTGTTAATTTTCCTTTCATCACAGATTTTTTCCAAGTAAAAGAAAGTCTGAACTTACTACGAGCCAAAACAAATGGTTAGGAAGGACCAAGGGGAAAGCTGTTTTAATCTACAGGTTTTTAACTTGTGTATTCTGTAACTATTAAAGCTATTTTTAAAAGTAAGCAGTTCAAGCTGCATTTCTTTCCTTTCTGGATGAACACAGACTGCTTTTCAGTATCTTGAAACATGGCCTATGTGACTCATCAGAAGTTTTGCCAAATTCTCTGTCATTCTTCGAAACCAGAATCACCAATATTGCATATTGGCAGAACAGGCAATGACCCTGGAAATACAATAATTTGAGTTGAAGACTTGACTCTTCACCTTTCAACCACTTCCACATAAAAATTTTATAGTTTGTCTTAGTTTCTGCAGTGGCAGGATGCCAAAATTTCCAATACAGTGACTGATGTTTCCCCTGAGTAAACAGATTTTGACAAAAGTGTTTTTAAGCCTTTCAAAATACCTTAAATCATTTTCGCCATAAAAACTGAAAAGGAGGAGATTTTTGTAAAAGCAGCTTTTAATGTAAGCAAACACTGTCCCATCCAGTTGGAACATAATGGCAATGAAATGTCTATTGAGAATATAAAAATAAAAATATTTTTCTTTTCTTCTTTACAAGTCACCCTTTGAAACGTTCATACCCTCTCAGAACTTTTGTGACTTCACCTCATCTTTAAAGGTAATGGAAAGGCTCCCACTAACTTAAACCTGCTTTTTATCCATGTAAGCAGCATTAAAACTCCTGAAAGACTGCCTGCCTACACACAAAGCATTCAGAGGTGATCAGGGAGAGGCTGTGGTTTCCTATTTAAGGGCAGAGAGCTGGATTTAGAATCCAGCGCACATCCATCAGACTCAGGTGCCCTGCAAGATGAGGGACATCTTCCCTGCTCTGAATGATCAATAGCCACACGTTCACAAGCGCCCTAGGAGCAGCCACATGGTCACAAGCACCTAGGTCACAAGCACCTGCAGTACATGAAAACTAGACTTTTATGCTGAACCCAGGACTACAACTACTTTCCCCTCTTCTGACCCTTTTCTGGGGCTCCTGACCATGCAGTGGCCCAGCTTCAACAGCATGGAAGATGTTTACCCTGAGGCCTTTGGGCAGAAGGCAATCTGCCTAAAATGCAAGTTCAATATTCTTCAAGATAATAGTCTGCAGAGTCCTGGTATCCTACTTCTTGGGTGAAATCCAGTGCTCTCTGATGCTGGAAATGCCACTCAGATCTGTACTTCTCATTACAAGGGAGTTTTCTAAGGGCCCTCTGAACAGCTTAAGCCATTTTTAAGGAGAGAAGTGTTGGAAGGATATCAGCTCAGTTCCCAGAAGAAACACTTCTAATTGTGCATTTGTGATTAAATGTAGAAATGATGGGAATCTGGATCTGCTAGATCAGTTAGCACAAGAATTAAGCAAAACTGGGAGGTAAATAGACTAGTCTCACTGCCTAGACACTGCAGCATACTTTGGGTGCACTGGGTCCCACTTAACATACTCATGGAGTAACATACCATCTATACTGTATCAACACATAATAAGTAGACGTAGCCAGGAAATAACAATTTTGTTCAAGGCAAATTCTTGAAAATTGATTTCAAAACATGCCCTTGTTCTATGCTGGAATAAAAAGCACCATGTTTCTAATGTCTTCACGAAAATGTACCTTGTCAAAATGTTCAAGTTCTGCTTGCCAGCTTCAGGTTTTCCTTTCTCATGCTGTCTTTCTTGCTCCCTCTAAACCTAGCCTATAATGACACAATCACAGCCAGAGTCTGAGAAACCTCTTAGATAAACCCACTATAAAAATTAGGAAATGCTGGAACATTTCAGCTAAAGTAAAACTGCCCTTCTGCAAAAACACATTTGTTCAAAAAGACTCTTCAGGCAATAAGCGGGTTCTACGATAAAGGTTTTTTTGGGGATCCTTCATGCACTGTGAGGGCTGTTACTAAATGTGACCCTATCTTCTGGGCTCTTGCAGCTGAAAAGACCTTAGGGCTCCACTCATAAAGGTTTGCTACTTGGCAGTGCCAAGCGTAAGCGTTCAGTGCCTAGCCCCAGAAAGGAATTTGCGATGCCAGATTAAGCACCAAAGTTTCCTGGGCAGTGCATGAGTCTCGAGGTAGATTTCATGCTGCTTGGCATGAGGGGCGAGATGCCAGTGCTGCCCAGCAGGAAAAGCTGGGGAAAGGAATGCACTGGAGAGCTTCCTCTCTCAGAGGGCCTCTCTCTTGGGGCTATAGGCAGTGAGATGGGCTGGAAAACCCCCCTCCATCCCTCTGAACTGAGACACACGGCACACTCCTTGTAACACAGTAGGAGGTGGCAGAGCTTACATTTCTGCATCTTGGTGGTTAGAGAGCTGCCCATCCGGGCTACCTGCAGTACAAAAGAAAGCACAAGCGAGTGAAAAATTGATGCTGTAGGAATGTGGCTTAGGAGCGACAAGTCTGTCCTGGGAAGGTTTACCTGATGCACTCACTGGATAAGGAATCACAGACACAGCTCCAGGAGAAAGAACTGGATGTTCCTAATTCCAGTCCCGGAGTTAGGGTGCCTGCAGATAGGTGTGGCAAAGCCGAACACTGCCACACCTAGGGCCTCTCCTGGATCCAGCCCTCATTGGTTAGCGCATGCACACTTCTAGCACCATGCCCTAGATTAGCCACATTAGCTTTAGTTTGAAACTGAAGGGATTTAAACATTACATGCACTTTTCCCTCATCTGTGCTGTTTGTTTGTTTACTGCATTGCAGCCATCAGAAAATTAAAGCTGTAAAGTAACTTATTTTTTTTTTTACTTCTTAGATGCCTATGCACTTATGAAATATCATAATAGTTAGAAAATACAGTCCTACAGAAAATTATATACTACTGTGTATGTCTGTGTGTCTACATGTTTCAAATGGCTTCCCTGTAATCTTTAATAAAACAAATTTTTCTCACTAGTCTTAGCTTATTCAAATGTTCTTGCTGGATCCATACTCAGAAGCCAGAGCAATGTTACAATCCTCAGCTGGTTAAGTTCTTTAGCAAACTGTATTTTCTGGCTACTGGAGTCCATGGTATACTTGAGTATATAATGTTCTGATTTGCAAACACCTAAATACATACTCAGGACTAAGCATGCATCTTCAATGTGTTATAATACATGTATCAAGATACATGTATCCTTAATGGGAGCAACATGCAACATTTCTGCAGAAAGTAGTAAAGCCATAGCGTGCTGTTTGGATAGAGCATCAGGCCCCCAAATACAGCACCAGCCTTGATGGGAGGTTAGTACAAATCTTTCTTCTCGCAGAATCCTAATTACCTGATCACTAACCAGAACGTGACATAGTCTATTTAAATATCACTATCATCAGAAGTCAAGGTTGCATGTTTTATGAAATTGTTTTATCAGAATGAGCATGATCATAACTTTTTATGGAACTCTACTCTTCACTGCAAAATCAGAGTCCCGAATCAAACAACTGTAGTATGAGTAAACCTTTTTTGTTGTTGTGGCTCCCATGCCTTTATTTCTTACCTTAAGATTACCTTCTAGGTAAGATACAAAGTACATCACTTACAGAGATGTGCCAATTTTTAAATAGCTCTCTAGTACGCCATTACCTGCCATTCTTTAGATGATTACATTGTACTCACGTTTCTGCTTGGAACATAAAAAGCTAATTAAAAACATTATATATAAGCTCCACAAAACACAGTGAAACTATGCAATACAAATATTTTCCACATGAGGGAAGAGGTGGCCTTCCTTACTCATGCAGTGCTTTTTTGTCTTTTTCGGGACATAAGTGAATGGTGGGAAAGTAGGACAGGGAGACTTACTCTATCCCCATAAATAATTTGCTTTGCATCGATCTGCTTCCTCTGTTCTTAAAGTATTATTATATCCGGCGTTATTTTAAGAAAAAGAAGACAGTGCTCAAATGACAGCACAAGGAAAAGGCAGAGGCGCACGGGGTGAGCGCTGGGGTGTACAGTCTTTTATAGCCCGGGGTTTACGCCTTGCCGCAGAGGGCTGGAGGGAATTTCTTTTCTCCCCCGCGCGTTCCCTAACCGAGAAAACCCGGTTTCCTACCAGTCAAATCACGCCCGTGCATCCCGCCCCGCGCAGAGCATCACACTCAGGCCCCGCACACGGACACGGACCGGACCGGACCGGCTGCGGCTGCCGGCCGGGGGGTAGAGGGAAGCAGGGAGGGAGGAAAAGAAGGAGAGTCGCCCGACGGTCCCGCTCACCGATCTTGGCGAGGGAGGCCAGCAGGATCCAGAGCGTGATTTCGAAGGGGATTTGCACGTGGGGGTAGTCCAGGGTGAAGACGTGGAGCCGCGTCTCCTCGAAAGTGGTGCCGCTGGGGCTCGGCGGGGTGCCGGTGCCCACTGCCGACGCGCCGGGCAGATGGCTCTCCGAGGTGGCCCGCGCCTCTGCCGCCCCGGCCGCCAGCACCGCTAGCACCGGCACCAGAGCCAGCGCCGGCGGCCGAGGCGCGGCAGGGCACGGGGGGCCTCCGCGGCTGCCCATGGCCTCCCCGCTACCGGGACCGGCGCGCCGCTGCCCTACGGCCCCGCGCCGGCCGCCGCCACCATCCCGCCGCCGCGGGCACCTGTCGCCGCCGCGGCCCCGCCGGCTCCGCCTCCTCCCCGGTGACTGGGCGAGGCCGGGCCCGGCGCCGCCAGCCGCCCGCGGCGTCCCGCTCCCCCCTGGGCCGCCCCCGGGGCCGCCCCCGCGGGGCAAAGCCGCGGACCGGCCCCGCCGCCTCCCCCCGCCAGTCAACGGCCGCTGGCGGAGGCTGCCGGGGAGCAGGGCGCGGGCCGGGTCTCAGCCGCAGGCAGGTGCTCGGGCCGGGAGAGGGCCGGCGCCGAGGGGTGCACTGGCACCCAGGCACCGGCTCCTACCCCCAGTACATACGGAGGGGAATGGGCCTGCGAATTGCAGGCACTGCCCGAGCGTACTCCTGCCTCTACAAAGTGCCTTAAAAGAGGTTAGTGTGCGGTCATATAGACGCACATACTTATATATAGATATGTATTCATAAAAACCAATGGTGTGAGTTAACACATTCTGCGTGATAGGCACACGCTTGTATATGCATATACATACGTGCTTATATAGTCTCTATATATATTTATCTAAAAGTAGCTTAGATATAGTCTCCATATACAGAGATCTGTATATTAGGTAACAGATATACAGTCCCTTTATATGTATGTCGACATAGACTATATAGGCATGTATATATATATATACACCTCTGTCTGAATGTGTGTATATTATACATATAGATCTGTAGATGTATTTTAATAAAGATTTTAATAAAGAAGTTTTACATACTTTTACACATGTATAGACATATGTATGTAGATGCAGATATAGATGTAGATGTTGCATTACCAAATACAGGAAAAGTGCTGCTACCAAATATATGAAAGACAATACTTTGTTTCCACTAATTAGTTAATGTTAAGTATAGATATTTAATGTATAAATATACAGAGTTAATGTTTGCAGCTAAACAAGTTAAATTCTGTTAATTTTGAGAGTGAAAAGAACTAACTGTATACATACATGTACATAGGTTTATATATATGTATATACATGCTATAGAGTATCTTATATGATGATGGCTTGACTTTGCAAATGAAGATTTGGGAAGGGCTTTACCCACACTTAGTATCTTATGTACTGTATAATAGATGATACATAATACATCCTATATTATGTAATATAGTATTACATAATATATAGTATATGCATATATGTTACCCATATATTGCCCCTATCAAACACGTGATAGGCACAATCCTGTTTGTGTTAATTACAAGATTTACATTCTGTTAATTCAGAGTTAAAATAGCACACTGCATAAACGTATGTGTGTTCACACATATATTCTCCTGTGTGCATATATAAATATATTACTAATATTGTATTTACATGTGTGGGTGGGTGTGTGTTGCCAATATTGAACATATGATTGGCAGAATCCTGTTCCTGAAGGCTCTGGGTTCTGTTTCCATCAGATACTGCTGAGCACCAGCTTTGTGTATTTCCTGAAAGAATGGAATATCACCCACAATTTACTCATGACCTCGCTACTCATGAGTAAGACAGTATTCCAAAGCTCAAACTCATAAAACCTTTATAGCACATCATTCTGCATGCCTCTATAGCAAAGCATGTCTTTCTTGACTTCAAATAAACCTAAAGCAGGTAATAGGAGCTCTCCTTTTTTCCCCAAATGGCAAAAAGTAACCAGTGGATACAGTTTCTGTAGGGAGTTAAAATTAAAGCTCAGAACCAAGTAGATGAACATCTATAGCTGTCATTTACCTCTCCCCCTCTCTCCCAAGCCTGAAATAGGGCACTAAGCCTATAGTTTTAAGGACAAATTTTAAAACATGACAGTAATAAAAGGTTTTTCTTTATTTTATCTACAAGTCAGCCAGAAAAACACATTTGAATATCAAACCAGTGTCTACACCATCTAACCCTCTACCTGCATGTGATAGCTTCACAGGTCATTTTGTTTGTTATATTTGATTCTCTGAAATAAAAGAAACCGATAAATATTGCAAATTCTGAGGATATTTCCTTCATATGGAAAGAAAATACAAAAAGAAAATGTTCTTTCTTTCCTGAATCTCCTGGTCCTGATCAAAAGCCCATCCATAAGAAGAGAGGTATAAGCCTTCCATGAAGGACACAGCATTATCTCTCACATGCAAATCAGAATGTAACTCATAAATGTAAATCAGCCTAAAATCATAAGATCTGTAATTGTACTTGCATGTCTCATTTTATGATTTTCCTGCAGATGAAAAAAAGCCATTTTGAAAAATACAGTTATCAAAGTGTCAATACCTGTTCTCCTAAGAGCAGTGTTTATAGATCCTCTCTAGTTATCTGCCTGCAGGATATTGCACTGGGCTGAGAATTATCTTCAATAATGCCAATGAAAAAGCATCAGCAAGAGAAAGATGGCTGAGGTTCTTGTAAATATTGTTATTCATATACTGGGCCATTGACCTTTTTCTCTGATATCACCTCATAATCCCTCTCTGTGCTGGGATTCATATCCTCATTAATAGTCGCTGCAAAAATAGGTTGTAGAGCAGGGAACTGGACCACCATCTCAGAGCCCTACTAGCTGCCTGAGCACCCTCTGGAAACTGTGAACTGGTTCGGGATTTTCAGTTTGCCACGATAGGGGAAGGAAGACTTTGGGTGAGAAAGTGCTGAGGCGAGCAAAAGTGGAGGAAGGTCCCTTCTCATGGAAAATGTTCTTCATGGCTGTCCTTTTCATTGTAGGCAGTGAGGGATGACAGAGCCTGGCTGCTGCATACTGGCAGAGACAGAGCAATGCTTTGGCACCCAGGTCATGCCTTTATAGTCACAGAGTTTCTGCCAGACAGAGGAATATGCATCCTTTGCTGGGGCACCATCCACATATTTGCCATTATTTGTCCTCTTACTTTTCTCCTCTCCAAACCTTTTAAAAGGGCACATGCAATGGAAATCCTATTATCTCTGACACTGCTGTGGGTCATGGAACTAAGCTAACTTTTTCTTTTTTAATAATAGTATGAAAATAAGAAGGGGACGCGGGGGGGAAGACAAAAAGACATCATTAATCCTGAGGCTGGTAACTTCCATGCCAGTAATAAAAAGGAAAATAATACACTGACACAGACCCCAAAAAACTGTGAAACTGAAGAAATCTGGAGTTGAGATTAATTACTTGAGTTGATACCAAAATAATCTATTTATGGATGGAGTGGATAGATGAGAATATCAAACTTTTGAATAGGAATTGCCTTTACAGGATAGCATGATTCAGCTGGGAAGTGGACCGTATTTGACTTTGGAGCTTGTTGAAATGAATGCAGTGAAGCTCAGTACAGTTTAATGTGCCGAAAGTCTTGTGGAGTTTCTCTCCATATTTGCAGCCTGTACTGGTTTTCATTGCCTCCAGCCCTGTGCAGCTGATCCCACAGATGCTGAAGGGTTTCAGAAGGGTGGAAAGTCTTTAAATCTGGGCAGACATTTGCCTGAGACAGCAGAGCAAGGTATGATATTCCCTTTATCTCTGCTTCACCCAGGCTGTATGAGACAGCAGCAACAGCTTCACTTCTCTCCAGCACCCCTTGCACTGTGCCCAGCCCTGCTGGTATCTGCACAAGCAGCAGCTCCTGCTGAGGCCGTGACCAGGGATGTTGCCATAAGGAGAAATATATTCCTCAGTGTCAAAGCTGCCTGGGGAGGGGAGGGAGAGAGGGGGTCCTTTCATCCAGGGAGAGTGACTGAGGAGATGTGAAGGTGTGTCCCTGGCGCCATGGTGTCTCGTCATGGCTCTGCCCCTGACAGCTCAATGCATCTGCTCCCACTTCAGAACAATTTTCTGTCGGGTCACTCCGCACCATTTCAATGATAGCACAAACAGAAAGCACGTACGCCGCACTTGCTTGATTACAACTGATCCATAGAGGACCTGCCCACAGTGCCCCCACCAATGCCTCATTGCCTGCGCTGTGCTGTGCCATCTGCACCAGGTTGTAGTTTCATCTCTTTCATTCTGCTCACAGGCATCATCTGTTACACCAGATACAGTGCTAACAGCATTTCACGTGACAAAGTGCATGCTATTTCATACATTAAGATGGTAACTCACATAATTCAGTTCATTTACTTTTTAATCCATTTATTGATTACTCCTGGAAATTACTACCCGAGCAAGGAACTGCTCAGGCTACCCACAGTGTAGTGTGTGGGAAAGAAACCACCAGCCCTCGTACCACACAGGTTTGCAGTAGCTCAGGTGGTTCATACAGGTGTAAAGACAATTTAATTTTGCTGTAGTAAGCATTGGGATGTCATTTGGGTTACAGAGTTGTACATCATCTGTTATTATTAATCCAGCTTTATCTAAATAATATTTATCTATATTTTATCTATGTATATATGGATTTATAATCTCCATCTTTATCCGTAAGACCTATTTTTATTGCTATTATCAAAAGTCTGCTTTTGCAATGTAAAAAAAAAAAAAAAAAAGCTGATTGGAATAAATCTGAATTTTCATTGTATCATAAATTTAGCTCCATTTTTTAGGGATTCCCTAAAAATCATAAGGTCATGTTTTTGTATTTAATTTTCTGACCTCTCTTTGATATGAAGGAAACATTTCTGGAAAATGTTACTCTTGAGTATTTCAATAACTGGATTTCCTACACTTCCTAACAGGCAATTTTATAACTGTTCTCTAGTAAATATGATGAAAAACCCCAAATGCTTGGGGGAAAAATGTTAACTATATTAATAAAAAAATTTCCATAATTTTCATTGCTGTTTTAGTTTGATAGATTTTTTCAGCAGATAAAAAAATGTTATATTCTACTGATTTTTTTTTTATGGAAATTAACTCTGTGCAGAGGAGCATTTAGTTTTCATATGTCTTACATTTTCCCTGACACAGTCCAGGGAAAAATCTCCATTGTAAAATCTCTGTTCCTGGTTCGGAAGAAAAGTATACATTTCACCCTTCCTCCTAGCCACCTCTCTAAAACAGACAAAAATTTCATCCAACTTTCCCCCAAGTATAGTACAGGAGACATAAACATGGATCATCTTGCTGGAATACATTAGTGTGTTACTAAAATAAATTTGTTAAAAATTCTAGTGTTTCCATTAGAACAAAGAAGAAAGCTTTCAGGTTACCTCGGGTGAAAAGGGAGTCCTTCTTGACATCTGCAGCTGCACAGGAATCACAATAACACAAGGAAAACCTGTGCTTGTGCTACCTGCAGCCAGGATGCTCAAATTGTTAATGGAGAACAGACATCGAAGAGGCAACATAGATCTTTTTTACTTATTTAGAAATAGCTTCAGTGAAGATTTAAGGGTTATAAAATAAAAACTCACTTGACTGAGAATTGCTTTCTTTGAGAGGGTAGTTGATAACTCAGCTACATTACGTTAACAAACGTTTCTCATGATCTCTCTGCTGCTAGGGGTTAGACTCTTTTTCTGGGTGTTATGTCATTATGGCCTTCACTGCATAACTCTGTCTCCAAATACATTAATTAGTGAAAGAATATCTCAGCTATCTAGTGATTTATGAAATCAATAGTCCATTGAGGATGTGTTTTTCCAAAGCCTTCTCCAGGGCTGCTTGGCAACCATCCCCATAAAACAGGTCCACCAGAGGCATTATGCCTTCCTCACATGGGCACTTTAATGGCAGCAATTTAGTTGTGCAGGTCTGAACTTTGGTAAGTTGTTTCAAGGCTCTTATGATGTTAAGTGTTATGTCTTGTTATGATGTCTGCACAGGTTTTAAATTGGAAAGGATTGAGAAAGGGCACAAGTACTGGCAGCTGCCTAATCTCCCACAGCTCGACGAATGGCAGGAGCAGCAGGCTGCATGGCTACAGGGTGTGAAGCACAAAGGAGCATAGCTATGGTTTTAACCTTCAAAAGCAGCCCCATGAATGAAGCAGCAGTGAAGCTAAGTGTAAGTTTGTGGTGCAGAGTGGAGACAGCCAGCACTGAATTCAGGGTGATGAATTCTGTTTTTTTGAGGGAGGTCTCCTGAGGCTGCATGTAGAAGCTGCTGCCCTGCATGAAGCCCTGAAGGAGCAATATGCTGCTGCCTCCATGGATTATGGGCAACCACTTCCCCAGAGCCAGAGCTAATCTGGGTATCAGAGTAATTGCACCCATGTGAACACTCTCCCAAAGACTTCTCCCTAAGGCAGTGTGTGCACAGGCACTTCTGCTCGCCATGAGTAAGCATCTCTAGCAGGTTCAGGTACAAAGCTCTGGGAGAACATTTTGTGCCTCATACCAAGTAACTGAGGTGTTTTTGAAGTGCTGCAGGGCACCAGCATTAAATATCATCCCAAAGAACAAAAAAGGGACCTGCCATCAGCTACTGCAGGAGGGTTAAGTGATGTTTCTAGCTCCACAGGATCACTTATAACCCAGAAAAGCTAATAACCCATGAAGTTAATTTTTTCCATTACTTGAAAGTAAAGTGCAATTCTGCTGTTTTTAAGACAGGCAAAATTGAGAAGAGCTGCCTGGAGAGGGGTTGTGCTGTTTTTCTTTTCTTCCATTACTTGTATTCCAGGTGATCTGAGCATCGCTGTAAAATGACATTGTTGGGTACATTTGCTGGAAACCCAGAACCAGAGATGACATACTGGTCTCCCCATAAGGACTGAACAATCTAATTGTTTAATAGCTAAGCAACATGTTTAATATTTAAACTGTAAATTCCCTCTTTAGCTCATTCTACACCAGGACACTTCATCGTTGAATGATTTCTAAGGCTGTGTCCCCAAGCTGGCTGTCAAACTCAGCCACTGTTCTCAAGCCTAGCACTTGTCACTGCCATGAATACAGAAATACTAATTTAAATGTTTAACTTCAGGGGGAATAGAAGTTAATGACTAAAAGAATGACTCCAGTTTCAGCTTTACAGTGGCATCATAACCAACAATGAGTATTTTCCTTTGAAAACAGAGTTTGATAGGTTTATAAACGTAGTTTTAAATGCTTTCCCAGGAGTTCAACGTTGGAGTTGGTGATTGAAGTGGTTCCTTTAGTGGTATAGCCTATATTTAAAACTTTGGCAACCTTTAAAGCATAGAGGTGTAACCTCTGTTTGCAAAGGGCAAAGTAAAGGCTGATCCAGTCCTAGAGTCCTGGGAGGCCTCCTGCTAAGCTACATTTCCTACTTGCTCCTTGTCAGTAGATTAGTAGCACAAGCATGTTAAACAAATGCTGCTTTCAAAGCGGTGAGGGGTTGTGTTTTTTTTTAGTTTAGTATTTTTCCTGAAGAAAATTTCATTTAAAAATAAATGTTACAATGTTTTACAAGCAGGTCTGGAGCAAGCAAAAACTGTGCCCAGGCTGCACTCTGCCTTGAATCAAACCAACTGCCTTATCCTCAGGCTTTCCTACCATGATCTGGTCCAAGAGATTTCTTCCCAGTGCCTGCACTCAGCTCATAAACATAGCTGAAAATCTGTTTACCCCTTCACCGACATGATCTGGTTTGTATAAGCACAGCAGGTTAGATTTGGGCCCTTAATAAGGGCTTTTCTAAGAGGATTCTGATCTTCAGGAAAGTCTGGAAATGTCTACTGGGGTGCCTTACAGAACATGATTCTGTAGTCAGTGATGCAGGTCAGCTTATAACCAGGATCTGGTATTGTTGTGGTGTTTGAGTAATACAGGGAGCTGTTCACCCCATGGCCCCTTTCTGACCTGCCCTTTATTTCTGACATCCTCTTGTCTCTCACTTTGCATCAAGAACCCACCTGCAAAATATGAACATACACACCCTTGTGCTTGTTCAGTCAGAGCTGATCAGTGCTAGTTGTCACTGAGCCAAGAGTAACCATCCTTTAGCAATGGCATCAAAAACTACGTTAGATCCTCCACAATTCTCAGAGCTGACATTCTTTCTTCAGTGATGCTATATGTATCCTGCTGAAGCCAGGGAATTGTTCCTGACAGCTGAAGCAGAAGCAGCCCCAGTACAAAGAGGGTGTTTTGCTGTTTGAGTTGCTCTGAAAGGTAGTTTCTGAATTGCTGCAGTGGTCAGCCAAAGAATTAATTTACACCTGTATTCTGTGTTCACAGGCTTGAATTGTGAGCATTTGTTATCTAGAAGGAAAAAAAAAAAGAGAGTAGGTGATATTTTCTATACCCTATGTATAACTTTCTGTAAGGGTTCAGGAATACATATTTCAAGAGTTAATGATATCTTACTTCTTTTCAGTGGCTTGAGTTTATGTTTTGCATATCTTTCCCCAGTTTTCCTATTTCTTATTTTTCTTTATCCAGCCTAATCCCTGAGGTTGATTAGCCATTGCTTGCATCTCTTATGTCATTATATTTTCATTGCAGAATGTTATTAAACACTTGCAAAGTCTTTAACTGTTGATCTCAGCTGCTTGGCTTTATAACCATTAGCTGGTATGAACACAGGTTTTCCACTTGACTTGGTGGAAGTTTGGCTTTAAATTTTCTACAGAACATTATATATGGCTTGTTTTCAATAAAAAATTAGCCCCGTTCATTGTTGTTCCAAAGTCATGTGCAAAACCTTTCTCACCTCTTCACATAATCCTGTCCTTGGGAAACTTAACACAGAACAATCAGGTAAGAAACTAATGAAAACCACTGATTCATTCAAGAAGAATTATCACAGGAAAGTCTACCCTCTGCGGTGCTGTATAAAGGCAAAGTGTGTTTGGGAGAATACAGTCAGTGAGGCTGTGAGAGGAAAGAAAGTCTTTGGTTTGAGATTACCTGTAGGCATCATACGCATAGAGTCAAAAGGACTATGGCTGTTAAACTCTGCTCCTCTGGAGATAAAGGATATTCAGCTGCAGAGAAACCCCTCCCTAATGTACACTCTGGTTTTTATCACTTCCTAAGTGGAATGCATCAGTACATGGGGTTAACAGAGCCTCAGTCTAAAACACTCAGTGTCACAGTTGTTAGAGCGAGCAGCAACCAAGCATCAAAATCCTTTGTCTTATAGAAAGACCTTTCTCTTGATCCCAGAGATGATATGGTTGAACTCCATGCCTCATTTAACGTTACAAACAAGTGTAGAGAAAAATATAAAATATTTTTATTACCAGAATTTTCCAAATAAAAAAATGAAAATTCATAGGATTAATTACTAACATTATGAAACTTTTCAAAGACTTTTAATGGCATTTTAAGTTGGAAAGATGGATACAGGAGCTTTCAGGAATTGAAAATGTGGACTCTTCATTGGAATACTTCCAGATGACTGGAAACTTTTGTTAACATGGCTGCTGACTGCTGTAGAAAAGAACTGGAAACACTGCCATCGTGAGAAAGATGGTAAATTTTCTTTGACTCAGTGAAATGGCTTCAGTTAATTTTAACATTTGCTAAACTTTTAAAATGCAAGACATGTAACTTACACCACTGGAAAGATCTGATGGAACTCTTCAGTGGTCACAGTCCTCACAATCCTTTGGTGATCATCAATATCACTTTGACTCCCGTACCCTCTGTATATCCCTGTATTCTAGGTTTGATCATACTGGAATACTAACAGTTTAGTACAGAACAAATTTACTGCTTCTGCATGATCTAATGCCAGCCCCTTTTCCTTTTTGATATATAGATAGTTAATATTTATATCTATACATTTACATGCACACACACATATGTGCATATAATTTTATTTCTGTTTTATAAATCCTCAATATAATTAGCTGTGATCAACAGTCCTATATTTTAAATTGTTTCTTTCTTTCCTAATTCATGCAGATATTGCAACTGGAATCTGCTCCTTTGTTTTTAAAGCATTTCAGCTAGATACTTAAATTTTAGAGTTCCCAAATTAATCCCATTTACAAGTTATAATAAAAAGTAGTAGGATTTTATCTCACAATGATATATGGGGACCAAAATGTGAGAATACTTTTTAATCCAAGAAAAGGCTACACAGGGTAAAAAAACCCCAACCAACCAAACAAAAAGACTCTGAAGAAAACCATTTCAATAAGCATAGCAGGAAAGTGCAGAGGAATGTGAAGTGCCTTCTGATGCCTACAACAAACAAATCAATTCACAGAATTGTCAGGGTAGCGTTACTTTACTGAGATGATTGTACCCATTTCCTTGTATTTTAACCTGCTTCTGATTGCTTTCTTGTGTAACAGACTTTCTTGGAACATTACATCATGGAAATAAAGGCGGAGCAATGATGCTCATAGTCAGTAACTACGGTATATTTTTTAACAACTCCTGCATGATACTCCATCTATGCTTCCTGAGGAAGGAAGGTACTGCCAAAAAACAGAATTAGCAAAATTTATAACAGAATTGGCAAAAGGGGTTGTGACCTCATGATACACAGAAACAAGTAAATCCCCTTTTCCATTTGCAGGTACCTTGGAAAATGGGGGAAAGTAATTATGACAGTTCTGAGGAGAGGAGCAGAGGCTGCATATCTGGCCTGTGCAATCAACATCCTCTTGTCTTGTGGTGAAGTAAGTTTGTCACATAAGCAGTTTGGTTCTCATCTCAGCTAGACCAGCATGTTGGTGCCACTCCTGTAATGGCAGCAAAACCAATCCCACAGTTTTTGAAATAAACCAGAGCAGCTAGTTACCTGAAAAACCACAGAGAGGAATCAGTCTGACTGGTGTTTTCTACTGTAGAAGTCAAATGCTTCATAACTTGAAGCTGCAGGAAGTTCAGCAGTGAAGGACTAAAAAATTTTTGATCCTACATGTAGTCCAGCCCTGGCTGGACAATGCACATGTGGGCAGATATGTTCTTGAGCAAAATAGCTGGGCTTCTTAGATGAACATGGGCACAGGGCTCATGATAGAGATGATGATGATACAGCTGTTATATAAATTGCCTTTTTAGAACTAAGGCAAGTGTCTGGGTACAAAACAACAGTAACAGGTATCAGAACTGTGCACAGGTTCAACCCTAGCATCACATAAACTGTGTACAGATGCTGCTCACAGCAAGACCAAAATCTCTTAAAACCCCTTCAACTCCTCAGTAAAAGTTTGTCATTATTTTATTTTCAGGGTTGCTCATCTGTCCTTTAGCAATGGCACCCCGGGCTATATTTAGGTCTCTTGGAAAGCAGCAGGCACTTCAAAAGGGCCTGCTTGTTGCTTCCCAGTAGAGGCCCATAAATCACTGCCTGTAGATGCTCTGCCTCTTACAACTGAGCATAAAAGAAGCCCCAGATTGATAGGCTGGCACACACAACTGAAGCCAGATTTGATGTATTCCAACCCCTCGCTTGTCCTGCAGCTGATACTAAAATCACAGTCAAAGCTGAGCTAGGTGCCTCCTCCATCATTGTTCACTGCATATACCTCTTCATGAGTTTTTCTTACAGTGCTGAGATAGAATATGAGTTTTGGACATTGCTAAGAGACTTGTAGCTGTGTGCAAAAGACTCATCACATGAAGGGAAAGGAGCTGTAGATGAGGGGTTGAACTAGATGACCTTCAGAGATCCTTTCTCAACCATTCTGTGATTCTGTGATGAGAAAGGGGTTTACCTACCAACTTTGCAGTGGTTGCTATTCTGTGAGCTTTGGACAAAGCGTTCTCTCCTGGTATTGAGCTTCAGGTTTGTCCCACCTGCAGCATGCTAGAAGACGATGGGCAGAAAGATGCAAATTGCCAAAATCACAATGGTCAAAAGAATGGCAGGTTCAGATGCAGTTTCTGGAAACAGGCATAATTGTTATCATTCAGAGCTGGCACTGACCAGAGAAGCTGGCTTCTAACTCAGAAGGTCACTCAAACGCTGGTTTGGACTGTCCAGTTTACCCTGAGAGATCATGCCCAAATCCTTCTGTGTGAGGCCAAAACCAGAAAGTATGTAAGTCTCCTCGCTGTAAAAAGTCAAACAATTGAGCCAACCAGCAATTACTGCAGGATCCAGATAATCTCTACGTACACAGAGGAGGAGAAGTTTGGGGCTGTTTGAAAGAGAAGGTCCTGCCTTGTTGAACTCAGTTGCAAAAAAATTCCAAATCCAAATATGATTTCACCCTATATTATACTCTTGCCAGTGTGGAGATTTTTGGTTATAGATAAGGATCAGCCAGGGTTTATTGCAAAGTTTATTTTGTAGTTAGACTGTAGCAGCAATTAAAGTTCCAAAACAGTTTTCACATACTAGTAATTTAAAGAAAAGTACATCTCTGAAGATGTAATTTTCCATTTTTAATCTCCATCCAAAGATATTCTTTAACTTTGAGCAAATTCCTGTCAAACAGTTATAATTGTATGAAAAAAGATACTATTGCAGATGTAAAAACAGATGACTGCTGACTTTTTCCTTTCTCTTCTATAAGATAAGCCAAAAGAGCTGGCTTTTGAAGACTGGTATATAAATAACCACTCAGAAACTTGTTCATAAATGCACTATAAGATAAAACTGAAAAAGAACTTAATTATAAAGCCTGAATGCTGGGTAATAGAAATGCATAGTAGAAAAATGGCAATAGATATTTTGATTCCTTTTGAGTCACAACCTGCTACCTAAACCATACCTGAGGTAGCAAGGCTATGTGGAACTGGAGCTCAGCTTTTGCACAGATATCAGAGCATGGGTGATTTCAGCCCTCAGTGCAAAAGTTGTAGCTATAAACATTATTTACAAATGCTCATTTTAGAATTATGTCAAGCAACCTAAAAAAAAAATAATAATCCTATCACATGGTAAGCTTGGAAGAAAATTATTATTCTTTACATAGAATGGTTCTATCTGATATTCTAACATAGAATTAATTTACTTAATGTTTAAATTCTCCCAGGAATAGAGCTTTTTCTTGGGTTATCTTCAGAAAAGTGAGTGGGTAACTGAAGTCCTTTAACATGTAGAAGTCTTTGTAGGATACTAAATATACTAAGGCAAAGAAGTCTTTGATCCGAACTACCACCCAACTGTACAGTCTATCTTGACCACCTTCCACAAAAAATTGTCAGACTCATGAAGAGTGAAAAGAAACAGACATGGTTTCCGAGAAGTCAGTGAAGGTCTTTGCCAGGATCATTAATTATATATGGAAGATACATCAATACCTCCTTCATGCCTGAGAGCATGAAGTTCTCAAACAGGTACCTATAATGTCTGGCTTCATTGTGAAATTTGTGTAAGATGCCATAATATTTACTGCATCAGTAGCATGTAAACCAGGACTGATTTTAATACTTTACATTTTGTGTATTTTGATATTCTTAGAAGAGCAAGTATACCTTTAACATCTAGTTAATAATACCACAGCGCACTGATTTATTATTTCTTTTTCTGATTTTATCTATATCAAAATAAGTTATGGCTTTATATACAGCTTTTCATACTTTTTATTAAAAAGAGAGTTAACTTAGGTTTTTTCCCTCCTTACATTTGCAGAAATTATTTTTTGCAAAGCCTGAACAATGATACCATAGTAGATACTAGCAAAATGTCATTACCCCTATCTACTTGTCTCTTGTGAGAAGGATGTTTTAGGATCAGAGGGATAGCAGTGGTTCTGGCAAGCATACTGAAAGTAAAACTTCTCAGGCTCTGGTGGAAGCATTAATAAATTAAAATACCTGACCTGGAAAAACTTCCAGCTTTGTGATCATGGTCAGACCTGCCATAACACCAGACACAGAAGGAGAAACATACCAGCTTCTACTGCTGTGGCTCCTAGAAAAGCCTAACAGTGTGGGTGCCAATTGTTTACTGGGTAGCTGGGAAGCATAAAATGACTTTAACTGTACAAAGCCCTGACCCTCTTTTATGCCTTTCTTGAATACTGTGTAGTCCTTAGCAAAGGCACTAGCCTGAAAAAAAGAAAGGACATAAATACCCTCATTTCCACAAGCTACTCAGCTCTTAATGGAAGTTTTCTTATTGATTTCAATAACTTTGATCATACAGGATCAATCCCTAAATGCTTGGCTTTACTGAGACTATTCTCAACCCTGAAGTTAGGCATTAAGATCTAGATCCTGGGTATTTATGTGTTTAATTATTTTCCTGGATCAGTACTAGCCCACAAAAACATGTTCCAAATTCTTGGTCGTAAAGGCATGACAGTTCCTAGATACCTCTCTCTGCCACAGGCAGCCTGTCAACTGGAAAGCTCCTTTGCCTCAAAACTTCAAGAACACTGTGTGTCAGGGTGGCATCGGGAACCGGTCCCTAGTTGAGATCACATAATGCATACAGGCACGATGTTTTCTTTTGTTGATATAAACTCCTGGAATGCAGCATAGCACTACAGAAAACCACATCTTCCCTAGTATGTTATGTCCTCTGTCTTCATGCCAATGGTTTTTAATTCCACAGTGGAAAAAGGAACAAACTGTCTACAAAAAATTCTCAAAAGGCACCTATCCTGATAAGGATCCTGTCTGCAGTGGGAGTTGAGAAATAGTCTTTTTCATATGCAGCCTGAAAGCCGCTCCCTCTTAGCATGGTTTACTTTTGATCCTAGCACTCAAATCCTCCTACCAGAGGATTTTAACGTGACACCTTTCCTTTCTGGCTTTTAAAATACGCTACTTAATTCCATCAACAGAGGTCACTGCAGCTCTTTTCCTCTTCGCCGAAAGTACGACTTTTCCATCAGATAAGGCAGCACTAATGCTCTCATCGAGCACGGTTTTAATTTAACCATTAGAGACTGATACAGGAAAATCTACACATAGGAGGAGGCTGAGAAAAACCAACCAAACAAATGAACAGCAACAACAAAAAACAACAACAATAATAACACTGATAGCTCTTTGGAGCTTTGGAACTTAACCTAATTCATACAAACTTGTTTATAGTGATATTTTGAGCTTTGTTGCTACATCTATCTTTATTTTCATAATATGAGGACAAGACCTGTAAATCTGGTCTTGGCACCAGCTATTTTATCAGCTCTGCAGCTCTTGGTAAACCAGTACCAGGCATTTTTGCATTAGAGAAAATAAGTAAAAAGCTCCTGAAAGAGCTCCTTCAAATTCCTAAGACTTGATTAACAAATTTGTCAGCACTCATCGCTTCCATTTGAATCCATGTTTGCATACTTATGAAAATAATGGGGAAAGATTTTGGGATATTTATCATCAGGAGGAATTCAAGACAAAGGGTCCATTTGATCCACCAGTAATGTAAGCCTTGCAAATTTCTATTGCTAATCCCATTACAGAAGATTGAGCCAAATATGCTTGCAGACAGAAAGTCTTCAGAAATAGAGTATAGGAGTTGTACACAGACATTATTAAAAAAGTACATATATTACCTTTTTATGTGTACATGTCCAAATGGCTTAATTTCTTAAGAAGGAAAAGATTAAACTCAAAGCTAAAGTAGTCATAATGCCTGTCTTTGGAAAGATGCTTTTCATTCATACATGCCAAAATTGCTTGAAGAGTCAGGACTGTGGAATTCCACTTCAGACTCAGTAAGCTGCATTTAGATATTCACCATGAATGTGTTTGCATGTGGGGTAGGTGGCTGAGCTCCCACTGGAGTCAGTGGAGGCAGAGCTGTTCATCAGATCCCTGCAAGACAGCCATTCACATATGTTCAACTGGTTTATGCCCTAAGTGCCATTGGCTGCCTTTTGTAGCTCCCCACCAACACCAGCCCCAGGGGTGCAGTCCAGCTGCCATGAAGGTGCCCATGGGGCCTCCCTGGCCTCTGGCTACTAACCCAGGGAGCAGTGTGCTTCTTCGGCTCCTGTGCCAAATCTGGCAACTCAGATGTCTTGAGGCACCTGTGCATGACTTAGCCCTGAGTTTCTTTAGCCTGAAGAGATTTGTCTTAGGTCTAACACCTGTGCTAAACACCTACATCCTCCCTTCCTCACTGGATGAAAATGCAGTAGGAGCAGCAACTTACACAAGTTTTTTGATTCTAGCCTCCAAGGAAAAAGTGTATCTGTTATAGTATATTCACTTCTTACATGCCCTTTCAATGTTACCAAGTTTATGTAATTATACAAAACATGCAGAAGATTATGTTGGTTTTTGAAAGGAACAACAGTGAATGTGTTGGGGAAAAATGAGTGAAGAATTCCATCTTTTTTACCTTACATATATTTTACACATAGATACAGCAAAATTTTATGATGTCTTTTAGGAGTGTTTGTAAAGAGCAGGTCATTATGCCTAGCTTGAAGCAGTACAGAAAGAATCTAATATCTGTCTGTATTGTTCCTGTTTGTGTGGTGAGAGCTGAATGAATAGTTTCAGTCTGTTCTTTTATTCCTTTCTGTAAGGTTTCAGCCACAAGAAAGCCTAAGGGAAGTAAAGGTAGACTTGGGGTCAAGGGACCAGGGTCTCATGTTCAGTTCCTGGCACTGTTCCTGTGTTATGTTTACACACACCTCATTTGCTTTGTGCAAGTTTCCCCACCTTTCACATGGGGATTTAGCACTGGCATAACTCACAGGATGCCCTGACTCTGAATTGTCTGTTACTTGTGTTCACACAGCACCTGGAAGACACTGTGCATCACTGCAAGTATTACTAATATTCATATATTCATAGAATGGCTTGGGTTGGAAGCAACCTTAAGGATCATCTAGTTCCTACCCCCTGCCACAGGCAAGGACACCTTCCACTAAAGTTGCTCAAAGTTCTGTACAACCTGGCTTTGAACACTGCCAGGGATGGGGCAGCCACAGCTTCGTTGGGCAACCTGTGCCAGTGCCTCATCACCCTCACAGTAAAGAACTTTTTCCTAATGTCTAACTTAAATCCACCCTCTTTCAGTTTAAACCCATTACCCCTTGTCCTATCCCTACATGTTGTTGTAAAAAGTCCATATCCAGATTTCCTGTAGGCCCCCTTTTAGGTATTGGAAGGCTGCTCTAAGGTCTCCCTCTAAGTCTTCTCTTCTCCAGGCTGAACAAGCACAACTCTCTCAGCCTGTCTCCATAGGAGAAGTGCTTCAGCACTCTGATCATCGCATGGCCCTCCTCTGGACCTGCTCCAACAGGTCTACTTCCTTCTTATATTGGGGACCTAGAGCTGAATACAGTACTGCAGGTAGGGTGTCATAAGTGAAGAGCAGAGGGGCAGGATCACCTCCTTTGACCTGCTGGCCATGCTCCTGTTGGTGCAGCCCAGGATACGGTTGGCTTTCTGGGCTGCAAGTGCACACTGCTGAGTCATGTTGAGCTTCTCATCAACCAACACCCCAAAGTCCTTCTTCTCAGGGCTGCTCTCAATCCTTTCTCTGCCTAGCCTATGCTGGTGCTTGGGATTGTTCTGACCCCTCTGCAAAACCTTGCACTTGTCCTTGTTGAGCTTCATGGGATTCACATTGGCCCACCTCACAAGCATGTCAAGGTCCCTCTGGATGGCATTCCTTCCCTCCAGCATATCAACTGAACCACACAGCTTGGTGTCATCAGCAAACTTGCTGAGGGCGCACTCAATCCCACTGTCCATGTCACCAACAAAGATTTTAAACAATGTTAAACACTGCTGACCCAAACACTGACCCCTGAGGAACACCTCTCATCACTGGTATCCACTTGGACGTTAAAGTTTTGACCACAACAATGGTCATTTACCTTCATGTAATATTGAAGCTATTTCCACAGCTGGCTTCCATTTATCGTTTTCTCACCCAAGCTTCTGTAACGGGAATTTACCCTTCACTAAACGCATATATAAAGCTAGCTAGATGGCTTTCTGTTTTATTTCAAGGTATCTTAAAAAGAAAGAGCCCTTTTATTTTGACATTTGTTCATTACTCACTGTTTTCACCTCTTATCACTGCTGCTAATACAGTAGATACAAGAAACAAATGGTGTTAGGCCATGAGTCTAAATTAATACTTAACATACATGCCAGCAAAAAACAGCAAACAAACAGTGTAACTTCAATCTGGTTTCATGATAATTTTCAATTTAGCAGTATAAGATAAAAAATAAAGCACTGAGCAGCTGTCTGTGTCTGCATGTATAAAAGCATTGGAAATGACTAATACTCGTGCCCCCAGCTCACTGCAGCTATTCTTGGCAGCTACTTCTTTTTTCCTAGCTTGCTCCTTGCAAGGGCAGTAAAAAAGTCAGAGGTAATGTTCTGTTTGAGAGTCTTCTGACCAGCCGTTTAGTATTGGTGTGGCTGCAGTCTGCCCTGCCAAAGAAAGAAATCTGAAAATCAGAGCTTGAAACACAGTAGAAACTTGATTTTTTTCCAAGAGGAAGGGTGGACTAGAAACAAACAAGAACTGATATTAACTTTTGAAATTTCACACCTACAAAACCAAAGTGGGAAAGCAAAAGGAGTTTCACTGTGATTAACATTGAGGCAGATTCACAAAAGGAAATAAATTAAGCAGCTTAGCTCAATAGATTTCCAGTCCTCTTAACTGAATCAGAACGTTACTCATGTTACCTTACACCTCTAATTTTAAGGTTCTTAAGTACAGTGAGTTTGGCAAAACAAGAAACGCAATTGTCCTACCTAAAAAGCAAACAAAATATAAAGATAAGGTAATCTGGTTTTCCACTTTTAACGTTTGTGGTTTATCCATAGACGTAGGTAGAAATTTAGAAAAAGTTTCTATAAGGAAAGGAAGGTTGGAAATATTTATTACGTTTTCCAGAGTCTCCCACAGGCTTTTAAATAGTGGTTTTCATTTATACATGACAATAAAACATGAGTTTTCAGGGTCTAATGACTTCAGGAAAAGCCTTGGAAGTGTCAGTCCACAAACCAACATACTTGCAAAAAAAATAAGAATTATTTCACAATTGTTTCCATCTTCTCTTTCTTAAAAGTCATGTTTTTCTGGCAATCTGGTTATTTCCCCTGCAGATATCACTGGTCCTCTTTCTCTGACTACCTGTCTCTTAAATATGGATTAAACCACCCTTCTTACACTGAACATGGTCGTTACTTCTCTACCAGCTTCTCCAGCCTGAAACTCTAGCCTACTTTTCTGAATCTCATACAACTTTCCTTAACTGCTCTGAACACATCTGAACTTACTTTTAAGTCTTTTAAGTTGGCCTACTTTCTTGCCCACACACACAGCAGTAAATCAGTCCATCTAGAGCTCTTGCCAGGGCATTTGCTCTTTTCCACCTGTTACAGCTTCTCCTCTCTGGCTTTGTGAACTGTTCCACCGACTTGAGTTTTGAGTCATGCTCTGAGGTAAGCTATCCCCCCTGCTTCTGCACTCCTTCACTGATATCCTCCCATAGTGCAACTCACAAACTGCTTTTAGGTCCTTCATAGCATCCATCCCTGTCCTGCTTTACTATGCAGCCATCGTGTTGTTTCCCTGACTATGCAGTTGCAGACATTCCCAGTGGGCACCATTCCCCCTGAAGGAGGAAGCATAGCAATGCAGTCTTTCAGTGCAATCTGTTAACTGGTATTTCTGGAGGTCACAGTTTGGGCACTCCCTACAGTAGCTGCTATTGTGTCCTGATTGCTGGCACTCCTCTCACTGCTGCATCCTTCATGATAAGATCTCTGAGAAAGAGATTTTCCTTTAACTACAAGTTCCTACTTGTCTGGAATATTAGTTGAAGAGTAACAGCTGCAGCAAGAACAACAGGATCTAACAGTTAATCACAACGTGCAATAAATATGAAGGTATTGTCGGTTGCTCACAATATACTGTGGACCCTGATAACTCTGAAAATACTGTTTGACCATTGTTGCTTTTACTGTTAAAATATTTTCTCATTATAACTGTTCTTATTATTGTCTTATTTTTCTCATTAGTTAGCAAGTTCTTGTCAAGTGTATCTCCTATTATCTCTGCTGTTGAAGGTACAGGCTATTCATTATTATTCCTTCCTGAAACTCACCTGTCCTGCCCTATCCCCCCATCCCAAGGAAACAGACTTAATTACCCACGTTCCTATTTTCTTTCTGGATTTCAAGTAATAATTCTCCACCTTCTAGGCATGAGTAAGTTACTTGTAGTGAACCATTATTGTAGCTATTGCTATCTAAAATATAAGCAGTGTGCTTCTGTAAGAACTCTTTTGTCTACAAGTATGAAATACCCATGAAAACAAACAAACAGTGAAACTTTATATTTTGGAACATATTTTATACAGGCATCTGCAGCATTTCTTCTTGGCTGATGACCAGCAAAACCATTAGCAGCAACTAATTGCATAGAAGGAAATTTTCTTCCACTCCTGTTTTCTAATTGCTAGGAAATAAAACTAAAAATAGACTTTACAAGTTTGGGGACCACACTACAAAAGCTGTGAGAGCTCTATTAACTTCTAGATGCTCTATGGCTTTACACTCTCTGAAAACCTCACTCACTGATTTCATCAAAGAAAAGATTAGGAACAAACCAAGAGGTAGATTTGACTCCGCCTACGCACTGGTATGTGTTTTTTGTACTTGCATATTTATTTGTATTTTAGCAAGACCTAGTTATTTTTCTTTAGTTCTAGTATAAATGATCATTAGGAATTGAATGCTTTGCTCCTTACTTACAGTGGGTGAGTATATGAATGCTCCATGACTTTTATAATATTTAATAAAGAATCTAGGAGTCAATTTTAAGCATGCCTGCCAAATACACCCTGACCAAATTGCACAGTCTTCTTTTCCATCATGTATGTCTAGTCCCTTTCCATGCCACTCCAGATATCCAATTAACCTTCCTTATTTCACACAGTTTGTATCTGTCCAGCTCCCCCACACAACCTGCTGATTAAATCTTCTTAAAGAGGAAATGCTGAATTTGCAGCTGACGGTAATTCCTCTGTTCAATCTCTCTCCTGAGCTCCCTTTGAAGATAAGATACTATCCCTTCTTCCCCTTCCTCTCAGATTTCCACTTGCCTTTCACTGCTGTCTCCAGGGACTGCCTCCAGTCCACATCACCCAGCTGGCAGTTTTGAAGATCCCACCCCCTCCTGACTCTGTAGTGCAGCAGCAGGTCCCACACCTCCATCACCTCACTCCATGCACCTGCATCAGCTCTATTCCCTAAGGACCACATCACACAGGCACTAATTTTGGCCTCATTAAATTTCATGCAGCAAGTGGGTGACTCACATTGCAATGATTTTGTATGATAACTCTTTTTCTTAAAATAATGTTTTCATACAGATTTATAAAGTGTCAACATAACTTGCTATAGGATTGAGATCTGGCAAAAGGTACTTCCTCTTTTGGTGAAGCTGGGTTTATTTGTTGATTTTCAGGTACAGAACTGTATTTCATTGCTTATTCAGTGTTGGTACAAAAGCCAAATCTTACCCTCTTGTAATAATTGCTTTCATAAAAGGAAGTTGTATCATATCTCTGTCACAATAAGGAAATGCAAACAGAACTTAAGTCTCATAAAGCTTTGTACAATTTCAGTGCATCCTTTATGGCCCGCTAAACACAAAAGCTGCAAACATGAGAAAAAGGGGAAAAAAGTGTTTTATTTTTTTCCTCTGGTGGTGCTGAAAATGTTCACTAGAAATCCTTTTTACTCAAGTATTTCTTTAGACATCTTCCATGACATTTAGGTGCCTAGAAATGCATTTCTGTTTTTTAACTTTTTCCTGGAAAATCTCAGCTACTCTGAGGTCAAAAGCTTTAAGCAAGTTGAAGTTACCAATCTTGGAACTCATGTGCCAAGTATGTCCTTCAGTGTTTCTTTCTTCTGGATGCAGGCCATAGTGCAGAACAGAGAAAGGCAACATTAGCTTCCACCTATAGCATCGCATGTGCCCAACTATCGTCATTTAAATCCCTGTCCAAACCCCTACAAAGGTCACGTTCCTCTTTCCTGCAGTGTTTTGTTGGAAAGAAAGCTTGGCAGAAACATGTAAGAATTTGAGTCTTCTCTGAGCCACTAAGTACCTTGATACAGCATTTGAAAGTGATATGAGAACAAGTGCAGTAGTCCCAGAAGGAAAATTGTGGTTTGGTTCATATAAGAGCTTTGTTATTTTCTCTGGAGCAGTGCACAGAGGGCCCTAGAGATGCAAACATTGCTCTTCTGTGCTCCTCATATGTCTAATGGCTTGGCTGGTGCCATTTTAACTGTCTCTTCTTCTGACTCATATCCCTTTACTTCTCCCACAGTGAACTGAGACTTTGGCATTAGAGCTAGATTTTCTGCTCTGGTGAAACGATGCTGCCTGATTGAATTTCCTCTTCGACCTGATGGATTGGATGGGCGTGCTCGTCTATCCAAGTGTGCCATTGGAATCAGCTCTTCCTGGTGGTGCTTTGCTTCAAGTGGTCGTAGTCGGGGCTGGGGTCTGGACATTACTGGGAATGCAGCATCAGAGCCACTTCTGTGGTGATCTGAAGGAAAATAGCCAAATAATTCATATTTTGAAGAGGATAATAGAGAAACACCATGGTATTGGCAAGGACAGTTAAAGGATATGCAATACCATACAGCATTATGGTTTTAAACCCTGGATCTGCAGTATTTTAAATAATTATTATATAGAGAACTAAGAATAATCCTAAATTTTATTTTTATCCCAAAGCTGATGTTCAAAAGATTTTATTGATCTTGCCTCTACCCTGAAACCCCAACAAGTAAGCACATTCAGCTGTCTTTTAATGCCTGACAGAGCTGCTCAATGCCTTTGCAGGGCAAGAGTGCTTTTATGTAGCTTTCAATTTTCCACAAGTTTCACAAGTATACCTGGTACCATGGTTGAAAAGCATTTTGAAACCCACAGCAAAAGAGAAAAAAAGTGATAGAGACAACTACAGTGGCATCAAAAATCAGGTTTACCAGTTATCTGTGATTAACAACTGGTAAGAAAACAGTTTCACCTGAAACCAGGAGTATGACTCTAGGGTGCTTTGATTACATTGGGTGTGTCAGACCTGCTCCTACCAGCTTGCTTTGCCACAAATACACAATAAAAATTTGCCTGCCGTAGGCCAATAACTGGCTTGCTCATTCTGTTGAGTTCATAGAGCATTTTCACTCTTCATAAAGACACTTGTAGTTAATTTAAGAAACAGCTTCTAACAAGTTAGGAGGCGTTGGGAAATAAACACAAAGTCTATTAATAATAAAATTAAGCTATACACTGCTGCAGTTAAAGCACACATGTATGGCCTTAGTCACAAACTCAAAAGTTGTTAAGTTATTGCAGTTTAATAACTATTACATTGTTTTAAATGAATGTTTACTTCACAGTTATCGCAAAGTAAGAATGCATGCACCAGTACATACCTCTACAAAACAGGGGAACAGACTGGTTTAACAGCAGAACCTGCTTCTCTTAGGCCATGTGGGCATACCACACCATAAGCAGTAAAACAGGATAAGTTGTCTCAGATTTGAAGGGCTTTAGCCCTTTATACTTAGCCCTTTGCGAACGTTACTGCTGCCAAGAATGATACACATTGTCAAAGAAATAATTCATTTGTATGAGTAGCAGAAGGAGTTGATATGTGGTTTAAGGATCTATTTGTGGTTATTTCTCACATTGTAGTTACTAAACTTTTTGCACAAGCTATAAATTAAGAGCTAAACCAAGCTCTCTAGAGGATGCTTGCTCCAGGAGGGCTACCAGGCATAGAGAGAAGAGGTAGCATTTGTCTCTGTAGATGCATATATACATATATGAGGTTGTCATTCTAATTTCCTACATTCCTTACATTTATTTTCCCAGTCTCTAAGTGCAGCTTATTTCATCGTAACACAGTTTATGAAAGGAGTTTGGGGTGGCTTCCTCCTGCTGAAGACAATTTAAAGTTAGGTGAATGCTACACAACTGACTTTGGATGGGGCCAGAAGCCAAAGCAAGAAGCCTCTTTAGGTATGATCTATTTGGATAGATCATAAGGTATGCCTCAAATTCAGGCCTAGCTATTAATAAAAAAAGTACTTTCATTCACTATTTCAGGATTTAGCTCTTTCCCCACTGAAATAATATTCCTGTCTGGTACAGAAGGATTTGGTCCCTTGAAAATGTCTGAAATGCTTTTAGGTCTCAGGCTGCTCTGTAGAACAATTTGAATCTTTTAGAAAGGCACATATCCCCCACCATGGCGTCCTGACAAACAGAACTGAAAACAATCAGTTGTATAAAAAAGGAAAAAAGAAAAAAAATCCCCATGAGTAATTTTATTTTCCCCTCTGAACGGATCCTCTGAGTTTCTGTTCTGCTGCCACCACGTGTGAGTGCCCAGCCCCAGGAAGATGGTTGCCTTCACAGATCTCCTGTTTTAATCTTTCGTAGTAAAACAGAAAGGGAAGAAAAAAACAGGTTTGCACCTGCAGGAAACAAACTTTGTTGTCCAAGTTTTTTATATAAAGACAACGATTAAACATATGGTTTCAATCTCTAAAGCTAACTTTGCTAGAAATGAAAAGGAGTATTTCTGAGGAACACAAATGCCTTTCAGGTTCACACAAGTAAATTCAGGAAGGAGTCAGGGAGATTACAGATGGAGACAATGATGAACATTCAAGTGTCTTAAATTCTGTATTTTCTGTGACATTGTTTTGCTGTGTTTCCTTAGACAGTTCGGTGTTGCTCCATCCCTAACTTCTGTCTCCTTACTTGAGAGTGCAGCTGAGGCTGGGTCTGCATTTTACTCTGTACATATGAGACTGGCTGATAACTTTATCCCTTAATTCCAGTATTACTACAGAAATGTTCATAGAGAATAAGCTGGGAAAGGGGGAGAAGAAACTAGGTACTTTGGGACAGACTCTGCCAGGAGTTTTTGTTAGGTTATGTGATTAGAGGCTCATCTCCACATGGAGATGAAGAGCCCCCAATACTCCAGTCAGAGGAAAGAGCCTGAGACTGTGCCTGAATCCATCACGGGGGGGGGGGGGGGTGATCAGCCCCATGGGCAGAGTAAAACAACCACATAATCTATACCAACCACAATGAGGTAGTCCCTGTGTGTGATGTAAGGGGAGAACAGGGGATCCAGGAGCCTGCCACAGGGAAGAGAAACCTGGGTGGTGCTGGGATGAGATAGAAACTGTTGCAGTAATGACCATGTAAACAACACAGATCAAAAAGAAAGGAGAAAAGGGTGTAGCTCATTTAAAGAGGCCAGGGACTTCCCTGGGAGTCCTTATTTGGTACCGCTAAATCCACTGAGCAACTGGCCGAGTTTCTTTCACTGCTGGAGTAGGATACAGAGTAAAGCATTGTCATTACCTGTAAAAGTAACATGCCTGGCTTTTTGTCTTGTGCGCTGTCTGGGGCCCTGAGGCAAGGAGAGGTAGCGTACTTCTGTGGTGTTAACCTGCGTATGAAACAGAAATGTGTTCAGTGCCTGTGACTGTGTCTGCCATTTGCACCTCTTTGGTGAGAAGGTAAAGAGGGATGGCTATATGCTTTTTCTTTTGTGCCTCTGCACTTTTAAAGCCCAATTTAGAGAGGAATGAATAAGAACAATGCTTGGCTCCAACGGTTGAACTGAATGTCAACACCAGTGAAAAATGTCAGTGTCTAATATAATAGCCCTATGGGTTTGTTTTTTTTTTTTTTTTGCAGTCAGCAGAGAGAAATATGTTCTTCTAAGATTCACCTTTCCTATTTTATGCGACAACTTTAAATAAAATCAATACACCCAGTAAGAACTTATTTCTCTTCCCTCACTGTGATCAACTCAGCTTTAAATGTGTATGCTCTCCAATGACTACCTTTGGTCAGACAAATCTCACTGATCAAGAGCCAACAGTCAGTGCAAGGTGTCAAGGGCTTTGCATCTGGCTTTTTGTGATTATACTGTTTTGCACATATCAAAACAATGCAAATTACATTATTTTACTACTGACAGCCATAGTAGCTGATCTCTTACCAATGTATAGAGGTAGTACATTAAAATATTGCTGTCACCATGCTAAGGACACTGGGGAAAGTATCCATTTTAATTATTACAAAAAAGCATATAAAAAGGTTGTCTGTTTCCTTATTTACAGAGAAGCAGAGGCATTTTTCACATAAACAATAGTACATGTAACAGGTACCGGTCTACCCCAAGGTAAGCTGTTTCCTTTCCTGCAACTCTGCCTCAGGCTGTGCTGCCGACGGATGAGGATTTCTTGGGCTTGTTTCTCGTTTGCACTGGTAGGCAGGTTGTGTCGATTGTATGCTGGTGCCTGAAACAGAAAATGCACCCAGCTGATTTTCTTTGTTCTTCCAATGTTAAAAACCTTGTGCAGTCTGGTTGATCGTGAGGCCATAACCTCGTACCAAATTCACTGCTGGAGATCAAGATAGGAGGAAACACAAGAACAGCTGTATGTCTTAGACTTCAAGGACTGCATTTTGATGCCATCTCTCATAGGCTCTTGACTGTTTGAAGTGCACTAGAAACATATACCTACCCACACAAGGTTAGTAACATCTCTGGGCTTGTTCTCCCTTTGTCATCCTTTTCCTTGTTACACAGTTGGGAGCTACAGATCTGAGACAGGTCCCAAGAGAGAGATAGATGATTAACTAGCCTTTGAGCCTTAGTACGAATATTACTGGGCCAGCAGTAAGTTGCAGATGTGCCCAGGAGCAAAAGACTAAGTTAAGAAGAGTACATCTCCAGAATAAGATACACAGACTGAGTTTCCTTTCCATACCTGGACAAACTACACCTTAATATCACCCTAAAACACAGTATGTTTTAGGACAAGCTTTTTGATTTATTGCATCCATCAGGTGAAATGAGGGAAATATTTATCTGTCTTAAAGAGAAAAATTAAGCCTTCTTAAAAAGCAGAATCTGCTCTCTGTCACACCTGCAAAGCTCCTTGTAAAATTGGTCTGGTGAGCCAGACATTATCAGGCCTTCAGAGTTGAAAGTGAAGTACTGAAAGTAGTATTGTTTTCATTCCTATCATTCATATCCAAAAGCACACAGTTCTCAATACCACATAGGAAGTGACTGGTGCAAATAGTTATTGCTATAATTTATTTTCGAGAGATTTCATTTAAGTAATCTAAGAGATGCTATATATGCAAATTATTGCTGGTAAGATAAGAAATTAATATCGTAAAGATAATAAGCTGTGGCAAATCAAACTATATTAAGAATGAATATCATATTAATAATAGCACACTTAAAAGAGCAGGGCATAGAATTTCCTCTTAAATATGTGTTACACGAGTTAGAGGTGTTTATCTGCATAATTTTGAGGTTAATGTAAAATATCTTGTACCACTCATTGCTGTAGGTGAATACTCAGTTCTCTATTCTGGGCTCAGTATTGGATTAAGTAGATATAGAACCAACAAGGCTGGAAAAGACCTTCAAGATCATCAAGTCCAACATTACCCCAGGACTGCCAAGTCCACCACTAAACTATACCACTAAAGGCCTCATCTACACATTTTTTGAACACTTCCAGGGACAGTGACTCCACCACTTCCCTGGGCAGCCTGTTCCAGTGCTTCATCACCCTCTCTGTGAAGAAATTTTTCCTAATAACCAATCTAAACCTCCCCTGGCACAGCTTGAGGTTATTACCTCTTGTCCTAGCACTTGTTATGAGGTAGAAGAGACTGACCTCTGCATCCCTACATCCTTCATTCAGGTAGCTGTAGAGCGATAAGGTCCCCCCTGAGCCTTCTCTTCTCCAGACTAAATAACCCCAGTTCCCTCAGCAGCTCCTCGTAAGACTTGTGCTCCAGACCCTTCATCAACTTCGTTGCCCTTCTCTTGACCTGGTCCAGTATCTCAATATCTCTCAGTAACTCAATATTCACTTGGCTGCATCAGAGGCAGTACAAATTTCTGGAAAACAAATCCCTGCTGAGTTATTATCACCCTCATTTTATGGGGGAAGGAACCCAAATGTGTAAAGTAAAGTTCCAGAAGAGGTGGAATAGTTATTTATTTTTCCCCTTTCTTCTCCTGTGGCGAGGTTAAGCTGTTGGTCCCATACAGACAGAGGATTTACCAGCCTTTCAGCTGTCTTTGAGCTATGCAGTATTTACCACTGCTGGTCCATCACCTCCACAGGGTGGATCTTCACTGCTGCTGGCTACCCCACAGCCCACCACCCCCCACAAAAGCCTGCACTCGTCCCCACGTACCAGGTAGCTGGATGATCAGCATCAGTAGCTGGTTGCCCAGCACTGATCCAGCCTAGCCATCCAGTGCACAGGCCGTGCATGCCATGGGGACAGAGCATTTGGCAGCCTGGAGATGGTGGTTCCCGAATCACGGGTAGCTGTGTAGTGAGGAAAGCCTGACCTCTACAGCCCAGTCACAGATTTTCCTGGCTTTCCATGTTGTTGCCAGGGTGAAAAGCTGATGGAGAAAACTCACTTTCTCTCTATACCCAGGAATGTGCCTCAAGCCAGGGCTTCTTCCCCTCCTTCCTTTCCCTGGGCGGCTCTAGGGTCGGAGCACCTCAGGGCACTAGGCTCACATCTCCCACCAGCGTTGACACCAAGGCTGGTCCTGGTGCTACCACCTGCCATGGCTGTGATATGGGGAGGGCAAACAAGTGCTTTCAGTCTGCAAACAGTGAGCGATACCAGGTCGTTTACACACCCTTTGTCGCACTTGGTATAGGTTATGTGCCAAGACGTCTCTCATGGACTTCATCTCTGCGTGGGAGAGCCTATGCACACGGCGATTTCTACCGTTCCTGTAAATAAAAGAGAAGTTTAAATATTACATTAATGAGTTGATTAAATACTATTCCCATGAAATGATTCATGATCTATTTTTAGTACCAGAACACAAGACTCTTCAGCCTCTTTGTGACCAGTGACACCACAAAATCATTCAAATATTAATAAAAATGTCATATTTTACTCTTTCCTGGGTTTTATCAATATACTGGGTAGTCAGAATGGGCCCTAAACCTTCATACAGCTGCTAGTAGAAACTCTTTTTTTTTTTTTTTCCCCTCAAAGCTTTGTGAGGAAGTTTGTATTTAAGGATCAGATTGGGCAACAACCAGCAGTGCATTCAGGAAGCACTGCAAGTTTCCTCCTCTGTCTGAATACATTCTTCAGCACGGTCTAGCAGTCTGGGCCCTGCAGACCTAATGGTTTTAACTCATTTGAGAAAGCGCAGTAGATCCTTTAGAACTAAGAGCACAAGACACCCACCCTGTGGTGAGGAGAACATGTAGGGTTTCCTTGCTACTGAGCCTGGCTCTCCATTTAAAAAGAAAGAACTACCTGAAAGATAGTCATCTTTGTATTTTTAACAAACTGTGACAAGAAGCTCAAGTCACTTGTAGCTGCCCGGCTCTTTCACTAGCAAAACAATGGAGGAGGGCTACTGTGAAATGTTAACTGGTTCTGCTAAATAGGTTGATATGTGTGAGAGTAGGATACAGCTCAATTCCCAAGAAAACAAAGGGAATTAGATAGTGACCATTCAGAATGAATCAGTGTTCCTCTTGTTTCTGTGTTTTGTTTTTATTTTTATTTTTCCCTTCTCCATTTGCTTTCTTGACTTATTATTTTTAATGAAATTTCAAATCTTTGTTCTCAGCTAAGGGATGTCCTTAGAGTGTCATCTGTAACTGTGCAATTAAAGGATGGATTATCATCAATGTACTGTATTGTCAAAGCTTTGTGTGCGTTTACTTTTTGCTCTCTACAATAAATCAAAAACTTTTAACAAAAGTTAAAACAAAGGAAGATGCATTCAAGCTAAAATGAGTTTATGCTGGAAACATAGGAAAAAGGTTGGGATTTGAAATTGCCACTAGTTTAACAAGATTACCACTGTTTTTGTGCTATTGACAAGCCAAAGTGAGTGAATAGGACTCAGTTTCTGGATTTGACCAGAAAACTTATCCTGGCCCTAATGAATCCTTCCCAACAAATGTTTAATTGATATTTATCAATTCTCAATAGCACAACAAAGTTGGGTATTTACCAGCAGGGAAGAAAGCCCAGCACCACCACCCAGTTCCAGGCCAGCTGGGTGGTTGGTTGTTGTGTGGGTTTTCACTTGCTTTCAGCTCTCAGGAATAACACTGAGAGGATCCAAGGATACCACCAAGTTTCCAGGCTTAGGTGTAATGCACCTTTATAACATATCGGGTCTGGTGTGTTGCAGGCTGTGGGACAGTCCATGTATGCTACTTTCCACAGCACGGAAACCAGTCTCTTTGGATAACAGAGAAATGTGAGGTACACCTGGGAAAGCGAACACAGACCCAGCCTCCTGGGGACTAATGGCAATCTAGCCTGTCAGTGAGAAGTTGTCTATAAAATGCAGGCTTTGCTCATTAGTGTAATGCAAATTGAACTGACATAGTTGATGCAAGCAGCTTTGACGTCATACAGATTAACTGTCTCTCTGATCCGCACTTCAGTGAAAATCTGCATAGGGTCTGTATACCTTACAGTTGGGAATAGATGGGGGAAAGCAGCTAAGTAAGTAGGGGATAAGCAGAACTCTGCTAGGAAGACATCAGATCATCTCTTTACTTTTCTAGTTACATACCTGACCCTCCATATGCCAGCACAGAAGTGACCAGTTCTGTCATTTAAAGGCTCATAATTTTGTTTTTAAGGTAACTTAAATAGAATAAATAAAATTCCCTGAATTCCAGCTGAGCTGGGATAGCAAGAGAACAAACGGTAGGAAGATAGTCTGTATTGTTCTGAAGCATAAATTGAAAACATGCACTATTTTAATGGAATTTAATACTAACCTACAATGCACAGGTGCAAGGAACAGATTTCTTTTGCATTTTGCAATATACAATGAATTTAAAGATAACAAAAAAAAAAAAAAAGCCCCAAACCCACTAAGCAATCCTTATTGAAACAACTTCTTTGTTCTTAGTGAAACTTCCAGCATGTTACGACAAAACACCATGCAGGAAATGTATTTGTGAAGAAAATAAAGAAATTATTGTACGCCATGAAAACCATCTTTCTGTAATGAGTACCATGGCAGTATCTCTTCTTTATATCTGTAGACAGCTGACTCATGGAGGAAACAAAATGCCTTCCACAAACCTTGTAAGATTATTTGGTATGTGTTATATCTAAAATCTTGAACTTTGTGAAGTCTCCACCAATCTTCACTAGTCCTGTGAAGGAAGTACGGTTCATAGGGCACAGTCCTTGCAGAGCTGCATCACCACAAATGACAACATGACACTTGATTTTGACCTGAGCTGTATTGATGCATTGTAAGATTTACTCTTGTCAAAGTCAGTATTGCAGCAATATGAAGCCAACAGTAAGTAAGCTAAGCATCAATCCATCTCTCTGTGTAATGGGCATATTTCCTCCAAGAAACAGCCATACAGTTTTGATAATATCTGCTCAGCACCGCTTTTGCAATTTCTATCTTTATTTCTAAGGCTTATATTCTACAAAACACTGCAACAAAATGCTCTATTTTCGTTCAAATGTGAATTCTTTGTTGCACAGTCCATGGGTAAATTTCGCCACTGGAAACACTGCATATCGGACACCTTCTCCGCCTGCAGGAATTACACCAGCATGAATGCAATTTCTGAGAATAATTCTGATTCACAGAGATGGAGATCCACTTTGATTGTTATAGAGCATTTCCCCTCCTGTGCCTAAAGGTTGCAGAACTGATCAAAAGTGCTAGTGAGGGAGTACTACTCTGTGCGAGAGAGTGCCAGAGAGCACTACTCTGGCACTTCAAATATTGTTTTACAAGCTATACATTGGAATTTTATTTCAAATCTCCACTTGCTTACAGACAGATTTTTGTATCCTCACTGAAGTCAGAGACTTTAGGTACAAGCTGTTTCATTGATAACTATCAAGCAATTTACAAATGCATTTACAAACCTTTTAGTCTTAAGCAGGTTCACTGAATGGGTCAGGAGAATGAAAAGAACTGCTGCATTTGCTCAGACCAAAGATCCAACAACTAGCTCACTACCGTGTCTCTTCCAGTGCTCAAACCTACCAATGAACAGAGCTGGGAAAACATATATTCCCCTAGAACACTCTCACAGCCTCCAAGAATCATGTTTCTGTGCCACAGTCTGCACTTGTCTTTTTAAAGTTGACACTTCATTTTTAAAAAGGCTGTCTCAGTAGGAAAACCTGTGCATCAGAGGTTGATGCACAGTAAAATTCAATTGCAGCCAGAGTAGAGACAGCAAAAATTAGACCATCATTATCAGCTGTTTATCATAGAATATTTTTCAATCTAAATTCTCAGCTCAGGAGAGAATTGTTGAACTATACTGAAGCCTTTTGTCTTATTTTCTCTTTCACTCAAGAAAATAAGAGAAATATGATTTGATTGCCATAAATTGTCTACCAAACATGCACATTTTGTCTTGGCTCAGAACAGTTAAGGGAATACAGCAGACAGAAAGGAGCCTGACAGACAAGCAATCTTTTTAATATCAACTGTTCAGCAAAGAACGTCTGTTAGATGCCAAGTTTTAATCTGCAGGGACAACTTCAACTAGATCAGGTTGCTCAGAACCCCATCCAGCCTGACCTTGAATGTTTCCAAGGGTGGTGCATCTACCAAATCTCTAGGCAACATGCTCTAGTGTTTCACCACCCTCAAAAAAAATTTCTTCCTTATATCTAGTCTAAATCTACCCTCCTTGAGTTTAGAACTATTACCTCTTGTCCTATAGCTACATGGCCTATTAAATCTCTGTTCCCATCTTTCTTATAAGCTTGCTTTAGGTATTGGGAGGCCACAGTCAGGTCTCCCCGGAGCCTTCTCTTTACCAGGCTGAACAACCCCAACTCTCTCAGCCTTTCCTCATAGGAGAGGTGCTCCATTTCTCTGATCACTTTTATGGATGCTCTCTAACAAGTCCATGTCTCTCCTGTACTGGGTGCCCCAGAGCTGAACACAGTAATCTAGGTGGGGTCTCATCAGAGCAGAGTAGAGGGGCAGAATCACCTACCTTGACCTACTGATCATGCTGCTTTTGATGCAGCCTAGGATATGTATGGCTGACTTTATGGGCTGCGAGCTTATGTTGCTGGGTACATGTCCAGGTTTTAATCCACTGGTACCCCCAAGTCTTTCTCTGCAGGGCTGTTCTCAGGATTTAATTGGACGAATTTTGCAAGGAAGTACCAAAACAGGACAAGACAGTTTGAAAGACTGCAAACTGAAGTAGCAATGATTGCAAATGTTACAAGGCAATATGCTTTTAATAAAAATCTGTGATAGAGATAATACAGTTGGGATCTGGCTCCAAGCTCTCCTGCAGGTCTCTCATCACCTGTCACTGATGAGCAAAACCCACTGGCCAGCTTGGTGACAAGTACAGCCACCTTGAACCACTGCTGTGATGTAAAGCAGCCAGAGCAGCTTCTGTACCTGACTAATGATTCCTCTTCAGAACTGCCTATCATTAAAGAGAAACAGAAAAAATATCCCTGGTTTTAATTTTCACTCTGCAAATAAAAAACCAAAGTGCAAATATGATGAGCACCAAATTGCCAGCACAAACCAGCAACTTCTCTTTTCATAACTGTATTTCCCCCCCCATGTATTTCTATTTAAGTCATAAAATCCCTTGGGTATTTCCTCATTTTTGTCCCTGTCCTTCCTGCACCTACACTAAAAAGGAGTCAGGAAGTCAGTACTCACTGTGAAGAAGCTGCAGGTGTTTCTGAAAGTTTCATGCTACTCTCAGCCATCTCAATGGCCAGTTTTATCTCCATCTTTTTGTACAACGACACAATGCTGGATTTGGGCTGGTGTTCCCGAATTAAGATTTTCTTCAAATACTTATTATCAATCTTCTTAAATCTGCAAAAGAGATAGATGTTAAGATCAAAGAGTTAAAAAAAAAAAAAGAAATGTGGGGTTTTTATTTTGAGGCACAAGCTGACCTTCATTCAAATGCACACATACATAATTCAGTGATAGAAACTGAATTCAAATTGGAGGCACCTGTGGACTCCTAAAGGCCTAGTGAGTGGAGACCTTTAGAGGGGCATTTGGCATGTTCTGCTGGTCCACAGAGATTGCAAAGCCCACCAGACAAAAGAAAAGAAACAAGCTGCAATCAGAGCAAAAAGAGGCTGGGTCCATGTTTGCATGTAACACCGCCACATTTGTTGGAAAAGAATATGGACAGTCTCCTTGCTTTTGTACAAATGTTGTATTCTAGTAGGGCATAACAGCAGCAGCTGCTCTTACAGCAATCCTGGCCTATTCAGCCAGCCACCAATGAGTCTTTAAATGGCCCAGCAGTTACAGTAGTTTGGGTCCATTATGTTGCTGATAATTTTGTATCCTGACAATTACAGCAGAGAAAATACAGTTCTTTGTATTCTGAATAACAGAGAGATTGAATGGCCCACAAAATACTATGTGCTTGCATACTGCAGACTGTAAAATATCAGTAATGTGGGGCAAAATTTGAATGTGAATATGTTGTGTGTGGCTTTGGAACAGGTATGTGCTTTCAGGCAGGCATTTAATAGAACAACAGCGGATCTTCTTATATGTTTCTTTCAAAGCTACAGTTTACCACAGCAAGGTAATGTGGTCCACAATGCTAGGAAAAATACTAGAGAGTTTATACATTTTTTTTCTTAACAAAAGCTAGTTTTTATACATAATAGCAGAAATAGGTACACAAATGTTTCCACTGGGGTATCTGTTCTTCTTCATGTTTTTCTGTTGCAGAAAGCCTCCTGGAATGTCATCCCTTAAGTAATGAATTCTGACATACATATGCTAACCCTCTTTAAAGTTGAGTAGAAACATGTAGGGGATTACCATTTAATACAATCATCTTCCATTAAATGCCTTCACATACACTGTGCTTTTCTGAATCTGTCCCTGAACTGAAATTCTGTTCTTATGTCTAGCTTAGACAAAATACTCTTTTCGTAGCTGTTGGGTAGATGTGAGATAAGGGGATAACATTTTCTCACAAATGTGAGTAAATGCAGCTATTCCAATGGAATTACTGTTCCAACTAGGATTTGTTTATCTTATTGACTGCACAGGCAATGGTGTGATCCCAGCAGGTGGCCTAAAGTTCAATCTGTACTGTGAGAGACAAAAGAACATTTTATTTTCTGGTTCCAGGTATGTGCCCTAGCATATTACGTGTTTACTCCTCACCAGGACAAGAACCAGATACAAACCAGCCACCTTCTTCCCACTCTTAAGTCTTGACTTCCACAGGGAGAGACCCAGTCATGAAAGGAATCCCAACAGACCCCTCTGGTGATACTGGGGTCCAGTGCTGAAAGGTGAGACAGAGGAATCCAGCACAGAAGTCTAGGCATAACTAGGATAACTAGGGATAACTTTTAGCCCACAACATCATAATAAGATGTCTGTGGGAAAGGAAGATTAGTGTTTCACACACTTCCTTTCACGTGCTACAGTGATGGCCAACATGTTCACAGTGCTCCCTTAAGTTCCCTGGTAAAGGGAACAGCAGCTCAGAATGGCAGGCCTATCACTTCTGAACAGTGCCAGGCTTTGCAAAATCACTTCATCCTGTTCCTAGAAAATACAAGGCAGGTCCTGTGTTTCTGAGTTAAGACTAGCTTGAGAGTATCTGCTTATGCTACCGGTTATCTAAGTTTAACCATTCCCTTCAGAGCTCTTATTTTACATATTACTGAATGTGAAGGCTTGTAAGGACAGGTAACTGTTACTGAATCTGTACTCCCTAAGACAGGATTATATTTGCTGCAGAAGCTTACAGCAAAAGTCAGAGAGGCACTGACACCTTATGTAGCTTCTGTTCTAAATCCAGACCTAAAGGAGCATTGCCATGGTTCTAAGATTTATGCCAAAGCTATGTGCACAGGCTGATGTGTGCAGCATGAGTTCCCATGCTATGCTTTTCTTTCAGAAGGCTTATTTTCTGCTTATTGGTGCAGAAGTAATTTAGCAGGCAATATGTGAGGACTGCACTCCCAAGAGATAATGGTCATTCAGGAGTTCGCTTTTTAAAAAGAGATATTGCACATGTCCCCAGTATTTTCACGCTATTTTAGCTTTAATGGGGCACAAGATTGATTTCTTTTTCTATTAACCTATTGTATTTTACATGATAGCTATGTTGTTTTATTACAGTAGGCTGCAATAAGAGATGCTCACTTATCTCTCAGCTGATAATGACTCCAGTGTCCACATATGTCTTCAATACCAGCCTTCAAATGATCCATCAACTAGAGAAACAAACATGGAAAAAAAATTAAGTGGCCATTACGGTAAAATAATGTTACCACAAATATGTAGCTGTCGACAGGATTTGAGATTTTTTTTATAGGAGGGTGTGAGTTAATCCTGAAAGCATCTACATTTCTCTAGAAATCAAGGCAAAGATACCATTGTGGAAGCTCCTTTGCTTGGCTGCAGGGGCAATATTTTGGTGGAGGCAAGTCTGTCAGTCTGCTGTCATCTCACCATCACCCAGCAACATACAGGCCCAAGTAAAGGAAGATGATACTGAGCGTTCAAATTGCCTGGTCCTGTGTGTTTACTGAGACCAAAACCTAAATTCTTGGTTCTGTCAATCCAGTTTCCCTTTCGCATGTGTGATCTCCCTGAGAGGGGCACAGGGCCAGGTACCACACACCTTAACTTTGCCTTGGCTGACAAATCCTCTAAGGCTTTTGAAAATTGTCATGAGACTCACAAGTTCATCACAGATAACTACCAGGATTTTCAGTCATCTTTTGTGTGTTTTTAGCATTACAGAAACAGACAGAAATACAGTGAATGCTTGCATACATATTGTTACAAAGGGTGCTTTTAAACATAAATTCATTTCAAGGTTAAGCATAAGGGTTGAAATAATAAGAATTAAATGTACTTTAAATTCAAACCAGTTGGGATGCTCTAATTCTAATGTCTCCGCATGTGTATAATTTTAAGGCACAGTGTTTCTGTTGATTCCAAATATATTCCCTATTGTGAAAATGAAACCGTGTACACATATTTTACTTACTGTTAAGTGAGATTAAGCAGCTTTCTGTAATTTTTTTATAATGTTAATCAGGGAGCTAAAGTAAATGTTTGAGAGGGGAAAAGACCATTACTGAGAATAACTTGAAACTAAATTTGCAGACCAATGGTTCAACTCATTTCAGTTCAATAAAACTTGATTCAAGACTTTTAAGGGGTCAGTGTGTACCCAGAAACAGTCAAAAGATGACAAGAAGGTGTTTGACAAATCTAGCTTGGAAGGATGATGAGTGCATTTTGTAAATGTGGCCTTCATGTTTCTGTCATGGTCACAAGTGTCAAGAAGTAAGGGTCCTGCTACACCATGACAGTTGTGGTATAATATTATAATATGATAGTTACTATGAATATGAATGAAATATAGTTTAGAAAATTATGCCTACAGTTTTCCTCCAAATATTGATAAAAGCATTCGGTCTCCAAATTCACCAAATGCCAATGCTACCAAATGCCTTCATCTGTCCAGCTCTTTTAGAATACCCTTTCTCTTCTTTTTAGGATACTAGCTACTGATATAAAAGACTTACTCGCACATGAATCTCTTCATTGATAGACTCCTTTTTGTTGGTCTTTTTCACATCTAGATACCTGACCAATGGTCCAATTGTGACTCCCTGCATTTGGAACAATGAGTCGAAACGTTAATTACCCTTTAGGACAAAAAAAAAAAAACAGAAGGAAAGCAAAAATATTTCACTTTAATCAATTAAGGAAGCTGTGTTATTAGTCATATTAATTGTATGGAGAGCTACAAAAGAGGTTTAAAACTTAAAAACTTTAAAAAAATTATGCACCAGTGTTTTTGTAATCAAGATTGTATTTATTGACAAGTTTTAACTCCTTGCCAACCCTCAAAACAGCACTCACTTGAAAGAAAACACAGTCTTTGTGAGGTTCTTACAATCTTGAAATCTCTTACTTCAGCATGTTGAGAATTAAATACTTTGGGTGTGTTTTTTTAACTTCAAAATTATTTTCAGCTCTTTCCAATTCTTTGCTGCACTGCTACTGAATAGCATTTTAAAAGGGGAAACAGAAACTATTTTATTTTTTTTTCAGAAACATTCTGGTGGAATCTACCCACAAGTGCATAGTGCCCCATTGGCACCCTAGATTAGCTGAGATTTTGGTACAGGAAAATACAGAACATGAGATGCAAGACTTCCAGAAGATCCAGTTCTTCCAGATATAGCAGTGTAAGCCAAGTGGAACAGCCCAAACATCTGAAGTAGACAGCTATTCTTAGAAATCATAATTATTCACTTCATTTTTCTCTAATATTCTTTTACAAAGGATTTTTAAATGTTCTCATTTGGTCACCAAGATGAATGAAGATAAAAGTAAAAAATTAAAAATCCTTCATAGAACAGACATACTGTTTTCTGTTCAGTGTGAGGTACACCACTAACAGAGAATGATTCTGTGCTGAAATGTAAAGTTAAAATGCTTCTCTACTTGGAAGCATTAGGAAGCACACCTGCAGTGAACATAAGAGATTTTGGACACAAAATGCTCCTTTCCTTTAATGTTTTAAAAGACACAGGTCTTCAATGCCAACTTTCTCAAAAAGGTGTTTAATAATAACTAGAAAGCCCTGAAAGGGTAATTATACATTGCAGTTCTAAATCTGGCCATAAAACACGATTTAAGAGGAAATTCAATGCAATCTTCACTATGAAGCTTTCAGTCCCCTCTATTACATGAAAGCAATCCATTAAGCAATACACTTACTTGGATGAACACAGTGAAATATATAACTACAAGAGTAGCGGTAATGAACAATTTTTTTCTTGGGAAGAGATTCACTGGAAGTAAGAATGCAAGAGAGAAGCTGCTGGCTCCTCGAAGGCCACTGTAGGAAATAATGAGTTGGTCTTTGAAAGTGAAGGGATATGTTCGGAACTTGTTGCTGATGTAGAAGAGAGCAAATACACCTAGGAAGGTAAAAAAAAACAACAAACAAACAACAAACTATTATTAACCAAGGTGAAAAGGAAAATACTTGAAGCAAAACAACATCTTGGCTCACTAAGCTGTTGGCAGTCTTTTCAGTTTTGGGTTCTTGTGTCTTCTCTTTGACTAACTGTCTGGTTTGCATTAAAAAATCTCCTCGAAAAGACCATGGTTACTACCTGCTTTGCGATTTATATTCATTTATGCAGTTTAAAGTGAGATTAGGGGAAAATATTTACTTTCTATATTTATGATGCACATTTCTTTTCTGAAGTGTTCTGGAGATAAGACAATCCACTGGATGAGAGCTTTTTCTGTGCCTTCCCTTTCAGTATTTCCTGCTTTCTGCACAGTGTCTGCCCAAAGTGTTTGAGCAGTGCTTTACCAACAAGTCCTGCGGACAGGGCTTGAAAGGTAAAGAGTAATAAAATTTTAATTTTTAATCCTCTATCTTATTGTGTCTCTAATTTCGTGTTTATTTCTCAAACTTAATTTCTTTTGTAATGAAAGTTACATTAATCAGAGAGCCTGTGGCTGTGTAAGGACTGCTGCTTTTCTTTACAGAGTATATTCAGCAATCTGCTTGATTTAATCTTCATCTCCCATAAGAAACGTTTCCTGTTTTGTGTGGAGACTTAAATTTCTGAAGTAAAAGCTGAAAAATGCTAATAATTACTGGTATTATTTATTATTTTATTAAACTCATTGCACTATTATATGTAAGGCCAGTAGCAGTACCCTGTTGTGCAGGTTGCTGGATACTGCTCTATATAAGACCTTTTTGGCTACTTATAGCTATGTTAGAGATCAGCTACTCAAATTGAAACTACGTATGTAAAGTATCACACTCAGGACAATTCTCTTTACTCAAGCTTCAGGCAAATTCATGTAATCATTTTAGCAAATAAATTTAGCAGAAAATATTTCAACCATCCTCTGGAAAGCTCTAGCACTCCCCTTGCTGTCTGAGAGCAGGATGGACATACAGCAGCAAAATAGCTTTTGCATCAGGAGAGCATTTTTCTGTCTCGGTTGTATGGATGTTCCAGTATGGACTCTGAAAGTAAGCCTTTAAAAACCTAGAGGCCACGCTTGGTCCAGGATTAGCAAGAAAATACTTAGTTATTTTTCTTTTGCTGTCAGCCCACAGGAATTATATTGCCTTTATCACCGAGTACTTGTGTTATCGCTATATAATAGAGCTGATCAGACACATGTACTTGAACCCTCACAGGTTTCCTCTTTCTTCTCCCTTGCGTTAAATGCCTTCCTACAGGGTTCCAAGGCTTAAAAGTCAAAGGTCTTGAAATGTGCATGGGTTTTGAATCAATGTCTTTTTTCTGCTCTGGTATTATTTTTGTCTGAAGGGATAAGACACCTGAGAGATTCAAGCAAGAGCACCTTAACCTCAGGTGTTTGATGCCAACACTTATCTGGCCCCAAATGTTAGAGTACTATAGGCTGGAAAGGACCTTTGAAGGTCATCTAGTCAAAGTCCTTATCAAGGCAGAGCTAATCAGATCAGGTTGTTCAAAGTTTCAGTCAAGTCTTGAATGCTTTCAGAAATAGAGAGCTGGGCCACTGCTGCAATACTGGTTCAGCCTCATGTTAAGAAATGGGTTCCTACTGTCTATCCTGAATTTACATGTTCCAGCTTGTGTCTGTTCCTTCTTGTCCTGTTGCTTTTCACCTCTGAGAAGTGTCTGTCTCCATCGTCTTTCTCCTCTGACTGGGCACTTGTAGAATGTAATGTCTCTTCTGTGCTATATCTCCCTCAGGCTGCATAGACTCAGCACTCAGACTCAATCTGTATATCCAGTGCTCCAGGCTCTGACTAGGTTGGTGACCTCTGCTGAACTTGATCCAGAACCTCTGTGTCCTTCCTATACTGGGGAACCCAGAACTGGAGAAACTGCTCTGGAAACACACATTTCCACCAGTGCTGAAGAGATGGGAAGAAACACTCCCCTAGACCTGCTGGCTACACACTTGCTGATGTAGCCCAGAACACTGTTTGTCTTCTTTGTCACAAGAACATAATTCTGACTTGCGTCCAACCTGTTACCTACCAGGCCAGGTCCTTTTCTGTAGGGCTGCTTACTAGACTCCAACCCTAAACTAGTGCATGAAGTTATTGCAAGCCACACGTAAGTCCTTGTACGTGCTCTTGAATGCAATGAGCTTCTGTCAGCCTATTTTTCCAGCCTTCCCAGGTCCCTTTGAATGGAAACCATCCAGAATATTGACTGCTCTTTGCAGTTTGGTGCCAGCCACCAACTTTCTCAGTGTGCACTCCCTTCCATTATCCAGGTCATTAATGAAGACATTAAAACAATATTGGTCTCTGTAGTGAGCTCTGAGGGATGCCATTAGTGACCAGCTAGACCAGTATTTTGAGCTCATGTTATCAACCACATTATCAACCACTTCAACTGGCCAAAATCTGCTTTTTGAAGTCCAGGGTTGTAATTCTGCTGTTTGTTGGCTTGATCACTCCTCTCCGGATCTTAGCATCCACAGTCTCATAGTTACTGCAGCTAAGGCTGCCCTCAGTCTTCAGCTATTTCTTCCTTCTTTGTGCATGGTAGGAAAGACAAAGCATATCCTTCAGCTAATTCATCAACCACTTTCCATCAAACATCCTTTGCCTTTTCCTTTCAACCCTTTTTGCTTTTCCTTCAGCATACAGCTGGCCCTGACAAGTCACCTGCAGGTCTTATTCCTCCTCAGTACTGCAGCAGATGTTGCAGGACCAATGCCCAGAGGTAAAGCCTGTATGTAAAGGAAATATAGACAAGGCCTGAAGGCTGGAGGAGATGGTGGCAGGTGACCAATATGGATTTCTGCCCCACAGGAGACCTCAGAGGGGCCTTCTTTGATTAGAAATGAAACAGGGGGGAAATAACCTACTAGCTTAGTTACCCAAGGTAGATGCTTAAATGTCAGTGCTCAGAATATGTCCTCCAAGGCCACCTGATGGAATATTTGGATTTCTCATTTTCTTTAAAAATATAAATTGCTCTGAAAAAAAATACAGGGGTGGGGAAGCGCAACTCAAGACAAAACAAAATAACAACAAAAACAAAACAAAAACAAAACAAAACAAAACAAAAAAACCCGATCCAAAACTAAGATGGCCAGTTGAGGTACTCAGAAGTTAAAAAATGTTGGAAATAAGGTTGCCTGCAGAATTGCATTTTTGGCCTTCTCATGTGTACTACTTACAAAACATCTTTACACCTTTCATTCCGAAAGCATTGTTCACTCCTATTTTTAATTAAAGTGACAAATAACAGTGGCTGAGTAAGGGATGTTATAATTCATCACTTCTCCAAGCGTACATGTGTTTGTTTCCTCTTGCAGCATCTGTAACTTAAGACCATGCAGAATAAAGCCTTCAGGTTCAAAAAGGATGGCATAATTCATAGGCAACACATCTGAAATAGACCCCTATTTGTTTGGGTTTCCCCCCATTCCCCTATTTTTCATGTGTAGATTTGTGAAATTAACTTCCCAGTAAAATAAGCCTAGCAAATTTGCTATTAAACTGGTTATGCCAGTCTGCACAGACTTCCCTAACATACCTTTGCATCAAAGGGTTTCTCTCAGAGGTGCACAGAAGGTTGCCTGCAAAAGCTGACTTACTCAGTGTCCGCCAAATGAGGCAGAAGAGCAGGGTGAAGCAAATGAAGGCCCAGTTCCACTCATGGTTTTTCCCCACTGTAGACACTCCCATGAATACAAAAATCAGGGTCTCGCTGACACTGCTCAGCATCTTCATGAAATATTTTATTGTAGTATAGGAATTCTGGGAAACGTTCTCCTCCACGTATTTTTTCATTGTCACTGCACATGATGTCATCCTGTACCAGGGAAAACATCAAGATCAGCCACAACCTGGCTTTTTCTTTCATTTAAGAACAACCTCAGCTTTCATATCTGCACTTTCTGTTACCAGTCCCTGACCTTCCTAATATCAAGAAGCTTTTTATTTCTTCAGTAACGTTAGCTATTTCATTAGATAGAAGAGCATCTTCATTCAACTTTACAAATCCATTTTGCATATAGGAAAAAGGAAACAAACCAGTCAGCCTTGCAGGCAAGGAAGCCAGGGTATCATGTTTCAGTTCAAAGTCCATTATATCCTGAATGCTTAATGCACAAGCCACCAAGAACCAAATATTTGAGTCTCAAACAAAGGGCAAGTCAGTTTTATACTAGCCTGTGTTTAGAGGTATATAACCAGCCTCTCAGTGATTTTGTTCTTTGAGGTGGCTGATGGTGGTAAGACATCGTAATAGTTCTTATGCTCCCAGCTGCTCCCTGCCAACTAGCTGGCAAGATCAGCAGGGCTAGGATAAGCTTCAGTGACTCAACCCACAGCAGCCCACTGTATACAGCAAGGGGAAATTCAGTTACCCTATAGATCTGTCCTTCCCTTCTCTTATTTATTCAGGGTGTGGGGAATGTGCTAAGGAAGCATATGGATGTTTTTCACCTCTTCACTGTTAATGAAGACTAGAGTCTGCTTCAGAGGCATGAGCAGCCACCTGACACAATTGCTAGTATTAATCACCTGGAGCAGTAGTACTTAGGCAGCCCTACTAAAGGAGGTTTCCTCTTTCCCCCTTTATTTTCCATAGTCATAGGTAATAAATAGTTTGAGTGCTATGCTAGTAACATAGTCCATCATCTATCTAGTTTCTACTGATAGTATTTTAGTCTTTGGGGGCTTCTTCTGATTATATTTTTCCAAACTTGTGAATTCAGAGAATGCTGACTGTTTATTAAGTAACCCTTCGTCCAGCTTCTGCTCATTTAATTTCCACTGAAGAAATCTCAAGGGTATTTTCATGAAGCTGAGACATTTAGCAGGTCCAAGGACACTCTAACACAAGGCCATTAGGAATTAATGTTTAATACTGTTGACTTTCAGAGGCACATGCATAATAGACTTTCATGACCCAAGTGAAAAATTAATGATTTCCTCAATAATTCAGAAGGGTGACAATAAGTTCCCATCCCTAAAACAGGCAATAATTTCCTTAATGAAGCAGTAAGAATAATCTATTATATTAACATTCTTTTATTACTAATAATTTCAGCATTCTAATGAAAATATGAAGCAAAAGAAATAAAGACCCACGTAGTCTAGTGTAAAGAATAGGCAGGGAAGCAGTACTTTGGGCAGTGCAGGTAGGAAAGGGTCCATATGGTATGAGTGCTCACTACATGCTAGGTCTAACCCTGCTCAATTGAAGTTGTTAGTTACCTCAATCAGAGCAAATGTGTTGGATATACAAAACACAGTACAAGAGTCACCTTCTTTATCTAATTGCTCAGGAAAACATGCATCCTGTCTAACTACTTATTTAATATGGCTAAATATTCAAATACTGCTTCCCAGGGCCATCTACAAAGGCTGTTTTTACAAAACCAGTTCTACTCTGAAGCTCAACAAATTGGGGTTGTTCATTCTGGAGGAGTCTCTGAGGAGAACTTATTGCAGCCTTTTCAACATTTAAAGGGTGCTTATGAAAAAGATGGGGTCAAACATTTTAATATGCCCTGTAGCAACAGGACAAGGGGTAATGGTTTTAAACTAAAAGATTTGAGTAGATTTAGACCAGATATAAGGAAGAAATCTTTTACAGTGAAGGTGGTGAAACACAGGAGCATGTTTCCCAGAAAGGCTGTAGATGCCCCATCTGTGGAAACATTCAAGGTCAGTATTGATGGAGCTCTGATCAGCCTGATCTAGTTGAAGATACCCTGGTCAATGCCCCTGGACTAGACAACCTTCAAAGGTCCCTTCCAATCTGAAGTATTCTATGATTCTATGGTTCCACGAAATCAGGGTTTGACAAGTGAAGGTGAGTAAATGCAATCGTCTGAACATCAGCAGCCACACACTTGTATTTGTTAGGTTTAAATTGGTTTGTCCTCAGTAAAGGGGACTCCTTTCTGGATCACCAGTGCCTGCAAGACCTAGCATGCAAGCTCAGAGCTAACACAGGGCATTCAAGGCTGATGCCGCTCAACAGCTAGGCACTGAGCCCGCAGCAGCCAACACCAGCTAGAGAATTTATTACCATCAGGTTCCCATTTCTTTACCCAGCTGAGGAGCTCTTTGTTTGAAATTCATTATTCATTATTTGTTTGAAAATCAGTATTATGTTTGAAATTCACCTCCCAGCAGCTTTCTTGTAAAGTCTCTCACTTTCACCCCTCTTCCTTCCTTTCTCTTCTGACTCCTTTCCTGATGCTGCCCTCTTTCCTTCAGAATCTTCTCATTTACTATGGTCAATAGGCCTTTCAGCTTTCTCGCTGTGGGAAGCAGTTGCTAGCATAACAGCACCATCAAGCTATCCTGATCACATTAAAATATGATCACCAATATCCATATGCATAACTGTATGTATGCATATATACTTCATGTTCTTGGCTGTCTGGTTTTTTCCAGTGTCAGTTCCAATGCTGCTGTACAAATGTAAAGTAATTCCAGTAAAGTCTGTTAGAGCTGATGTTCACAGCTATGCACAAAAGCAGACATTCTTCATTATGTTTGCATACTCATGACTTTTCATCTCTCTTGCAATCTGATGGTGATGCTGCTTAGAAATAAATACAGATACTCTGACCTATTAGCAAATGGTTCTCTCATTCTGCTGATCTTACCAGAGGCAGCAGACAGACGGTGGCAGCACTAGTCACTTCACCCACAGTTTGAGGGTTTTTTTCCAATAGGCAAAAATCTAACAAGTTTCAGAGCAGATATACACTCCTCAGTAGTACATCTATACTTATGCTGACTGTAGGTTTGCATTTCCTAGTTAGCATTGCATTTTACAGATCTTTTAGAAGCCTTCCACTGCAGATCTCTGGAACAGAGATTGAAAATGCCTGTATTGTACCAACCTCATGCAAACCACCTCCTCAAAGTAATAATACTTCCCTCCAGAGGCCATCTGAAAAGCCATCAGAGATACTCACGCCAAAATGCCTGAGATGTAAAGGGTTTCAGCAGACAAGTATGCCAGGTAGCTGAACATGAAGACCAGCAGGGGTTCAATAGCAGAAACGTTATGGGTGAATCGAGTCATGAACGCCGAAACAAATCCAAAGACAATGCCAAACAACATGCCACCTAGCCCCACCACGAAGAAACGAGCGAAGCCAGCAAAGACATCGATGGATTCTATTTCTTCATACCTGTGCATCTGGGTGAAGGCAATGAAGATGTTATATAAAACCTACAAGTGAAAATAAGGAGACAACAGTCAGGTTTCTTGCTGAACTTGGCAGGCTTACTCACCTCATAGCTCTGTGTGTGTGTGAACCCGAAATTGCTTTAAATGGATCAGCAAAGTAACAGTTGAAACCTCAGCTTTCCTTAACAAGTCCCAGAATTGAGGGTCTGTTAACCATTTCAAAAAATAGCAAAACCAGGAAGGGTAGATGGTTACGTAACAAGAGTAAAACTCTGGGGGATTAAATGCAATTCAAGTAACAAAAGAATACTCTTTGTTTTGTTTGTTTTCTGAAAGTAAACTTAACAACTGGTTTTTGTAGCAGATATCTAAAGGCCAGGTGGGTACCTATCAACCTCAGGCTCTACCGTCCATGCTCTCTTTCTGATTCAAGATGGGGCAGGGCAGTGACTAAGAATCACACTTTTGATTTAAATCCCATTTAGATTGTCTATATGATCTGTAGAGTGGACACACTTCATTAGATAGACTGGGGAATGTTAAATGTTTTTCAGTAGTATTTGACACATAAAAATCATGAATCCCTGAGAATTGGGAAAGAAGCAGTAGAGGGAAGGCAAGGCAAAGCAAGGGAAATATGGAAGCCTCAGTTTCATATTGACTCTAGCTAGATAGATACAGCCTCTCTATCTTCACAATACAGGAACTCTGTCTTTATTGCGAAGTGGGGATCAAAAGCACTTTAAATGGCCTAAAGACCCTTCACACATATATTTTGACTAGAAACCTTGAAATTACAAAAATAAAAAGAATGTCAGATTAAAAGAAAGAATTAATTTCCTACATTGTATAATTTGGCCTGTAAAGGTGATTTAATTTAGATCAGATAAGTTTGGCATTACCAATAATTCCTTTTCAGCAGAAATTTGTGATGAAAAATCTTCAGTATATTCTACTTTCATCCATCTTCTAGAAAATAATAGAAAGTTTCCACAATAATAGGTGTTATAGCAACAAAAATGTCTTAGAGGTTGCTGACAGTTGGTTAATATTAAGTCCTGTCAGATCTGTTTACAGGGAGTGTGTAACACATAAAAGTCACCTTTCAGTTTCCAAGAGAATTCAGGGGATATTTAAAGACACCACCTCTTCAAAGTTGTTGCACCAAAACATTAGCTCAAAAATGCAAAATAGACCAAAACAATTTGCCTTATCTGATTTTCTTTGGTCTTCCTTCTTCATATAGTTAATAAAGGAAGACTATTAAGAAGATTAAAGCAGATATTTGCAGGTAGAAGGGTCAGGCTCATCAGGATAATAATTATTCCCCAGCTACTATCTAACCTTAAATTGCTGCTGGGAACATATGACCTTGAGCTGTCACACAACCTGTTCTCATTGCTAAGATTTCTGAGGAACTGACAAAGCACAACATAACGTTTCAAAGGAGAAAATATCCAGAACTGCTTTTTACTGATAGCTATGTATAAAATAGGACTCTTCAGTGACAGATAAGGAAAAGAGGGTTCATTTCTCTACAGTAAGTACCCCCTTACTGTACTTACCATACAGGTTTTAATTACAAAGCCTGTTTTCTCTCTGTCCTCCCTTTCTTGCAGACTTCAACATTTTCCTAAGACTTGTGATTCTTTAGAAAAAATACCAAGGCATGAATCTATTCTGACTTATGTGTAAAGCAAATTATCCTCAGGAAATTACTTAGTAATTTTTTCTCCCTTTTTCTGGTTCCTAAAGTGTTTATATGATATAATTGGTTGACATAATTTTCACTTTTTAATAACTTTTTTTTTTGAGTAAACTGTTCTATACAACGTCCTGAACTGCATCATACAAATAAAGATCCATTTAGAATCATAGAATCGTGGAATAGTTTGGGTTGGAAGGCACCTTCATAGGTCGTCTAGTCCAACCTGCCCTGCAATGAGCAGGGGCATCTTCAGCTAGATCAGGTTACCCAGAACCACATGCAACCTGGCCCTGAAAGTCTCCAGGGATGGTGCATCCACCACCTCTCTGGGCAACCCGTGCCAGTGTTTTACCACTCTCATTGTAAAATATTTCTTCATCACATCCAGCCTGAATCTCTCGTCTTTTAGTTTGAAACCATCATCCATTGTCCTGTCACAACAGGTCCTGCTAAAAAGTCTCTCACCATCTTTCTTTATAGGCCCTGTTAAGTACTGAAAGGCTGCAATTAGGTTTACCCGGAGCCTTTTCTTCTCTCGGCTGAGAAGAAAAATGAGACTGTCTATATAGGAGAGGTGATCCATCCCTCTGATAATTTTTGTGGCCCTCCTCTGAACCCTCTCCAAAAGGTCCATGTCTTTCCTGTACTGAGGACTCCAGAGCTGGATGCAGTATCCCAGGTGGGTTCTCACTAGAGCAGATTAGACACTGTGGTGTTTATGCCAATAAATTGAGTATTATAATTTTTACATGGTAGGAAAGCCTGAATCAGCTTAGGATGCCTTTGTTCACCCAGTGAAGGGATGTATCGATAGCTGGCCTCATTTAACAACTGTGAGAACATCAGGCATTGTTTTTTTTGGAGGGGACATTACCATGTAGTGGTATACCACTGGGTGGCTGTTTGAGCTAGCGAGAGGAAGAGACAGCGTGACACTGTCGCCCACAGGGGACCTCCCCAGGGACAGGTCCCTGCTCTGGCAGTCTATATGATACATACATTGCACATACCATCCACATCAGAAGCTCTGGAAAAAAAGCAGCCGTCTTAACCGCCAACACAAGCAGCCTTGATAACTCTTTCTTTCCATCCTGATAACTCTTCCTGACCACATGTATTCACTTTTACTCTGAACACAGTGGGTCAGCTTCAACAACCAGAGAAGAGAATATCTTCATCCTCCTTCCTAGCACCCATATATCCCAGTGGTCAAAGCCTTTCTCAGGAACATCCAAGAGTAAATTCAAATCTCCTCAAATAAATAAATTTATTTTACTTGCATCTCCATCACACAGTAGATTTCTTTAACTGCTCTGCTACTGCATACAAAGAAGAGAGGGCACCATTAGGAAAAAATGGTTACTGCCACTTCATTTTGACTACAGTATGAGGCATAGGTGTTCTCAGCGTTTCTAAAATCAGGCCTCAGAGATGAAGTAGTAAGGGGAAATATTCTGTTTCCTCATGCACACAGGTGTTCAGCTCCTGTTGAGACAGAAATGGTCTGTGTACATGTGGGAACACAGTTTCCGATGCCTGAAACACTTCCCAGCAAAATCACGTCCTCCAGCTGTGGTCAGGTTTGAATGAAATCTGCACTGGATTTAACATCACCACTGTTTTGAACAGGGCTTTGAAACTGCACTAGCATATGACACATGCTAGGACCAGTCCTGGGTCCTGTTGCTGTCTGCGCTTTGCTGATGCTGTCAGCTTAGAAGCAACTGGAACAAGAAGAAATTAACAGGACCTAGAGCCTTTTTGTTCCACACATAGACATAGCCCTACTGAGGAGAATAGGAAAAGGTACAAATGGGTAAAAAAGGTAAATTATGAACTTTTGTCCCCGTCCCTTAAGTCAAATGCGTAACTCCTAAGTCATGATTTGCATTCCGCAGCCTGTAATTTTGAAAAAAAAAAAAAATATACCAGGATATTGAACTAAATGTAGGAGAAGGAGCTGTTGTTGCCTCTAATAATACACAAGTTCAGAAATTTCATACCAGCTTTTCCTACTGGGGAAAAAAAAACTATGTTCAAGCTGATAAGCAGACTGGAGAGAATCAGGGGATATTTGTATTTAAACAACATAAAAAGTATGTATGCTTAATATATCTTGGTGATATTATCTTTTTAAACACATAGAGTTAACTTGAAGGAAACTGTTAAGAGAAAAAAGGGAGGAACTGAGACACCTGAGATACACAGTTTTAAAGCCTTTAAAAAGCAAGAGGGGTATCAGAGAGGAGAAATACACCTACTGGACTCCATACAGATGGCAGTTACTTCAGTATCCTCAAACATGAAGCTAGGTAGAGATTCTGAAGATCTGAATGTACTGAAAATGGATGAGATGTGGGTGATGCACAGATGCATCAGCAAGAGCTGACAAACTGATTGCAACACAGCAGCTGTGAGAAGAGCCCCAAAGATGAGAGGATGTGGGGCACATGGAAGTCACAGTGGTGTAGCCAGTACTCCTTCTGTACAGCCCTTTCATCTCTTTTGCTGACTTATCTAGTGTTGCTGAGGAATGCCTACAAACCAGTGTTCTTAAAGGCTTTCTGTCACTACATATTTATGCTGTAGCAGGATGCTGACTGAAAGCTCATGTAAATACTATGAGTTGGATCCACATCATAAATAACAGCTGGGAACAAAGGGAAGGCAATGTAGAAAGCCAGTCAAAAAAAGGACGAAACAACCTTTTCCAGTGTTAGGAAGAGGTATTATTTTTTGAGGTCTGCATGTGAAGGAACCAAGAAGGCAGGTGAAAGTAATAGATGCATTTGGATTATTTTGTTACAACTGTAATACACAAGCAGTTTGCATGTAAAGTTAAGTAACATTTATTCCTTAGTTCTACATCAGCCCTACATCTCTGATTTACCAAGAAGGGTTTGCAAGAAATGACTTCATTCCTTTTCGTTTTTGCATTGCTCATAAGCTGCACTTCTCCCATGAAGCCTTTCAGCAGTGAACTCTGTACAGATTGTAAAGTCCAAGTTGCACTGTACCTCATGTATAACAGCATCTGAATAGTTTTTATGTTCTAGATTCCTGTGATTAAATTCTGTAAAGATCTTATCTAGCAAGACTCCTTAACCTGCAGTTAACTTGCAGCACATTAACAGTCCTGTTAGTTTCTGTGCAGTGAATTTCCTGCTTGAAATCTCTTCCTTGAAAAACACGTCTTCTAAGTGACTTTGTCAGTTGCAGTTTGCAGGTAGAATTTCAGGTTGCTCCAAGTTTTAGCAAACTTTTAGAAAAGTATTAACAAGATAAGTTCTGAAAAAAACATTTTTTTCATATTAAAAAACCCAAAACACACCCAAAACAACCAAACAAACAAAGCCCCAACAAACAAAATCTCTTCTATTCCCGAAGCACTGTTTCTGGACACTTAAGGCATCCAAGAAAGGTGAATATTTTTCAGATATTAATTTTTTACTGATAGAAACATGGTTATGCAAAGTTATTAGTGGCTTCTGGATTTCCTGTCTAAGGTCTCTGGGGAATTTCCTAGGAGAAGCAGGAGGAAGGAATGCAGCACCCAGAGGTTGTTCGCATCTGGTTTGGTTGGGTTTTTTTGCAGAGTGCTTCTCTACGGTGTGTGACAAGGAGGTCTCCTGTGTTTTTATCCCTGCTGCGGAATGTTAAGCAGTACAATGTCTTTAAGCAGTAGAATATTCTATTTACCTGCTTGCACAATAACAAGAATTTTTTTCTAGGTTTTACACTGATCCTACCAGCAAAACCAGCCTTAGCTTATCTATTCACTTAAGTGAATGCACAAGCAAGATGTGGTCTATGCTTCCCTCTCCTATCGGATCTAACACAATATGCTTTTTAAAGAGTTAATATAAGATGTAATCTTTGCATACATTAAAATTATTTGTGTGTGATGGAATAGAGTATCCACAACATAAATAATGTATCTAGGATCAACTTAGAGCTGCTCTTGTCCTTTGCCAAATAACCCTACAAGCCACAAGAGCCTAAAGAAGGGAAGACAAGGAGTAGAAAGAAACTCACCACAGTGATTCCATCATTTAGCAATGATTCTCCAAAGATCATCATGTAGAGCTGCTCATTAACAGAGGCTTCTTCGAAAACTACCAGAGCTGCCACAGGATCCACAGCTGAAATCATGCTGCCAAAGAGCAGGTTCTGCAGCAGGTCCAGGTCAGTCAGGCCAAAGGCTTCTATTTGGCAGATCGCATAGAGGGAGAAGCCAATTCCAAATGAGTTTAGCAGAGATCCCAGCAAAGACCACCACAGGATGGACCCAAAGTTTTCAAAAAATGGGCGAGTTGGCATGAAATAACCCTCTTCTAGGATAATGGGTGGAAGGAGATACAAAAAGTAAATACTTGAGTCCATCACCGGTGGAGATTTGTGATCTGAAGCAAAAATGATCGCTCCTACTAGTGCTCCAATGACAATCAGGATGCAGCTTTCAGGCATGAGTCTGGGTAATCGGTGATAGAGGTGGAAACCTTGAATAAAACATTAGGGTATTATTCCAATTTAAATTAACTTGATGTCGGACAGATGTTTTGCCTGCCTTCAAATACTTTGTCGGCAGACAGCCAGATATTGTTCTTTATATTATGAATGTAAAAACAGGCAGTACCATTCCCTTCAAAATTAAACATTCCCAGACATGTACTTCTAAAGCAGAGGAAGAGTTTGGCAATAAATCTCTTGTCTACCTGCTCCCCCACTCTCAACTTCTGAGCAAGTGTGACTGAGTCTAAGCTCTACTTTTAAGAATGCAGAAACTTCTTTGAAATTGTACTCCACAAATTGGAAAGAAAGCATTCTTCAAGAGTCCTTGCTGCCAAACTGCTACCTCTGAGGCACAGTGTTGTCCCTCCATCTCAAAGACACCCTCTCCCTGGCTTCAGATTCCAAGGCAGCTTCCCCCTCAGTGCTGTGGAGGGCCACTGGCTGCAGAGCTCCTGCTGGACTTGTGCTGACCAGGAACCTGGAGAAGTCCAAGGGAGAAGCCCAGATGCCATCATCTGCTGAGCTCCCTCCACTTCCAGCACTCCCCTGAAGTATGAAATGGACTCAAGGCTATCCACAGAGGGGCTGAGTACTCATGAACAATAACATACCCAAAGCAGCAGTAATCAAGCCACAGTAACATAAGGCATTGTACAAGATGACTAACCTTGTATTTCTAGGAAAACTGCTGTTCCTACATAGTGTAAAGAACCCTATGGGTTAGTTTACTGAAAGAAAACTGATGATTTCAGCTGAGCTGAGAGAGCTAACAACAGCAATTAAATATCTGAGAAAATAATGCATCCTAAGGGTTTTATTTTTTTTCCCTTACTAGAATAAAGGTTGAGTCTACACTATAACAAATGAATCAGGCCAAAGAATTTTCAAAGCAGAAAGGTTCAGGCTGCATCCATACAGTCAAATTCTCTTCCCTACTCCAGCAAATAGTGGTCACATCCAAACTGCTTGTGGGAACATATGTCGGCCCACAAGTCTGCCTGGGCACTGCCTGGGAGGTTTGTCAACATGAGTCATAGCTGAGAAGGAATACGCCAGCACTGATGTGGTATGGACAGTCACACACAGCTTCCCAACAGGGTGCTTGGTAATATACAAGCATAGATGTAGCCAAGCTGTTTTACAGAAAAAGGGTCGTACTTACCAGTATAAATGTTGTGGGTATGAATCTCCTGCCCACCTTGATGCACTACTAGTGCAACTGCATTCGCATAATTCTTCCCATCTGACACAAATACTGATACCAATACCAAGATAATGTCTAGCAATGGCTCATCTAGTTACTTTACCAGGAACTGTGTAATCATACTACAAATGAGAGATTCTTTTATTAGAAATTTAAGGAATTATTCAGAATTTACAAGAATGAGAATGAGGCAGACTAATAAACCTTTAAATCCAGTGGCTGTGTCTCCATGCCTGAGGCTAGGTCAACCTTCATTCCATAACTCCAGAAGTTAATACCATGACTGCGCTTTTGTAACCCTTAAATTATCTATGTTAAACACTAAAGAAAAAGAAAAATATTTTTATAACATTTTAAATAATATATTTTGGAGATTATTTGAAATACTGAAAAGTATATTAACATCATAACTCCACTCATCTACTTTTCTAATTAAAAGTATCTCATTCAAGTCTTTTGTCAGTTTTACAGGATAAGGGGATTGTTTTGGCTTTCAAGGTCTCAGAAATGTTTCCCACCCTGGAATCCTGAAATCTGGAAAGAAGATGATGACTGAATAGAACACTGAAAAGTTTAACAGTTTGGAAATCTTCTTCCCTAGGTAGCCAGATTATTCAGACTAACTCTTCCTACCAAATAGATTTTGAGTCAGCAGCTCCACATTTTTCAATGAAAATAATATTATTAGAAAAGCCCTGGCTAAGGAACAGGCCTGCTCTGGGGGATGTCACACAGTTCTTCTATAACATCTGTTTCTTGCTCAAACCAAGAACATTATAATACAGCAAGTGCTGTGCCTTTATGGATGATGAATAAAGAAATTGATCAATATGCTCACTGCTATTGTCACATTCTGCTGACACCATAACAGCAGACTTGACTTGTGAAAGTTTTTATTATTATTTTAGCAGTGAATAATTTATTTATAGGAACTGGATTGAGATCATCAGCTATTATAAAGCTGACAAATCATGGTCAGTGACAATTTTTGTCAACTGTGTGACTGTGTCAACTGTGTGACTATGACATGAAAAATGTTTATTTTCAGGCCACCTCCAGAAAATCATTGGTCCCACCTCACAGTCTGTTCCATAGTAACATCTGAAAATCCCATGGAGAGATCAAAAGGACAGGGAGATCACGTGTGCAGCTCTTCACCTTAGTACTATCTTCTTCATTTGTTTGATGTTGCTGCATTAATTCTGAATGGTCCAAATAATTTGAACCCAGTCATGCAAACATGTATGACACATGGTGAGCCATTTTTTACTATGTTCATCGCAGTTCCTATCTCCCCATGAGTTGTCTTTCTTCATTCAGATACCTACGGGGAGTTCTAATAGAAGCTAGATGTATTGGTATATACTAAAAAGGCACTTACCCTACATTTCTAATGACCTACACTCAGACTCTCAGTCTCTCTCCTCCAATGTTACTTTCTGAGCAACTATAAATAGCAAACATGCAAAACAAAGACTCAAAGGGAAAAGTTTCCTATTATTTACACAATGGAAGAATTCTCCCCAGTTTTCTCCCCCAAATTCAATTCACTTGAAGCCTCAGCTGGTGTTACTGATTTCTACAGCCGTGGCATGGTGTAGATTCTGGAACTTGTGACATTTAAAAACTAGAAAAAGGGATGGACAGCACTGTGTAGGGCAGCTCCATTGCTGCTCACTGACATAGACAACCCAGGAGACAGGAGGGTTAGAGGTCGTATGTTTACCTAAGTAATCTGGAAGCATTCAGAGCTAGAATTCTATCATTGCCATGGTAATGAACACACCTGTTCTTTTGAGGACAGAAGCTGTAAAAACAATACGAGCTACAAAGTGCATGGAAGATACTTGGTTACGTGGTATGTTTTTAACTTCTTGCTGAGGTAGGATGACCCAAGATCCCATTTTCTACTTACCTATTTTTGCAAGAGAGGCAAGGAGGATCCAAAGAGTAACTTCATAGGGAATTTGCACATAGCCATAGTCCACTGTGAAAACATGTAGCCTTGTATCTTGTGAAGAGCCAACAGCCTGATCAGGTTCATAGTGAGGCAAGAAACTGTTGCTCGGGTTGGGCTCATCCACATAAGCCGCAGCAGAACAGCATACCAGACTCAACAGCAAGAGCAACCAGTTCAAAAGCTTTGCACGTGCAAGTGTGGCAGAGCCCATGTCTGCCTCTGTGACAGTTTTATTACAGATACAGCATAGAGTGGGTGCATGAAGGTATGCAACACTCACTCCTGTTGCTTCACGCTGTTCATATCCACAGCTGCTTCTTCCTCAGGGCTGCTTCATTTGCCTTTTAGATGTCGTTTTAAAAGCCCTAATGTGCCTGTCCTGTTCCTTGTATTACAGACGGACCAGAGTTTCTATAAAGATACCGGTTCTGCAGGTTCCTTCAACCTAGATAAACCTCAGCAACAGCATCACCCTGTTAAGGAATAAAAGCCCTTTCTAACTATGTTATTTATCCAGCCATTCTGATTTCTTTTTCCCACTGTCAAAAAAAAATCAGGTAGCAAATACAGCTCAAGTGAATAGGATCAGGTGGGTGAGATGGTGGCACCCTCTGCATGCAGGAGAGCCTACTCCATTCCTTCCTCTTCTGCCCTCACTCCCTGTCTGTCTCCCCAGTGCAACTGGCACCTCAGATACCACCACACTTGGCACTGCTCACTGGTCCTTTCTCAGCTGGGAAGAGAACTGCTTGGCGTGTAAATAAATGTGCTCTGCAGGGCTTACGGTAGGGACATCTGGTGGAGGACCACGCAAATTGCCTTCTTGTTTAGAAACGTGCTCTCTCCCTTAAATTCATGAAAGTAATTTAGCACATAACAACAAAGAAAGAACGAGGTCTGAATTACATCACATGCCTAAAACTCTATCTTGAGTTGTTTTGTATTTGGCATTTGTTTTACTCATGCCAGCAAGGCATTTACTGGAAAATTACTTTATCCTCCCTGAACTCGACATTCACCCGTACAGAATATTCCTTTAAAAGGTCAGCCTCTTCTCTCCTCCACAAAAATTACCATGCTCAGCATTAGGTTAACAAAGTGTATGAACATAGTAGTGTTGATTAAAAGCTGCTTGCAGAAGAGTTGGGGTGGTTTTTTTTCAGTATACTGGTTCTGTTAACAGCAGTTCTTGAAGTCCCTTTCCAACAAGAAATCTGGCAGGTGAACTATTCAATTAGCATTATAAAACAATGATTTTTCAACTTGAAGGCCAAATGAAGTCAGCAGAACACCGAATCAGTGCCTATCCTGCTGAGATTTTCTTAACGCTAACCACTGCATTTGACTTAGCTACAGACACCAAGATGCCTTGAAAGTAAGTGATATGAACCCTGGAGAGTTAGCAGCCAGAGGACTAGAAAAGAAAGACTTCAAAGTCCCTGGAAGTCTACCAGCTGTGACAACGAGGACTTTGATTTACAACTGCAACGCACCAATAATACCAAGAGATTCAATGGGACTCGTGAATGACCAGCACCAGACAGGATCAGCAATATGCAGATGTCTGCAAGTATGAAAGGTTTCACAACTAGTAGGAATGCTTCCTCTCATTGCAGGAATGGTGGAGATGCCTGGGATCAGACCTGATACAGTGCTCCTTCTTTTCTCAACTCGTTTGGCATACCCGGTTGTAGCAGTCTCCCATGGCACTTTCTTGGTGCTCCCACAGGAAGAGGTTTAAAGATTTAAATCGTTTAAAGATCTTGGATTTGTCCCACTGGACTGCATAGGAAAATTAAACTTCAAGCTTTCTCTGGAGTTCCCTTTTTAATATTTTTCTAGAAAATGAGTATAAAAATATTCCAGAGGAAATACAGTGCAAATAACAAAGCATTCACATGTATGTCTCAACATCACAGCAAAATATAATAAATACAATAAAAATAATACAGAAATAATTTATGAAAGACAGTTCACATTTACAATTGTGTGCAGTGCCACTTAGTTTTACTGTGGAGCTGCAGTATTGTCACACTGCAGTCCTCACTGTTTTGGAGTGAGCTATTGCTGACAGTAGCTACAATCCACAGTGGTCAGCCAGTGTAGAAAAGGCCCTTTAACAGTCACGTCACCGTTCCTGAGCCTGCTTCCACTACCCCCCTGTGAAATTTCTGCTATCGATATACCAGGCTGAATAACCTTAGGCAAAAGTCCTTTAAGCTCCAATTTTCCAATGTCTCAGTAGTTTTCACTGGCATGTGGTAACGCATATACTTCCAGAACTTATTTGGAACAGCAGAAACAGAAGACTTCCAGGTAATGACTGGTAATATCCGAAGAGCTTTCTTCACTACCGGATGCAAAGTCTCTGGCTCTTGGAAAGCCTGGAACTTTATTAATACCAGTTTGATCTTTTTGTCTTCCAAGGCACAGTTCACCGCTGCCTGCAGTTCAAAGATGCTCGGCCCACTGATGTAGGCTGGGCTCAAAATAATTATTACTCGTCTACTTTGTTTAATAGCTGTAACAACTTCATCTGTGTATACTGGAGAAGAAATGGCAACAATCATTGCTGCATTCTATAATGGACTTCATACCTTATCAGTTCCTTTATAGACAGCTAAAACCCAGAAATAAAGAAACCAAAAATAGGGATGCTAAGAGATCACATAACCCCTATACATGTCTTTTCTATCAGAGGGTGCTGCTGTTGTTCTTATGCAACCTGGAGAACTGAATTTGCTGCTCAGGAGGTAGAGGACAGAGCTGACATGTAAACCCACTTTGTTGCTACTTAAACATCTCAAGGGGCACTTGGACTTGTCTTTGCCTCCCCGGGGACAGGTACTGAGGGCTTTCTAATTACTGACTAAAGTAGCTCAGGAAGTAATTACTGAAATATTTGTGGTCTTCTTTTCAGTGAATGGAGTCTGCTTGCAAAGAAATTCTTAGATGAGAAGCTTCATCTCAGCCTAATAGCTCCCAGAGATCACACTTAAACATATGTATGCCTGAGGCACAGGGGCCAGACATAAAGATCAAAACAACACGAGATTTGAGCAGAAATTCCTGTACCAAAATATACCATTTGCTGATCTGGCGCATAATATTTTATGGAACGTGAAAAACAATTTTATAAAGAACTGAAGATTTTTTACCATCCACAGGGACCTTACCTCCTCCTGGAAGAATATCTCTTTCAAGAATGCATAACTTGTATCCATATTTATTTTCCAGCATATCTGGAAGAAGCTCCAGGGCAAACTTCTCTTCACTAATTAGAGTTGAGTCACTTTCAGAAGAGTCCAGTTTTGCATAGGACACAAATGCATCAAATTCTTTGCCATCTAAAATAAATAAATAACACTATACATTAGCAAATCTGTCTGAAGTATTCAGCTTCTTTCTTAATGTTCAGTTTCCATATATACATTTAGTAGGACATAATCCATTTATACATATAAGTAGGACATAATCCAACAGCTGAGAACACATCTTATGGCTAATCTCCTAACTGGGTGGTCACAATTGGTCTGTACACTCCATGCACCCACATTGTGAATGGTACTGTGTGCATGTGGTACATGAGAGTCAGGGAGAAGGACAGAAGCCACCACAATGGAACCCAGCTGTGTCTTCAACTTCAATGCACAAATCTTGGCAGGTCTTTCTTTGTCCTACTGACATATGGGGTGATCTCTAAGGGGACTTTCCAGAGGTTCTTAAATCAATTTGTTACCGAATAGAGGGGAAATTTTCAGTGATTTCCCAAATCACTTTTGCCAGCTGCCTTAGGGCTCACAAAAATACTTTCAAAAAGGGCAGTTAATTGTCTCTCATTATGTATGTGTTTATAGATAACTAGATCCAGTTATTTCACACTCACGTATAATGCACATATGCACATGCAAACACAAAAGCAGGCCAAGACACCTCTATCTCAATCTGCGTCAAGATTCAAGCATTTTTAGAAAAATTTCCTTAGTTACATGTTCCAGATTTCTTTCAACTCATGTAAGAAAATTATATGTTAAGTTCTTTAAAGCAGTCCAGTCATTTCTGATGCATTTTCATACTGCGTACTATGTTGGAGACCATTTTAGCTGAGATGATGGAGTGATGCTACTGTGAAGATTTGAAATATCAGAAGCTGATCACTAATGTAAATGTCAAGATGGTCAACATAATTTTTAGAAAGGAAATATAAATATTTCCCAAATGTACACTTCTCAGTCGATGCCCTGTATCATCTTATTTTTCTTCTTTATTGTTCCAAGAAATTATAGTCTTCAAGTGAAAAATACAATAGGCTTTGGAGTTCTTCACTTAGTTCTGCAACGATATTTGATTCTTATCCACAGGTTCAGTTGAACACTTTTGGAGAATGAGGTTCAAATGTTGGGGATGCTCAATTATCCCCTGAAAAGGGACTGCCAAAATTCAACTACCTATGCTAACCTGGTTAAATAAGAGATCTTGTAAAAGGCTAACTGTGACATTTCAGTTGGTGTTAGATACTTCCTCCCCACTGCCTGGCTTTGTTTCCATCTAAATCCACTGGTCATCTTGCTAGCTTTAGCAGCATTTGTATTGTATTGACTCAAAGAGAGCAGCTTCAGTAAGAGAATTTAATTAAACAGTTAATTCCCACCGGATAAACCCACACGGAAAAAGGCAGTAGAAAGTATGAATAAAATTAATATTATGCAATGTTTCTTACCTCCCGTAGCTTCATTGTGGACCAGATAACTTCGGTACATCAGCACTATTTCAATCCAGTGCTGGTAAATAACAGCAGTGCACAAAAGTAATGCAAATAGAATAGAAATGGCACTGCACAGGACATGTAAGAGAAATACTGTAGAAAGAAAAGGGTCTATCATAACTCAGGCTTTCCAAAATAATATTGACACTCTAGATGAAAAATTCAGTTCAAAAATGGGGGCAAACCACCTCACAATCTTCTTTCTTACGCCACTGGCAGACCTTAGAGAAGTCAGGAAGCTATTTAGCTGCAAACTTTAACAGAGTTCCAGTCTACCATCAGGGAACTTTTTTAAATACACTCTCCTTGATGGTATTAAAAGGTAATCTGTGATAGAAAGCGCATAGAAAATGGTCTGTGGTACACTCAGCAAGGCTGAAAGTAGTCATCACTTGAGTTGGAGTCGTCACATCAGAGCACACACAGTGCCCTGCTGGAGACTTCCTGTGCCACTCCAAAGATGAATCTCCATTGTGAATTATGTTTCAATGGTTTAACACTAATTCTAGTTTCGGTCTTTGCTTGAAAGGCTTCCACATTCATACCAGTTATGGTAACTTCTCAGAAACATGCATGCTAAGGACTGGGAAAACAAACAAGAAATATCCTATGAAAATCAAGGAATAGTATTGCTTTCAGCAGATGCTCTGATTTGGTTTAGTAGACTGACTATTAATGTTGAGAAATGCTACTCTCCTCTTCTTCCAGTCACTCTTCAGCTTGCACTTGGCCCACTTTCCTGCAATAAGTCCCCATATAGCCCTGTCTTTCTAAGTTGTCATAATGTGCCTTTCTAGACATCTGGCAAATCAAACTTCTCTTATCCAGCTTCAAGAAATTTCTGCAGCTGGCTAAAGTGTTAATGCAAAATGAATTTGTAGCAGCAAATCAAAATGTGTCTTCAAGGGCAAAGAGTCATCCATTGATAGTTTTACCTCTCTGCTTTCTTTTCAGCTGGATCATAGCTGTGGCATTCCCCACTGAATTCTCAGCAAAGCACGTGAAGTTGCTTTCGAAGTCACTTTCAGTAACTTCTTTCAGTTTTGCAACATGAAGAAGCGTGTGCCCCTTTAAACCTTCTGGATAAACACTAAAGAGAGAAAAATATGTATTTGCATGATACCTTTGCTGCTCACGTACACCATCTTCAAATGTCCTAAACACAAAGAGGAGTTTGCAACTTCCTAACACTCATCTTGAACTTTTAACAATGATGTGATATTCTGGTTTGGAAGTTCCATTTGTTTTTTACATTGTAAGAAAATACTAATAACATCAATAGCATGCAGACTGAAGGGTTTATTCTTAATTCATTAACTCAACAAAATTCTTAAGCCCTTGCCTTTTTTTAAATATATAGCCCCATTTGACTTCTGTATGAGTAGTGGTCTTCTAAGATGTAAAACAAATTCTCAGGGTAGAAATGGAGGGAAATGAAACTTCAAAAGGAACCACAAGAGAGAATTAGATGGGCAAAAAGACTGAGCAGCAAAGCCTCTTGCACTGTGGTAAAAAGCCCAAGAACAAGACAGGCAAACAGAATAAAGTATAAGGAAGAGAAGTATGGGAAATGAAGAGGTATCAAAGAAATCCCTTTGGGGCTGAGTGAGGGTTGTACGGAACAGATGTGTGTCTTCAAGAACTCTAGAACCCAGGGTTTCTGTGTCTCAGCATTTCTCTTTGAAAGCCACAAGTACAGTCATCTCTGGTGGTCCTGAAGGCACCTCACATCTTGACACTGCAAAATGACAGTCTACCATTTCCCTACTTCTGCTAACGCAAGGTACATGAGCATGGACAAGAATTCAACCTGTACCAAAAGTCTGTTGGGAATATTCTAGTCATTGGGGTTTTTAAAAAATGAACAGAAATTTTATGCAAAAAAGCTAAAAACCTGGTAAGAAGAGCATTACAAAGTTAAATGTTCAAAAATTAGAAAAATTAAATTTCTAATCTGCCACATGACTATGAATATGTGCATGTGTGTGTGTAATATCATAATTTCTTTTTTCTCATATGACTCCTATTAATAAACGAATTTTAACAATGGCAGCAGGGCTTTAGCTTCTCATGGTGTACAGAAAATTTTCCCCATGAAGATGACTCAGGACTGTGTAGTGAGAGACACACTTGCTGGTGTTGTCTTCACTGTTTCTTGCCCAAGTTGGACACTGCAAAAGTGACTATATGGGTTGTCCCCAGGCCACAGAAAATCTTTCCCCTGCATGTGGCTTTTCTACAGGGTCTGGTTAATTCTTGTCAGGGGAGAATCCTGAAATTTGGTGCCCTGAGATTCAGTCCTCAGACTGCCTAACCCCAATGTCTGAGGCACCCAAACTCCTTTCAATGTCCACAGTACTGTTTTACTGATCTGATTGATTCCCCATTCAGAGGCAGCTTCAAAAGGCAGAACACGTGAGTTGCTGGCAAGGTACAACAGAGGGAACAGTTGAAAAGAGCTGATACAGACACAGGTAACCAAGCACCACTCAACACTGAAGCTCTTCGCAAGGTAAAGCTTTAGGAAGAAGGGTTAAAATTGTGCAAAAAGTTTGAGTTCTTCACTTTATGGTCATCATTATGTGCTTTTGTAAGTGAAGTGCATGTGCCTGTCACATGCTCATTTACATACACATTAATAAATTGAAGAACAGAGCCTTCTGAGTTTCTTTCAGTAAAACGTATTCAGTAAAGTTGTAGAAGGATTTTTATAGCTGCTGACTTTAGTAGTAATCAGACTACCGGGGTTTTTTCCTACCGTGTTTCCTGATTCAATTTCTCATTTGTATTTTCTCTGCTGTTTCTTTTCCATGTTACCCTCATCAGAGAAGCTCTTTCAAACCCAAACTGTACACGGCATTCCAATTCAAGTGGCTTTCCTGGAACAAATTAAAGCAGGAAAATCATGCATGTAGGTTACCAGAATATCTTTCTCTTAAAAAGCCTGGGATCTATATAACATATGATTCTTCCTTTAAAATCCACAAAGATACATACCAAGCAAAAAAAACACATTTTGTATAAAATTCTCATACTTCTAGAAGGCAAAGCTGTTTTGCTTTATCAAGATCTTTATTATCTATTAATATCTCATTTAAACATTTTCTTTCACTTTCAGATAAGGAATCAAAACTCACCAAGCTCTGCTTCGAGGATCATCACACCATTGGGATACAAGAAATTGGGTGGATGGATAGTGTTTTTTGCTGCAATTAACAGGAGTACTGTTAATAACTACAATACTATCATCAGCGCAGAAGAGCAGAGAAAATATCTTACAGAATTTTCTTTTTGAAAAGTTAGGTGGAATTCAGACACCAAAATCCAAAAGGGTGATCTACAGTTGTTGAAACCGCCCAGATAAGGGAGTTTTGACCACAAACCTTATATACCTACTTAAAGACCTGCTATCTCAGTTACTCTGAGACATTGTAGCTTGCATTTAAGGCTATTTAGAACTTAGAAACTAGGGGCTCCCCTTGCAAAATCCCCTGAAGGAGTTTCATGCCAATCCCCATTCAATTAAGCACACACACAGCACAGATACTGGCATTAAAATAACCTTTTCTTTTTTTTTTTCTTTTCATAACAAGGGCTGTCAAAGGGCACAGATAATGGCACCCACAGTTCATACAAGCTACTAAGCAGCTACCCAGCCTCCGGAAAAACAACCTGAAGGTGCTAAAACCCACAGCTCTGATATTCTAGGAAAGTCCCATCCTGCAGGAAATGGTGCCACATAACACTTCGGGTTTTCTTTTAAACCAAGCCACAGAAGAGAAATATATGCAAGATTCAGGTCAATTATGTGTGCATTTGACTCCTTTCAAATGTTTTTCTGGCTGTGCTGTGAAGTGAGGGAAAAGAACTGAGAAGCACAGTGCTTAGCTCAGGCTTAGTGTGATCAGAATAAAAGCAGATCTATTTCATAACGAATTGGAAAACATTTCAGGAATATAGCCAGAGAAAGGAGTGAAAGAGCATTGTAACTCAGAACACAGATGTCTCAAAAGATGGTGAGGTGTGGTTTCCAGACCCTGTTCTGGTGGGGAGTATATATTTTTCCCATGACTTCTTGGTACCAAATGCATGAAACATCTGCAAAAAAGGGAACAGCTATTTCAGGGGAGTGCCGTACTCCCCTAGACCATGGAATTTCAGAGGAGTGATGTCCTCACTAGACCATAGAACCAGGTTGCCTCCCCTGACACCTTTTTTTTGCTCCCTAAATCTTGTTCTCCCTTCTGCAGTAACACACTTTCAACAAGGATGCTGAGAATGGGTCCCACACTGTTATACAAAAACAGCTGTACTGGGCTCATCCAGCTCAGGATATAGAAAGTAGCTGTACTATAGAAAGTAGCTGTACTTTCCTCTAGGACCTGTGATTGAAATAAGTCTCAACCACCACTCAACCACAGGCATCTGGAGTAAAGAGTAACCACATCTCTCTTCTGGCAATATAAACAGTCTCTCTCTTTTGTGATCCTGAGTTTCAAGCATGCTCCCTTGTTGACATTATCCAACAGCTCTCAGGTAATACCTGCACTTCACCTGAAGGGTAGGAGAGGACAGTAAATATTATGGAAGAGGTTACCATGATTTGTAGGAGAATATAAAGTCATGCCATATCAAAGTGCCATAGCGTTCTGGATTAACACTCATTGGCACCAGCTGGAGTTTCATGAATTCTACTCCCAGATCAAAGAGATCTAAATCCTTTTGTAGACTTGGTCTCCACTGTTAGGAACTACAAGAAATCCAAGGGGGAATTAGATCTTGAAAACCATGGCATTTTATGCTATATGTTGTTACTGAACAGCTTACAAGGATGCCTGAGAGGGACTCTCCATCAGGGACTGTAGTAATAGAACACAGGGTAATGGGTTCAAACTTAAACAGAGGAGATTTAGATTGGATATAAGGAGGAAATTCTTTACTGTGAGAGTGGTGAGGCACTAGAACAGGCTACTCAGGGAAGTTGTGAATGCCCCATCCCTGGCAGTGTTATAGGCCAGGTTGGATGGGGCTTTGAGCAACGTGGTCTAGTGGAAGGTTCCCCTGCTCATGTCAGGGGGTTGGAACTAGATGATCATAAGGTCTTTTCCAACCCAAACCATTCTATGGTTCTATAACTGAAGGTTCTAGTCAAGATGTCCTCAGAATGCCTGGAAGAGGATTTTAATGATCATGTAGCAAATTCAGGTTATGGATTTTCAGAACAAGAGCCTGAACAAAAGACATTAATAGGGTAGGAAAGAATAGAGAAAACAGAATTTACTTAAGGTATTCTATTCTGAGTTATTCTATTACTCACTGATGACTTCTACTGTAACTGTTGTTCTCACTGTCCACTTGGTAGTGTTGTCATATAGAACATAATCACACACATATATTCCAGCATCTTTGTCATAGGTTGGATTCAAGTAGATTTCATTATGCTTAAGCTTTAGGCTTTTTCTGGTTTTCCTATGCTTTATCTGATGACCATCCTAAAAAAAAAAGAAGAAAAAAATAATATCAAGGAATTAGAAGTCTTTTGTTGTTGTTGTTGCTGTTATTAAATTATATTTTAGGATATTTGGATAGTGTTACCATGGCAGTAAATCTAAGCCAAACTCATTACATTGAATCACTAAAAAAAGATTTATTAGGAATCTGAGGACATTTGTCAGTGATACTAAAAAAATTTCTGGTCTATAATATGTGATTATCATTTAAAAATTATTTTAGATTTGTGATTCTTGAGAAAAATGTGAAATCATGAACCTAATCTAAATTAAACTATTACTAAAGAACAACAAAAAAATCACCTTTTTGATGGATTTTTTTTCTTTATAAATAAATTCTTTTGAAAATATTTTTATGTTCATGGATTTGGATTATCTGAGATTGACAACACTGTTCTATTCAAAAGATCAAAACTCACTAATTTTTGAAAAGCACTCCTATTTTTCAACTCAGTGTATTCATATTCTCTAAGACCACTAAGAATTTTCCATTAATCAAATTCCTGAAAAAAATCCACTGGAGAGAAAGCATTTCTAGGCTTCTCTTTCGTGGAATGATATTCTGGGTGTGGCAAATTTCATCAAAACTCTTACATGCCAACTTGATATATAACAATTCAAGATTCTACTTTGGGGTTTAACTTTTCAGGCTGCGTTGTCTGCCAAACAAGAATTCAGAAACCTATGGCACATGAGCATTAACTAAACCACTGAACTTTTTTGAATGCTCAAGACAGTAACTCTTACCTTGTACCATTTTACATCTGGCTTTTTTATATGGCTGTAGCATTTTGTTCCAGGACAAGTTATTGAATTCCCATTGCCAGCAAGAAGATAGAGCATGCTTGTGTCATAACCTGAACATTTTGCCACCTTTTTTGTATGAACCTCCAAAACAATTTTGAGACATGGGATTTTTTCCCTGAGTGATGCAGGAAAAAAGTTAAACATTTAATACACAAAATAAAGCAAAAGAAAACAATTATTCTTGTATAGATATAAAAGCCTTTTGTTCCATTACATACCATATTATACAGATGAACACTCCAGAATCGCTGTCTCTTACAGGTTTAAACCAAAGTACATCCCCTTGGAGAGCAGGATTAGAGCTTTCCTTGATAATCTTCAGTGGCTCTTTGTCTTTTTGCCAGAACCATTTCACCTTATGTTGTTTTGGAAGTGAGTTGTTATAAATGTGGGTAGCATCTCTATCTGGTAAAGCACATTGTAAAACAAATTCCTCACCACTAATTGCACGATACCATATTTGAGGATCGACATGGGAACATCCTGAAAACAGGACAATAATACATCAATACCACCTGAAAGATCACACAGTCATCATGTTTTAAAAATATAATTAGGAATACTACAAAAATACGACTTTCCTTTTTGTTAAATAATTTTATGTGACCAGATGCTGGACTAATAGAGAATTGATTTCCTTAAACATGAAATTTGACAGTGATTTCAAAAGTTCATCCAAAGGTTTCCAAAGGTTTATTAAGCCTTTTTTAAAAGCCTAATGTAAAAATAGCTTAAGATTTTTAGCAAATCGAAGATTTTCACATGGGTGCCAATCTGTTAAGCCTCAACTCTGTAGGAAAGCAGATGCAGCTTCTCTAGCCCTCCTCATCTTAATGGAGAAGGGACTAACATAAGCCTGAAGAAGCAGAGCCTGAGAACCATACTCCCTCTTTTGGGTAAGGTTGACTATCATTATTGTCATGCTGATTTCAAATCTTTCCCCTCGTATGTTTCAGCTACTGTCACTAAAATTAAACAGATTTTTGGATGCTGAAAGCTGTGGTCACATACCCAAATTCTCTGAAGGCTGACTGACTTTGCTGTGTAACCCCTCCAGCCTGTCAAGCTGTGGTAACCCTTGAGAATATGGTAGGATTTCACTTCAGCAAAAGTGACAGCATGAAATCTTCAGTTCCTCACCTGCCCACCTGGGAGACTCTCTGTTTTGGTTTCTCTCTGTGAACTGAATTGAATCAAGCTCCTTCAAATACATTGTGTGGGCTTGGACCAGCTGCTGGAGACTTCGAGGAGTTAGAGAAGCAATTCATTTGCTCCATTCGGTTCTCAGAAATTTTCCTTTACGTTTGCCATTTTCTTTTCATTTTTTAATCCTATTTACAGTAAATTGTATTACCAACACTTAAAAACTTTACAGAAAGGCTAGAAACAGCTGTTTGTCTTACATGAGTATAAACAGGTACAGGGAAAAGTCATGAAGGCATGTCAAAATGCAGATCAACTTTTCTCAGCTGTTAGAAAGTGCCACAAACCCCAAAACTCACCAAAGAAGCCTCTTACCTAAAAAGTTAATCTCTCTAACTTCTGCCCCATTGACAAACAATGCTAGGATCCAGCACAAAGTGAGCATGATTTTCTTCACCAATTCTGGTTGATATTCTGAGATATTTTCTGTAAGAATCATGTTGCTTTCTGTAAAAGAGAAAGACAAATTTTTTCTTTTCCAAGTAATACTCCAGTAACATAGATAGGCAGTTACATATCTTATTATGTAGCTCTATAAAACATACAGACAGTATTTTCTAGATATTGTGCCTTTTGAAATGGGGTTTGCAGCACTCTTCCTATTCATACTATTTCACACAAATGCAGGATAGATGATATTCAAGAATATGAGCATCCTTTTTAAATATATCTATCTTGCATAGAATTGCTTACAGAGGGATTTCCAAGCTTATGGCAATGCAGAGCTCCACATCTGGAATGGAAATGCAGGTCTTGCAGGAGATGTTGCTGTTAGAAGAGGAACCTGTCCTCTAAGATGATAGATAAGATACCAAATAACAAAATATGTCTTTAGCTAATGACAACTATCAGCAATAGACAGAGAAAGACATAACTGGCACTAAAATCCATGGAGATATGTTTTATCCTGAAGGCCAACAGGCTCAGAATATGTAAACTGGATTCCTTTGGGATTATCAAATCTAAAGATACTCTGCAGCTACAGCTGGCATTGAGTCCATGAGACTGGAGCAGAGCTATGCAGAAGGAAAACCCTAAAAGCATGTACTGTATAGACACCAGGTCTTTGGTCCTAACTCATTCACCCAAGAGACATGCTCCTATTAGGCTTTATTACCAGCTAAAATGGATATACCATAAGATGTCCATTAGGGTCTGCAGAGGAACCTAAAAAAACCCTCCTCCTCCATGACTTACCTGTATGTGCAGCATCAGACCTCCCTTCTGCACAATGAGTCCTGTGTTGCACTGCCTGAATGACCCTAGCAGAGACCTGCTCAACAAGGTAACATCCACACCACTATAAGCTATCAGCTCAGTGGCATACTATCTCTGAGCTGAGACCAGGGACACCCAGGGGATGTGGGAGCAGGACCCGAAATCACTCAGCTGCGCCCAGACCCCTACATTACAGCACCCTATACAAGATGAAACCCCAAACACTATTGCATTAAGTGTTTTGTCTTTCCTACTAGGAGGTTTCATCTGTGTACCACAGCCTTCTTGACCACAGGGCTAGAGGGAAGGCAGGCTGTCAATCATGCATATTCAACAGCTATGGCTTAATTTGCATATTTAGTAAGAACATACCCAGTGCCTGTGATTGACATGTCTGGAGTGCCTGATTCAGGAGTAAAGGCCATGTGCTTTGCTAATGTTAATGTTATGCAACTGAGACCTCAAGGAGCTTTTTCCTTTGCATGTTTGGCCACAGAGGGACTCTGCACTTGCACATCTGCCAAAGAGGCACTGAGTCAGCCCAGAGGAAAAAAAGAAAGGTCGGGCAAAGGCTAGTCCCTTGACTGTTGTCACCTCATGCAAATTAGACACCACTCATACAGGCAGGCAGCAAGAGAGCATCCAGCGCACATAGACGTAGCAAAAGACGTGAAAAGATCTCTCACTCTGTGCTTTTTCACGCAGCTGTTCTATGCAGAGAGGAGCACTTTAGTCATCATTCTCTTCAGCACATCTTTATTCCTTGCAAGTGAACGGAATGATCTATTTTTACACTCAGAGTTCACATAGAGTAGGTTAACTCACTTGTCTTAGTGCATCCTGGTGGTTTGTAACAGATTGGCTGCCGCCAACTGTCATCACCCCATTCATCTTTCTAAATCAGCCTGAAACTCCTGACCAATACATGTGTCTGAACAAAGAGACAGTTTCCCAGCAGCACTGGGCAGAGGCCCTCCTAAACTTTAGGATTTATCCACTGTAAAAGGATCAATGGAACCTTACTCTTGAATCTGAGTTTATGACAACTATAAAGACCTCTCTCAGGGCTTCATCTCTACCCCATTAATACTGTATAAAACAAAGGATGAGTTATATGACCCAACAGCCCACGTGGCAAAGACACTGTCATGGTCTAAACCCAATCATCAACATAAGTACCACTCAGCTGCTGCCTTACACTTCCCTTCCCCAGTGGGATGGGGAGCAGAATCAGAAGAAGGTAAGACCTGTGGCTTGAGGTAGAACAGTTTAATAATTGAAATAAAGTAAAATGCTGTAATTATAAAAATAATAATAATAGGAAAAAGAGAGAGAGAAACAAAACCCTATAAAGACAACTGATGCACAATACAACTGTTTCCCACCCGCTGACTGATGTCCAGCTCATCCCCAAACAGCAACCTGTGGCTCCTGATCAACTTCCCAGAGTTTATACACTGAGTATGGCATTTTGTGGTATGGAATACCCCTTTGGCTAGTTTGGGTCAGGTGTCCTGTCTTTGTTCCCTCCCAGCTTCTATTGCCCCTCGTCACTGGCAGAGTATGGGACACCAAAAAGTCCTTGATCAGGGTAAGTGCTACACAGCAACAACTAAAACATCGTTCTCCCACTAAATCCAAAACACATGAGCATACCAGCTAGTAGGAAAAAAAAATAACTCCACCCCAGACAAAACCAGGACAGACATACTGGTGTTGGTAGCAAGCAGGAGCCAAGGGCCTTGTGTGTAATTCAGTGCTGCAAGTGAGCTGATGCAGGCAGTCAGTATTGTCAAAAGTGGAAGGTCTCATTTATTTCTTTGTCCTTTCCACTGCCTTGATCCCAGACAAATGATCCAGGCCCTTTCCTATAACAGCTGCAATCCTTTCTGGTGATTCATTTAACCTGTTAAGCCATCAGAAGCTACCTGAGAGGTGCCTGATATGGCACAACATAGGCAGTGGAAGCGTTTACTTCCCAGCTGCCCATTTGTCTGGGGACACACAGGCTACCTGTAGCAAAACAAGTGACCATTCACAATGCATTTGATAATGCCAGTGATGTATAATCTGTCTGCTCTTCAGTTTATTGCCATGCTAACAATATTCTCTTCAAGCTCAACAGGTCAACACAAATGTGGAAGAAGTGTAAAAGGGATGGTTAGCTAATGAATGTTACAGGTTTGGTTAGCAATCTGTATAACTTTCAATGTTCTTCTGCTAGCCATGGGAAAATGTACCACTGCCAATATTTTCTTGCTGATGACACTTTTATTATAGAACCCTGTAACCTTTGAATTTTTATAGTGCTGAAGAAGTACAGTAGTGCATGAAATTAAGAAGTGTTGTCTTGCAAATATGTTTTGACAAGAAGACATATTCATAGCAGAAGCAGACAGCAATTACCAAAGGTGCGGTACTTGAAGCAGGATAATCTTTAACTGACCATCCAGTGCACTACACAGGGTCTGAAGATGAACCAGTAACTCAATATAATCGGTGACTCATTTTATCTCGGTTAGTATCTGCAAGAAAAAGAAAGCACTCTACTCTGGGAAACATATTACCAACAGTCTCTCCACCTTCTCCTGTCATGTACCCACCCTTACTACTGTATCCTTAGTGTAGGGAATTAGGATGCCATTTATTTGGAAACGCATATGCAAAGGAAACTAATGTGGCCTTAACACAACTTCCTGTGGTGAAAAAAAAGTACAGGAGAAGAATAAAAACTGTATTATTTTGCATATCTTCAAACTCTTAGCAGACTCTCACAAAAAAACAATTAATCTCTATGTCATAGCATTCTGTGTGTACTTACATAAAATATAAGCACAAGAAATCAAGATCAACTTCTTGAGAGCTGCACCAAGTTTCATGATATCTCTGAAGCCTAGTAAAGAGTGGCATGCCACAGTCTTACAATCTACTACTCCCGTTCTGATGAAAATCACTTCATTCAGCGTCAGAGCTATCAACTCCTGTGTCTTGTATTGGAATTACCACAGTAGAAAACCAAACGTAATCTGAATCTAGGAGTAAGATTAGTAATAATCACACAGAAGAAAGCTTTACCATACCTATAAAGAAAAAAAATTACCCTAGCCCTACTGAAGCTACTTACTAGACCTTACCCTTTTGTCTGACCAAGCAACTAAAACTGATTTACTTTAAAATGCACATTCAAAGGTAATAAATCAACTCACCTACGAAGTAGATGGGGTAGGGTAAAATCCGAAGATAAAAGCTTTAATTAAAATAAAAATATTATCTGAAAATCTTACCTGCACATCCTACACTATATGGTAAGAAATGTGGTTAGTTCTAGCTGTTCACTGTGTTGAGTCTGTTTCCTTTACAGGAATTTCCTTTACCTCACTGTCATCATCCCTTCCTTTCTCAGTTTAGTTCTGTTAGGTTCGAAATTTCCTGATGACTTTCTTGTAAAAAGAACGAGGGAAAATACTTTGCCCTTAGTTAAAAAATCTAAGCCTTTTGGGTTCTAAAAATCTTATATTTACATTGTGTGAAGAAATGCATTGGACTTTTTAATTTGTTCCGTTTAAGAGGACGAAGGGTAAAAGTGTTTTGGGGTTTATTTTTTTTTTTTTGCCTGAATGCTGTTACTAGGTGGTTAAAAACAAACAAACAAAAAAAAAGTGTAATATCTGATATCTACAAAAGAACCACAATTCTGTTCAATACTGAGTAATATCCACTGTAAGAGCCTAGTTCTCCTTACTCCGAGCCTCTCAGCTACTTTCCACACCCACTGAAAGTTGGCATTATAAGGAGGCTGTGCCACACTATTGCTTTCTATCTGTGCCCTCCCAGTTAAGCCTTGTTGGTTACCTCAGCCACAGCTTTGGCAGAAAGAGAAGTCCTGATCGATGTGGGTTATTTGTATCTTGCCCCCTTGGCCCCACTAAGCAGCAGGGCATTGAGCATATACTGTCCCACACAGTGCAACCCCCTCTTGCAGGCTTCCTGTATGGATGTGACTCCCCTAAAAAAGACAGGCTGTACAGTGACTCAAACTACATAAAAGCATCTGAGAGCACTTTGTCATCAACTCAGAACCCAGTTCTCCCTATTTCAATAGGGGTTGAAAAATATTGTAGTAACAATACAACAACAAAATACAACAAAAATAGGTTGTAAAATATACAGGTTCAGCAGTTTGCACCAGTCATTTAAGGAGCAGTAGGACTTCTTCCTTTTTGTGTGAAGTTCTCTCTCCTTACTGCACATTGGGTCTATTTCCATAAGAACCTAAACTATGGGTTTTTTGCTCTAGAACAGGAGATTTCAATCTTGCCTCTTCTTATGTACATATTCTTTTATGCAATGGCCAGTACTAATGCTTGATTCTGTTGGGTTCTGAGCATTTGGAGATACATGATTTGTATTCTCAGCTTCCAAAGTGTACTTAGCTCTCTGCCTTTTCCAGAACAAAGCCCACTAATGATTAAACTTGGTGTCTGTCTCCTAAAATACTTTGTGTTTTGCCCCAGTACCAAATATATATCTGGTTTATGAATTACAAAAGGCTCCAATGTATATCTGTACATTTCACTATAGAGTTCAGCTTTTTGAAGGTGTCCTTTCTGCCTAGAAAAAGAAGCACTGTATTTTCCTCTTCCCTTGAAGGAATTAGAAAGTGCAACGCAGATAAAGTCAAACTATTCTGCCTTTAAGCCACTGCTCAGACTATCAGACAGAAAAGATGGCTCTTTCCCAAAGACAAATTTTAAGGAACAAAATGTGTCTACTCATTAATTGTAAGTCCCCACTGTTGTACTGTCAAAGTAATGGGCTTATTGCATTCAAAAAAAGAAGTATAGCAGTCCAACTTTAAGAGCAGATTTTAGAAATACAACAGAAACACCCGTCACATAAAGTTTTGAAAACCATGCTGCCAAAAGACTGAGTGGTATGTCATGCTGGTTACTTCAACTGCATGAAAATCTTACCAAATAGTACCAAATATTTGGCTGAGCCTCTGCTCCAATTCACCCTTTCCCCTTTTGCAAAAGTCATGTATATGCTAAAAAGCAGCCTCACTTCCTGGGTTCATGTTTATCCTTTGCTGCTAGAGCAAGTCTATAAAGGAAAGGGTAAAGGATGGTTCCAGAGTACCATCTCTGCTTCCTTTCTCTCTCCTCCTTCTCTACTCACACACAGATATCATATTTGATATTTGATGCTATAGTTCCAGGAAATTGTGCCTCCCCACCCCTGTGGACATTCAGTCTTACCTTGTCCATCTCACTTTCACTCAAGCATTTTGCCACCCAAGGAACAGGGAGGGGGAATGCACCATCTCAGTGTGTGTGTAGTGTAGTCTTATATTGCTGGGAGGTTACATCTTTTAGTATTCTGGTACTCTTTTGCCTTGACACATTTACATGTCACCTCCTCCTCTGCCCAGCTATGGTTAACACCAGTGGGTAAGAAATTTTCCATTTCGATTATCTCTACACTGAGTCAGTGGTGTTGATTCTGCTGTCACAGCAGGTGTCTGAACAATATCTAAACACAAGCCTCTGTCCATTTTGTATTAGGTTATACAGTCTACTGATATCTGGATGTGACACATAGAATTCTAGACCATCCTTCACAAATTAGCTGTGTACCTTTTGCACACATCCAGCACTCCAACTGTGTTCTCAAGTACACTGAGAAGGTAACAAAGTCCCTCCACTACAGCTGCATGAATTAAGTATCAGTGTCAAAGAAATGCCTCCTCAGAAGCAGCTTTAGTTGAGTGCAAGACAATGAGGAGAATGGGCTGAACCCTGATGGTCTCCTAGAAAACTGACAGAAGATCTTCCAAAATGATTCTCTATTGATTTCTCCCCATTGATACTAGAAGGAAATATGGTTCCATTTTATCAGATTTATCCATTTAATCAAATTTATGTCAGATTAGTATATTCTGCCAGGCAACTAACAATAACGGAGGATTAGTATGGTTTTTGAATGATATTACTATGTATGTTTTAAAAAACAATACTAAATACAAATGTTCCAAAGGGTTAGGAGTATATGTACATACTGAAGAGCTTATTGTCATGTAAATCCCCTACATCCCTCAGCTAAAGGCAGCTCATGTTGTAATGTAGATATCAGTGTCCATGAGCAAAAAACTGTTATCTGTAGCTCACCCGCCTCCTCTCCCTACCAAAATGAGCATTTACAGTATTCTCAGTGAAACAGAAGAATGGAAACAGTCTTTACCATTCCTCCAAATCAGTCCCATTCGGCTTTTTCAGGCTACATACAACTCTGTAGCAAATACTGCTAGCAGGACCAAATCTACCTAACTCTTTCTAGCCTCCTTTTTTCTGTTTTCGTTTGATTTTTTCTGCTTGACATTGCTCAAAGCCTATATGCAAAGCTCTATAGGGCAGGAGCTGTTTGAATCTGCTTTCAAGCAAGGTCCTTAGGAAAATCCAAAATACAAAATGAAAAGCATCTAAATAATAATATGTGTCAAATAGAGATCCATTTATTAAGGGGACTCAAAATGTATGCACGTATAATTCATATCATTTTACATTACTGAAAAATGTGAAATCAAAATGTCCTGCATTGTATTTTGTGCCATGTGGCAAGTCCTAAGCAGAATGGAATTTCTGCTTCTTGTGCAGATTGTTAAGGAAACTCTTTGGGATAACATTTAGCATCTTGGCCACTGTAGCAATTTCTACATTCTTCTCAGATCCCAGACTTGGCCTCTTCTGAACACTGTCTTTCCAAAGCAAGTGTGCAGTTTGTGTTTTCAAGTAGTTAGCAAAATGCACAGTCTTCTGCCTCCAGAACTGTTATAGAACTCCATTAAACTCACAGCCCTCAGTCCGTGGCTCAGCCCCTTGCGAGCCTAGGTCACGATTATTACAGTGACCTTTGATGTTTTTCTTAGTAGGTTTCGCTGGCATCAGGTACCGAAGGTTCTTCCAAAATCTGGAATTCACAGGAAGAGATTTATCCTTTTTCCACTTCACAACCCCCTTTGATGGTAAAAGAGACAGTGATTCTGGCAAGAAACTGTAGTCACTTATTGGCATATACTCAATTAATATGATCTTAGTTTTTCTTTCAACTAGGGCTTTATGCAGTCCGCTTTCAAGTTCATATATGGCTCTGTCAGAAATGTAGTTCTGGCTCAGTATAATGATTAATCTTCGGCTTTTGTCAATGAATGAATGGATATCATCAACAACCGCTGCAAATTAAAGATAAACGTATTATTAAACTAAATTGAAAGGATAGGCACTGAATTGACTTATGCATTAACAGTCAAACATGTACCAAAATTGCTTCCCTTATAATGCTCCTATAGAGAAGACATGTAAGCATTCTGTCCCTATGGAAAGATGAATATGCATTATAGATTAAGAGCCTGTGAAAATGAGCTCAGGTGTGGCCAAAGCTCGTTCTCTGGAGCAGACAAAAGAACTCACATTCAGTCTCCAGCTATCCTAGACCACTGTTGGTAGTCAGATGGATACAAGGTGACAGCAGAATGTATTTTCTTCCAACAAGACATCTCTTTGCTCTTTTGTAACAGATACCATCGGAGTTATTCCACAGAAAGACACTACCAACCACCTTTCTCTAAATATTCAGTATAACCCTCAAGTTACTCCTCCCTCTCCTTCCTTTACATCACAGAATAGCCAAATCTATTGCCAGCAATCCAAGGTTGAGAAGACTAGCATGTGATGACAGAATGAGTTACAATTGTGTTTCAGATCCATGACTTTTGTCATGACAAGTGATGAATGAAATCAAATAGTGATACCCTTTAAACAACCAAGAACCAAACTGAATTCTCAGGCACAACTTCCTGTGCTTGCTTCATCACCATGGGACACAGTCTACAGAGACCAGAGATGCAGAAAATGTGCCCTGTAGGGAAAGGCAAAGCAAACTGTGGAAGTAACCTGAAGAGAAAATTGAGAGGAGAAAGTGGCTAATAGGAGTACTGCAACACACCAAAGGTCCTGTAAGTAGAAGGAAATACTCTGTTTTCTATATTCATAATGGATCAGACCAGAGAAAAGGAAGTAAGTTAAAACTATTGAAAGAATCAGATTGAACACTTCAGGAAACCTCTTTTTTTTTTTTTTTTAGTACTTAAGGGGAGAGAATAACTGCAAAAAACATTTACTGGGAGAGCTGTGGTACCTCTCAGGTTAAAAAACTATGTCAGGAATTGGTAGAAGGAGACAAGATGCTGCCTGAAGAAAGCTGGCTGACCTTCTGTGTTTTTAACGATTAAATCCTATTCCTCAATGAGATCTTTGGACTAAATTGAATCCCCTAGTATCTTTTTTCCAAGCATCTGCAAAAGGCTGTCCATCCATAGGTCATTTAGAGAAACAGAATTCCATGTTCACATTTCTATTTTGTTATGACACCCTTTGCATTCACAAAATGGTTTCAACCACCACACTGAAGACAGAGTAAAAAACATGCAAGTTATCTAATAACTAGTACCAGAGACAGCAGCTGCTCTGTGCAGTAAATGAGAGTCCATTTGTAGGCACCTGCTCTCAGCAAAAGCAGAGCAAGAGCACTACTACTGTGAAACATCTGACATCATCTGTATTCTCACCTTATCTTTCTACATGTTAGCTTCTTCATCTGTTTACCTTGGTATTGTGTAATTAAAGATATGCATGTGTGTGTGTCTAAGTGTACATGAGTTCATAAAAATATCTATAAAACATGTAAAATGTGTGCATGTGAACACTGCATGCACATAGTCTAGATTAAATATAAAACACACAACACATTTGAGATAATTCCTTCTAATTACACACTTTCACCTTTGTGAGAAAATGATGTGCCTATTTAATGACAAGAATATTCAGTGCACTTACCTCTTCCAGGGGATACATCCCTCTCAAATATACATAACTTGTACCCAAAGTTCTCTTCTAGTATCATGGGCAATATCTTCAAAGCAAATTCTCTCTCTTCTTCAGTAGGAGAAACACAGTCTTTCAGGTAAGACACAAATGCGTCATATTCTTTTCCATCTGGAAAGAAATCACCAATTGTTGTCTTGTTAGGAACCATTAGAAACATGGATCTGATCCACCACTCTGGTTTTCAAAGTAATTGTCTCAGTACCAAATCATCTAGAAACTACTTTGATACCCTGAACAGTCTTGAAACAAACAGACAAAAAAATCTGAATCAATTTAAATTTAATACAAAAGATTCTAATTGCATTGGGCAAACATTTGAAAATAACATACCCCTCCTACATTAAGGTAGTTTTTTAAAAAATCAGATTAATTTAACTAATTAAAGTCACAAGTGTGATGAAAAAATTAAGGGAAGCAAAACTGTGCCTGTAACCTGGCAAGAATGTTATTTAAGTGACATTGAAGACACACACATTTATTTTACTCTTTGTGCAAAACTACCAAGTAGTTCTGTAGAATGGGTACTGGCAAAAGAGAATAAATCAATTTATTATTTTAATTATGAAGGTATACAATGTCTGGCCATGCTTTCAGCAGTAATATACAAACATGAAATCCAGGAACAGTTCAAAGGCCAGGTCTGCCCTGCTGAGTGATATCTAATTCAGCTCTGCCATGGAAAACTATCTGAATTGATACAGAGGTGCACACAGCTTTGCAACTTAAACAGTACTTTGCTTCCCTTCCTAGATACTTTAATACATATATTTCATAAGACAGAGCACAAACTAAAGTCCATGAAATCCTACACATGCAAAAGCTCTAGGAGTAGGAAATCCATTGCCTAGTATCAGACAACCAGTTCCTCCAGGGTGGCATAATGCAGGCTCTCGTAGATCCTCCCGGTAAACCAGCATAAACAGTGATAGCTAACATCAGCAGACACATAAATAATACTGGCAGACATCCCAACCACTACAGTATATTCAAGCTGATTTAGAGAATAAGGAGGGCTAAGAAAAGCAAGTATATGTATACAGCAATATTTTTTCACACCAATTTCAGAAAAATTATGCACAGAACTTGGTGACTCTTGGACTTGCTCCTTAACTGAAGGTCACAGCAATGCTGCATGGTAGATTACTCATAGTGTGCCCTCCTGCTCTCAAGTGCTCTTAGTGACAAACATTGTGATGTTATACATATAAACACTGCAGTGGCCTCTACAGTCGAGGAAGCGTTTTAACCAATTTAAAACAAATTTATGCCAATCTGCCTGTCTGACAACTCTAGAGTGCTGATCCTCTTTACAGATAGATAGTTGCAAACTTCTCCACCTTCATCAACTTTTGTGATGAATATGGCAGAACAGAGCACATTTGAACTGCATTTAACCACATCCCTTCCACTACCTGCTCCAGGAGCAGCTTCTTCACTGTGTTTATTTGCTGCTACTGCCTCAGATGTATAACAAACTTATTTTAGCACCTGACCATCAAGTTCTCTTTTACATATTCTTTGCTGCTTCTAGGCACAAAACTCCTGGGTTTATTTTGTCTGTTCCTCAGATGATTGTTTTAGAGAACCTACCAGAAACTATGTTCTAATCAATACACTTACTCCAGTGTCAACATTAGCCAGCTCATACCTCTAGCAGTGTCATCTCTTCCGCACACGTTCCTGTAAAATAGAACTAAGTCGACTCTAAACATCACACAGACAAACACTGCGGCTACAGCAGCACATGGAAATAGTACAGCAAGGACCATTCCTGTTGTAAAAACGTGCACAGGCAGATCTCGGGTGTTCCCTGTAAAACAGATACCCAGGAAATTACAGCCTTAACAAAAGGCATTATATGACAAGATTACAAGATTACTCTATTTGGTACTGATGGCATCTTAAAATCACACCCAGAAAATCTCAATGTTGGCATGAATACTTTCCTGTTAATACTTCAAGCACATATACATGCCATTTGTCCTGAGATGGAGAACTACAGAACATGGACTACTCTAAAAACTGGATGAACAACCTTGCATGCATTCACATGCACACCACACACATAAATGAACTGTATGTGGGATCAAGACTGACACTACAATAAAGCACCCCAAATTGGTGGTTACCTCCTTTTATGATGAGGTTTTTCAGGTTATTACTTCCTGTTATTCCCTACCTTTCACCCGCGTCTCTGTCTATCAATAACAGTCCGTATGATCCCTTTAATCCCTTAGACCAAGGTAGATAATTTTTTTTTCCCCTTCTGTCTCTAGTATCTTTCACTATTTTTTTCGCCCATAATTATAATTCTGATACCTTTGCCTTTTAAGTTCAAAATACAGATTTTTTACCCTTAAATATGTGAAGTCTTTGTGAAGGCACTGTGAAGTCATGCTCCTGTAGTCAGACTTTCATTTGGTTTATAAAATGCAACGTCTTTTGACTAGTGTATTTCCACATATTTGCTCCCAGTACAGCTTGGAAAGGTCTGAGAGAGATGGAAGGGAAGGGGAATTCCCATTTGCCACAAATCTCCAGGCTGTCTGGACTATAAATGTGAAGTAGTACTATATGGTAGATGTCAGCTTTCCATAGCTAGAAGGATAGAGTCCCTGACAAGAGAGAAACTATGGTCCAGAACATTTCAGGCATTATCAGGAATATAAAAGATTGACCTTTCAGGAGGGGGAGGGAAGGGGGAGGGGGAATTTTAGAGCTGCTTAATAGGCAAAGTGATCCAAATAACACACTTTGGGCTGCACCAAACTTTGGTTAGTTAACCCCCACGATCCCACTAATCTAATAATTAGGAAGGGACAGTGAACTTTCTGTCATGGGATCTAACAAAGTGCCACCCAGGGATCTGTCAGCTGGAGCATAGCTCAGCCTCCTTGTCTGTGTCCACAGCACCAGAGTCGAACTATGGATCCCTCATGCAGCTGTTCTAGGAGACATAGCAGCAACTCCTGCTGCCCCTGTCTCAGAGCAGGAGGAATCACCCAGGGGGCTGTTAGGTCCAGCACTAGATAGGCCAGGCCCTTCATAAGCACACCGACACTTGGAAAGATGTTATGAAACCAGTACCCTGCCGTCAGGACTGAGAAGGCTGGCATAGTTAGTAATTACTTATGAGAAGTATTATTCACAGATTATACTGTACCTTTCTTCAGTTTCACTATTTTTGTTTGTGTTGTTTCATCAGCTTGCAACATGCAGGTGAAATTATGACGCATGTCCTCCTCTGTTACTTTTTTAATCTGTAGTAGCCTTGTGACATAGAACTTGTTTCCCAGCCTGCGACAAGGAATGGTGTTAGCAACACTATCTGTAGAGAAGCCTACAACCAGCCCAGAGGCAGATTTTGAGGAAAAGGTTCTAAAGTAACCTCCGACTGAGGTCTTACTGACTTTGCAGTTCCACAAAGCACAGGGCATTGTCACAAACAAAAATGCAGTATCCTCAGGAAACCTACTGTAATTTTTTGAATTCTTCTTCACATACTGAAGGGTCTGTCTCAGGGATACCTGTGCATTTTTCTGGAAACTCTTGATTAATTAACCAGTAGAGGCTGGTGTCTTCTGGCATATAATAACCCAAGAACCCTGTGCAATTGAGTATCTCTTCTTTACCTAAACAAAACACAACGTGAAAACATCTAGTCAGACGGAGCATTCACATTCACAGTGCAGTGAAATGACAGCTTTCCAGGCAATGTATCCCATAAGCAGTGTTCTGTTCTGGACTTCATAGCCCTTTGCAGAATGTTTTATAGATGTTCTAAAATATAATTACAGCCTTATAAAATCCTGGATCCTGCCCAACACTGTGTGAAGACTGAAGACCATGTTATCTAACCTACTTCCAGCCAAAAGCACAGTTAAGGTCTTGGCTTTTGACAATATGATCTATTCTTTGAAGCAGTGACAGATCTTTATGCTCACATTACCAGGACTGTCAGCCCTCACACTACCCATTTCCCTGCAGAATAACATCTCCTCAACTAAGATAGGTAGTAAGGGAATTACTCATTATTGGTGTTCACTGAACAAACTGTACGTCTTTCACATGTTACTCTGTGGGGTTAGCTATCTACAAAAGAAATTCATGGAGAGATGATTTATCATCAGCACCACTTTCTCTTACTGGTCACAGCAGAAACATCAGCTTCTACCTCTATAAAAGAGCACATTTAGTGTACTTGTATATCAATCATGGAATACATTCGGCAAAACAAAAACATAACCAAATGTAAGGATGGATCAGATCTAGGAGAATCAAACAGTTCTTGATTTTATTACACTTAACCAGGCCATCAACCATAAGGAGATCAGGAAAAAAGCATATATGTGCAGTAGTTATCACAAAGATTCTTGTACTGATTTCATACCTATTTCTGTTTCAATTTCTTCATGGCGTCCAACTATCTCCAAAGTTACAGTCTCTGGTGCATCTAAAATACAAAGTATTGCATTGAAGTAATAGCTTATTTACATTCTACCACAGTGAAAATTACATATTTCTAAAACTAATTGCATACATTCCATTTAATTCAAAGAATACTATCTGGACTCTGGCATTATTGTGTAGTTTAAAACACAGCATGTCCTGTTGAATTTTTCTCGAATGCATGTATTTTATACAGTGCACAACTTACAGTGGTTTGAAATGCTCTTCCCCAAAACTCTTAGGAAGTTTGTATGACTGACTTACAGCAGCTAATTTTGAAATAAAATAAAAAAAAAAAAAGCAGGGAAAACATACTAAATAAATTTTCCAACTGGTGCTGTCACACAAAGTTCTGCCTTTTTATTTTTGAAATTATTGTGAATATTTCAAACCAGATTTGATCACCGAGGTATTTATTTATCAAATAAGAAATGTAATTAAAAATCTCCATAGTAGAAAGAACCAAAAAGCATGCTTCCAAATTTTAGAAAACTTTTTTACCTTCTTCTACTACCAGCTTAATTGTATTTGTGCTGTGGTATATCTTTCCTTCATGGCTGATTAAAATTTTACAGGTATATATCCCTGAGTGCTGTACTGTTAAGGTTTCAAAATCCAGTTCCCGCTCTGTTTCGTTTTCATAGTTCTTACAGTCCTGCACCAATAAAGACAGAAAATATTATTCTGTAGTAAACATATATTCAAAACCTTAAAGAAGTTAAAAATTGTTTTTGAAACTATGTCATCACCACTCTTTCACTATCTCAATGACATTTATCTGACCCAAAGGAGGTGGGGGCCCAGTTTTCAGACATGTTGACTTAAATGCAACACTTGAACATTTAACCCATTAGAAGTTCAGATCTCTGCAATTCTAAGTAAGCGTCTGGGTATAAAAATTGGGAATTTAAATGCACTCATCTATTTTCTTCAGAATGATTCCTTGGCTCTGCAGGTGTCACCTGCTTGTGGCCAAAAGCTGTCTAGACTTAGAAGGATCTTTCAGGTTAAAGTAAAATGTCTCAGGGAAAGTGAGCATCTCAGAGGATGTCAAGAGCTGGACTCAGACTTGTTAACCTCCCTATCCCCCAAAATAAACTGGTTCCTTGAGTTGGGTTTTGGGGGGGTTTATTGTTTCATAGAACATGCGAAGTGAAATACCTATGAAAACTGAGCAATATTTTGTTCTCTTACACAAAAGGCATCTGTATATCCATTCTATCTCAGCTTAGGGTTGAGAGAAAACAAATGCCTGTACTTAAGCAGCCAAAGTCTCTTCCTGAAACTTATTCAACATGGAGTGTACCAGGTCTGTTACTCCAGCCAGGACACCTGAGAGGAATGAGGAGCACTGCATAAGGCAAAGTATAGGGGCAGGGTGTTTCATTCAATGGTTGAACACAGTACCCAACAGTTACTGGTGCTTGCACAACTATCACCTATGCTCTGTCAATACTGGTAGAGAGAAGTTCAGTGATATGCCTAAAATGAACAGAAATGGATCTGTTACACCTTTTTTTAAAAAGTGTTCAGAAACAGCAAAATTGAAAAGTTTGCAATTACTTTACAGGCACATGTCAACTGTAAAACAAGTATCTTGGCACCTCATTTAGTGTCAGTATAATATCTGTATCAGCATAGTAGCAGCTGGATAAACCAGCTGCTAGCTAAATCAGCAGACAGACATGGGCATCAGATCTTTTACCATTCCAAACTACGAGTTTATTAAAAATTTCCAATTACAGGTACATTTTTCTAACAAATCTGAAAGCAGAGAAAAATTTGCTTTTGTACCTATTTCTGAATGTTCTTTTTTCCCTAATAATCCGTGAATTTAAAGCTTTCCAAGGTTTATAGATGCTTCTAAAAATTTGTTTGTAATTGACTTTTCCTGCAATCAGATGTTTTGTTTCTATAGCCAATTATTTGAATGACAGTTGCAGTAATTACCTTGTACCATGTTATGCTGTTATTTTCACTGACAGACAAATCACTGCATTTCAGTGAATGACCAGTTCCAGCATTTTTAATTTCTGTAGTTAAATGATTTTTGTTGAAACAGCTGCTTTTGTTTCTTTCAAGTACATTCAAAGTCCACTTCTGAACTGTGAGATTTTGTTTTCCATTGCTATGAAAAAAAATTTAGCAAAATCAGTTTTAGGATCTTAGTGAATTACACAGCAAAACACAAATAAGTTCTTTAATACATCTGTTAGGTGGAAAGTACATCTACAGTGACCTAATTATTTATATTCCTCTTTATTACTTTTCCACTCCCAAATATGTGTTTCCCATAACAAAGGAAGTTGTCTAAACCAAATCATCTATCACAAAACATTTGACAATACAGCTACATCTATGAAATATGACAATGCATGTTACACTGACCAGAAAAAAAGATGCAAGAATCTGTGTCATCATGTATAGTTACAAGTGAGCATAGAAGAGGTTTAGGACCTTGAATCAGCTAGTGATTTTGCAGGCTTACTCTCCTGTGCAGTGCTAAGATTTAAAACAGTAATAAGATGGGCAACTCCGCTACTGCTCACAAAGCATCATTACTCATTTTTTGATAGCGTGCAGATAGTCACCAATATTTTGGAAATATTTCTAAACTATGCAAGTTTCATGAATGACAGAATCATTTATGGATTCAAGCATGCCTGCAAAACAAGGCACTTTGGAAAGGTCTCATTGTCTTTCAGCCTGCACAGATCAGAGATCTGCAGATCAGGTGAATATGCTCCAAAAATGCCTCTTTTGAATATCTAGGAGCTGAACATTGTCATTCAGATATCTACAGTGTTCTATTCACATATTCCTCTAAAGAATCAGAACATAGCTGTGAGTTATTTCATTACTGAATAAGTCCAAATACATAACTACCAAGCAAAAAGAAGCTGGAGGACTTCTGGCTTAAGTTTGGCAAAGTTGGCATAACTTTTGCAAAGTTAGGACTTAAGAGAAAGTCATATGCTGCTGTAAGTTTATGAGTAAGATTTCACAGTTCATGCATAACTCTCCCATTTTTTACTGAACAAGTACAAGTTCTGACAAAGCAAAAGGAGCACAGAGCACTTCCCTCCAGTTTAAGTCATCACTTCATAAATTTGCTTGAATCTTTCTGTCTCCAAGAAAAGAAAAAGGAATCATTCCCAGGGGAACTGAAACTAGTAAAGAAGAATGAGAAGCGCTAAGGGAGCAAAGCAGTTGAAATTGAGAAGCAAGCCTGACAAGTGTATCAGTTTAAACACATGCCTTTTACTGTTACAAAATTCAGAGGAACTATTATGACATCATTTACATGATTAATTTAGACCAAGTTTGGGATTGTTTATGTTTTTCTCCTTTTTAAGCTCCCCAATCAGACATACTTACTTATTTTGCTCACTGTCTTCACATTGTAGCTCTTTTTCAGCCTACCCAGGTTCTCGTTGTTCTCCTTACTCACTTGAGATATTCATTACTCATAATAGCAACTGACAGTATAAATCAAAATGTAGTGATTTGTTTTCTCAGTCAGTTAACTGAGATGTCATAAACACGAAAAACCTTATCAAAACTGTTTCATCAATGCTGCTCTTGCATGGGTATTCACGGGTGGGGAGGGGGGGGGGTGAAGTCCTTCTCACCTATTCTTCAACATCACATTTACACATTTAAATTAGAGCTACTAATCATACTCAGCAGTGGGACAATAGCCACCCTTTTTGAGTGCAGTTTACCTGACCTATTTTATATGTTTTGTTTAGGACAAGATAATCTGTGCCCCAGAAAGGACACTCTCTCCCTCATGATAAAGGGTACCTACCTACCTAGCTCTAGGTGTAGACATAAAAGTTAGCTCCAATTAAGTCCACTGAGTCTGTGTGTTTCTTTAGGCATCACACTAATATCTGAATAGGATTTAGTCCTTTAGTTTTTCATGATGTTCTAATGAAGCTAACCATCAAATAATTGAGGCCCACCCTTATTTCTCTTCTGACTCACTATGTTCTACAGCAGTAAGATACCAAATCCAAGCATTTCAGCTGTTCTTTGAATGTCTCCAAGTATGAAGAAGTTTGCACAGAAACTAGAGTTCAGCTATACCAGTCTTTGTTTATTACTTTACTATGCAATTAAATCACTTGGCAGGCCTCGTAGCATGAGATCCACTCTGCAGAATTAGGAAACACAAATCTGGTGGAGAAGACAAGGAAACGTTTCCTTTTACTTGCCAGTGGACGGAAGGGTTTCCTATCACTCATTTTGCTTAGGTAATTAATCACAACCCGGCAGAAATGTTACCTGCCTTATCAAAAGGTTTACAGAACCTTTAAAAGGCTACAACTGCCTACAGCTATTTGTAAATATTATAGGTCTGCCTGAATGGTGATTGTACAGGTAATGTATCTCCTTTGTATGGGTGCCACTAACAATACAAAGCAAGACAAAGAAATCATCTTCTTCGTAGACAAGTACAAAGGCAAGATATTCACCCACTGGCTTGTGCACCTACCTGTGAATGACAGAGTAATTCCCAGAGTCACTGAGTTCAACTGGCCAAAACTCCAGAAAATTCATTTGGGAAACAATTCTGTGTGACTCCTTTATCAGTTCCTGCTTTCCAGCATTATCTTTGTACCAGTTTATTGTGTATGCTCCTTCCTGAAAATGGTCTCGCACTGACTCAAGATAACAAAGGAAAAAATATTCCCCTTCTAGCACATCAATGGAAGCACGAAGGGGACACAGCTTCCCTTTAGAGAGAGGGGGGAAGAAAAATATATTAGAAAGCCAAGCACTTCTTTCATGAAATTACATTAGCCTGACTTCAAAGTCAGCTGTGTTACTGCTGGACTTTTATAAAGCGACTTTCTTTCAGCAGAGTGGTTTTGCAGCATTTATTTATTCCAGCAGTTCTTACTGGGAAACTTGGTTTTCCAAGTCTTCATTCTATGTCACACAAGCAAAACCAGAAGGAGAGGGAGGGTAAAAAAAAAAAAAAAAGACATTTCACTAAGTTTCTTTCACATGGATCCAACAGTTTCAGAATCAAATGGGCACAACCAGAAGAATCTGGACTCACTCTACAGTCAGGCAGCTGCCACAAATGGAAGGGGAAAGGAGAAATTCTTCACATATGGTTTCGTTTGACAGTTACAGCTAATATTCAGAAGTGGTCAACTGCCACAAAAGCAGAGATTCTTTTAATTGCCATTTGCAGGTTTTTATTTTCTTAATTAAAACTAAATCATTATATAGCTAGATTTCTTTAAAGCTTCAGGTATATTTGAGGAAGTTGCTTTGGAATGAGCTTATGTGTGTAAAATTTAGTCTCAAAGTCTACTTTTCCAAACAAATTTCCCAAATGTATCTTGGCATACGGAAGCCATATAAATACAGAAAAGGGACTATGGTCTGGCACAACAGTCAAAATAAAATAAGCCTTCTGTCTCTGTTTGCCCTGAGGTTCTCAGAGATTATTACTGTTTAGCCACTATTGCAGCCACACTTCTGAATGGCACAAAAAGACTCATTCTCTTCCTTGCTGTGGCTTTTTAGAAAGCCATGGTCCCACACAACATCATCAGGTGTCTCCAGGTAGATTCTCTGATCTTTTAATTTCATAATTTGGGGGTTTTGGGACCAAATTTCCCAATTCTGGAGCTGGGCTGAAATTGCAAAATCTGTAAGGTTTTGTTCTTCACTGCAAAATATAATATTTACCTCACTCTAAGCAACTGTCAAGAAGATGTCACATATTCAGCAACTATTCTGAAGGTTCTACTGTTGAAATGAAGATTGATACTTACCAGTGGCAGATTCAAAAATAAGCATTAAAAAAAAAATCGGAGTCATTTTCTTATTTCTCACTTCTTCTCCAGAGAAATGAAACTGAATTGTTCTTGTTTGTTCTGAAAGACTAGGGAAAACAGATCCACAATTTATCACAGGTACAGTGAAACAGAATCCTTTGGGCATCTGAGCAGGATAACTATTGCCTGGTACTGAAGAGGCCTTTCCAAAAACACATTTCCAAAGTTACACATTTTTATCACAAGAGATATTTTCATACATCAGGTAATCACAAAATTATAGAATCAGAATAGTTAGGGTTGGAAACGACCTGAAGATCATCTAGTTCCAACCCCCAATGTATCTAGATTTCAAATTCAGAAGCACTGCAGGGCTTTCTTCCTCCATTTTCTTGTTCACTAGATGTACTTCACATTTCTGATTAAACTGACAATCTTGCAGAAGCACTCAAATTTAGATCCCAAGCCAGAAGACACCTACAGGATAGGACAATGCTTTTTTCTTCACTGAGCATAAACTTTGCAAGACTGTACCCTGTAGAAACAGCTAGTAGAAACTTTCCTTGTTTTCAGTGATAACAACAAAATGCTGACAGATCAGACATCTTGATGGTTAATTCTGAAACTGTTGGAAAACAATGGGATCTAAAATGCCTCACAATTTTGTCTATGGAATCAAGAAGTACCAGCTTAAAAAGCTAACATTTACACTGATGCGGTGGAAATGAAGAAGCTCAGATTCTGTTGCTTCCTACGTAGTCAACTGTGCTTTTAAAGGTAAATGGAAAACACTACTAAATAATACCAGCATGGAGTATCTGCTCTGAGATTCCTCAGAACAGCAGGTTAGCTCACAAGCCAAGGCAGAGCCAGTTTGAAGATTCTGCCTCAGTCTTGCTTACAAAATGAACACATTGATACGCTCCGTTCAACCTCTGCATCTGAGACAACCTTGCTTAGTCCCTGACCCAGACATGCATGGACATACAAGACACACACAAAATGTATTTCACAGAGAACTGTCAAAAGAAATCTCATTAGCCATCAGTTTCTTTGGTTTTAATACCTAAACCTCTTGTAATTTGAGAAATACTTACTGTTCTAAGACAGCACCCTGAGATTCACTCAGAAGCTTCCTGTGATCTAAAGCAGATGGATAACAGAGGCTACTGCATTTCCAGCAATATTCCAGAATGACACCAAGCTGTGTAGCTGTTCTCTCTCTCTTACCATTCTTTCCAGTTCTTTACAAGTATGCCATCATCCCATAAATCATTGTAAGGAGATGAAAGAAGTGTTTCACATCCCTTTTTTCAAAATGACTGGTAGACAGACCCAGATTTAGAAAGCAGCTAGAAGAAGTTGGATGCAGAATACTGCAACAAACAACTTTAAAGGGTCATGCAGAACACCCATCAGATCTGCTTTCAGTTCCCTTCTACACAAGGAGATTCAAAATGCTACACTTTAAAAGGAAATCAGGGCCTCTCTCTGTTTTCATTTCTTGAAATTGCTTTTTATTTTTCACCCCATCACATTCAGAAGAAATACAGTTGACCATGAAACTACGATCCACTACCTAAAGGTAATATCATTTATTACCAGATTTTTAATTCTAAGTCCCATTCTTTGTTGGCACATCACATCAGCACACCTGAAGTTTTGCTAAATGCAGAGCAGAACCCTCCATTCTTTTAACGGGGATAAAAGAACACAGCAAATGCAAACTGCTTACTAATAACCAGCCATCAGATTAGTGGCTGCTATTAAGGAGCAAAGTACAGGTGCTTAATCTTATGCTCACATTGCTGTTGAACCTGATCAATTTGCCTGAAATTGCTCTACCCTAGGATAACAGTATTTACATTTGAGCCATATGGTTTTCAGTACTCTTCAATGAAACACTAGGAGGGGAAAAAAAGGGGGGTGGGGGTGTGAGGAGAGAAGAAGATATATGCTTTTGGTGAAAGTTAGCTAATGTAAAGAGATTCTTCAAGAAACCAAATAAGATTATTAGTTTTCAGAAAGCAATTGAGCGTTATTTTAAAGTAAAGGCAAAGATTCTCTGCCTGGTGAAGAAATACAGAAATACACAATGGGAAAAATGCTGAGACAATAGTGGGGAATGAGTTTCAGTGGAGGAAAGCATAAATCTTACCTCTTTAAGAATGCCTTCCTGTGGAATTTAATTTGTTTTCAAACATCACCACACAGTGCCATAAATTGCATAGGATTCATAAAGAACACAAAAGGATCTAGCAATTACTGCAATTTATTGGCAAAATTAATCTATCTTAATTCCAAACAGCATAACTGAAGCCATTTACTTACTATGCAAGTCTTGCCAGGTGGAAAGCAGATGAAGAGGTGGTTTTTCAAACTCCGAAGACTTACAATGTGTACTTATAACTCTTCTGAACCTCTTTCATTGCTAAAACAGAGAACACTCTCTCTCAATAAATGAGTCAATACATAGACAGCTCAGTCTGAAAAACCTCCTGAAAGAGTGGAATTTCTCACTTTGTGAACTGTTGACTGCTGGGAGGAAAACAGAAAAGGTAGATGTGAGAAATTAAGTTTTGCTAACATTAGCAGAAAGGTAATTGCAAATTACAAATATTAACTTTTCTAAATGAAGTATTTGAGGGCTGATATACAAATGTTTTAGACATCATCTTTTGCTGCTACCATTTACAATAGCACTTCAGAAGCCTGTCAAGCTCAAAAGCCACCTAGATGTCAGGGAAAGGGCTGAGGGCAGCCCAGGGAGGGGAAGTTTGCAGTGCCAGTGAGCGGCTGCGCTCTGAAATAAGCCTTTTTCAGAGCTAAATTATTTATGACATTTCTGTAATAAGGAAGAAGTGTATCATGGGCCTGGGAGAAAGTTGGAAAGAGGTGCCAGGGCAATGTGGCATCGCAGCACCACAGGCAGGGGAAGCAAATCAGAGAAGGCAGGGTTGGGGACAGGCAGGGTTGGGGACATGCAGGGTTGGGGATGTGCAGGGTTGAGTGACAGGCAATGTTGAGAGAGGGACAGGGTTGCAAAACAGGCAAGGTTGATGACAGGCGGTGTTGAGGACTGACAGGGTTGAGGATGGGCAAGGTTAAGAGCCAAGCAGTGTTGAGGACAGGCAGGGTTTGGGACATGCAAGGCTGGGGACAGGCAGGGTTGAGGACAAGCAAGGGTGGGGACATGCAGGGTTGAGGACAGGCAGGGTTGGGGACATGTAAGGTTGGGGACAGGCAGGGTTTGGAATAGGCAGGCTTGAGGACAGCTAGGGTTGGGGACCAGCAGGGTTGGGGACGAACAATGTTGAAGACAGGCAGGGTTAGGGACATGCAGGGTTGAGGACAGGCAGGCTTGGGGACAAGCAGCTGTTCCCGAGGGCTCTGACAGAGGGGGGCAGAGGCGTGGGTCTTGCGGGGCAGGGAGAGGAACGGAAACACACGCACAGACACCCACAGAGATGCCCTGACCAGAGGCAGGCGACCGGCTCCTCCGAGACAGGGAAGAAGCAGCAGCCCGTGCCTTCCCCCACCCGCTTTGTGCCTTCTCCTCCCCTGCCCTGGCGCTCTGCGCTGCGTCGACCCTTCGTGCGGCGGGCTGCGGGGCCAGCGGAAGAAGGCAGGTTAAAGTAATACCGGTCTTACCGAGGGTGCCGGTGTGTCTGCCGGTCGTGGTGTGCTCACAGGGGTGCCCCCCGCAAGCAACGGGAGGAAGGATCAGCTCCTTTCTTTAGGAGACAGTGTCTCCCTCTCACAGCCTTCCGGCGAAAGCAAAGGCGTAGGGTGGGTGATGTCTTCGTTTATCTTTGGTTGAAAAGCCTCTTCCTCCGCTTTTTCTGCTTAGTGCCCACAGCAGGGCTCTTTTACAAGTGTGAGGGAGGTAGGATGGAGGTTTAGGAACCTATATATTAAGCTAAATATAGCACCTTTTCTCTCTGCTACAGCTTCCCCATCCCCCTCACCCCTCCTCACTGGATGTTTTGAGGATGTGCAAAGAAAAACACCGTATTCCGCAAGGCTGATATTCTGCAAAGACCTCAAAAGAAAATAATAATAGTAGTAATAACAACAACAAGACCGATAATAAAAGAAATAAACAACCCTCCAAAACACTACAAAATACAAGCTGCAGGAAATTTCAGTCCTACTTTTTCTGTGCTAGTATTCCCTTTGGGGGAAGATTAATGCAAGCTTTCAGGACATGAAATATTTTGTAGCTCCATTACTGCAAAAGGAGGTGGGGTTTTTATTCACCTTTTTTATTCACTTGTAAATAAGTGCTCATGCCTGTAGCTGACCCTGCTTTTCAGCCAGATGTTGATATACTTCCATCAGGTATTTTTGACAGCTGTTATTTCCTATTTAAGTACTGTACCTGAGTAGATGCGTGCCTGCAGCTGCTTAGTCACGTGAATGGTTTATTCAACATGTACTGTGCAACAATTCAGTATACTTCTAAATAAAATGGTAAAATGTCATCAGCTTTTTACCTTGACAGGCTAAGTCTTGATAGTGGCAGTTTGGAAACATCTTCTTTTTTTATTACTCACACTTTTACAACAATATTTTCCATGAGCCGTTCTTGCTTCATTCATCTGCTTTCATATCCCTTTGAAATACTCTCAATTTTCTGAAATTTCATCTGCATTGTAGAAAGTGCTCTGTTCAACTGGTCCTTTCAGCTATTGCCATAGCTAGCTCTGTAATACGTGAATATATATGAAAGGAGGATAAAGTTTACACCTTTTAGTCCTCAGATTGACACAGTTTTAATGGAGAAGTCCTATCCTCGTAATAGAAAAGTAACTCGACCAAAAATAACTACTGCTGAAATTTTCATTGTGAAAATGCCATGATGAAAGTGAAAGTTTGCACTAAGATTGGAAAACAGATTTTTGTATGAAGCTCTGACCACCCGACCTATCAACTAGGGAAGACCAGTTAATTCTCACAATTTTTCACATCCTCCTTTCCATCCAACATACGTTTCACAGCAGTGCTAACTGAAAACCTAAACTGTGAAACTATTTCTGTCAAAAAGAGCAACATATGCAACTCCTGTAACCACAGCCTAAGCCAGTTTGTTTCTAGCTGGTGGTAGCCCTTTTTCAGCTACTTCTGTCATCTCTGTATGCTAATTATATTAATTCTTAGCAGAGGTTAAATTACGTGCCATAGGTTTCTCAGGATAATCTGATGGCCAGAAGTAGGTTACGGACTGTTACCTTGTCTGTGAGAGACTTGTATGTTTCTTCAGAAGTTTTAAAATATGCAAGTTGTGTATTTTCAGATTTTCCTCCACACTGTAGCACTGTAGAATAATTCAGGTTATTCAGGTTGGAAGTCATCAGGTCCAGCCCCTGCTTAGGATATATACTTCTGAGACTGAAACACCAAGGATGTAGATTCCACAGCCTCTCTGGGCACATGTTTCAGCATTTGACTATGCATATGGTGAATTTTTTTTCCTCCTAATATGTAATGTAAATTTCCCATGTTCTAATTTGTGCCAGCTGTTCTTTTGTCCCATCTCTCTGTTGCTCCTTTGAGAAGAGCTTGGCTCCATACATTCCTTCTGTCTTTCCATTAGATTCTTGTAGACAGAAACAGGACATCCTGTCCTCTCCCTCTATGTCCTGTGCTCTTGATGGTCTTTCCCTGGACTCACTCCGGTATGCCAGGGCCTCACTTGTTCCAGGGAGCCCAAAACTCAACATAGTGATCACTCCAGAGGTGATCTTGCAAATGCTGCATATAGGAGAATAATTACTTTCCTTAACTACACTATCACTAGTAAGGTGCAAGGTGAAGTTGGTCACCTTTCTCACAAGGACACTGCTGAACCATACTCACTTTTGTGTAAGCCAGGACATTGTTTCTTTCTGCAAAGGTACTTTGTGTTGGGTTGATCTCTAGCCAATTCAATTGTTGTTGAATGTCTTTATTCCATCTCAGATGCAGCACTTTGCATGTGCCATGGGTTGAACCTTGTGAATTTCCTATCAGTCCATTTCTTAAGCCTGTTGTCCAAAACACCAGTCCTGTGCTCCAGTGTGTCAACTATCCCTATCCAGTTTAGTTTTCTCTCTGAAAATCTGTTGATTGTGCAGTCTGTCCATCACTAAGGTCATTAGTAACCATGCTAAACAGTAGTGGTACCAATAGCAGTCCCTGCAGGATGCCACTAGTAATTTGCTGTGAGTTGAAGTTTGTATGCTGATAAAAATGTGTTGTTCTCACATGGATTTCGGTCCCACTGTTTCTCTATTTGTCTTTGTCCACTTATTTATATCTCACCAACATAGACTATGTCAAAGGCCTTTTCAAGGTGTGCAGCACCCAGTGTTCTCCCATTGTCCACATCATAGCTGCATATGCATTAATATTCCTTTTGTAAATCCAATCACCTTCTTTTCCTTCATGTACTTTGAAATAGCAGTCTTTTATATCTTCATAATCTTTGCAGGAGATCTATAAAGACTGGAAACAGTTTTAAAGAATAAATTGCTATACAACAAATTCTATCATGTGTATAAAGTTAAGAAACACACTTTAATCACGCTTTAAAATCATGCTTTAAAAGTCGGAAAAGGTTTCGGGAGATTACAACATTATGCACACCCTGAAAATGTCACTGTGTTTAGCTCTAATGCTGTCAGACCAGTTTCTAGTTAGTCAGAATCTCTGACTACCTGTGCTACCACTAGATGGCACGATGACTCTGTTCTATTAGCAAGTGGGCGGAAATCTCTCCTAAGGTACTAAACCTAGGGAAGCACAGGATAGAATTAAAGGGCATTAAATCTCTAAGTTCTAATTCAGCAACAAAAGTACTTTTTTCTGTGCAGTTTAAGCTTTAAGCATCCAATTTTATTCTTCTGTGAGCTTTCTATAGTGTAAGAAGAGATTTTTTGCACAAGGCAGACTGTACTGTTTATTTCACTAAGGCAGATTGCCTGCTGTAAAAATCACCAATTTTCTTTGAAAACATGTTTTTGAAAATTTAGATTTATTTTAAGTCAAATATCACAGCATCACAGAATGCCTGAAGTTGGAAGGCACCTCTGGTCCAACTCCTCTTGTCATGGGAGGGAGTGGTTTAGGTCTCCGAAAGAATCACTGTCAAAGGTATAAGCCAAAACAAGCTTTAATGTAAATTTGCAGAAGCACAATGAAGTTTGATGGCAGGTTTACTCTGTTACTTACTGCATGGGTAATACATATAAAGGAAAGTCAAATTAGAATCAACTGTGATTTATACAGAGGCCAGAATGTAAAGGGGTAAAGGAGGAAAATGTAAGGGGCACTCTTAGTTGAGTCACAAAATGCAGACTGAATGACCCTTGCTTCCTAAACTCCTTCTCAGAGAGGAGCCCACATGCAGCTGGTTTCAATTTTAGGCTAGGACTCAGTCAACAGTTTATGTCTAAAGGACTTAGCAGCACTTAGTCATAGCAGCACTTAAATATTAGATTAACCTATCACCTATAAACATAGCAATAATAACAATATTGTACATTTAAGATAATAACAAGTATGCCATATTTGTTAGAGGGTGCTCAAGTCAATACACATACATAATTACGTATAGGCAGACGTATAAAGGTAACACACACACACAAGGATACATATACGTATATATATAGAAGTATACCTAGAAAAAATTTCCTAGAGAGTTAGTGAAATACTCACATCTAATACCTTTTTGGTGTTTCTCAACAGGTGGGGGTTGAGCTTCAACTAGTGGGGATATCAGTCCAGGTCCCATCATCAGCCAACAGTCCCCTTTTCATGAACTTGAGGGTCTGTGCACCCTGGGAGTGTCCCACTCGAAGCAAGACCCTGGTGCCAGGATGATCTGGATGCCTTCTGCCATCCAAAAGTGCTCAAAGAGTCTTACTTAGCACTGCTGTTTATAGGATTGTGAGATGGTTGGCTCTAGTTACCAGTAAATCCACTTGGAGCATTCCGATAAGGAATGTTCCAAGGCTATCAGGGGAATGATTACCCACACTCTCACCTCCCACTCAGGCGTTCCTGGTATGGGTTGTGCTGCCCTCACCTTAGCCTTGAAAGTGTTCCTGATACGATTAAGGGATGCTTCATTGCCAAGATCTTACGCAACGGCCGAGGCCTGACATGAGTTATTGAAATTGTAGAATAGGCCCAAGCAGGCTGGGAAGGGTGGGAGGAATGCACCATCACAGCCCTCTCAAGCAGGGCCACCTACAGCCAGTTGTCTAGAACTGTGTTCAGGCGACTTTTGAATATCTCCAAGGATGCAGACACCATAGCTTACCTAGGCAACCTGTGCCAGTGCTGGGTCACCCTCACTGTGAAGTTGTGTACTCTGATGACCAGAGGGCACCTTCTGTTTTTCAGTTTGTGCCCACTGTCTCTGGACCTGCCACTGGGCATCACTGAGAAGAGCATGGCTATGTCTGCTTTCCACCCTCCCTTCAGATGAGAGTCCTCTGCAGACTGAAGAGTCACAGTTCTCTGACCTTTTCTTCATAGAAGAGATGCTCCAGTGTTTTCACCAACTTCATGGCCCTTTGTTGGAGTGTCTCTCTTCTGCTAAGGGCCCCAGAACTGAAGAATTGAAGAACTGAATTTTCAGGAAGTAACAGCTTCAAGCTGTGCCAGAAGAGGTTTAGACCAGCTATTAGGAAAAATTTCTTCCCTGAAAGGGTAGTCAGTCATTGAAACAGTCTTCCCAGGGAAGTGGTGGAATCACCATCCCTGGAAGTGTTCAAAAAATGTGTAGACAAGGCCCTTAGTGACATGGTTTAGCGGTGGGCTTGGCAGTCCTGGGGTAGAGGCTGGACTTGATGATCTTAAAGGTCTTTTCCAACCTAGCTGATTCTATGACTCTACAATTTTATTACTAGACACAGGACTCCAGGTGTGGTATAAACAGTGCTGATGATGTAATGATATTGTAAAAGTATTCCACAGTTCTGTTTGTGCTTTCTCTTTAACAGTACAAATGTGCTAACAGCTGTAAAAGACATTGATTTTAATGCTGCTCTCAGGTATTCTTACTAACCACCAAAGAATAAAAAAAGAAGTGACTCCTGCAGCAATTTTTTTGTTATTATTACAGTCAAACATTCACCCCTGGTTTCTGTAAAGGTTCTTTGCCATTCTCTGGATTCTCCCCTTTTATTCCTGTCAAGGCCATACTGTTCACTGCTGGTAAAGTACAGTTTCTGATAACAAAATGCAACATTACATGTTTTATAGTTGTAGTGAAGTAAGCAATGTGTGCATGAACACTTGAAAATAAAACTTATGAAAATCTGTGTAGTTTGAAGTAGATCTTTAAATTTAATGTTGAAAAATAAATCTATAGGTATATTGCATACACATTTCTCATACTCCAAATAGTTATTCTTAGTCTAAAGATCCATGTTCAATAAAAACTTGCAATAAAAGGAAAGGACTTGCCTGTTCCGTAAGCCTGGACTTGGTAACACTACGTGTTCTGCATCTGATTTTTACTTTTAAAGTCCGTTCTGTAACAAGACTGAAGCTCAAAACAAAGCATTCTCTAACAGTTAGAAAAATCCTGATTTGAAGAAGCTAGAAGGATTAAGGTTTGCAAGGATATCTGTACTAGAGGACATTTTGTTCATACTCCCCTGAAGTGGAAGGAAGTTTGACTCTGACCTTTACATCTCAGGGTATTCCCTATCAGAAGAAAGTATAACTAGGCATAAGGTCAAAGCAGCAGGAAAAAAAAAAGGTGGATGTTATTTCTATCTGGAGACAATAACAACAGTAACAGCACTGTTGCACCTGAAAGATTTAAAATTTCCGCTTTGCGTGAGATTAATTTTGATATATGAATATAAAAATATATAAAATGTGTGTAAATATATATCAGTGTATTTCCCTTAACACTGCATTTTTTAAAATGCTGTATTCACATCAGTCTCAAAAGAGCCTTTAAGAGGCGTTACTGAGGTATCAATACTAAGGAAAAATATAATTTCATGGTATGAGTATTACTATTGAATTAAAAAGGAATGTGGTGGAAAAAAATAACAAAAGCATAACATCATATTTTCTAGTTGCATAATGCACATTTTACTTTCTAGTCAAATAATACAGAAGGCCTTTATGTTTGATCCTGCATTAGAAAGGCAAAGCAAATCTGCAAGGTATTACTAATTTTCAGTTGTATGTACAACTAGATATAGAAAGAGTATAAGTACATTTGCTTTCCTGTGACATGCAAAATGCTGCACACAGACTAGAATGATTTATTTACAGACCTCCCATACCTATAACAAACTTCCCTCAGTTTCCCAGACCTATTCCCTCAGTTTACCTTATCATTACTCAATTGAAGGACTGAAAACTGTTCAAAAATACAGCCAGACTTCCAGACTGTGAAAACACATACCTACTGAAAGGAAAAAAGCTGCAGGCATGTGGTCCCTCGTGGATTTTCATAGGTTGTTCACCTGGCATTAGCTGAGTATGAGGACTTGCATATCAGTGGCATATGGTACCTCACCTGTTTCCAGAACTTAGAATTGGATGACTGTGGGTGCACACTGTGTGGCTCTTTCCATTTGACTGTACCTTGCTGCTTAATAATAAACCTAAGAGACTCCTGAAGTTTCTTGGAAGTCCCAATTGTCTCCATTTCCAGCAGGATCACTTTTGTATCATTTAGAATGAGGGCATTGTATAAAGCAAGGTGTTGATCATAAGCATGTTCTTTATAATTAATCAGCTGCCGTGTTAGAAGAATGATCAGACGTCTGCTCTTCTGTATCCTCTTCTCAATTGCACTGGCTGTATCTAACAATGTACAAGAAAATGATAAGACCCTGAAATTTCTTTTACAAGCTCTTTTGTGTTTAGGCACTTCATTTTTGTTACTTTTTAAGGACAAATAATTTCTGTCTCACTTCAATCTAGTACAGGTTATTCATTAGAAGAAGAGCTTAAAAAGCAAAAATACAAACAAAACAACAGAAAGTAGGTCATGTTGGTGAACAGAAGCTGAACTTCCTGTTACTCTAACACCCTTGTACAGGTTGAAAAAGCCTGAGTGGTAACAGCAAGGTTAATTCCTCAACTTAGTTTGTGGTTTTCTCCTCTTCCGTGTCTTGTAGACCTACTCACAGTTTGGCTGTGGCTTTGCCCAGATAATGGTTATGCCATTACACTACCCAAAGAGCAGGTGTGTGCTTAAGAGTTACACTGGAGGTCACATTTCCTGTGTGACCGAAGAAGATGATAAACAATCTGTGCCCCTGCCCTGTAGCTTGGTTTTCCTAGACCACAGGCAAGCACAGAGTGCCACTGTGTCACCCTGCCTGAAAGAGCAGGCAGACAGCTGCTGAGATGAGCAGCAAGCTCAGGAACATAAAGGGACCTTCTATACCCCTAAAAGGGACTAGAACCACAATTTACTCAGGCTTGACAAGTCATTCATTCAGTGTGTTACTTGATTTGAAATCTTACCTTCTCCAGGATATATATCTCTCCCATAAATGCACAGTTTATATCCACATTTATTTTCTAGAATATCAGGCATGATTTGGTAAACAAAATATTCCACAAAATTAGCTTCATTGGTATGGTTTCTGGGGAAGATAACATATGCATCATAAATCTTCCCATCTGTAAGGCAAAACAATAAAAAAGCCTATTGTGTTAGCATGAATTAGAGCTGTCTATTGCAAAAGCTGGAAGAAAAGTAAAAATCTCAATATTCAAAATAGATCTAGGTAGAAATTCCTGCTAATCTGAATGATGTGTATCATCAAGTGCATGTTTGGAAATTAGCGACAGCGCACATTTGGTGTTTTCCTTCATTAGTTGTTATGTCCTGCTTGTTTGTAACTTTGGAGAAACTGACCTTTGTATTAAGGCTTTATCCCAGAGTATACAAAGTAAAAATGTGATTGATTGATTGATTGATTGATTGATTGATGTGAATGAGCATGAAATAAAGATGAAACTCAACATGTGTTATTCCTGAGTTACAATAGGCTGTTGACAGCCTTTGTCTTTCAGGACAAGACACTCCACTTAAATTCTTTCACCTTGAAATTATTCTTCATTCCCATGACATATCATACTTCTGAGTGAACAGCTCCATTACTCAGGAGGTAGTCTTACAGTCAGAAGCAAGTGCAAAGTCAAATCTTTCTTCCACTCATTTATTGATTTCTCAAACTGTGTTTCCTCTTTAAAGAAATCAGCTGTGGATATCTACCATCCAAACATCTTCAGGATGTAGGAATAAGCTTCAGAGTTAAAAAATGTAAATCTAAGTGTCTGCATGAAAGCTAGATGTCAAAATTCCTGCTACAATAAGTGGAGAGTCCATTGTAGTTACTGAATTCTAGAGTGATTCAGATTGCTCTCATTTAAATGCCAGAGGTCCAGCTGAGTTGCCTAAACATAGACATCTAGTGCCATTTGAGACTTCCTCTGGTACCCTGCCTGATCTCCAGACCCTGCTTCAGAAGTCTGCAACTTCTAGCATATCTGAGTTATGTGTCCAGTTTTTTGGCCATCCCAAATGACTCCAGATGCCCATGTTTAGACCACTGACACATGGTCCCAGTACCTGGTTAGCTCTGTTGGATTTATTGTTGAGGAGCTGGATTTGGTCACCTAAAAACTTTACCATAGTGTCATTAGGCACTGCCTGCCCTTCAGCTGCCATTGTAGAGGGGTTTGGGTCTCTCAAGTCCTACGGACGTTCCAACAGCACTAGCTGCTTACAGTTAGATAGCTGAACCCAGACCCAGGTCTCTGGGTTTCATGCCTATGATGGGAACTTGGGATGTATTCCTCCCAAAAGTGTCTTCCACAATATTGGTACCTTTTACTTTGGTTTATAAAAGCTGTGTTGCACTAATACATGCCTAAAACACTTTCACCAGGAGGCTGGTTCTTTTGCTTTAGAGAGCACGTAATAAGTTAATAACACTGTAAATTGGATTTTCACTGCCATTCTATGTTTCATGGCATGTTTCGTGTTTGTTCAAAAAATATAAAATTAGGACTGTGTCTTTTATGTACATCACTGCAGAATCCAGGAAACCAGGGAATGTAAAGCCCTACCAGGATTAGATATGTCCCCTCTTATCTAAATGATTACAGAAGGCTTGAGGAAGCAAGGGATCAAGCTTAGGTGCCATATGAGTTAGTAAGCAACTATCAAATCCATTTCCATATGATTTGCCTTTTTCCTCTTTTTAAACTTTCTTGCTCAATTCTTGCTTACCATCCTTGACTGAGTAGGGCTGAAATATCTCCCGATACAGTAGGACGATATCAACTCGGAAGGACTGATAAAGTATCACGGAGACTGCTATTGCAACCAGCAGAACTAGAGATCCTATGATCAAGAGGATGCTAGAAAGGCCCACTGCAAAGAAGAGGAATCTTGTTAAGATTAGTAGACAACTTAACCCATGGGTTGGAGCCTCAGCCTCTCGTATCCTTACTTCTGTTGCAGCTTTATGTAGCTTACAAGAGAGACAACATAGCTTTTTCCTTCCCCAGCTGGCATAGCAAACACAGAGACACATAAACTAGAAGAATATTAAGCAGTATATAATTCTTTCTTGTGTTGAATCCAGATCTACCTATGTTAAATATCACAGCTGAAAATTATGTTAAGTATTTTGTAACGCTGTAAAACTTAATAACACGACCAGCAACAATGTTCAAGCTTCTTATAAGGCATCTAAGCCTACACATGACGATTCTAAGTGTCCACGAAAGGACAAGTGGAGGCTTCTGACATAGTCGCACAAACAGGGTAATGAGAAACTTATGCAAATAATGAAACCTGCAAGATAAGAATAAAGTACACAAAACAAGCAGGAAAACAGAACATATCCTGGTCACAAAGATAAACTATGTTGGAGGCAGATGATGTTCTCCCCTGCTTTCTCCTTTGAAGAGAGTCAAGGAGCATAAAATAGCAATGACAACTAACGAAATTTGGGAAAGAAAGGAGCCACCCACTTCAGTTTCAGCTTCCCTCATGGAAGAGCTCTTGAATTAGACCACTTGTACCTCAGAGATTAATACTTGTCAAGGATAGATTCACACTAGATATAAAGAAGAAAATTTTTACAGTGAGGGTGATGAAACACCAGAACAGATTGCTCAGAGAGGTTCTAGATGCACCATCCCAGGAAACATTTAAGGTCGGGTTGGAAGGGGCTTTGAAGAACCTGGCATAGTTGTTCATTGCAGAGGCTGTTGGACCTAGATGACCTTTAGGAGTCCCTTCTGACTCAAACCGTTCTGTGATTCTATGATTCTGTAAGGGTGGCAATCATCAGCTCTGTGCTATCGTATGCACACAGCTGGTCTAGGACAAGATTGCAGTTATCACTCTTCTAGGGGACAGCTGTGTTTCTATCACTACCCAGACAGCTGCATCTCTGTGACAGCCCATTTTTCCCCTTGTTCTGTGATTCACAGAGTCAAAGTCAATCTAGATATGTGTATCCTCCAGATGGTATCTAGTTCTGCTGTAGTAAGAGTCAATGGGAGGTAGAAGTAGTCCTTTTGTACTCCCTCTAAACCAGAAAGACAGAAGCTTAATCCACAGGCTCTTACAGCCAAAAAAAGCTGAAGAAGGTACTTCTGGCCTATGTCCTGGATGTATTGAATCCACCCAAGATTCAGTATTGAAAACTATGAATTGCAGATGGCCAAGTGTGAAATTAAAATATCAAAGGCTTTATACAGCAATTACACAATAAAAGATTCATTATTCCCCTGGAGGGAAGATTAATGGCAATTGTCTCATATCAGAAATCTGCTCCTAAGTAAATGAAAGATACATAGATTTACTCCACTTGGTATAATGTGTAGACTCAGAGCAGTTCCATGTACATTTTTTTGTCTGACAACTCGATCCATTAAAAGCTTTTCATTTGCAGTCAGCCTTCTTTACCTAATTATTCCTGCTCAGCATGACAACTCCTCATCCTGTAGTGCAATATCATAGCTGCTTTGGGGACTTTTCTGTGATTAAGATCAGTGGAATTATTTGAATTAAAAATATAGCCCCAGAGCATTGGACACCACAGCAATGAATATGAAAACACCCAGATTGTGCACACGTATGCATAAAGGGCCCACCTGTCTTTTGATTTTACTATGCTATAGCAAGCATAATTGTTAGATGCAGTGCCCTGGCTTGGGATATCACTAGAAGAATGTATCCCTTCAGTGTTACAATGAGATTTGAGGTATCTGCAAATTCAGATTTATCTTAGCTGAGGAAAAAAATATTCCTTTGAATGCTGACCACATACAAATTCAAAGCAGAAACAACCTAAAAATACTAGTGCCTAAGAAATCCCACTGAAAAGGTATGTAAATAAGGAGTTTACAAGTACATTTTCCCTTTCTTCTGGTAGGATGCAAGATAAATTTTACATTATTTTCACACTTTTCTTGTTTCTTTCTTTTCCATTTAAAGGGAAAAAAAAAAGAAACATCAGGCATGTGATGAAGTATACGACCAGAACTAGACGTGGGGAAACCCCCTTCCAATAAGATTGAAGTGGGCAAGAAATCAACCAGTTTCTTTCACAGTGAAGCTAGGCCATTTTGTAGTTTTAATGGTGTCACACGATGCCCATGAAGGAACATTGTCCTTGTGGAGCCCTTCAAATCTTATTATTCTATCTGTTTTCCTGGCCGATAAGCACACACAGATACAAAAGGAGGAAACCACTTTCATTATCTGGTGAGGCCGACCCAAGCATCAGAGATTGACCCTATTTCTTATTGCTTCATTTGCTGACAGTGTGCTTGCATGACATTACAAATACTATTGGGTATTTGTATTGAGTAAGTATCTATAAAACTGCTTGAGAAGAAACAGGTTCCAATAACAACTTCTGTAATTATGAACCTAAAACAGTTTGCATGTTTTTGCAATGATAGACCAAGGCTGGAAAAGAAGTGATAAATTTCCTGTGCTTATACAGCTTGTAAAGCGCCGGACAATAGCCCCACAGGGGTCTTCCTGGAAGAAAAGTAAGGCTGACTCAGACTCTCATTTCTCTGGAATAAATCAGCTATCTTCAGCACAACGGGGGCAAGGGTCAGAAGCCACTTTTGGAGGCCCTGAACAAGGTTGAACAGATCTTGTTGTTCCTTTTGACTTTGTTGTGTCATTTAGTGGCAGACAGTTCATGAGCAGACTGTCTTCTGATGCCATTTATTTATATTCAAGAGCACTGGGAATACAGAACTATCAGCTGACAAGAAACAATATTGGACAGGCCAGAGAAAACAGGTCAGAAAGTGACATTTGAAGGATTTCCTGACAAACTTCGGAAGAACAGCAGTATTTTGTAACTTCTCTGGTTTCTAAGGTGGATGCACTTACAGACAGTAAGGGCAGAGATTTGGGTCAGGAATTGCTGTCCACATCCATCTGCCAAAGATGAGTCAAAAGGTTAGGTTTGGCATTAAATGTCTTTGAGGAACAACAGAGCTGGTGTTCTGAGTTGACCATTATCTCTGCTCTGAATGACTGAAATTTCTGGCATTCTCAAGAGAACAATGTCCACACCAGAAAGACTGGTGGTCCTCTGGGCATTTTACACTTCCCTGTGAATGAGAACTGAGGAATGTTCAGGGAGAAATAAGATGAGGCTTGTGGGTCAGACACATGAAAAGCTGTCTCTAGTTATTTAACCAGTCTTGAATCAAGGTGAAGAGCTATATGCCAGTGGTAGTTTATATATTAATAAAAAAGGGAAGGAAAATATTCAGACAGCCCATGTATTCCCCAGACTGCTTAAAGGGGATGCTGAATGGATGTTTCTCTTCTGACCCAGCTCTGCTAGAAGGAGTTGATTCTTCCAGTGTTTCTCCAATTACTTGTCATTGCCTCTCTCTCAGGAGCTAACAGCTTCCCTCCTTCTGCCAGCAGGTCTACTTTTGTGAGCTTTGATGACCCATGGTTATCGATGAGCTGACCTAGCATGAACAGTGTGGCCAATTAGTCTTCTTGGCCTTAAGAGGTGGCATCTTCCATCATGAGAGATACCAAGCAGCTGTGGGGGACAACTGGGAGCAGCCTGCCAGGCAGAATCACTGTCTCTTGCCAGGTGTTCAGCAAGACTACCTGCATCTTTGGTATGAAAGGTGGAAGAAAAGGGAATTAAAAGTTGTCTCAAATTACCCAGCCTTACAGTGACCAGAGACATACCACACGATATACAGATGATCTCAGAGCATAGAAGAGTGCATGTCTTGTGACACTGAGGAAATGTGAAATCTGGGACGATCACTGCCTCTGGAATGAAAAAGGGTGATACAGGACTGAAAGATTTGAAGGAAATGAGACAGCCTATATTTTCTGTAAAGAGGTATTATGAGACATGAAGAAGGCTTTTATAAACAAGTGTTGGTGAAGGAGTCAGAAGACAGCAAAGGGCAAGAAGCAACCTCTGAATGAAGCAACAGCAGCTGAGAGACACAAGGACATTAGCACCTCGTAATGGAGGCAAAAGGCATAGCTGCAGAGACCATCAAAATTCATAGCCAAATCCTCATTAAATTCTTCTCTTAAAGAAGGAATTTTTCTGATTTCTCTGTGTCTGAAAGTCATAGTGTGCATATCCTGGATACCACCAAATCACACCAAAAGGAGCTGACTGAATTGCATTACACCTGATAACTGAGGTACTTACTTCTAAAGAGTTGATCACCTTCTCTTAGAGGGTTTTTTTTTTTTTTTACTATTTAAAAAGTAAAAAGGTACATGGGGCAGACACTTTCTTCACAGTACAGTACTTTTCTTCACACACACATGTGCACAAGTGGACATGACACAACTGGAAAATACAGTTTTTTTTCCCTGCAAAATGCCAAGCAGCTTTGCTGATAACATCCATTCCTGGAAGTATTAATGGAGTTTTTTTTTCCCACAGAGAAAAAAACAACCAGCTCTCACCACTCTTGACTGCAAAAGAAACTCCTCCTTTTCTCATCAGTCCTCTCTGGCATATTTTTTCTTCTTATGTGGATTACAATTGTTATTAAAGCAATTGTTAGGGTTAATTATAATTATATTGTTAACAGTGAACTAGGACTTAAAGTATTTGATTGTGACTCAGAAAAATAGATTTAATTCCTGGTTCCCACAGAAAATTTCCATGTGATGAGCCAAATAATTCAGCAGCTTTTTGGCTTCTGAAGACAGAGACTATTGCTGTAAGACTGAATAGTTACTAAAGCAGAGCAGCTCTAATCCAATTACTTACAGCATCTCTGCTTCCTCTCTTAATCTGTCACCTTTGCTGCTAGATACTGTTTATCTAGTTCATTAAATGCCCAGGGCCCCCAGAATGGACCAATCTGAGTAGTAAGTTTCACACCTATTAATCTCTTATTTCTGATCATAGGTCTGTGCTAGGCATATACAAATAATGATAACGTAACACATACTGAATGCCTGAAAATAGAATCAGAATACAGAGCGGGAACTTGTGTAAAGAGAACATTAACAGGTTAGTAGCTAGCAGACACAATTTGTGCTGTGGGAAACACTAAGGAACAATCACATTTAAAAATAAAAATGAAAACTAACCAACACATTTTTCCCATTAAAAAACAAACAAACAGAACACAAAACAGACGGGGAGTACACACTTTTATTGCACATTTACAAGATGAGAGGCACAAGCAAACCCTACAGCATTTTTATTATAATCAGAGGCAAGCTGTCACTGTTTCAGCATAAATATTACTTAGCTGTGCAAGGAGTCAGTGAAGAAAACTAAAGCAGAGCACAACCATTTCTGGATGCAGCATTGCTTACACCAACAGCACTGAGGAGCAGAAGCAGGCATCTTAACAGCAGCAACGAGAAGGGGACAGATATCCACACAAAACAGGCAGCAGTGAAGGGAAGGTCGCACCCATGAGCTTTCATGGACATTTACTGAAGACCTATGGATAAAAAACAAAGTAAGACTTGTCTATAGCAGAAAACAGATTCAACGAGTTATAGAATCATAGAACACCTAGGGTTGGAAAGGACCTTGGAATCTAGTTCCAACCACCCTGCCATGAGCAGGGACACCTCACACTAAACCATGTCACCCAAGGCTCTGTCCAACCTGATCTTGGGCACTGCCAGGGATGGAGCATTCACAGTTTCCCTGGGCAACCCATTCCAATGCCTTACCACCCTGACAGTAAAGAATTTCCTCCTTATATCCAAACTAAACTTCCCCTGTGTAAGTTTTAACCCATTACCCCTTGTCCTGTCACTACAGTCCCTAATGAAGAGTCCATCCCCAGCATCCCTATAGCCCCCCTTCAGATACTGGAAGGCTGCTATGAGGTCTCCACGCAGCCTTCTCTTCTCCAGGCTGAACAGCCCCAACTTTCTCAGCCGATATTCATACGGGAGGTGCTCCAGTCCCCTGATCATCCTGGTGGCCCTCCTCTGGACTTGTTCCAACAGTTCCATGTCCTTTTTATGTTGAGGACACCAGGACTGTACACAGTGCTCCAAATGAGGTCTCACAAGAGCAAAGGGGCAGGCTCTTTCGACCTGCTGGTCTCACTCCTTTGATGCAGCCCAGGATACGGTTGGCTTTCTGGGCTGCGAGCACACACTGCCAGGTCATGTTAAGTTTCTTATTGACCAACCCCCCAAGTCCTTTTCCGCAGGGCTGCTCTGCCCAACCTGTAGCTGTGCCTGGGATTGCTCTGACCCAGGTGTAGGACCTTGCACTTGTCATGGTTAAACTTCATGAGGTTGGCATCAGCCCACCTCACAAGTGTGTCAAGGTCCCTCTGGATGGCATTCCTTCCCTCCAGCGTATCAACCGAACCACACAGCTTGGTGTCATCGGCAAACCTGCTGAGGGCGCACTCAATCCCACTGTCCATGTCAGCGACAAAGACGTTAAACAAGACCAGTCCCAACACCAATCCCCCAGGGACACCACTCGTTACTGGTCTCCAGCTGGACATTGAGCCATTGACCACAACTCTTTGTGTGTGGCCATCCAGCCAGTTCTTTATCCACTGAGTGGTCCATCCATCAAATTGATGTCTCTCCAATTTAGAGACAAGGATGTTGTGTGGGACAGTGTCTAACGCTTTGCACAAGTCCAGGTAGATGATGTCAGCTGCTCTACCCTTGTCCATCACTTGATGAATACAGAAAATATGCTCATTTCTTCACCTAGTTTGTAATATGAGGTCAATAAAGGATTTTTATTGCCTGAATTATAGTGTGCAAGAACTGTTAGTCAGTTTCCTTCTCTACCATTGCAAGTATGCTCCCACGCTGAGATACCTCAGTGCAGAGCTGATGTGCTTCCAACTTTCTTAGTGATGCTACATTTGCACTCAGTAATATCCAACCAAAACATTTCCTGCCACATTCCTCTGTGGGGAATTGGTGCTATCCTGCTTGATAATACCCTCACATCCCTTCTGATTTAGGCAAGGAAATATGGTTATGCTTTGAAGCCATAATCCTTTAGGAAGTTATGAATAGTCAAAAGTAGTGCACGACATGAAACTGTGCACGCCCTGTGATGACAATACACTTGATTATATTCTTCCCACCATTCTCTTATAGAAAACTAATAACTGTGAAAGACCTTCGTGTTTCTTTTCAAGATCCTTGGTGGTTCAGCATATCCAAAGGGTTAAGAGAGAAAACTACTGAGTGAAATTTAGTGTGCTTTCACCCACACAATAGCATTTTCTGACGTAAGAATGTGGTGTTCAGTGTTGCTGTCAACAGTGCTTAGGGCTCTGGCTATCCCTAGTAAAAGAAACAAAACAAAGCAAGAACCAAACAAAAGCAACAAAATCCCATAGGAGATAAAGACTATCCCAGTCACACCATTTACTGCTGTAGAATGTCCTTCTCTGGCAGGAATTACTAGAACCATGAATTTAAAAACAAAACCAAGAGAAAGCCTTCAAAGTTACCTACACCTCTGTGTGGCATGCAATGAGCAGTGGTGGTCAGAGGGTGAAGATAAAGCCAGACCTCACAGAAGTTATCACATAGCTTACTATTCACTCAAAAAATAAGGCACCACAGTGGATGTTGGATGGGAGGGAAGGCAAGCAAACTGGCAAACTGACAGCTGTCTCTTGTTTTTAGTTATTTTCTGTTTTCTGCTACAGTTCCACACTAGAAACAACAGTTTGATTCTCAAAAGATGAATCTCTGCTCCTCACAATGTATCATAACACTGATTACCAAAAGACATATGAGTTCTCCACCCAGCTATCTGCAGGGGCTCCTCTAGAGGCCAAGTATTTTGTAGAGCAGACTCCAGTGTGCTTGATATCTAAGTGCATTTGCCTGCCTTCAAGGCAAGGGGAATTTGTCACTGAACAGAAATATACTAGAAACAGGATATTCTTCTCACAGGGCTGATACGGTGATGCTCTGCATATTTAATGTCTTGCTGACACCACCTGAGTAATGCCCCTGACCCCCCAACACTCCCCACCAGCAGAATTTACTCCAAGGGCTTTTGTGACCTAATGAAACCATGAGAATTTTGCCCCTGGCTTGAGTATGCAGGGAGGAAGCAGGCGGGGTTTTCTTCCTATTAACAGAAACTTTCTTACTAACTGGAACAAATAATTAAATAAATTCACTAACGTATTTAAAACAGAGTGCAAAGTGTAAGAAAACAAAATAAAAGAATCCTACCTTCATATTGTGCTTTGAGTCGCAATGTCACTGTGGCTCTAACGTTGTGCATTTCATTCAGCGCTACACATGTGAAATTTGCCTGCAGATCCTCCTTTTTTATTTCAGTAATATGCAAAGTGGCCTCTTTGTAATATACTTGCTCATGTCCTTCAAAACTACTAGAAAGAAAATGAACTGGTAGTGTTGGCTTTGATGGTTAGGCACAGTTTGCATAGAATCATAGAAGAAAGATTATTCTGTGTTACGTGTACTTACGAATTAGATTTTTCATGGAATCTTGAAACATGTAAGTCTTTCAAAGGGGTGTTAGCCACATCCCATGTGACAACAGCCAGTGGCTGTTTCTTAATTCCCAGGCAGGCCCGACATTTCAGAGACAAAGCAGCACCTGAGCAAGATACAGAGAAATGTATAAATTCCTTGAAAAACAAGTGTAATCTTCCTCATAACATCTTTTTCTACAAATCTTCATATCACCTGTAAGTTTTGTCTTAACAATTTTGACGATTTTTTGAATGACTGCTTACAAAATGATGCATAAAACAGACTCAGAAAGAAATGGTGAAATTAGGTTTTTAACAAATTATCTAAGACAACACCAAGGATTACAAAAGGAATTATTTATATTTGTTACAATGAAGACAACTTAGAGTTGTGACATTTAACCCATGTGATAAACTGTTGAGGAATATGGATAGTAAATGCTGGTTTACACACAAATTTACATGGAAATAACATAACTAAATTTAAGTATATATCATATTGCATAAGTCTTCTGTGCAGGCTTATCTTGAATTTTTGTCAAGATGGATGAAAGTAAAGTAAACCAGTCCAAGCAAGGCTAAAACAGGAAATTACTTATTAAGGATCTGTCATTGGGAAATATTTATTCCAAAGTAAGAGTCACTCTTGCACTGGAAGAAGGTATAATTAAAAGACTTTAAATTATTTCCATGTAAATCTGCATCTAAGCAGGGCTTAGATAACATTTAAAATCTTATGACTTACATCCTCAATTGGTATTAGGCAACATGGAGAAACATCTTCATTTTTGGAAATAGGAGAACATAGAACCAGTACAGCAAATGGCTTTTCAATGTAAAGAGAATTTCCTCCATGCAAACAGAGCCAGATTACTTATTGGCCCAGAGGGATGGGCAAAGCCCATAGAGCACTAGAGTCTGAGCATCTTATTAGAGAAAGCTGGTCCTTGAAGCACAGATCATCAAATTCTGAGAGACAAGCAACTGGAAAGAGGAAAAAAGAACAGCAATACAATTCAACATGGCAAGTCTCTGAGCCATGGTACATGGCACCTCTGACAGGGCCGCAGGCCCCTGCAGTACTGTTACCAGAGAAGTCTTGCTGTAAGACAGAAACAGTGGAGTAGTAATCGCTATCCCTTCTCTCAGTGCCCCTTGTTCACCTCACCTGCCCTGGGAGACAGGCATCCTGGGATACCTGTTCATGTTTCAGATGAGCTCAGTCACTTTCTGGAGTGGTCCACCTTTCTCTATCAACTATACAAAAACCCCAGACAGCTCTCATTCCTACCATAAGCACCTTGTTCTGATGCTGCAAGTTATGCAGGGTGAATATGAATCACTAAGAACATCTACAGTCCTAAGTAAAAGGGTGTCAAGGATCAAGCTCTGCATCATGGGCTCTCCAACCGGAGAAACCAGGACACCTTTGAAGTAGGTGGAAGCTGTCACTCCTTCAGCTGAGATGTGCTAATTGACAGTGTGAGTAATCCTAGTCTGTCCCAGTGAGGGTAGAATGATTTATTTAAATCCCCTAAATTGCTGCTTAATGCCTAAATAACCCAACAGTTGTATCTGACTTCACATCACTGTGCCTGGGGTGAATTAAATCTGGTAAATGTTATGGAAAATCTCCACCATTAATTGTTCTTGAAAATCCCCATGCTTTTAGGCAATCACCAAATGTTAATTTAAAAATAATTTAAAGTTTGTACTTACCAAGCTCCACTTCTATTACATCTTTGTCCTTTGGAAATAAAATTCTAGGAGATAGAGGGAAGTGTTTTGCTTTAGAAATTAAGGAGGGAAAAAAAGCACATATTAGTTGTGAAAACTTATTTTGTAAGAGAATTATAATAACTTGTATAGTTAACGTTTTAAGATCCCAAAGCAGAATTGCAAACTAACACTACAACAGCATTTCATGTCTGTTGGGATCACCTGGTTTTATTCCTCTGACCAAATATTTCAAAGGAGTCTGTATGTGTTAATAGTTTGAGTATTTTCTCCCAATTTATTTCATTTTTGTCTTTGTACATAAAGAGCAAGGAAAAGTTTCAGTTTCTCAAGCGCTGCTTTAGCTGCTGAGTGGGAAAAAAAGAAAATGCAGTTATGGGTTTGTGTTTTCTCGGTTGCTTATTTCAGTTTTTAAAAGAGATAAAGTTTCTTTCCAACACTTGAGAAATTACTCATATCCATGATATGAAACAGTTAAAATGCACTTTTATTCAGTATCTGAACTGGAGACCCTATAGCCCACAGCTGCTCGCCCATGTTCCCGTCTTCCCCATCTCTGTAACTTGACAGCTGAGCACATCTTGTTCCCAAGACTCTCCCTGCTGTCTGTGCACCACTGCTGCATTCAGCTGCTTTCCATTACATTGGGCATCCCTTATCATTACCTTCTAAAAGGATACTGCTTTTTATTTAACATATTTATTTTCTGTTCCAAGTAATAATTGTTACGGACAGGTCCAAACTACATCCATCTGCTTGAAACAGGCATTCAGCTCTTTCAGATTTTTTTCCTTGATGAGTGTTTTTTCTTTTCTTGCCCTTTATACTGTCTTATGTATTCCACTCCAAACATATTGCTTGTTATCCTTTCCCTCATTAAGCTTTTCCATCTCAAGGCACCTATATGACACTGATAACCCTATTTCCCTCAAAAAATATGCAAGAACTCATTTAACCCTCTGCTTCCCAGGCTGTCAGAAAAGCAATTATCTTCACCCATCCTAACTGTTTCTAATTTTCATTAGCTGGATCTGGTAAGAAAAGAAGTCAGGAGAAAGCCAGTAACTTCCTAGCTAGCTGCCAGCATTCGGAGGCAGAAGATCCTCTGGGTCAGTGTGGATCTACGAAGCAACAGGAATTTACATCATAAACCAGTATTATCAAAACATAACAGCTCCACTCATCAGATACTAATTTTCAGGGTTGATAAAAACTCAAAGAAGGTATTACTGAGTAATTTGAATTTAGCAAAAACTGGAAGAGACATGACAAACTCAGCTCAGATTTCATGTTGCAATTCTTTCTTTCTGCAGTTACTTCAAAAGAAAGATAGATTAACTTTAAAATGAAGTAATCTGCCTGGAGGTAACAGAGGCTTTTATAAATTTGGATGACTTTATGCCAAATAAAACCCAGAAATTTTCATTATAACCCAGACACAACAATATTGATGACAAGTTAGAGACATTTTGGTGAAAGTACATCCAAAGAAAAATTGGGTGTTAGGCAGGGAAGTCTCATGTAGACCAACAGGATGTTACAGGTTAGAGAGGAAGGAAAGGCATGACACCTCCTAAACTACTGTACTAGGTCTCAGCTCAAATCTATCTTCTGTCCAGCCCAGAATAATCAAAGCAAACTCCTCTACTGAGATCTGGACACAGCAGGAAGAACTGGAATCAAGGTCCCTACTTTCCAAATCTGCATTCTGCTCACAGGCTGTGTGCCTACCCACAGAAAAAAAGGTCTAATGTCAATCTACAAATAAATATTATCTACTAAAAAAGCAAACAAAGCAAACAATCCAAACTCAAGGGCCATCCCCAACCCTCCCAAAAACACGTTTCTGACTATTTTTCTACTGATCTGATTGAAGAACTGAAGGCACATTTTAAAGTTTTGCGAGTTGATGCAATCTGGAACTGCTGATTGCTGCATGCTCTTCCCCTGACCACCATCTAAATACAAAGCCTCCCTGAGGAGGCTGCATTCTAGAGGCACCTCAAAGGCTACACATTTAGCCATGCTGGCAGCATTCAAAATAACAATGACATAGTTAATCACTGAGCTCCACTCATTTTCTGTCTCTACATATATCTTGCTCATTTTGTCTCATTCAAGATAAACCTAAAACTTTTTTCAGCCTCACGATCAAATAAATGCTAGATAATCAAGATGGACCAGAAGGTATTGAGTTGTAGGCTATCAACACAGTGGTGCAGTGATCACCAGATGATCCTAACTAGCTACAAATTCTTCTCCCTTTGAACAAATAGAAAGCAGAGCTTTGTGGGTTCCCTCTGAGGAGACGCTTTATTCAGAAATGAGTGCTACCAGCCAGGTCTTCCAACCACAGTATGTAACCAGAATCATCAGAGACTTTTAGCAGAAAAGCTGAATATGACCAGGTCTGAATTAATCCCCATCTTTCTCCACTTGGAACTCCATTCAAAAAATTCACCTAAAAAAGCTGATCTGAAGTTTTTTTGGGAAGATAAAACAACAGAAAAATTTTAATGTACAAAAAAAAAGCTTCTCAGTCTTTTTTATCTTAGCAAGCTACAAAATGACTGCCTTACCGCCACTTATGAAAATCCTCGTTGCTGATACATTGAACACATTTCCTTTATGAGTGTAGCTAAATCGACAAGTATAATAACCATCATCCTCCTTTCTTGGGTCCTTAATATAAATGTATTTTTCTCCCTTGAAGTATCTCTGCCCATGAAGAGGTTTACAGTCCTGGAAAATAAATATTTCTGTATTTGGATGCAAATAGCTTCTCACAGTAACCTGATCTACAACTGGCACTGTCAGGGTTTTATTTACCTTATACCACTGGATGATAGTAGCACTTTTATAACTGTCAATTGTAGGACAAACAATTTTTCCTCTTCCAGTGTCATTTGGATAACGAATCCGACTTGGGAAACATATTCCTTGCTTGTATGGATGCACCTGCACACTCATGTTGAATGACCTTGTGCGATTATTTGAACTTTAAAAGTGGAATAAAGTTATGTCAATGGCAGTATTTTTATAAGGAACATATTAAATGTTTTTAACAAATGTAAATCTTGTTTTATAAACTATGGATGATTACTGTAGTTCCGTCACAGATTGATTTTAATGACCGGTGATAAAAATAGCAATTACAGGATGAAGAGCCGCATGAATTGCTGTATACCATGAAAAAATTGCATCATTTCCATAATAATAACGATGTATTGCTAAAAAAAAAAGTATGTTTCTTTCTAGTCTTATGCCTTTCACTCTTCAAAGTTGTACTTACAAAAGTATAACACAAGTGTAGTTTCCAGAATCCTCTCTAGAAGTTGGCAGAAACCAAAGAAATCGTTCTAAGGAAAATATTCGTGATCCCTCTCCTTCTGCAGGAATCATTTCATTTGTATCCGTGTGATACCAGGTGACTTTCACAGATGAACTCCATCGAGGGCATTTTATAACTAAAGCCTCACCTTCCATTGCATCAACTGCAAATGAACAAAAGATAAATATCTCAGAAGAACTAACCCTAGCCCCACTGAGCAGAGAGGAGCTTGGCATTCTTGGATCAACAGGCCAGTCATGTCACTCTACCTTCCTTGGGCTTTCAAAGGTGATATACAGCAAACATTCCCACTAGGTGATATTTGAAGAAAAAATTTATTTATCTTGAGTTATGGGGTAATTTGTTTGCATTTGTTTGTTTAGCAATTAATGTTCAGGACTCAAACAAGCAAACAAGCAAATAAAATCCTGGATTCAAACCAAACATACAGTGAAAATCGTGAGGTTTTAACTGAAAAATAGTTATTTCTTGAAATGCACTTTGTACACAAATCTTTACTTGAAATCCAGGAATTCAAACACAAAGGAAAAATACTGTCTTTAATGCTTTACTATTAAGTTAGCTTTCCTTACTTCAATGTGATAAATATTTATACAACAGAGAAGAGCTCTTGTCCTGCCTTTTTAATACAAAAAAAGAAAAGGGAAATCAATAAACTTCTTTTTTAGTTTTTATGAAAGAAAAAAAAGTAGGAAGAGGAAGCCCATAAATAAACTCATAAAAAAAAGCCCCCCAAAAACCCCACACAAAATCCAGAAGAGTTTCTCTCTGAAGTTCACGAAAATATGAAAACATTGAAACTAATGTAACAGACTGAAAGGAAGCATCTGATGGGAAGGTGAAAAGATGCCAGAAGGGAATAAGAGACAAATAAGAAGCTTAGGAAAACAAACCACACATGCTCACATATAAGAAAAAAGAAGAACTAGTTGCAAGACATTTTATTTACTTTTTTTTTTAACTGAGTACATTTCTACTTTTGAATTCTGTAACTGATCCAGAGAAACTTGAATCAAACAATTTTCACAGATATTGAAATCCCTGGGTACCTGAATAACTGAAAGTTATATTACATTTTGGAGAAGAGAAAAGGAAATATATAAGCAAGGATGAAGACTGGACAAAGATGGAGATTGACAAAGGGACTACAGAAGAGAGAGGAGTGTGGCAATGAAAGTAGGTAACCAAATACCTAATCAAAATTGAGAATATCTGTCAAAAATAATGCTTTGTGGGAGTATTGCCACTGCCTGGTTTTAGACATATAGGCAGACAAATTAGGTAGCGAGTCTCTCTACATTGTGAGCACTTGGCTTCTGCTCTGGTTCTTCCTAAAGAAGTGGTCCATCCCCACTGGCGTTACATGTCATCTCGCTTATTAATTCAGTCATCTAAATTAGCCACATCAGGTATGAGTACCCCCATTGTAACAGCATTCCACCCATGAGCCTTTCAAAGACAGTGGGATGTATCAGGTGTGTCAAGGAAGGCAGCATTGCACAAATAAAGGAGGAACACATTGGAAATACAGCTTTCTTCAGGTTAAAATAAAGGAGGAAACGGAGCACACAAAAAATGAGAGACCTCACCCAAAATCAATCACATCAGGGAAAATTATCTTGGCAAATTCTTCAGCAGAATTTGGCCTTTTAATAAACGCAATTCATATTGTAAACTTGAGAATTTGGGGAAATACTTAGAGATCATATCTTACAATATTTTTCAGACAAATAAGCAGCTCAGCTGAAAATCAGAACTATGTGAGCGCAATGTAACGCTCACTAGTCGGCACCGGTCAGCATTATACAGATGAGTCAGAAAGAGCTTGCTGGTTTGAATATCCCCCACGTGCAGGGAAATGTTACCTTGTACTTGTGGATTAACACCCCCAAACCAAGGACATTGAAAAGCATTTTTAACAAGCTTTTTAACACCGTTACGTCCCTGGTTCAGCAGGGTGCTTACACATATATGTAACTTAAGTTCAGAGCAATTTAAGCATGCTTTTGGAGATTTTGCCAAGCTGGGACCTGGAACACCAGCTGCTCTCAAATCTTTTCCAAAAGGCATCTTTGCAGAGATGCCAAAAAGCAGAAGTAGAACCCAGATTTAATGTCAAAGAAATGGACAGCACTTGGCAGATTGTAGTATAAAGAGAAAATGCACAAAGCCAACTTTTAAGTTGTGACTTGTGGCTTGAGGTGAACTAGTTAACTAAAAAAAAAAAAAAAAAAAAAACCAACAAAAACACACAAAAAAACAAAACAAACAAACAAACAAACAAAAAACACAAACAAAAATTTGGGAATGGCCTACACATTTATTCAGAATAAACCTCATCAGAAAGTATTTTTAAATGTGACTTACATGTTTCAGATGTCATGGAAACCAAGAAGAAGGTAGACAGGAAGGTCAAATGTACATACACCATCATATTTCTAAACCAAAAAGAAAAACACTGATATCTCAGAATATGCTCTGACTGCATCAGTTATGCTATTGCCATGGCACTGATGTACATCTACTAACAGATAATGGTATTGTGCAGTGATAAAGTGTATCATGTGATGAATCTATACAGACTGAGTGTGTAGCAGGGGTTTTGCAGCTTTGAGATAATGATCTTCTTTCTATCACCAATGCATTGGCTGATGTTGCATTCAAACTACTGTTATGACTTAGTTTAATGAGGGTAGAGGAATTACTCTGCCATGGTGGGCCTCTGGCAGGAGACTCTTTTTGCTTAGTTGCTTTTTTTTAAGGAAGCTAATTGTACATTGGCATTCTCTTCTCAGTCAAGTGCATAAAAATTATAGCATGATTTAGAAAGTGTTCGATCCTGGCTTTGAAAATACATATCCTGGCTTTGAATTAAGCTTACATCCAATCAACCGCCTGGGGCACAACACCTTTTTGGCTATCTATGAAAGTGAAGGTATCTTCAGTGACAGCTTCTCTAGGTAAGCGTTCAGCAGTAAGAACAAAACCAGGTGAGTGCCATCAGCAATGCTAACCTGAAGGGGAACTCAAAAAATGGAGTGGAAAGGCAGGTAACAGGACATATACGGCTATCATGTAACAGCAGTAGGGAAGTTCTCATGGCTCAGTGATGCTTTCATTTGTGTCTAACTGGTATTAGCCTGCTGTAATTCACACCTTGCAGTGTAGCTCAGGCACTCACCAGCAAACTCCTTTATTAAAGAAACTGGTTATTTGTCTATGGACATTAAATTGATGCAACCTAGGTGTATTTCAGGAGACAGCAGACATACAATCCAGCTATAGTATGGAGCTGTAAGTATTCCACTTACCATTAAATAAACCCTTTGCTTGAATTCTGTCCTTTACCTCAGATCACAGAGTGGTGCGTTCTAATATCACGGAGGAGAAAGTTGTCTCATGGTACTACAGATGGAAGATAAATTTTCAAGAGAAATCAAGTTAGAAATTCATTATAATTTATCTTGCAGACAGCAAACATGAGGAGGAGTGAAAAATACACAAGAAACCTACAGGCAAGGTAAGTACTGTCATCACACTTGCTGCAAAGCATTTATATTGCAGTGCCTAAAATTTCCAGGCTAAACAAAGTTTGAAAGGCCGTATCAAGACCTACATTTTTGTGAAGTCTGAAATTCAGAACAAACTCAATTTTGAGCTTTCAGAAATGTAATTGGGTTTGTACTGATACAGAAAGTTTCTTCTTTTAGAAGGTTTAATAGCATCCAGAAGCGTATTCTTAAACAACTTAGTGTTGGAAGAGAAAAACATGAGAATTTCAATGTAGGTATTTATGTATATATAACATCATTCCAGCATTAATGTCACAGCAAGGCTGATGCCTTTTACAGGAAGTGAATGACCAGTCAGGAGGCTGCAGAAACAATGTGCATGAGGTGCTGCTTGCTTTCATTAGACCTGGGAAAAGCACCACATACAAGAGATTGCAGCCTATTGACTTCTTTAATTTTAAGGAAATCTTAAGCCAGTTTAACAGATTTTTGGAAGGTACTTTTCACCTAAACAAATACCGGGAGTTTTGCTCTAGACGACATGAATGAGCTCGTCCAGAAGAGGGTTCAGGGGGTGACAGGGACAGGATAAGCCCTCAGCAAAGAAAGATATAGAGCAAAACAGCACACAACAAAATTCACAGTATCAAGGCAGCAGATCACTTGTCTTTGTTCATTCTTTAGAGTGGAAGGCTTGTTCCTAGAACTTTTTTCTGACACTACCAGGGAGCAACTAGATTGGCAGGTAAGAATACAGAACCAAGTTTCACATATCCCACTTATTTGAGGCCTGGATCCAGTTCAGGATCTAAACAGAACTGTATTTGCCAGCAATTCTATTGACTTAATTCACCATCTAAAGTCTATTTTAATCACAGTTGAAAAATTATACGGGGGTTCATGGCTCCATGTTCTCCTGAGAAAGAAAAGAGAAGTGCAAATGCCTTGCACGTATTTGGAAACCAGTTTGCTGTTCAGCTGATGTGAGCAACATTTTGCAGATACATGGTGTCCTGGTCTCTTGAGCAGCTCATCGAAAGCAAGTGATGAAAGTTTCTCTGGCACACTCTACTGAGCACCTCGCTTCCACTATTCATGAGATACCTACCTGTTCTGTTTCTGTCTCTCTGGGTGAAATCTAAACACTTCCATCTAGCTCTAATCTTTCTGGGAACTGATTTTCCTTGGCATGGTTTCACTGAGCCTCATTATATAGATTTGCTCTAAACTATCACCACTTCATTCTCTGCACTAATTTCCCCTCTGCTTTACTATTTTTCACTACCTATTGCTGTACCTAGTCTTATTGGTTCAACTCACCTTTGGTTAGCCTATGCCCCATTTGGTTTTTTCACTGAAATTACCTTTTCACTTGCAGCTCACAAGAGCCATTATTGATCATGCGAAATAATCTGCCACCTCCATATTCTTGTGACTTTGCTAATCAGCATTGGTTTACACAGAGGAGATCTTTTTTTCCTAAAAGGTCCCGCTGATCAGCCAGATGGACAGTTTTGCAAGCTGACTTTCAACTATTTGGCATCCAAATACTTTTGGAAAGGCTCATTTTTTCCAGAGAAGGACTGACTGACATGTCCGGGACTGCAGCAGGGTATAGACCAAACTATAGGATGCAGCAAGGGAAGGTGAATCCTTTCAAAAGATATTTATACTGGCTACCAGCACAATGTGCTATTAGATGCTGACTGCCTAGAGCGTCCAAAACACATGTATGTGTATTTACATAAGCAAACATAATACGCAAAACATTAACTGCAGCAGGGCTACTTCATACAACTGAGATGAGATACTTCTAATCAACTGAGGCTCCACAGTGAAGTCTCCAAACAAACCCTAAGAATCAGATAAGTGAAGAACTCTAAGCTGAATAATAAATAAAATTTAATTAGAGTAATTAAATAGACATAAAAATATTCAGAATATTCCTGCTATGCTGGCAGCCTTTTGTCTTCAAGTGATTAGTTCTCTTTCACAAACTTATTTGCCCCTAACAAGGTATATACCAGCAGTTATGCCAACTCTCCTACTATTTTTAGTGCTATTTTGTTTAAGCAAGCAGATGCTTCAACAAGATGACAAAAAGTAAAACGATTGATTTTTAAAGGAAAACAAGTTTCATAGACTAGATTTGGAGGTGGTCTGAAATGAGGTTCTTTCTCATTTGATATTTTATTTATAGGTGTTTAACAAAAAGTTGCAAGGAGCTGTGCTTTCTCCATTTCTGAGATACAGCTTTGTCCAGGAATGGAGACAGCCAATACTTGCCCTCATCAACTCTTCTAAGAAGGGCCAGAATGATCCAGGAGTAAGAAATTTTTATTTGCCTGTCTGAGTACTTGCCAGGTTTTTTATTTAGCTTTCTGCCTTCAAGAGACCTTACACATACTGGGCTACCAGCCTGCACCAAATCAGTGCAAAATAGTTGTCATAAAGGACAAATTCTCCCCATCTAACTTTGATGACGGCTTGATTGATTTTATCACAGTATCCCAGTATCACAGTATGCTAGAGATTGGAAGGGACCTCAAAAGATCATCTAGTCCAATCCCGCTGCCAGAGCAGGAACACCTAGATAAGGTTACACAGGAATGTGTCCAGGTGGGTTTTGAATGTCTCCAGAGAAGGAGACTCCACAACCTCCCTGGGCAGCCTGTTCCAGTGTTCCGTCACCCTCACTGAGAAGAAGTTCCTTCTCAAGTTTGAGTGGAACCTCTTGTGTTCCAGTATGTACCCATTGCCCCTTGTCCTACCATTGTTTGCCACTGAGAAGAGCCTGGCTCCATCCTCGTGACACTCCCCCTTTATATATTTATATACACTAATAAGGTCACCCCTTAATCTCCTCTTCTCCAAACTATAGAGACCCAGCTCCCTCAGTCTTTCCTCATAAGCGAGATGCTCCACTCCCTTAATCATCTTAGTTGCCCTGCGCTGGACTCTCTCCAGCGTTTTTAAGTTGCCGTGTACTGGCAGCAGTTTGGGTAAACTTTGGGGATTGCGTGTATGAATACGTGCAATATATGGGGTCTAATTAAAGAGGAATGTTCCCTGAAAATATGAGAGTTCAGGCAATCAAAAGAACAACATGATTCTGTTTTCAAATTCCAAAGCCAGCAGCAAACTGCCAAATTACCTCCATAAAAAGTGTGGCAGAGGCTGGAGTTCTAGACAGCAAATAGCAAGAGAAGGACTGGTTCACTAGAGCCTTACTGCTTGTGCCATTACTTTATGCAAAGCAAAATTAAAACATCCACGCATCCGCTCATCCGTCGTACTTAGCTCAGATAATCAGGGTATTGTGAATCACAAGACAAAGGCATTAAAACACCTCACATCCCACAGTCACAAGGAAGAAGTTCCTGTATCTTTAAACCCTGAGAGACAAAGGCCATAATTTCTGGAAATAGTTATGAGTTTTATTTATGCTTTTGCAAGTTTATTTGGAACTTATGTTTTAATACATTTATCTGAAGTAGAACACGGATAACAGATTTTTGGATCCTCACTATGCCATAAATTTAGATTGCTACTATCCAGGGGAAAAAAGATAAGGAGACATTTTCCATATATACCTCTTTCTTACTATAGCTCAGAATAACTGCATGTTATGAGCTTTCCTCTGTGGGGAAAATTTCAGTATGATGCGGAAAAATCCATAGATCCAAATATATAGATTTGGAATAATACCTGATTATGTCAAAACCTAGCCCCTAACGATCCAATATCTAAGGAAGAAGAAAGAACTGGGTACCCCCTATACGGCTTAACTCCTTGCTTTTCCCAAAGCAGCTGTGTTAGTAACGTACTTGTAATTTTCTTTCCGAAATCGTATTTGGCAACAAACTGTTTATAGTACTGCTTATGTAAGTAAGCAAACATTATAAAAGTACTATACCTTGCATATTAGCAAAACTTGGAAATGTTAGTGCAATTTCTACTTTAAAAAGCTTAACAGACTTAGAATTCATTCATTCACCTCCTAAAAGTTGTTTTCATTATCAAACCTGAAAACCCATTGTGACTGAAAATAGGCTATCAAAATAGAAACAGTAATGCTGAACGTATTCCAGAAGCAGCACTCACAGTTGTTAACGCCTACACTAGTTACAGCTGTAAGTGTAAAATTTAGGAATATCAATGTTAAAGTATGGAAAGGACAGAATTAATATACACATTATTCTTACAAAGTATTTTGAAACAAGAAAGTACATAAATATACTAAACCCTGAAAAATCCATTGCACTGTTCTCTGTATTTGAATAATTAGTAAAAACATCTGCCAGAAAACTGATAGCAAAGCCACTTCTAAATGCATTTCATTATAAGGTAAATCTTTATGTCGACCCCAAAATTATTTGTCTAGCACATAAGCATAGCCACTATTTTAATCTATTTTTTTTCCTGAGGTAAAGAAGCATTTAAGTGAACTGAAATAAACTTTCTTATAAAACACTTCAGTTATTTATGGTTAAATGGTAATATAGAAATTAGACCTACCATCTGGAAAATAAGAAAGCAGAAAAGTGGCTTGCTCTCTGTGGCTGGGTCCTTTGCACTGATTTCTCTGCTGTAGCTTGTACCAAATATTACTGGGAACTCTTTCTAACTGGCTTGTGCAATTCCTATCTGTAGGAGCAAGATATAAAGCTTCATTTTGAGACACCTCCCACTGAGTAGAGCAGAACATGCAAATTACTGTTGTAAACTTAAGTGCCTATCAGAGATGATATCTCATAGTTCCAATTAATCAGTTATCTTTTACCAGTAGCACAGGTTTTCCATTTATCACAACTTATTCCACTTTAGCATCATTATAAAGCAATAAATCTGCTGGCTGGTTACTGGCTTTCTCATATGGCTGGGGAGAACAAAGAAAGGACACGTAGCCGGCAGAGGGTGCTTTGAAACAGATTTTGTCTGAAAACAGTGACAGCTTTGCCTGGTCTAGTTGGGCAGCAGTTCCAGGAGAACAGCTCTAAACTCCCCTGGAGCAGCAGGAACAGGTTTTAATGAAGGAATCTGCTTCACTGAAGCTTTCAAAAGAAGGCTGCTGAGAAACCAGCTGTCTGCACCAGCAGGTAAATTAATTCTCTGAGGGAAAGAAGGCTGGAGGGGCAGAGGAGTTCCACAGAAAATAAAGAACAACTCTGGGAGAGCAAGGAGTGAACATAACACAGTGTACAGTGACCCACACAAGCAGGTATTCAGGAGACCATATGGGCCACTGAGTGTCAGAAAGACATTTTTAGGGAGCACTGTTCAAGACTTCTATGCAGCCTTCTAAGCATCAGCACTAAACCTGGACCCATCAGATCAAAGGTCCCATCTTGTGCAACAGCCAGTCTAAGCAGGCAATTTCAGTACCAAATCAGCCAAATTCCAGAGGACAAATGAGCCTGTATATCTTAGCAGAATAACCCCTAAAGACGTTTTGGGAATCAACTGTTCATTCTCCCTTTAACCGAAACAGATTTTGTATTCTGATCATTCTAACTCTTCTTTTTCCCTGGCAGAGTTATGAATATCATTTATTATTTCCAGTATTCATGGAACTCTGCTGTCAGCATGCAGTAACTCCAACAATACACAAAGATGTAGCAATTATATGCCAATATGCAAAAATCTTACTGATGTCACACCCATACTTTCTGCAGTTTTTGGTACAGCTTTTCCTCTGAAATGGTCTGGAGGCTGCACTTTACACAACACAGAAAATGCAAACTCAAACCATACAAAAATGAAATCTCACAATACTTTAGTCAACCCATCGGGGTCAGCTCAGATCCCTCCCTCGAAAAGCTCACAAACCACTGAAGTTTTGTCTCAGGTAAGAAGTCTGGAGCAAGGGTCTACATTGACTGGTAGATTGATCATCATCTCACAGTGACATGTCCCTTACTTTAGGGAGAGGTTAAATATATTCAGGTCAAACTAACTCCCATTGCCTGGACACAGAATAAGTTCTTCTGTCATAAAGCCCACTGAAACGTAAATCAGAGACAGTCATTGTACTGCCACATAAGTCAGAAGAGCCCTTCATCCTGTAGTCTGCTCCCCATGCCAAGGTTGTTTCCAGACCATAATGCAGGTGGGAAGCTGAGCTCCTGGCTAAAGGGGATAGTCTCCAGCTGAGCAAAAGCCATCTGCAGCTTTCTTAAGAAACTACAGTCAATGTAGAATGCTTCTTAACTTTTGGCCCAGCTTCTAAAAAATTTCTATTTGGTAAGTGTACAGAAAAATGTGCTAATGGAAATACGTCAAGAAATGCCTTTGATGAATTAGATGCTGCTCCCTTGGCAGCCTGCATGCATAACACTTCAGCAAACAGGAGAAACATGTTCTTCAAGCAAAGAAGTCAAGTATTAATGGGTTTAAACAGAAGTATGGAATAGTTAGACAAGACAGCAGGTAAAATCTTTTAACAGGAAAGGTAGTGAAGCACGAGAAGAGTTTTCTGGAACCTCAGTGGAGCTGCCACTAAGAGTTAGACCTTCAAGAAAAATCTGGTATTGGCATCAAGAGGCTGTAGTTAGCCCCTCAGGTCCTTACCGGCATGAGGAGTCAATGGCCCAGAGACTCAGCTGCCTGTGTTGATGTGTCTGTGATGGCTGGTTTTGGTGCCGCATGGCTGTATGAACTTAACTCAGTTGTGCTGGCAAAATGATTTCTGAACTGTGAAAAGTATGCAAGTTAAAGCCATACAAAAAGGTATAGATACAAAACCTGAAACCCCAGATTAAATGAAGTTACTGATATCAAGAGTTAGGAGTTCAAGCACTGAAGAGTAAAACTGATGACACAAAAAAAAAGATAAAATCCTGAGATGAAAAGCAGAGATAGGAAAACAGCAGCTCATCAACATCAGGGTTCAGTCTAGTCCAAGAAACAGTGCTTAGCCTAGCAGAGTACTAGTCCTGGCTGTCTAATACCTGCCTTTATTAGCCAGGAAATATTTGCTGTGTACATTTTTCTGCACCCTGGTTGCAGACTGTCACTGCACACTATAGGGGACACCTGAACAGAAGCAATCCTGGCAGGAAAGGTTTCACTATCTACATTTGTTGAGGCCAACACTAGTGGAGCACTAGTGGAGTTAGCAGACAGTGGGATGGTGGGGGAAGCTGTTGTTGGGTGTGCCCACACACATGGTAGGTCTAATGTTTGTTATCTGGTGGGGATCCACCCTACTGAGGTTGCAGTGCCCTTCCTGTTCCCCTGTGTTGTGATGCCTTACTTGTGACCAGCATAGGCACCTCTTGCATTGTGCAAAATAAAAATCAGAAAAGTTTTTCAAGGGTTATAATGGGGATGGACTCCTATTCCCTCAAGGTAAGAGTTGCCCCTGATTTTTAACATTGATTACGCAGTCCTATTACCACCCACATTGTGATAAAGACAAATGGGCTGGTCCCTAAACAGCTCCCTTAGTTCTTTTTATTGAGAAGTTCAAGACAGTCATCACAAGAAGAAACTGTTGAGGGGTACATGCCTAACCAGAGAGTTTACTGGGTTAATGTAGCAAGATCTGAGGGGGTGGCTACTGTAAGAAGAAGGAGTTGCCCCTGTGTTGGATTTAGCCAGTTTCAGCTGGCTCCAAGGCAGACTGCTGTCCAAAGTGGAGCCCATCGGTGACATTGGTAGCATCTCTGTGAGAGAGACTAAAAGCTGCTGCACAGCAACTGTGACAGACAACTGAGAATAAGAGATAAACAGCCCTGCAGACACCAGGTCAGTGCAGAAGGAGGAGAATTGGTGCTCCAAGCACCAGAGCAGAGATTCCCCTGCAGCCAGTGATGCAGACCACAATGAGGCAGGCTGTGCTCCTGGAGGGAGGTAGAAGAGTTGGGAGTGAAGTTGAGCCTGGGGAAAAGGGAAGGGTGGGGTGTTGGGTCTGGGATTTGCCCTTGACTGTAACTGGTGAGTGATTCCCCTTACCTCAACCCATGCACTTTTCATAGTATTTCTTTCCCAGATCCTGTTAGGAGAGGGAGTGATAGAGCAGCTTGTTGGGCCCCTGGCAGCCAGACAAAGTCAATTGGCATGGCAGACTCCCACACACGTGTAAATGAAAACATGCATGTGGACAGAAAAAGATAAACAAGAATTTTTATGTATTACAAAACTATCAATATTTTCATTATACTCACCTTTCTCTTTCATTCCACCAAGGCAGAGATATTAAGTCTCTTATCAGGTTTTCAGCTCCACTATAGTTGCCAGCTAGCACGCTAAAGTTCAGAGGAAGCAAAATGGAGATGAGAACATCCCGAAGGAAGAAATCGGCTAATTATAACAGTAATAATATATGCTCTTTTTAGTGTGGCTGTCATGTATTTTCCTTTGTGTCGCACATTGATATGTTACTTGGAAAGCTATTTGATCACCAGCAGTTTATAGAAGATCTTAACAATGATAGTTATGCTTGTCAGGCCAAAGAGAATATTCAAACAAAAATCTTAATGTCATCACCAAAGCTGATGCAGCGTAAAATCAGATTCTCTTTCTAAAGAGGTTCTCAATTTCTCTGCTCCATGCCATGCCCCAAAAGGAAAGCAGCTGCACTACCATCCCACAGAGGTTGGACACAGCCACCCAGAAGCAAACTAACAGCAGCTGCTCTGAATGTCACTGGGCAGACAGCAGGATCCCTGTGGGGAGACCACAAAGCCCACCAGAGAGGGGATTGGTGCAGTGCATCTGTTGCTCTTATGGAAATAAATACTCTGCTGACTCCCCAGGACCTTCCATTCCCACAGGTGATCCTGTCCTCAGATGCCAGAATGCCTTACAATACAGAGATGAGAATGAGTCTGAGCATGCAAGTGTCTTTGGGAAAGAAACCTATCCAAAGTTTATGCACAAACAAAAAGCTGAATAAACCAGTCCTCATGTGTCCAGCTTCAGGGCACAGATAAGATATATCTAAGTGTAGTGTTCCAGATGTTAAGTGGAAGATCGTTAGATCCAAGAGGTCACTACGTGGTGCAACAGCATACACTAATTGCAAAAGTCCCTGCCCCTTACAGTCAACCCTCCACTCATAGTGCACAGAAAGCTAGCCTCCTCCTGTGCAGCACCCGCTCTATTTCCCATTACTGTGGAAACAGAAGATTATTCAGCACATCATAGTTATTCCTGTCTGACCACTTCCCTGAGAATTATGAGTTTCTTCTATAGGATTTCTTAGGAAGGAGCTTCCACAAATACATGACATTCTGGAAATCATAGCTCAGATGTGAAAGACACAGTTTTTGTTAATTTACAAAACTAAAATGAATTGGGATTCTCCGAAAGTTCATTGAAGATAGTTAGTTGACAAAGGATGTTGTTTATAATGACTTCTTACTAAATAGTCTTGTTTGTTCCTCAATGGATATGAATTACTGGAAGTTAATCTCCTACTGATTAAAGAGGGTCATGACACAGTGACAGCATGCAGGAGCACAGCTTTAGCTGCAAAAAATATTTGTATTTTTGATAATATCACTATTTAAGAAAAAAACTTGAGGTTTTCTGTACTGGGTTTTTAGAATAACATTTTTTATTATAATTATCTCATTGTATTTACTGTCAGATCTGGCTGCAACTTGGAGTTTGCATTCCCTGAAAGTTTAAAATATTTGGGGAAAAAATCAAGTCTTGTCACAAAAACTAGAATTCTGAACTTCTCCTATGAATGTCACTCCACTTGTTTTTTCTAGAATAATAAAAAATATAATACTTTTATTAGTTTTTCTATAGCTGAATCCGACAGATGCCCCAAGGAGTCTCCTGCTAGAGTTCAGAATTCCTTACAGTGCCTAATCCTCAGACTTCAGAGCAGGGAAGGCTATGAGCATGAAAGCCTTTTCTGGCCCTGGCTACCAGCAGCTAGTTACATGGAAACTAGGACAGAGGATGTCAGTAATTGGGGTGTTTATTGTAGAATTATATGTATCCAGTTTGGCCACCTGCAAGTGCGATTTGGAGAATAGACACAGTTGCTTAAGTGTAAGCTGCAGAGATACCAAATGGCACGCAAAGTTCCTACCAGCAGTTATTACATGATGCTTCGGGCATGTTTCTTTCACCATGGAAATATAAACTCAACACAACCTTTTTCCTCTCTTCTCATTAACCAAGACTCTTCTGTGGAAAACCTTGCAGCCCTCCATATGATTTCCAGGAACCAAGCTTCTTTTCCCATCAGTCTGAAATGAGCTATTTGGTCTCATACCCCTGCATAACACAGTATTGGTGTATCGATTGCTCACCCTTCTATTGTCCCTCAGGTCAAAGTCCTCATTTTTGTAGAATTCTACATGGAAAACAAACCTCTATATGACAGTCGCCTATTGCAAACTCAGGCAGGTCTTCACCAGGGCCACTTCACATCTGAGAGGGTTTTGTGTCCAAATATTTGGCATGACAGGCACCATTAAGAAGCAGCAGCTGCAGGGAAGACACAGAGAAGTCCTACCTCATCTGCTTTCCCTGCAGGATGTGGCCAGTATAAGAGCAACCCACAATTACACAGGAATGATGGAGTCACTTCAAATTAGGCAAACATTCTTTAAAGGCATTTCTTCTTTGGAATTCGGATGACTTTTGGCAGGCAGCTCTCTGACGTAGTGGAGCACAAGTTTCCCCAGTGCCCCCATGAAAAGGTTAACCCACAGCTAATCAATGCCTACACTAGAAATGTAAGTCCTCAGCATGGATTCAGCCAGAAGTTGAGGTCAGTTCATATGTGGGTTTTTTACCCAAAAGCATTTGATTAGGAATGTCTCTGTTCTACCTCATTTCCATGGCCAACAGCAGAGCTGGCACATTCTGCTAGCAGCTCCTGAGGACCTGAATGCTTTCAAGAGCTTCAGATTTCAAGTACTCCTGCCTGATTGCTCTCAGAGTCCATGATCATAGGCCAAACTGTTCCTTGACCTGTGCTCTGCAGATAACAGCCTGCAGAAGCAAGAGTGTGCTATGTATTGTATATCATGAGCAAGTACATCTCCCTGCCCCCTAACCACATCACAGCCTTGCACACTGGAGCCCAACAGTTGGACTGCCTGTGGCTCCCAGATACACCAGTCCAGGACTGAGGCTCTAGGAAAGGACCCAAATGTTGAAAGTTTCATAGATCACATGAAACTAATTGAAAAGCAAAGGCCACTCTGTCAGACAGGTCTGCAACAGAATGGTTGCTATTGGACAGTGGCTACCTTTTTGTGGGTAATCCCATGAGATCAGCTGTCCTCTAGCTTTCATTAGTTATTGTTAGCCATTGATCTACACAAAGCACTGTTATTGGAGAAATAATCTTACAAACACATAGAAAGCAATCAGCTTTCTCTACCTAGGAAAAATATCTCAGGGTCATTTTTTATTTTCTCCTAAACCAGCCTAATGTTCAGCAGCTGCCAAGGGGGCAAATAGATTGTGAGAAGTTATTAGCAAAAGAACAGAGAACAAAACAGGAAATGTTATTCTACTGATGCGACGTTCTTATCTTGAGCTCTGGGTACAATTCTGCTCACCAGTGACAAAAAGGATACATTAGCATGAAAAACGTTACTGAAAAGAGCAGAAAGGATATCAGAGGTACAGAGAGCTTTTGCTACAAGGATAAACCAAATTGACTGGCACTCTGCAGCTGAGGAAAGGGAGGACTTTAAGCACTAGGAAAAATTACACAGGGAACAATTTTTCAGTACCTGTTATGATAAAAGAAACAAGGAAATTAAATTATCAGGCACATTGTTAAAGCAAGGAACAGTAATTTTTTGCATAAATAAAACCATAAACTAATTGCCACATGAAGGGATCAAAAGTGAATGCAGAGTTGGGTTCAAAAGGCATGGCACAAATTTAAGGAGAGATACGTTGATCACCATTTTTGAAGCTGTTGGAAAAGCTGCTTTAAAATAACAATGTCCATCCCACATGATTGATACAGGCAGGGTTCATCATCCTCTGTTTTGCCTGGTTTTGATGGCTCTTGCTTTTGGTTAGCAACAGGATAAAAACCTGGGGATGTGGCAGGGGTGAGGTTGTGCAAGCTGGTATGACAGTTCTTTTCTTTTTTACATTAATAGGGAAACACAGAAAGCACAAAAGTGGAGGAAACTCTTATTTGAGTTTAAATTTTGTCAGTCATTTCATTTCATCTCACAAATATTATGATTAATAATTCCGCTAAATGTCGAAAGAGCAACTTTCTTTCCCTGAAAAAAGGAATTCCTGCAGAGCCTGGAGATCTGTTCACATAAGGCATCTAGTTGTGATTTTTGAAAAGGTTCATTCCTTTTTTTCCTTTTGTTCTTCTTTGAAGCAGAAAAATCTGCTGGGGGAAAAAATATTCTTTGTGGCTCAGAAATAGAGAGAAAAACAGGTATATGGAAAAATGCTTCTCCAGAAGCAATGAAACTGATGGATTTTGAGAATAAATGTAAGGTGTCAAATTTCATATTTCTAGGCAGAGAAACCCATTGTTTTATGCCAAGAGATGGTTTCCTGTTCTCTAAATCCCAGTTACAGTGATGCGTCAAAGCCCTTTTGGGAAACAGACTTCCTGGTACTGTCTCTTCTATGGTGTTTCTTACTAGCCACTGAAATACCATAGCACTGAGCTCTGTTGAAACCTTACCTAGTTCAGTCACCTGAGCATCCTGCTCAGCAGCACATGAACTACAGTTCTGGAGCCATACTACAGCAGTCATGCATTTCCAGCAAAATACTGCCTGAATTGGGATTTAGAAAATAGAATTGACCCACACCTCAGGCAAAAATACCATACACATAAAGTCCAGCACAGCCTGAATTCATCGAGATCTCTTCTGTGCTTAAGCAGGCACTCTACACACTCAGAACACCATCCGCTGGAAAGGACAAGGAATTATTTCCAATATAAAATCATTTACAGCTTGGACTAAGGACAATCTGCAAAGCCCAGAGAAGACTATTGTTCAGAGCACTCATCCAGCAACCAGAAAACACAACTTATAAGATCTCTAGAGGATTCTACAGCATGGGAAGAGCCCTCCACCCTGCCTACTGAAACTGAGATGCTAAGTCTTGGGGTTTATAAATCATGGGGAAGCCAGAGAACACCCAAGAGTGAATTTGACTCTAGCCAAATGTCCATGGGATGGACGTTAAAAAGAAATTTGTACTCTGAGGCTCTTAACTCCTCTGAAGTGGAGGGCTCCCTGACATTTGCTTTCAACAAATGAAACTGTACTAGCAGGTGTAGATTAGCTAGGTGTAGATTTAGCTAGTTTTTTTTCAGTGATGTCCAGTGACAGGACAAGGGGCAAGGGGTGTAAACTGGAGCATAGGAGGTTCCATGTTAACATCAGGAAAAACTTCTTTACTTTGAGAGTGACAGAGCACTGGAACAGGTTGCCCAGGGGGGTTGTGGAGTCTCCCACATTGGAGATATTCAAGGCCCGCCTGGACAAGTTCCTGTGTGATGTACTCTAGGTTACCTTGCTCTTGCAGGGGGGTTGGACTAGATGATCTCTTGAGGTCCCTTCCAACCCTTGGGATTCTGTGATTGCCCCAAGTACCTCAGAAGCAGCAGAAAGTGTTCTAGGCAGAGCTGAAGGAACACATTCTCCTATAGGACAAGAGAGATCAGCAGTTTCCTGCTAACTGCTTTAACCACAAGGTCAGTGGGAGAATGAAGAGCTGAGCGGGGGCACACTATACATTCAGATTTTTTGTATCATCAGAGCCATTTCTGCTCCATTAGCATCTATTCTCAGAAGACAGCCAGCTTACACTGTGACTGGGGGTGTAAGTAAGCATTTCTTATCAGTTATCTCTACAATAAGGGTCAAGAGTAGCAAATCTGGGGAGTAGAGCTCCCTCTGAAGGTCTTGGAGATCCCAACTTTCTGCCACTAACCGGATTAGACCACCCCTTTCCCTCTGGGGGTGTGTGTGTCTGAATTCCAGCAAAGACAGTGCCCATAGGAACCGACATTTCTAGCTCTGCAAGGTACCACAGAAGAAATACAACATCCATACAACTTAATCTATCTTCATTTTCTGACACAGAGCGCAGCTTTCTGAATGACAGCGCATGTGTGAAGCACTGTTTCCACAGACTTTCCCCCTGCTGCTATCACAAAGCTTATTGATACTGTAAAGTCAGCAGAAAGTTTCTGTCAGGTTGGTTTTCTGCCCCAGCAAAACCTCAGCTGTAAGATCTGACCTTTGGGTAACCACAATTAAATTTTAAGAGCTCAGCAGAAATGACAGTCTATCATACAAAATAAACCCATAAAATCAGTTTAATCTCTCTCCACATCACTAGCAAAAGCACTCTTTTTCTATGAATTCATATGCTAAGGGTTGGAAAGACACAGTTTAAAAGTAGTCATAAATAGAAGAGCAATTCTGTGTGATAAGAAATATATCTGTAGAACAACTGCTACATTATGTACTTCTTGAAAAATAGCTGGGCGATGCTAAAGTCCTTGAGTTCTTATTAAAAATACTCAGTTCAACTTGTGAGGTCTTTCTCGAGTAGTTTATTATGAAGTTTCAGAAAATACTGAATTACACAACAAGAATGATTTTGGTGAGAAAATCTGAATCAAAAAAAAAAGAAAAATTAGTTTTCTGTAAACACTTCTAATCTAGATGGAAACTACATGCGTTTAGCAAAAGAAATAGAAAATTAACAAGAGTGTAACATGTTTTCTAGCATATCCATCACAACAGAAGATGAGCATAATAGCACATGCCTCAACTCTGTTTTCAAGAAACAGCATGAGGAAAGCAGAGGAACATCTCTAGTTTTCAGAAGCAGCAGCTTTCAAATGAACAACTAAGTATTGTAGCAAATGTTACTATAACCTCTTCCAGCCAACATGAAAAGGCATGAGATTATGTGCAAAAAAAACACCCTGAGACTGTACATTTCAGGGGGCATACCCTTCAGTTATGTTTCCTTTCAGTCAGTCAGCTTCCCACCTGTAGCCATTTGTTCCATCAACTTCACCTTTAACTCTTTCCTGGAAATTCCATTTGCCAGTAAATATTTCCAACGTTCCAGCTAAAGTGAAAATGAGTAATTCTGATTATCTATACCTTTTTTTTTTCTTTTCCTTGTCGTTGCCTTTTTGAGCTGGAGAATAGAAAACCTAGAATGGAACCTATTTAAATAACATCTGTGCGTCATTGTTAGGGGACATCTCCACCTACCATCGTAGCTAAAAAGGTGGAATTTAAGGAGGTTGTAAGTAGTATTTGCCATATCTATTCTGAGGCTCACATTGACTCTAGAAGTTCAATTCCAAATATACTGTTACAACAGTGATTAAGTGTAGTCTGTGCATCTCTCTGCACCATGCCAACAGAAAAGTCTGTGAGGTTCCAGGTACAGGGATCTTTTTCTGCTGAAGTCAGCTGAATTTACTGTGTACCAGTGTGCTCAATTGTATTTGATTAGTACTACCACCTATTTCTTCTGGTTTGGTCATTTGAGTTAAACAACGTTTGGAAAGAAGGAGCTAACTTCTTATGACTGAAATTCTGGGCAAATTAATGAGAAGAAAGAAGAATCCATCAGTTTCAGTCAAAATGCAATATCCAATAGGAAGCAGTAAAATTATCAACTGCATTAAGACGAAATAAATTTTTATGTTCTAAAGACTAAGACAATATGATAGTGATGACTAAAGTAGAACCTGCTCTAGCAAAATGTTTGCAGGTGGTTTTTACACACAGGGTCCCTTCATGTGGTGCATTAAAGCTTGAAAAGGCAAAAAAAAAAAAAATTACTGTGACAAACAATGGAAATACTAGATCTTGAACCAACAAACAGCTAGTTGAGATTACTGAAATCATGGCAAAATGACAAATTCTCAGCAGGATAAAATGCAACTGTGGAGCCTATTGAGGCAACAGAATGGACAATGACAACAAACTTTGTTGACATGAAGGAAAAGGCAATGACAAACAAAAGAAGCAGGCCATGATGTACTTTGAAGAGTCTACAATTCAGACAGAATGATTCCTTCCAAGATTTGCCATTTATGGAATTAAACCATCAGTAAAAGACATGAAAAAAGATGTGAAAGAATGCTTGTCATCAGCAGTGGCTACAAACTGATGGAATAGCTCCATCCTTGTATTGCTGTTATTGTTAATATAATAGAAACATGACAACAGCTCTGCTGGTTCAGACCATCAAGATCAGTATTTCTGTTGTAAGGACTAATAAGAAAAATAAAGAGTAAAATCATATCCAACATAAAACATAACTCCATAGCAGTAATATCTGAGCCTCCAATTGCTCTCAGCACCAGTCATTTCTTGAGCCTGTTATGTTTTGTCTTTTTATTCACCTCCTATTAAATCCCTCTTCCAAGTCTGGTATCCCCAGGAACCCATGTGGACTTCCTGTTTCTGCAGTGTCTTCAGACAAGGAGAAACACAGGGCTGCTATTTCTTTCCTGAAGATCCATCATCTCTTTAATCTGCTGCATAGCCAGGACTGAGATTGTGCTGAAGCTTGGGAAAGGAATGGGTTGAAACATGAGAAAAAATGTGTTAGTTGCTGAAAATACCTGTCATCAGAAGTTGGTGTGTCAGATCGTGCTGCTTACTATGGGATATAACCTTTTTCACTCAACTCCTTCACCAAAGCAACTGAAACTCACAGGGCAAAAAAAAATCCTTAAAACCCAAATGTGTGGCCAGAGAAGAGAGACATTATCTCAATGTGTTCCTGACATGTGTACTGTAATCTACAGAGGGGGCTCCAAGGGACCATACTTGAGTGCTGGAGACAGTATAGCCACAAGAACACAGACCATCAAACAGCTTGGATAACCCTACCAAGGCTGTGCTATAGGAGCAGTGCTTCTCAAACCATCCTAATCATCCACCCTTGTTTTCCCTGCTTCTCCTGTGTTCCTGGATGGCAGACAGTCCAGAAAACAGATTGGCCTAAGAAAGAACCAGGAAAAGCACATTTTTTCAGCTGGTTTGTTTCTTGGGCAGGATTCGCAGACTGTGCTGGCAAGGTAGAAAAGGCAGCCACAGAGAGGGTGAGGGCAGGGCACAGTGAGCAAGATGGTCCAAACTAGTGAGGACAGGGAATAAGCACCTGTGAGACCATGTCAGAACAATAGCAAACAAGTGTCACAACTCTCATGATATCCAGCAGCAATGTATGGCTGCACCAGCATGGTCCTGGTAGACATTTCTCTGGTAACTTCATGCTGCATGTGTGTTTGCTAACCAAGAACCAACGAAGAACACTGTTTCCTTTAAGAGAAAGATTAACTGTTTTAATACCTCCTAGGGTCCAGAGTTGCCTTAATAAAGAAAGGCAGCTTTATCGTTTATCTGGAGAATGGATGTGGTTAATTGTGTTATGCAATAACAACAGAGCAACTCAGCATTATTATATCTGAACACAAATAAGCTCCTTTTGTGTAGTTTTCAAGGCTTACAGAACAGTGTTTAGGTTCTTCAGTGTCCCCCAGGATACTTCATCCCAGTGACTTTCCTTGCCACCAATAGCAAGGAAAATAAAAATCCTCTTTTTCACTCTCAAGAGAGAAAGTCAACAGCCTGCCTGAGTCTAAATACTTGCATAGTAAGCATTATAAAAGCATCTTATTGTAAATACACTGCATCTGACACCTATTGCTACAGGCAGTGGAAAAATGCCATAAAATACTAGAATGACACAGGCCAAACAAGCTACACAAAACCCAGCAGGTTTCACATGGGGGGTTGTTTGTTGCTACAGAGAGGAAAAGGAAGAAAAATACTGAAGAAACTTCAGGGTTCAGACACCAGAATGTTATCCTGATCCCAGGGTTCCAGCTGAACTCAGATTTCACATCTTCAGTGCTGGAGATAAAATCCATGTAGTCTGAGTTAGCCATTGCCCAGCAGCTGCAGATGTGACCAGCTCCATGCTGGCATTTGTAGGCAAACAGGCAGATGGGAGACCAAAGCACACCGAGAGCAGAGTACCCCAAGATTTCCAGGAAAGTTTCTACGACAATGTCACTTCTGCTCAACCACCACTGTGTTTTGAAAGTTACAACACTAAAATAGCCCAGCTACTGGGGACAAAACCCATTATCACAAGGTATCTGTACAACCAGTGCTGCAGCTTGGTAAGAGAAGAGAAACGTGATGTAGGAGCATCTCTGGCTCTGTGCTGGAGGGCAATGAGGTGAGAAGGTAGCAGCAGCCTACCTGGCTGCCTTGGCAACTGGAGAGCCAGCCCGGTGGCTTTGGGCAGCGGTTGAGATATCAACTGGATTTTCAGCAGCTCCTTTCACAGCTATAGAAGACAGAATGCCTGGCTCAATCAGCTGCTGGCCTCATTCTGCAGAGGATTTATCATGCTCTTCTCCATTGTTTGTTGTTGTTCTTTTCTATTTTCCCAGCAGCCCTCATAAGTAAACTGGGTCCTTTGGCTGTAAGACAGCTCTTGGCCCAAGAAATTGGTCAGCTGGAGCTGCTGCAGCCTGCGCATCTCCTTCCAGACCTTACAAGCCCCCAGTCGGAGGAACATGTAGACTCACAGCCTCTGTAACCAAACTTGATCACAACTCAAAAGCCTCATTTCCCTCCCCAGTTCATCTAGGATCATTTGCAGGTAGGTACGTCCCACACTCTGTTATGAAATACCAGTGCAGGTTTTCAGTGTAAGTCAAAAATAACAGTTCCCTTCAAAATTGCTCTGTACTTGCTGCCTGAAAACACTTCACTGACAACAAACCAGGAGCTTTTAGGGGAAGGAAAAACCTGCTCTGTATCTAAGGCAAAGGAATTTCCACAGCACTGGGCCTTGTGAAGGAAACATTGTGATCCAGGAGGTGGCTTCACTCAGGAAATCAAAAGAAGATCATCAAGTTGGTTGGAGTTATCTTCAAAGAGAAAAGCCAGAGCAGTAAAATATGCCCATAGTAAGTACATTTGTGGTTAGAAGTACATTTCAAGATAAAATGTCACTTTACTGCTTCACATGTCCCACAAGTAGCTCAAACACTACGTATGATCTTAATCAGGAAGCATGTAGGGTGCTGCTGGCTTTATTCCTCCTCACCTCTTCCCTTCTCCCCCAGGAGATCCATGAAGACTTTAATAAATCCTGTCAGGTCTAGGTCAAATTCGCTAAACACTTTGTAAAGGATTACAAGGATTTTTTGGATTTTTTTTTTTCCAGTGAGCCTCGTACTCAGTTGGGATGGTTTGTAGCTGCTAAAGAAGTCATAGGGTTATTTTTAAAAATGGCATATTTTCTGCTGCAAAACATGCACTTGGATATAACGTCTATCACGATATGGCCAAGAATTCTATTTCCTGTGAAAGACCATCCATACTATCCACAAGGACCCTACTCCATAAATAGAAATAGCCCTGTATTATGCACATCCTTGGGAGAAATGTATATAGTGACCCCCTTCGAAGCACTCTAGCCCAATTCCAGCTAGGACTTGTTGTAACTCACAAGTGCAGGCACATAAATATGGTGATGTTTTTTTGTGGGAAGCAGCTGTATGCCACTGAGTATAAGGTGAGCAAGGCAGCCACTTTTGGTGGGTTTCAAGGAAGAGAGAGGTGTACTGAAGAAGAAGAGAAACAAGTCCATGGCCTGACTGTGCTACACCTCTCAGCCTCTCCAAGGATACCAATGACTGCTCACAACCTCCTCACAGCTGGAGCAGAATATTTCAGCTTTGGCAGCACTGTTCATTTAGAATCATAGAATCACAGAATGGTTGGAAGGGACCTTAAGATCATCCAGTTCCAACCTCCCTGTCATGGGCACACTAGACCAGGTTGCTCAAGGCCCCATCCAACCTGGCTTGGACACTGCCTACACACAAAGGCATGCCTAGGGCAGCTCTTGGACCTTTCAGTTGTCAGATGACATTCATGTATCCTACTGCATATACTACCATAATGCTTTAAGTATTACCATCTGAGTGCACACTACAAAATCCAGCTACTACTGGGAGCTCCTTGATTTGACGATAGCAATACAAATCACTCTGCCCCAGCAATCCTGTGCTTTCTGCACAGTCTGGAACTCAGAATAATTTTGCCTGAGCCATGGAAGGATTTTTTATTTGACTGTATTTACTATTAATGTTAATATTACTATTAATATTGTTATTAATACTATTAAGACGGGCATTAATCCAAGTACAAAATTTGGCTCCACTGAGATTTTTGTAAAGGCTTTAGGTAACCTTTGAAACACCCAATCACTTTCATTTTGCAAACTCTCTTTAACTTACAAACCACATGGCTTTAGATTAATTAAAAAGAAAAACTTACTATACACACACACACACACACACACACACACACACATGAGTAGGAAAAATAGGGTTTGCAAGGTCCCTTGGGACTGGGCACACCACCCAAAGCAAGGATCGGACACTGATCATTTCATTTAGCAGAGACACTGCTTGTGAAATTGGACTCACAAATTGTCAGAGCCAGGGAAAATGGCCAGTGCTTCCTGCTCCCAGGAACACTGTGATATTCAGTCTGAGATGTTTTTCATGACACACCTGACTGCTCCTCTCTGAGGGCAGCTCTTCTTCAAGGACCCCAAGGCTACTGAATCTTGCCTGCTGTCCATCTGCAGACTGAGCTCCTACAAACACTTCAGCATCCCAGACTCTGAGATTTTCTCACCATGTGACCATTGGATCCATTTGTCACCAGCTCAGTGGGATAGATAGTTAAATTAGGCACAAATTCTCCATACTTCACCACACTAAGTGAGCTGTGGGACTCTCAGTTGGCTCAGGAGTACATGGTCCTCCAGCTGTCACACATGGCTGATCTCCTGGAATGCAGATCCCAGATGAAGTGGTATCCGTTCATAGTCTTTTCCTTGGAATAAGCAATGGGAAGTGCTGTTCAACATAAAGCAGCCAGATCTAACTGACATATGCTGGAGACTGATAGAAACACAACTCTATGGAGGACCACTCCTTCCCCTGTCCCAATTAATTCTGAGGCAGTGAATCAACAGATGTACAGTCTCAAAGGCCAAAATTCTCGTTTTCCATTACATTCCCTGTTAGTTCCCCAAAGGATGGGGAAAGCACTAAAAGTAATAATTACAGTATAATTCAGAACAGCAGTCATCACAATATCTACTTTTTTGAGCTCGCTCTTGGTGGCTGGGGATTTTTTTGTGTTGTGGCTTGGCATTATTAGCAACAGAACTTCGTTAGGATCTTATGTAAACAGAGTGGCCTTTCATAATAGGGGAGAGCTCCAGCATCAGGCATCACTAGGTGGAGGCCTTGCACAGCTCAGCTCCAGTACAGCTCATTGCTCCGGGGTTTGGGAATCCCCACAGCCCCTTCCTATGGCAAATGTTATTCCCTCACCAACCCTCACTCTGGGACCCCTGATCTCTTCCCATCCGCAGCTGTCTGCTCTCTTGTACATGATCTTTTCCTCAATGGTAAGCCAGTTCATCTCCTAATTTAGGTACCCAGCTAACTTTATGGTCCAACCCTCCAAAAATGTTAAACACACCAAAGTTAGTAACTTTTTAAAAGTGACAGCAGACAGTCCTGGCACATCCTTGGCTCATTTACACACATACATGAACCAAGCCATTCAGATCTAGGCTACAGAGACATATTTTTATGAAAAACTTGGCTTTTCTTGCAGAAGTCAGCGTGTGGTCTATTCTCTTCAGTCTCAGAGGAGAATCAAGTCCCATTTACTCTAAAAATACAGGAACTGGAGCCAGCTACCAAAGCAGAACCAGATGTCACGACCCAGAAGAGAGCGTACACAGATGGTAGAGGGACATATGGCACACAAGTTCTTTCCCACTGTGAGTGTCTCTGTCAAGACAGCTCTTTAGCTTTTTCACTGTTTGTTCCTGGATGCAATATGTAGAGAAGTTAACTGCCAATTATTTTTTTTCCTGTTTTAAAGGGACAGATGAATCTGAATTTTTTTGTAACTCCCAAATACCCTGCTTATTCACTGCTTCAGAAGTGGGAGAATTTATAGCCTCCTGTACTTGCCTGTAACTTTTTACTCCTACAAAGATGCATTTGTCCTACCACTTCCCCTGAGCTCTGTTTGAGATGATGCAGCTGTGCCACACCTTACTCAGAAGGTACAGACCTAGTTGATACAGTCTGAGTGTGCTTCCCTAGGAGCGAGAGGTAAGAGTAGATAGCTCATATTTCTTTCCAAATTCATCTTCTTGGCCAAGTCACTTACTTCCATGGCATAGAAGAAATAGTTAACTATGTATATTTGAAAAATAGAAATCAAACAAACAACATGGGGTTAGAAACAATGTGCTCAAAGAAATCAAAAATACCTTCTTAAGGACTTGAATGTGACCTTTCCTATCTTTCAGGGAACCTGTATCTATTCACAGTACGTAAAGTGAGCAAAAAAAGTGTAAAAGATCAAAACCAACATTAGAGATCAAAGGAGACATGAGGCAGCAGTGGGGTGTGTTTCCATGGACAATGCAGGAAAAGGAAGCACTCCCCTGATACGTATTGCTGGCGAGATAAGTGAGGGACACAGATTTCGGTAATTGCCAACAGAAATAAAGTCCATCAAGGTAACTACTTAGTGAAGTAAAAAGAACCAAACTAATGAGACAATGCTAAAATTCCCCTTCTACTACACCCACTGTCGTGCTCAAATTAAGGTCAAGATCAAATGAGTGGCTGGGGGCAAAAATGAACCAGAAAGAGTATTTACATATCTAAATCACCCAATCTGTAGGAACAATTAAAACCCAACTTTTCTGGAGCAGAAAATTCACCTTAATGACTTGGTGAACTTTCTGCCTTTCCTCAGGGTGAAATACCAATCTCTGATAGTCACCATCACTGCCAAGCTGAGCTCTAGCTCCAGCTGTAATGCCACAGCTACCAAGGTGGTCTCTCAGAGACAGTCTACACATGAGTTGTACTTTTTAACTATGCCCACTGATGGCCAGCGGACATCAGACTCCTTTTTCCAAATCAATTTCAACATGGAAAGCACTCCTAGAGTGTGCTGAGGACACAAGTGGTTTGTACTACTTTCTAGCTCATTTTTAGTGACTTAAGTTCAGTTTGTCTCAACAAATGCATCAGGTCCTGGCTAATATTATCCCATCTTAAAAGAGAACAAGCACACACATCAAGTGGTGTACTTCACCTTTAGTCCAGGAATAATGATCTTAGGGACGAGTGGAAGAAACTGTTACTGTTCCTGTACTTGTGTGGTGTAGCATCCATTGAGTAAACCAGAGATCTGGGGAGTTCTCTGGAATAAAGCTGATAGCCACTGATTTTACTTAGTTGTATTCTGAAGCTGTACAATGTAATACATCCTTAAGTATTTCTAGGGAAAAAACATCTCTCCTTAGCCCAGATTTTATAAGCATTAACTGTACTCTGCCTGCTTCACCTTCAAGCTAACTGCAGATATGGAACGAGGTACAGTAGATAAACTACCATAGGCTCCCCCTCTAGTAGAAGCTCAAGGCACCAAAGGGAAATGTAAAATCATCTTTGTGTTCTTCTACCCTCTATGATGCAATACAGAGGTAAATTAAAAGGACTGAAAGAAAAAAAAGTCAGTCAGGGCTGTCCAGCCTGGGGCCATTGTGTAGATTCCACCAGGTTGTAACAATTTGTTTTGGTTTTGGACTCGAAGCACATGCTCTTTCCCGTCACATAACCATCTGTCCATGAACTAATAGAGTCACCAGATGTGTGCATCAGAACATGAAACAGGCCTAGCTGCCACAAGGGTAAGAAAGCAAGATATGGGAGGAAAATTATGAAAGCAGTAAAGTCTCCCAGAAAAAAACTGGCCTCATAATATGGATGGAAAGCCACAGTGGAATAAGAAAACTTGAAACAAGTTAATCACAAGGCAAGAAAGGGAAGGGGTAATCTGGAGTGACAAATAAATTGACAAGAACAAGCCAATAGAAGTAATACCATACAGTTATGGTTGAAAAGTAAAGGATGGTGCAAAGAATGTTTTCAATGTATCCTCCACATACCATTCAGACTCTTTTCTCTGTCAGCATAATAGACAATAAATTGAGATGTATCTACTACATCGTGGTGAACAAATACTTTTCCATGGATTATACTGCATTTGCCTTTTCCTTCTGAAGCTATCAAGTTTTCAGAAGCAGACCTCTTGCCACCTAATTGTTTGTGGAGGTGTTTTGAATAAAGAGCAATCATCACATCTGTCTCTATGGGATTTTTTATTTTACCACAAAAAAGTATTATGTTTTCTTATGTAAATTGCAAAAAAAAGTTTCCAAGGAGAGAAAACACAGACAAAATTCAACTTTAAAATAAAGTCCCATGATAAAAGGATAAGCCACTTCATGCCATGCTACATTCTAGTTAGCTAACAGTCAACCACAATAACCGAAGCCTTTCTCCCACACTCATTTTCACACACGAATACCAAAATGCCCACATAGTCATACTAAACCATAGATTCAGAGAATGGTTTGGGCTGGAAAGAACTAAAAAAAAACAAAAAACAAGAAGGTAAGCAGAATTCACATTTGCATTCAGATGATACTCTTGGAGAGACATCAATTTGATGGATGGACCACTCGGTGGATAAAGAACTGGCTGGATGGCCACACACAAAGAGTTGTGGTCAATGGCTCAATGTCCAGCTGGAGACCAGTAATGACTGGTGTTCCTCAGGAATAAGTGTTAGGACCTGTCTTGTTCAATATCTTTGTCAGTGACAAGGACAGTGGGATTGAGTGAGCCCTCAGCAAGTTTGCCAATGACACCAAGCTGTGTGGTTCGGTTGATACACTGGAGGGAAGGAATGCCATCCAGAGGGACCTTGACACGCTTGTGAGGTGGGCTGATGTCAACCTCATGAAGTTTAACCATGCCAAGTGCAAGGTCCTACACCTGGGTTGAAGTAATCGCAGGCACAGCTACAGGCTGGGCAGAGAAGAGAGTCAGAGCAGCCCTGTGGAGAAGGACCTGGGGGTGCTGGTCGATGAGAAAATGAACATGAGCGGGCTTCAGTGTGCACTCACAGCCCAGAAAGCCAACCATATCCTGGGCTACATCAAAAGGAGTGTGACCAGCAGGTGAAAGGAGGTGATCCTGCCCCTCTGCTCTCGTGAGACCTCACCTGGAGTGCAGTTCTGGTGTCCTCAACATAAAAAGGACATGGATCTGTTGGAACAAGTCCAGAGGAGGGCCATGAGAATGATCAGGAGACTGGAGCACCTCCCATGTGAAGATAGGCTGAGAAAGTTGGGGCTGTTCAGCCTGGAGAAGAGAAGGCTGCATGGAGACCTCATAGCAGCCTTCCAGTATCTGAAGGGGGCCTATAGGGATGCTGGGGAGGGACTCTTCATTAGGGACTGTAGTGATAGGACAAGGGGTAATGGGCTCAAACTTAAAGGGGAAATTTAGATTGGATATAAGGAAGAAGTTCTTTACTGTAAGGGTGGTGAGGCACTGGAATGGGTTGCCCAGGGAAACTGTGAATGCTCCATCCCTGGCAGTGCTCACGGCCAGGTTGGACAGAGCCTTGGGTGAGATGGCTTAGCGTGAGGTGTCCCTGCCCATGGCAGGAGGGTTGGAACTAAATGATCTTAAGGTCCTTTCCGGCCCCAACTATTCTATGTTTCTGTAATTCTTCAGTGCTGGAGCCCTGCAAGAAGTATTTTCAGTTTCCTGACCACTTCAAGAGACTAAGTTTAGAAACACCGCATAAACCAGGTATCACAGAATTATTCAACAAATGTCTAAAAAGCCATGGATACCATTCCATTTGCTAAACACATTTGGTACCAACTGTTCAGCTGACATGCATTTAGTGTTGAGAAGAGTTTTAAATATATCTGCTATGTCATGTAATTCCCAAGTGCCTTCTAGAAGCAAAGATAAGGCCTATTGCTCAGGAGAGGACCTCAAATCTTGCACAGTGAAGGTTCTTGCAGTTATGGGGAATTCAGACAATCACAGAGAGGCAACAAGGAGCAAAATAACTAGGAATATGCTGACAGAAACAGATTGTCAACTGCAGTTTCAATTTTAAATAACTTCATTAATGGCTCTTACATTTATGTAGGCCACAACTATTTAATAGTCTACCACTATCAGCAACCTTTGCTTCTCATACCTGCCTGAGAGTAACACCACAAATTGTGTCACTACCCAGAACAGCAGTGAGGTTGCACAGAGCTTTTCTTTTAGGATGTAATCTGGATAAGAGATCTGTAGTTTTTACTCCTTAAATAAAATATTTATTTTTTAATATAAAGAATTTGTGTAAAACAAAACCAAACCAAAGTCCCCAAACAAAATCCACATTTCAAAATTGCCTTCTCAGTACTATTTTAATAAGTACATCTTAATTTCCCTTTGCTGAAGAAAGGTTCAAAGTCAGGGGCAACAAATACACTTCAGAGTAATATCTTTTTCTTAGATGGCATCTGATACCGCACATTTTTCCAGAATCATGTATTTGTTGAACAAGATTTCTCTAAGAAGTCCCCTTTCCATTTGATAGCTCCATGTTCTTGCTTAATGTACCTGATTGATTCCGGCATGCTTGTATAGTCCAGTATTTCATCCATTTCTATAAGAATCACTTGAATCCCATTACGGATAAGAGCATTATACATAGCTAGTTGTTGCTCAGTGGTATCTTCTAACAGGCAGCAACCAGATGTTTCTGATCCCAAAATAATCATCAGTCTTCTGCTTTGCTTAAGGATTTCATCAGCAACACTGACCACAGCTGGAAGCAATGAAGGAACAATCAAAGTTTGCATAGAAACTTTACAAATGCTATAAATTATTTCATAATTTTTTAATTGCATATATATATGGAGCAGTAGCTAAATCAGAGGACTGGTATGTTTAAGCTCTCCACACTGTCATTTATGATTCATCATTCGGTGCCTGAAATTACTGATAAAAATGGTTTTCTTCAGTTCCCCATGAAATTACTGATAAAAATGGTTTTATTCTGCTATGTTTGAGCTCTCCACACTGTCATTTATGATTCATCATCCGTTGCATGAAATTACTGATAAAAATGGTTTTCTTCAGTTCCCAGGAGCAGATACCATTCAAAAAAACTTCAACAATGTTATTAATAATGCAGCTGAATCCTCATCTGTTCATCAATAAAAAGAAAGTGCAGACTCTCATAACAGCAGAACAGAATTTTTGGTAAGAAACCAAAAAAACTTAAACAAAAAAATTGCTCATTGGACATATTATCCATTAAAAACAAATACAGTTTTGTTTTCCAAAACCAGTCATTTTTAAATTGCATATGTAATCTTCTGAGAACAATGTGTCAAAAGACCACTTATTAAACTCTGCTAATTAAAGCATACCTTCTCCTGGTAAATCATCCCTTCCCAATATAAAGAGATTATACCCATATTGTTGTTCTAAAATATCAGGAAGTATTCTATGAACAAAGGTTTCCAACTGATAGAAACTTCTGCTTACACTGTTTTTTGCGTACAGGACATATGCATTGTAGACTTTGCCATCTAAAACAAACACAAATGTTTCTATTCAAAAAACAAACAATCAAAAAAAATCCAAAAAAAAACCCCAAACCTAAAAATCAGCAATATACCTTTATTGGAAGGTCACTCTCCGCTTCTTTATTGGAGGAGTCACTCTCCACTTCTGATTAACCACAAGAGAAAATAGCAGTTCTTTCTTGTAATAATTCTGTGGGGAAAGGCAGGTAGAAGAAAAGGCCAGAAGGCAGCGGAGGTTTCGAGAATTAAAATTGCATAATAAACAGACATTAAAAAACCAAACCAAAACCAGATTTAATTCAACAAGTTAAGTTTAGCGCAACAAGCTACAAAACGTAGCTTGTTTTTTTCTTTTTTTTCATTACAATGCTATTAAAGTGTTCTGGGAAGACTGAACTTTCAACCAGAAGCTGAAACTCCTTTTCTGTGAAAGCATTTAAAACAGCCATGGGTGAACATCAACTATATCAGTGCATGGAATTCATCTACTTTCAAGCTATAGGGAACTTCAGACAGTCTAATTCTGAGCACTGCCATGCAAAATACCTGTAATGTTGCACTTATTCCAGTGTTTTTTCACACGTGCAATATAAATATCCAACACAGCAATCAAAACGCATACAAACAATAGTAGCATTTTCTCTCTTTGGCATGTAAACATGCTCACTGGCAAGATTTAGAAGGAAAGGAGCAAGAGAGAGAAGTTGGGGGGAAAAAAAGCAAATAAACAAAAAATTAAAAACAAAGCCAGAAAAATTAATCTCTGAGAAAATAAGTCTGATTTTCAATATAATATAAAATATAATGCATATCTTTAAACAGCTAGTTTACAGGATGCAGCTCTGCTGACACCTATTGATCATCATCAGAGTGACCAGAAAACTACATATAAAGAAACTACTTTATAGGAAAGCAAAAAGCAACATGCAAATTCAGAAATAACCTGGAGTACCTTTTGACTTATCTCACCATGACTGCCCTCCACATTACACAGTGTTTATTACCTCGACTATGATTATGTATTTTACTCATATGAATGAAAAAAATCCCCCCTCCCCCCCCCAAATGTCTTTGTGCGTATCTGAAAATTCCTCAAGGAAACTGCACATACATTCTACTAAATAATCACATTGCTTAGAAGTAATGGCATGTGAAAAAGTCAGTAAGCTAGTTGCACAAACATACCTGATCACACTCACATACCTTCCTTACTTGTAAAAGCACAGATAGAACTACGGTACCAAAACACCAAGTCAATCTTGAAGATCTTGTAGATTATGAAAGTGATAAATGTTAAAATTCAGAGAGAGAGAAGGCCTCCAATCAGCCACCTCTGTATGTCAGGAGCTGCATAAACATATAAGAAGATTGGTTTTCAAATGTCAAATTTGTCCAAGTCTGATATTTCACACAAATGTACTGTAAACTTGAATAGCATTTTTTCACTTCCATTTATCTATTTTTTTTAATAATGATAAATACACTACTACAGTGACTCCTTCCCTATGCACAGGTACATACATGCGTACTGCGAACTGTAATTCATCTGTCTTCTACCAACATGATATATAAGCATCTGATATCAAAACTTCTTCTGGGGAAGTCAAGAAAAACACAGGCCTCAAGAACAAAAGCATTTCTTACCTCTGCGTTTTAATATAATATAGGATGCAACCTGCCCAAAGGCATTTGAAGTTTGGCAGACAAATGGTTGTTCATAATCTTCACTATTCACTTCCAAAATTACTACCTCCACAGAATGCACAGGGTTTCCATCATAAGAAGTTTCCTCCTTATCCAAAAGGTGAAAAAATAGAGCCATAAAACTACAGCCCTCTCTGGAATGGCTTCATCACTAACAGCTGCAGCATGACAATGGTCGTCTCCATCTGCAAATGTCAACCACACTTCAGAACAGATGAACATTACATTATAGAAAGGAAAGCCAAACAACAGTTGGGCCTCCTACTGACACAGCATTGACACTGGAAAACATCGAGATGTTAACTTATCTGGAGTGGTTGTTCCCCAAAGAATGTAAGATTTCTATAGGCTGAAGTACAAAAATATACTTTACAAACCTAAGCAAACCCTTGTTACAGGCTTCCCAGCCCCTATAAGAGTACGTGGAGAGAGAAATTCCACAGTGCGATGTGACACAGAAAAGAGGTGTCATGTTGTGGTGAGCAGTTTTGGGATAGGGAGGACATCAAAGATGGTGACCTGCAGCAGACACCAGCAACTCAGTGCTATTTCAGCTGCAGGGAGTGTCAGCTAAACTGCTGCTTCACCCCATGGATCAGAAAGGACTTGTAACAGCTACTGCCAGGCTTCCTCGTTACGAGACACCCATTATCCCCCATACACTGCACAAGGACACAGAAATGCTCATTATGCTGCACATTCACCTCATCATGTGTACCATGATCTGTGACCTTAACTTTTTAACCACCAGGAAAATGAGGGATTCCACTATCTTGTTAACAAGAGACTTCAAAAGCAAAATTAACCAACTATTTAGCCAAGCACTATATTTTCCTGAAAACATATTTTAGTTACCATTTAAAATACAAAATAAAAGCTAGAAATATATCTTAAAGGCCATATATAGAACTACACTGATCACTTTCGAAGCAAAAAGTCACAGTAATTTTAACACTAACAAGAAACAAATGAATAAATGTGAATGACTAATGGTTGCAAAGATGACTATTTAAATGTTAGGAAGTACAAAAACTAACACTGCTTTCATGGTATCAATTCAGGGACCATGTGCCTCTGTATCATCACCTAATGACATTGCAATTCTTTATGACAGTATAACATGTTTGTATAAGGTTTTCGCTTGGTGAGCACTCAGTTCAGCATTTTATTTCCCCCCTTTGTCTTATGATGAGGACTTATTTCTCACAACTATATTCTTACTTTGAAGATACCATTCTCATGTCTTCGTCAGTTTCTTGATCATACATAGTGCTCGAGAATTTACAAAAATGATCACATTTTATCTTCATAGAACAACCATGAGATGGGACCTGACAAAAAACCTACAATTTTTAGTTCCCAACCTGTCATACTTAATGCAGATTTCTTTCTGCTCCAATTTTAGTTGCTTTTTCAAATCAGGTCTAATTTCTTCTCTCCTAATTCCACTTAATCTGCTTTTCACCACCCTCAATTTATTGACCACTTGCCTTTCTCATACTTTACTCAGTCCACATCCATTTTCCTCCCAAACCCCAATTCGCCACTGGAAATCTGTTTCCCTTTTCTCCTCTCACCCCACTAAGCTTCAGTACAAATACCCTCAACAAAGTCCATTAACATTTCAGCTGCTCTCAGTTACATTTCTCTAACCCATGGTTCTTAAACCTGGAAGTCTCAATTTCTCCTGTAAAGCACAGATTTGGCCCTTTGCAATGTTTCAGAGAGGCAGATGGGAAGTGAAAGAAGGCAGAGGAAAGAGACAGTCTGAAGATCATGTGCATGGATATGCTTGATCCAACTGTAAGATGTCTCTGCTAGGCCAGAGCCTGCTCAATAGAAACTGTAATACAGTTATCAGACTATAAGTATACAGAAACCTTTACCTGAGGTTGGAAATTAAGACGGATTTTTACAATGAACAAAAAAAGCACAATCACACATGTAGGCCATGTACCTACTATGTTTCAAGTTTCTACATTAAAGCATAAAGTGAACTGAAGGAGGCAAGCATTAGAATTTTTAAAAAGAATACTATTTAAGCAAATGAAAACTGTTGTTAAATATTTTAATGTCAAAGGGAGAAAGTTCCACTTTGGTTGCCAACATGGTATTTTCTAATCTGAAAACATACTTATACGGGCTTGCAAAATTCTGTTCATAAAAAAATACATCAATATACACACCATTGCTTGTCCAAAACACCTCATACCCATCAGCACCTGTTGTATTACAATCCACTGTAACCTGTGAGCCTATAAAATTGTGTTACAAAATAAAAAGTTAATTTTCATAATCTAATTAAACTCTATACAATCCTGTTCACAGGCTCTCAGACCAACTAAGGATGCCCCCACACCCTTTCAGAAAAGTTAATCTGGCAGAAGATCTATATACTCAGTGATCTGCAGGTTCAGAAAGAGACTGGTAAGATGGAAGAGACTAAATCCAGGAAGATGCTTCTCTATGGGGCATCACTTTCCCTGCAGATTCAAAGATGGATCCATCCTTAGACTCCCTTCCAGAGAGATAGAAAGCAACAGATGTGACAGAGAATACTTGGGTTCCCTACCGTTTTCCTTGTATCTGATAAATTTCCCTAGGGCTTTGTAAACAACATGCCCTGTCCCTCTCATTCCGAAACATTCCTCCTTCAGGAGGTCAACATAGTGAAACTGAACTGATTGCTGAACTAGTTTGTGTCAAAAAAACAAGAAAACACAAAACATGGCACTCAGAGTATAAATTTTCACTAGGAATCAAAAATCATGTTTTCTTGAGAAAAAACAACTTACCAAGTTGCACTTCAATGGAGTTGTTTCTTGGGTAAGATATTTCAGGCGGCTTTTTTGGTGGGCTCACTAACCAAGAAAAACAAAGTGCTTTTCAGAAAACCCAGGGCACTTGCAGTATGCTTATAACCCAAATACAAACTAAAAAAAAAAAAAAAAAAAAAAAAAAAATCTCACCCTGTCCTGTGAACAAGGTTGTCAGCAATTTCATAACAGACATTACTCAATTATTAAAAGAATTATATCACAGAATGGTTTAGTTTGGAAGGCACCTTAAAGACCATCTAGTTCCAATCCCCCTGTCACAGGCATGGACACCTTTCACCAAACCAGGTTGCTCAAAGCCCCATCCAACCTGGGCTTGAACATTGCCAGGGACGGGGCAGCCACAGCTTCTCTGGGCAACCTGTTCAGTGCCGCATCACCCCCACAGTGAAGAGTGGAGGTGGAGAGGTGGGCGTGCCGTGGGTTCGGAGGCGATGGGTAAGAGCGGGATGGGTGCAGGGCGGTGTGTGGGCTGTAGGGTGTGCTGTGCTCTCGCCGCACCGGGGATTTCTGGTGGCAGAAAGGGAGTGCCAAATGATAAGAGCTGCTGCTGGTGTCTAGCGTTCTACATTCGAATTCCCCGCTTCCCCACTCGGAGATAGCACCGAGGGCTTCTTCGTCCTCCATCCCCTCAGTCGCACACAGGCTGGGACGGCACGGCCAGTTTTGCTCTTCCTCCTTGGAGTGTCTTCATCCCGGCATCTTTTTTTTGCTTCCCTTCTCTTTCCTCCCTTTCCAGTAGGAGATAATGGTAGCCATAGGCTGAGGGGCGTCTGGCCACTGTCCAGCTCACCCCTAGGCCAAAGGCCCAGGAAGGACTGATATGGCAAATAAAGGTGGCAGAAAGGAAAAGCAAAGCTGTGAGCACAGGTGTAAACCAGTATCTCATAGATGAGGCCCTTACTGACATGGTTAAATGGACTTGGCAGTCTTGGGGTAGAGGTGGCACTTGATGATTTTAAAGGCCGTTTCCAACCAAGTTGATTCTATGATTCTAAATCTTCCCTGTATCTCAGGTACTCAGTTACTTCTGACTTGAAGCTAAACTATTCTTCACCCCACTTCTTCCAAATCTCAACATGCTCATGGTGGACTGGCTGTTCTGTGGCATAAAAATCCTGTAAATACTGCATGCACAGGCGCTGAGGGTACAGGTAAGTATCTAGAGTATTATTCCTCTACAATCTGGATAGCCTGTGACCCAGCACCCCACCGTTACAAACTGGAGCCAAATACTTTCATAGTACAATTCATCTATTTTAGACTTCTACTAAAGGGGAAATAGCATTTCTGTACTCCAAACAATATATAAACTCTCAGTCAGCAATCCCTTCCCTCACATTTAAGTGAAAACTAGTAGCCCTAAGTATGGGTCTTCTAAGCTTTAGTTTTGAGAAACTTGGACAAAATTTTCATAAACAGTGGAATTATCTACTCACCCTCTACAGTCAGACTGACGTCTCATGAAATGTTATACTGTTGCCCATTGTAGGTATATGTTATCTCGCATGTATAGTTTCCTTGATCCTGTACAGTCACATTGAAAATTATAAGATCGCTGTTTGAGAAGGCAAACCTTTCCCCTTCCAGCAGCTGCCAGTCCTAAACACATGTAGAAAACGCTGTTATTTCATATCACTATGTCGTTCTGTGTTTTGTCTCTAACAGAAGCAGAACTTTCAGTGGATCACACCATAACGATGGATGCCTTGCAGAGGCTGATAAAGAGCAACAGCAGTGGAATCAAAAGCAAACCGTACTTCTTTTTTGGCTCTGAGTTTTTAATTCAAAGATACTCCAAGTTCATTTCCCATAGAAAACAACTTTTAATACTAGAGAAATAAGAAAGGAAAATGCAAGCATCAGGATTTCTTAAAGTATTCACTAATGAAGATTAGACTTAATTTTTTAAATGAGGCAGAAGGCTGCAGAAGGCACTACCTTCTTATAATATAAATAGCCTTTAAATAAGTGTAAACAATATGAAAAGTCATTTATTTAATGGAACAATATTGAGCACATAATGGATATGCCATCTCTCACAAACGACATTCTAAATCTGTTTACACACCAAAAAAAATCATGACAGGGTCTTTTGCTAGCAGGCCAAAAGATGCCACCTGGTGGATATGTGGTCAATGGCTTTCCCACATCAAAGCTGAATTTCTATTCCATTAAGAAAAAAACCTGTATACACCTTTAAAAGGTAAAAAGTTTTAATCTTCTTCCAGTTTGTTTTCAAAGACTTCTTCTAGTATTTGCAGTAAATCTCTTTGTTTTCTCCTACAATTCACAAACTTCAGTGATTTATAATTTAAACAATGGACAATTACAAGACAGCACAAGCCACAGCATTCTCACCTTGTACCAACAAACAGGTTGAAAATTCTTCTCATTCCTGAAATGATCCAATGTGGACCCACAACCTTCGCAGATGATAATGTAAATATCAATTCCCCTACAGCATATTTTTCATTTAAGCATAAACCATCAGTCCTCTCAAAAACTGCTACTTTTGTACACATTCTCCAGCAGCTTGTCAAGTTCCTGCAATTGATATAGCATAATTAAATTAACCTATTTGGCATATTTTCCCACTCAAAAGTATATGGTAGTCTTTTTAGAGAAGAAAGAGAAGATGAGAAGTTTAGATTCTCTTATAGACTTGTCTTTGTCTACTAGGAAAAAGAACCCAAAACTAGACTTACTTTCCCGAACATAAAGTTAGTTTTTGCGAAAACAAACTCCTTTCTCCATCAGTATTTCTTTTACCCTCAAGTTCTACTTTCTTTATAAAAGTTATTCCCTTTGCAACTCACTTCTGTAACAATGTATTTTTTTAAATCTTTCACCTTATGACACATTCATAATCTCCAGAATCTTCTAGCACTGCAGGAAGAAACCAAATTAAATTCTTCTGCTGATGAATTCTAGGTCTCTAGGTACAGCTGTCTGGTTACCAACTTTATACCATGTTAAGTTGTAATCTTCAATTCTCAAGCTCTTTTCCAGTGAACATCTAATAGCAAGAGGCTGCCCATTAAGCACAAGACTTTGCCTCAACATCACATCATAGGCTTCACATTTCTCTAAAGAGAAGAAGCAACGATTTAAGAAAACCTCAAACACTGTAAAAGGATATACTGAACTCAGTTCTTGATTACATTTACAAAGTCCATTGGAGTTTTCAACTCCATTCTAAAGCCATCTACTAAAAAATACAATTATAATCCCTTATCTTTACAGTTTAAAGTATGCCTCGGTGATATGCAGAAATAGTTATGCCACTGAAATGAAAGTTTTTTGAACATAAACGTTACACTGTGTAGAATCTTGTTTGCAGTAGACTGCTATTTTTATGTTTTAGTTCAGATGCAGATTACTGAAGCACCTGTATTTCTCCAGCCCATTTCATGCCCACATACACACATACATGCGCACACAAATTTCATATTCAAGGTCTTTGTTAATTTCACTTAACTGTAGTCAAAGTAAGCCTTCAAAACAGAGGATGCTTTCAGTACCCACATGTCCTAAATGAACACTGAAGTTAAAGCTGTTGTACAAATATTAAGTTTGCTATGGAAACTTAAACTAATCCTTCAATTTATGAGCATTTAGAGAGGAATTATTACAAGTACTTATCAATGACCTCATTTCCTTTCCTTCTAACACAAGGAGATTCATATGGGAGTACAAAAAAAGCACCAACTCTGGATACCATGGTTACAGTTCTGAGTCAGTATTGTATTTATCTACAATTTCTGGTTTGATTAGAATGTCAGAACAGCCACACAGAGTCATGTAAGTGTCTGTCTAGCCCAAAATCCTGCCTCTGATAACAACCCATAGCAAATGTGTAAGAAAAAAAGAGTAGAACACAATAAGTAGAGGAATACTTTGGTTTTGGTCACTTTCTTTTCTCTTACGTTGTGCATGAAAAACCATTCACTGCTTTTCATTATTTCTCTGGGTATCATGCATATATGATGAGAACTGGCAAAGTAAACTTTCCCTCACCTGCCTAGCTACTGGTCTCTGCTAGTGCAGGGAGGGCAGCCAATAATCACCTTTCCATATGATTACTTCACAAAAAAACAGACTATCCAATGGATTGGTGAACCCTGCAACTTATTCATCCATGGGCAAAAAACCCAAACCTTTTCCAAACAAATGGCTTGCTAGAAACTCAAGGAAGAGAAATTAATGAAGTTTTTGTTTTAGCAGTCTGGCACTACTGCAAGATTCCAGGTGGAATGACAAGATTATGACAGCAACTCATCTGAACCACCTAAAACGTTTTAAACATGAACTGAATTGTTGGTTGGCAGCTGAAGAGGAGAAACAAGCCGCTGCAACGAAGTAGCCTAGCAATTTTACAAAAATCTAGACATCATGTTATTGTCAAATAGTTATATTTTCCAGTATGAAAAAAAAATCCTAAGCACACACTCTATTAACTAGAACTCATTTCATCAGTTTATATACCCAAGAGTCATGCTGCCATTCAGGCAGACCTGACAGGCTGAAGAACTGAGCTGACAGGAAACTTACTAAGTTCAAAAGTACTGTGTCTGGTAAGGAATGACCCCAGACACCAGTACATGCTACAGATTATTCAGCTGGAAAGCAGATCTGCAGAGAACAACACTGGGGTCCTGACAGACAACAAACTGGACATGAGCCATCAACGCTCCCTCATGGCAAAAAAAGGCTAACATTGTCCTGAGCTACATTAGAACCTGCCAGCAGGTCAAGGAAGGTGATCCTTCCCTTGTACTCAGCACTGATAAATCCTTGTCTGTTGTACTTTGCCAGTGACCTCACTAGAGAAAGTCTAACACAGGGCCACAGAGATGACTGAGTGGAGCATCTCTCACACAAGAGGCTGAAAGAGCAGGGACACTGCTCAGCTCAGGGAAGGCTTAGGGAGTGTACTGGTGGATCTTACCAATGTGTGTAAATATCTGACGATAGGGAAGGAAAAACAAAGAGCCAGGCACAAACAAACACAGAAAAATTCCATCTGAACATAAGGAAACGCTTTTTTACTGTGACTGGGATCAAACAGTGGAACAAGTTGTCCAGAGATGTTGTGGAGTCTCAATTTGTGGAGATAATCAATATCTAACTGGACATGATAAAGGCACCCTGCTCTAACTGACCCTAGGCAGATCAGGGAGGTTGGATTAGATGATCTCAAGAGTTTGCTTCCAATCTGAATGAGTCTGTGATAAGACAGTACACAAAATAGCACATATTACGTTTTACAGGTTCCTGCTTTCAGGACTGTCTAAAAGAACTCACTGGCATGCACATAAATTTACTTTTACAGCCACTTTCACAGAAAACTAGTGTTACTTGTGTGAATTCAGAACAAGACCTTCTGTAGCCACCAACAAACTTACCTACAATAACTAAAAACAGAAATGCAGTTCTGATATTACACAAACCCAATGTTTTTGCTCTCATGTTTCCCTGCAGAAATGGAAAAACCTTTCCGTTAGTGGCTTCCACAATTTAAAGTCAATGTTTGCAATACACAATTAATACAGGGAACATAAGAATTATCTTTGCCTTGGTTTAAGCCTGTTACCTGCTTGTTTAACCTGACAGCTCCTAATCATTACAAGAAAAAATAATAAAGAGTGAACGTTTCCTATTCAGCTTGTCAAGTACTCAGGATTTTTTTCATCTCTAGCACACCCCTGAGCTCTTGCTCTCCCAAGCTACAGTTTTACTCTAACTGTCCCTTAGATGGAATCTATTTTCATATTTCTGACCGTCTTTGCCACCCTTTTCTCTACTGTCTCCAGTTATGCTACAGCCTGTCTGAGGTGGGGACAGGAGAACAGAACTTGCATATAGTTTTCAAAACATAAGCTCGCTACAGATCTATAAGTTAAAACAATCATTTCCCCCTCCCCCCCCCCCATAAGTTCTGACAATCATTTGTTAAGTTCTACTGAGTATTGACCTAATATTTCCACAGGCCAATGTAGTAAAACCCCAAGTTCTCATCACTGAGTGTTAAAAATCAGGTAAACGCAAACAGCTGCTAAACACAGGATTTGATTAGAAATATACACTGAGCAGCAGAGGATTGTTTGGGACTCTATTAGCAATCTTACTCCATCTGAAAAATTGAGCATTCATCTTTTACCTACTTACACATACAGGTGAGAATAAATACATTATGGCAGTCTGCCTTCATTCAGGTGCTACAGACTCTGCTGAATCAGACATGTCTCCTGCACCCAGTGTGTTCGCATACATGTGTACAACTGTAACACATTTCTAGTATTTGAGAGCCATGACATCCCTTTACAAAAGTCATTGTTGACTCCTTCCCTGCATAATTTACCTTCATTTCCACTGGTTTCATTCTTTAAAGCAGTGTCTACCCAGCTGCCTGCTCCAAATACCACTCACTTGTCTCTATTTTCCTGGTTCTCTTTTGATTACTTCGAGAGGATAAAGAACCCACTAATCACTTTCTGATCTATTGGTCCCAAAGCTGCTTTAAATGAGACATTTACAATAAGAGAACACAAAAAGTAGCCAATCGTGGTGCTTCATTACAAATCATTTTGTTCTGTAACTGCCAGTACTGACTCTTCAATTTGAGACACATCATTCCACAGAATACAAGCCATAAGAAAAGGTACTGAAATTCACACTCTTCCAAGTTGAACACAAATGCAAAATTTTTTTGTTTTCCTTGTTATGCTCATATCTTCCCATAGCCTATCCCATAGGGGTTTTTTTATCCCCAAATTGTCTATTGGCTCTCCAGACTTTTTTTAGAAAAGGATCTATCAGTTGCATGCCTCTGACAAGTTGTTCCTTCATTTGGCCTGCCTTACTGCTTTTTTTTTTCCTCCCTATTCAGCCTGCCAGTTTTTACAGCACTGTGAAAGGACAAATGCATTTATTCAAACTGAGGGATAAGCAGGAGAATCCCACCCTGTTGTGAAGAATCTTCAGCTGATCACCAATTTCTACAACAGTCAAAGACGGCACTTCCGGCTGCTGTGGCTTACTTCACCAAACTGATTCAGAAGTGTGCCATATACTGAGTCATCTACACTGCTTCTTGCAGTGCCTGCTTTCTTCCTTCTTCCCCTTCTCTTCCCTTCTCCTCTGCAAATTTCATTCAAATTACAAGGCAGGTCTTCTCTTGCCTAGCTGCAAGAAGGAATGAGTCCCTGCAGGAATGCTGAACACAAGTAGAAATACATAAACCTTTAAGTTCCCTGGAGGGGGGTTATGGGTGTTTGTACAAAAGCTCCAGCTTTCATCACTAATTGTGACAGACAGTAACACTCAAATTCTCTGGTTTTCAATTTTAAAGGAGATTAAAACATTATAATAGAAATAATTTAAAGAGAAAACAGGACTGAACAAACTCCACTTACAACTACGCATTTTCTTCATGACTTCTCTGTATCACTGTTTTTTCATTAGCTCTGTTCCATTACAGCATTACTCTAGTGTTCTGACTCACATATGCTCTCTTCAAGCAGGTTTTTTGCCCCAGCATTAGATCCAGGAGATGCAGCAGCAGTTACTTTGTCATGTTCTGAAGGAAAGTATTCCAGAAACCTACTTCTCTATAAATTCAATGTTCTTTCTATCTATTTAAACTTAGAACCTGCCCTTTTGCCAACATGGAAGACTTGCAAATATACAAAGCCCTGTGTAAAACCACACACATTAACTGTTCCTGAAGGAGGAGATTCCTTCTTGTCTGACTTTTCCTGATGAAAAAACCTCCAATTCTGCAGAAGGTAAAACCAACGGCAAAATTAGGCTCTGCTCTTTGCATGCATTCACATAACTGATGATGAAAATAACAAATATTGAGTTCAAACGTTTTTCCTACCATATTCTGCCATGTACAATGTACGAGTACATTTCTCCCTTTTCCCAGCCATTTTGTGCCACATTTTGAGAATGCAACCAACCTGCAGAGCTTTACCACTCAGGACAGAACTCAGTTGGCATTATCGTTGCCCAGATTTTCCAAAGAGGAAAAAGCTCCATGTATCATGTATCTGAGGCCATATTCATAAAGCTTCACCCTGAAAGGAAATATTTTTATCAATATAAGGTTTAATTAAAAAAAAAAAAGAGAGAGAAGACAAGTTGCTGGAAGAGATCTTCAATGATAGATGCACCTTAATTACAATTACAGCATTCATGACAGCACATAATAAAGCATAATTATTCAAAACCATCATTAAATTGGTACAGCCATCTTTTCCTGCTCTCTCTAGTGCTTTTGAAGTTGACCTGGACAATTAAAACAACATCACGAGTCTCATCAGAACTTTGAAGAATCACGCCTTTCACTGATTTCTGCACATTTGTGGCACTTGTTTTTTGAATGCCCTATTCAAAAACACATACAGATTAAAATACACAACAGTCCTGTTTTCAGAACTGAAAGAACTGACAGAAAGTTGGAGCATCACACCATTTCTTTTACATAAGCCCATGAGCATTTTAAACTACTATATATATATGTATAGATACATATATATACATTCATATTACCTTAAATACTTCTATTACCTGCAAGGTACACCGTGCCTCTTCAAGAGAGCTTAATCAAGTTTTGATCTAGGAAAAACGATGACAACAAACCCACATAGTCCTCTGTTGCCAAGGCGTACCTAACTGGTGCTGGAGAGTGGACTGGGATGCAGTTACAGCACCGGGAGTATCTTGACAGCCGTTTTCCTGCGAACCGCTGACATCCCTCACCAGTGACGGCAGGAAGTCATTTCCCAATACTCTTCGTCGAAGTTCTTCACGGGTGTCACTGGAAAGAGGCTGCAGCTCCCCAGAGTCGCAGGAACCGCTCTGCAGGGAAGGGGACGGGGGTGGAGGGAGGGTGGGATGCCGCAAGAGACCCACCAGACCACGGGACACGTCTTAACTTCGAGAACACGGCACTCCGTCGGTTTCTCTCAGAACCCGATCCGCGCCAGGCGCAGGGGAAAACGCTGACCTCTCAGAAGAGATACCACCCCACCCCTCCGCTGTGCCCTGCTCTGGGCTTCCCCGGGAGGCACCACTCGGGCTGAGACACCTCACGGACGGGCCCGCTCCCAGAGGACTCTCCGCCGCTGCCTACCTGCACGTACGTTGCCGGGGATGGGCGAAGCGGGGGAGGCCCCGCTGCTTCATTCTAGAAAGCGTGGGTAGCCGCGGAGCCGTTGTCGGCTCTCGCCCCGTTACAGCTCCCGGCTGCAAACCTCAGTGACCCTGCGGTGCAGAGAGGGGCCTTCCTCTCCTCCTCAGCCCGCCCCTCCCCGCCTCGGCGGCAGGTGCTCTAGCTCAGGCAGGCAGGCCGGTGTTAAACCTGATTAAACCCAGGCCACGGAAAACAGTGAGATTGAGCAAGAGCCACTTCGCGTTGTAAAGGCAGCGTCTCACTTCAGCTGCCAGCCCCCTACTGCCGCGGCTAGGGCTCGGCCTCCGCAACCGGGAGGAGCCGGCAACAAACCCTCCAGGTGTGGGGTGAGCGGCGTTTGTTTTGTGCTGTGGCACGGGCAGGCTTCCCTACTGGGAGAGAACGTGTCGCTGGAAGAGAATGATCCCCTCGCGTGTGTAGAGACTGTTGGCAGGAGCATCTCGGAGACGTCAGCTGGTTTATTTGCTTCTTCAACAGGCTACTTTGACAGCTTGGTCCGAGTTCCCCGGACTGCCACATGTCGCTGAGATGCTGGGCTCCGAAGCTTGAGCACACAGATTTAGTCCCACTTAGCCGTAAGGTTTTACCTAAAGTGCTGTTAAGTAGCCCTGCGTTTTTTAGAGGTTACTTACCTTATTCCAGGAACAGTATGTTAACTGTGTTCTGGTATTTCTTAGTTCTCTGTGACTCAGAGTTATTCCAAGTAGTTCTTCAAATGTTGTGTGATGAACACTGGGCTTCTTTAAGGCAGTATTGTCGCTGACTAAAATTGTTACTAAGGTAACCTCTTTTTTAGGTTGCTCCCACAGTAGGCAGCAATCAGCAAACCCTAACCTTTTAGAATTAATGAGGTAGATGGTCTCATTATTATTAAAAAAAAATCATAAGCACATTTGTTCAGCAAATTACAAGCATTCTGCTAAAACTGCGGAGAATAATCCAGGCATGTCCTGCTTCTTCCACCCTGATTTTTCATTCTCCTTCTGGTACTTCTTGCATTCCACTTTCTGGTATGATTGTATTTACCAAATGCAAGCATGCTCAATCATCCTCCCCACAGATAAGCAAAGATGAGAGATTATGTGCTGCTGTGCCTGCATATCTTGTCCTCCACTGATGCAAGGTGGAGTTCCGACTCCTCCAGCCCCTAGTACTGGCTGAAGGCAAATTATAGCTGCTTCAGACATTATGCTGTTGGGAGGAACACAGAGAGTGAATGCATTCCTGGCTCAGCAGACAGCAGGATTTGTGCAGTCAGCTAGCCTCTCTTTGATCAGCAATTATATCCATATTTCATTTTGGAAATGTTTCTTATGAACTCACTGTATTAGGTCGCATCATTTTTATGCAACATTTCTGGCTGCTGTAGTGCTGTTTTGCATCACCAACAAATATCTGTGAGTTAAATCTGATTATCATAAATGCAAGTGAGGTGTTTCCTCACCTCTTCTACTACATTCGTCTAGAAGCAGTGATTTAAATAAATATATATATATGTATATTCAGAATTCTTTCTGAGACATACATTCTAGAGGTTCCAGTGTATACGCTGATGGTTTTTTCTTCTCCTATCTTCATTATACTACTACTAATAGTGACAAAAAATGTTTTCAGTAAAAATGTTTCTGTTATAAAAGATGTTGTTAAATATTACCAAAACAAATAAGTAAAATGGGAACTATTCAGTAATTCAAATATTCAGTGATTGATGTGAATCAGAAAGGAGAAAAAAAAAACTACATTACAGTAAAACAGATTTAATCTGTTGTTATTAGCACAGGGTGGGCTCTAACACAACTCATCAGTGCCACCTCTGAAAATGATTCCAGCAAAGCAGTGGTCATGATGTGGCTTATCTTTCTGCAGCTGAGGTGCTCAAAAAAAGGCTATTACTATACAAATGAAGAGACATCTTGGAGGGGAGCTGGAGCAAGGTCTTGGGAGTAGCATTTGGTATATTACTAAATGTATTTGCTAAATAAGGTATCACTGTGAAGCCCTTTTTCCATTGGATGGTGGCATGCATCTGCTTAAATTATTTAATAAACATAACACAACCAATGAGGAAGAACATTACCTACAATAAATAATTCAATCATTTTGGCTTATGCATAGAAGGAAATCAGAGTGAGACCACTGACTTAGCTAGGGATGGGATGGAAGTTGCCTGGGATGAATTTAGACCACTGACTTTTATTCCCACAAGCCTCCTGTTTTTCTGCATCCTCCAGTAGTTTCTGCATCCTCCAGAAAGTTCCAGCTTTCAAGATGACTTGGCTTCCCCAATTTACAATATTAATAACTTTCCCTTTTCACCTATATCCATCTAATTTGGGCATATGGATGTGGCTGCACCAGCATTTTTATTTGGATCAGGATACCACTTTTAAAGCTGATCTGCTCAACCCCACCCCCCATGCTTTGTATCACCAAACAGTCCTGTAGCTGAGTGAACAGGTTCCTTTCAGATGAGGTAAAACTTGAAGACAAGCTCCAACTACTTGGGCATGCTATCAACAGTACCTGACAGCAGTTAGTCTGAAATAAATAAAGTCTCTTGAAACATGCATCCATGCCAACTGACTTAACCTGCAAAAATCAGGGCAACACTTGCCCTGATTTTTATTTTTATAGCACAAGTGACAATGACAAGCAAACGAAATTGCTACTTCTGTAAGGGAAATGATAGAATTCAGTAATCTTGTGTTTTACCTGCTCCTGATAAATCATCCTTTGTACGTGAAAAGAGACTATAATCATACCATGTCTCTAAGATATCCGGAAGCATATTTAGGGCTAACCTATGTGGTTTGTAGCCACAACCTTAGGTTTTACGTGCAATACGTATTCATCACTTCTCTTTCTCATCTGCAAACTGAGCAAGACAAATCAAAACCTAACAATTTTCAAGCCCTTTGTTGTGTATTTTCCTAACATTTCTACTTTAAGCTTCGTGCACAAGATAACTTCAATGAACACATAAATTGTTCTGTTACACTAGTGTAATTAGGGTAACTGTTGCTGCTAACTAGGGAAGTGTTCACTATTTTAGTAACTTAGTCATTTTAAGGCAATGTACACTGCAACATGGCCAGTATATCACACAAAGCAATAACCTTGTATCTGCACTTCGGTGATGTTGAGCTTCACTGCAGAGAAGCAGCATCCATCAGGAAAAGAATCTTGTATGTAAAATGAAAACAATGAAGCTGGTACCAGAAAAATGGCTCTGTTCTGAGATCACAGTGGTAAAGACATGTTTTATCATCTCAGGTACTTGAAAGTCACTCAAATACCCACAAAACATACTGAAAACAGACATCCAAGATTATGAATATTAAACGTTTTTATTGCACTAGTATACCCACGAGTAATTAACTGTGAGCAAAACTTCTTGTGGATAGGTACTCAACAGAGGTACACAGGCACTGTGCCAAACTTTTTTATAGAAAAAAAACCCAACATAGAATTGCACAATCAGTCTTTATTACACAAAAGACTGAAAAGTAGACTAATGAACTTTATATAAATTTTATATTGTTTTCCCATGCAATTATATGTGAGTTTGCATAAGTAATTCTCTCAATTCCTTTTAGTGTCATGTCAGTTAGTACAACATCCTCTCTCAAACTAAGAAGCCTTATTTCTCTAAGCAAATTACATTCCTAAATGCAATAACAATTAATTATTTAAACAAGGACAGATAGCACAAGTAAATAACTTAATTCAAAATCTGTCGTATTATTTCTCAGGAATGCAGAAAGTAACTTTGCTGGTAACAATAACATTCCTTTCACATTAAGAAATCTCTGACAACTTTCTTATTTTCCACTTCTATTTTTTGGTTGGTTTGTTTTGTTTTCTTGCATTTAAGAACAAAATCCAAATCAGAGGGTAAGAGACATAAGAGTGACATTTGCACAGGTTCTCTAGTCTGCACCTGCAAGAACAAACCAAAGCAGCTTCTCACATGGATGGACTCTGGACTGGCTCCCTGTCATCACAGGTATTTGGCTTCTACTTCTATACTTCATTAAGCTGAAGTTCATTTAACAATGAGACATTTCACTACCTATCAGGACACAACATAGGCTGGCAGCTCCCTCTCAGCCAGGGTCCTGCTTGCTGTTATTTAGTGAAGGAATAAGGGGAAAAAAAAACCAAACAAACCCAGCAGTGCTGTAGGAAAGAAATATGTAGTGCTTTTATTGAATTAAAAAAATTACCTTTCTTTAAATTGCCTTTACATAACACAGGAAAACTTTAACATCATTTGTATAAATATATCAAAAGGAACAAGTATTTTTTTTTTAAATCAGTGTTTTGGCTCAGTAAAATAACTTTCCTATCCCTAGAGGTAGGGATAACAAGTAGCAGTTTTTCATTCAGTTTATTCCAGTCAGCAAAAATAATTCAGGAGGCCCAAAGTTGCTGGAACTCTGTTGGCTGGCCTGTGTAGTGTGAGCTGTCAATGTGGAAGCATAAAGTTAGCATTATACCCTAGATCTCAGAGTACAAATACCGTACTTCTAAGGTCTAGTCTTCACATTTGATATAGGCATCTTCTTACAGGAGAGGTCTGTGAGCAAACCATACAGCTTCTGTCCTACCACGTTCTTTTATCACTGGTAACTGAAACAGGCCTTGCTCAGGTGGATCTCAGTAACTTTAGATGTACTTTCAGGCTCTTTACCTTACAACAGGCTGTCACAGAATACACACCAGACTTAAAAGCTGTGTGCAACAGCTACGTCAACGTGGCACTTCATGACCAGAACTGATCCGCCCTTGACACTCCCATCTTGACCAGAATACCCAATGAGACCAGAATACAAGCATGTGCTTGTACATACATACATGACATTCAGCAGTATAACATTCCAGTACCATGGCAGTTCGAAAGTCTCATGTTTCAAATGCTTATTTCCCCCTCCTATCCTGAAATGAAGAGATTCTTATTCCATTCTTGCCAAACACACACTCAATTCACAAAGCTCAGAAGGCACTGTCTCTCAGAAGCAGAGTTTCAAGTTTTCCAGCATACACCAAGGTAAACAAAGCACTTTAGGTGTGAGAAGAATCATTTCCACTGTTTTTTTCACTTATCAGGCAGAACATGAGGGTCACACCATCCCACATTCACTAAGCAGTTCTTCCAGGGGATGGCATCTCACACTTTCAGTCTTGTTTGGTTGATAACAGAAGCATAAGATGATAAATGCTTGAGCCATGAAGAAGAAAAGACCAACATTGCAGTGTCAAAATGAACAGACAAATTCTGAAGGACGTAGAATATGATTCTTTTTTTTTTCAGGTGAAAAAGTGGAGATATCACAGGATCAACTCAAAGAGAAAATTTCTGCCCAATACTGTATTAGCAACAGCCTTTAAGGACAGGTTGGCAAGTGATGGAGTTTGACACAATAGTTAAGTTGGTTGTTCCAAGACAAGGGAGCTGTATGGAAAAAGATAGGCCACATTAAAAGAAAAAAAAAAATCAAATCTGTTTAGAAATCAATAAATTCCCTCCCCCCCAAAAAGAACTGAAAGTACATCACGAGTTACACTCAACATGCACACTAAGTCTTAACAACTTCCTTTCCCAAACAGCTCTTTGGAAGCTGCAGCTCCAGCCCCATTTCAAGTAGCCCCAGCCAAATTCAGTACATGGTCATCTCAGATTCCTTGTATCAGGGCAGAGGGAAAGAAGAAAAACAAGCAGCTGCAGGGGGCAACACAGGGCATCTCTTCCATTTTAAAGAGTACTAAGCAACAATATAATTTTAGCTCTATTTTCTAAACACAGCTGGAGCCAAAATACACGGTCCTATCACCCCTTTTCTTCTCCCATATCACCCTGAACCCTCCAAGAACCAGATAAACTCACTAATCTGGGAGAAAACTATACCAAGGAAAAGAACAGTTTCTGCAACCATAGCTGATTCAGCCAGCTTCAGCTGTCAGAGCTGATAAATGCTGGAGCCAACTCCCTGGCTAGGAACAGGAGAGAAAACCTGCTCTCCTTCACCAAGAGCAACCTACGAGAAGTGGGTGCCATGCAGCCCCTTGATCTGGTCCTTAAGGCAGATGAAGCCAACCATCCTATACTCCAAATGAGACAAAGTCTGTATCATTAAGGTAATTGTTCCAGAACAAATATATTAAGTCATTTAACTGTGGGGGAGGGGATGAAGGGGTGTCGGTGTGAAATCCTCTAGAGAGTAGTTTTTTGACTCAATACAGCATTAAAGTGATATTTTTATGCTGCCTGCATGGGACAAGTGACTAAAAATGGTGCAGTTGTTTACAATGTCAACAAGCTCAGGGAAGAGTATACTTTGTCAGGTTCAATAGCACTTTGAAGGGGCTGGGCTTGTCTCTTACCTTTTCTCTTGGACGGTAACACACTGATGCAGTAACACAGAGGGATTTATCTTTCAGCAAATTGAATCAGACAAGTAACAAACTTCTAACAAAGAAGTTTTGTGTCCTTTCATTAAAAAAAAAATGAAAGAAAACCCATTACATAATACCATAGCTGTAATTAATAGTTCTCTTCATATTCAAACTTTAACTGTAATAAAATATAAGGTTGTTTGTTGTTTTGTTTGGTTTTTGGGGGGGGGCGGTGATAGTTTTCCTCCCCTATCATTTTTAATAACAAAAAATTTCCAGCAAATCATAGTACAATTCTTGGAAAAGGCTTCATGTGCTTCCTACATGATATCCATGTCATCTCTGTGCTACTGATGGCATTTCAAAGCATTCTGTTGTTCTGGACAGAAGAAAAACATGATTCACATCTGTAGATGAAGTTGTAGTACCTTCAATCCAAAATATCTGGATAAGATTGTCTGCACAAAACAGACAAATGTGACCTTCAATCAATCCATCACCAACTATGTGAACGGAATTAGTCATTAAGTGTCATTTTTCTTTTGTTATTTAGGGAGAATTAAAGTCTTTTGGTAACAAATGCAGTTCTGATGAAGACCCATTTTTTCTGGACGGCATGTGGTAGCGCACTTTCTTCCAGAATTTGGTACTTGCCGAGTGAGACCTTTCTGAGAAGTCCCCTTTCCATCGGATTGCCCCATGCTTTTGCTTAACATACTTGATGGATTCTGGCATGGTTGCATAATCCTGTATTTTTTCCAGTTCAATGAGAATTACTTTAATGCCATCTTGGATAAGAGCATTATACATGGCTAGATGCTTTTCAGATACATCTTCTAGAATACTGTAACAGGAGGGTTCTGGTACTAAAACAATTATCACTCTTCTGCTTTGATGGATTTTTTCATCAGCGATACTGATCACAGCTGTAGGGGAAAAGGTTGTACAAAATTAAGGGCTTATGTTTCTATTTTTTGTTACTAATATGTTGCAGTTGTTTTACTCACTGTTTGATAGGACAAGGGGAAATGGCTTTAAACTGAAAGAGGGTAGATTTAGATTAGATATTAGGAAAAAAATTCTTCACTATGAGGATGGTGAGGCACTGGCATAGGTTGCCCAAAGAAGCTGTGGCTGCCCCATCCTTAGCAGTGTTCAAGGCTAGGCTGGACAGGGCCTTGAGTAATCTGGTCTAGTGGAAGGTGGGTGCTCTTGCTCATAGCAGGGCGTTGGAACTAGATGATCTTTAAGGTAATTTCCAACCCAAACAATTCTGTGATTCTACACTATTTCAGCCAATACACTTTACCTCACAAATAGGGATAGAGTAAGAGCATGCAAGCAGTTACATTGTGTTAGCCAATAAGTAGAAATTTGGCCAATGCAACACAATCTGACCCCATCAGCATGCACTTCCATATTCTTGTTTTGCATAAACAGAGGAAAGCTATCAACGATCAACTACTTGTTTTGCTAATGTCATTTTATCATCATCACAGGTGTAATAGCAAAAAAAACAAGTTTCAAAACCATAGGCCTAGATAAAACTCATCTCCAGATGTCTAGGCTAGCCAGACACTAAAAAAACCTGGAAGAGCCAAACAATGTCAGGGGAAAGGCAAAGATAAACAGACTTCATGGAAGCACCTAGTGCTGTATTTCTCATTGTCCAGCAGAGAAAATAGGAAAATAGCTCATTTGATGGTGGTTGATTTTTAGAATCACATCTGATTGATTGTCTGTTTCTGAATTGTATTTGCAGCTGCCAATGAGAAAAAGCTTGAGTGTAACTTGTCTTCAGGTAACTTACCTTCTCCTGGTAAATCATCCCTTCCAAATATGAAGAGGTTATACCCACACTGTCTTTCTAAGACCTCTGGTAGTATCTTCAGAGCAAAAATATCTGATGAATACAAGCAGCTCTCTCTGTTTTTTGGATACACAACATAAGCATCATAGATCTTCCCATCTGAAACTAAAGAGCAAGCAACAGAAGTAATATGGGAATGGATTCTAAAGACACAAAAGCAAGCAAGCAAGCAAACAAATAAAAATCTCTAAATTCTGGGATTTCTTCCCCACTGGAATAATTGTTATAGGTCCTAATCCTGCTGTTACCTAAGCATATATTATACTAAGCCTGAAATATTTGTAGAATTAGGCCTTCTAGAATTCAGTATGCTGGATCTGAATAGGCAAAAGAGACATGTAAAATGAAGTAGGTTTTAATATTATTTTTTAACTCCAAAATTAAAAAATGTTGGGAAAGAGGAGTTCTAGTAATACAACTGAATACTTAATATTACAGCTGCCATGTAACTCAAAGGTAATTTTTGTAACCTGGAGGTTCAAAGCACAGTAACCACTTAGACATGAAAACAAAAGCCAAAGTATTTGGCAAAATTCAAGGTCTGGATGGTATTAGGTATTCTGTAACAAACTTTTCAGAGAGACCAAATTTAAAAGACTTCAAAGAAACACAACAGAACCTCAATACCTCTAGAAAATACCTTCTGTTTCTCTAGCCAGGTATCCTCTCTGAGATGTCAGGAAATTACCCACAATTTACCATAGTGTCATAGACAGCTCCCCTAGCAACATTTTTCTGAATGACAGGAATTTACAGGAAGTAAAATAATTGGAAGTGCCTTCAAATAGAAAATGAAAGGTGAAATTTGTCCTGGTTCATCTACTGAAAGTAAGAAACACTCAACAATTCCACTGTATTACTCCTTTCTGTAAGAAGAATAATTAAAAGAAATCTAAAGAACTGCTATCAGAGCACCATTCAAACCACTGAAATATGTCTTCAGAGAAAGGAATGATAGTTCTGGATTCCTGGAAAGGTGCTGATTTTTCCCCCTGAAGATTCTTTTGTTTTCTGAACTAATTCTAAGCATCCTAAAAACATGTTATCCTTTCAAAAATCCCAAGGAAGACCGATCACACTCCATGAGGTTAGCTCATTGCTTTGCAAGGGAATGTGGAGCCTGTTACAATACAGAGTACTATTACACAAACATACCTTTTTTACCCAGGAAAAGATGGCAGGAGTCCCGATACCAAAGCACAATATCAATTTTGAAGATCTTGTAGATACAAAGAGTAAAAAAAACTAAAAATACTAACGAAACTCCTCCTCCAATTAAGTAACCTTGAATGTTCCGAGCTGCAGTAGGGTGGAATGAGAAGAGAGGAAACAAACAACACACAGTTATACACTAGAAGCAGAGAGATGAAATTGTTTAGCCATTAAAATACTTTTTAAACAAGGAATTAATAAATAGGACTGGAAGTTTTTCATGTATTCCTTTCTGCAGATATTAAAAAACCCTACTATTCCATTTCAGAGAAGAGTTAACTTTAGCAATGTGACAAATGAGGCTGCCCTTCAGCTGAAACATGAAACTATTGACATATAGACCAGAGCAACAGTAGTGAGAATTCTTGTATAAAATCTTATCAGTCAGAAAGCAGGAAAGTCAAAGGTGAGAAGGTGATTTCTGACCATGCTGCTCTCCCCAGCTTTCCACTCTGTCTAGCATCTTTGAGGATCTGTCATTGAATTTACTAATTTTCTGTCCTAAAAAAAAATCACCCCCCACAAACTGCATTTTTCAGTTCATGCATATTAAATGATTTGTGAGGTTAAATCCTACCCTGACAATCTTTATGAAGAACTTAGTTATGTGACAAGCTAAAGCTCAGATTCACTTTTCAGTCAGTTGTTTACAATGTGGCCAGTCAGAGGCAAGTTTGAGAATAACTTCTGTCAAAGGATTGGCTCACAGCTGACAAAACCAGCTCAACTGAAGCTCAATAGACCAGAGGCTATTTTTCTTCAGCCCTGCATTTGAGTTTTCAAAGCCTGATTTACCTTTAAGTTCATCTACTAAAAAGAAAACGTCCTGCTAGCTACCAATAGGTCAAACTTATCCTTGTCTCTGAGCACAAGACTGGGCACAACACACATTCTAAAACAAGTGGCAGGATGCTCGCAATCAACATGCATGAGCCTATCTAGAAAGCGGTAACACAGCACATGCATCAGTTATGAAAAGTCCATATCCTTTCCAAGCAATCTATTTCATTCCTTCATTATTATTATTACTGTTAGAGTTTCTCCTACTACATAAGTAGATTTAGGTTTTTTTCCTCTCCTTCCTCCTGGCGATCTGAAGCCTAGTATTACTGAAGGATAGCACAACCAGGTCCAAATATACATGCATGGCCTTTTGACAGTCCACACTTAGTCTTTTCTCCCTTCCCAGCTTTTCAGGGAACTGGCCATTTTCACTGCTTTTCTAGAAACACAGTCTCCTCCAAATCACATGCTACTCTAAGTACAAGCGTGTAAAATGAAGCACAGTACTCCACTGAGGTCCAATACTAGCTTCAAATAAATTGGACTGTTTCAATAATGTTTCCTAAAACACTGAATGAGAAAAGGCAAAACAAATTAAAAGTGCTGTTTTCTTTAATTTTGCTAATAATACAACAAAAATTTCACTAAGAAAGGTATTGAGCTGCACTGCCCACTTTGTACCACAGTACATCATGCAGTTTTAGTTCTAAGTAGGGTGTTGTCAAACCGAGATCAATCTGATAACCATATTATCAAGATTATATCTCTTACCTGGGCTTTCCAATTTGACGTAGGCTGTAAATTGTTGAGAACCATATATGAAGTGACAGAAAAATTTATGTGCATAATCCTTTACTTTCACTTCTGATATGTTAAATTTTGTTCCAGATACAACAAGTCCATGAGGCATCCCCTCTCTGTCATTAAAAAATGGTAAAAAGTAAACATCTGTAGAGAAACTGAAATATCATTGGTTAATATGTGAAAGATTCATCTATCCACTATTAAAAAAAACATTCATTTTTTATCTCTATAAACCTAAGAAGCCACTGAAGTACAGTAAATATCACCCCTGTAACAACCAACTTCATGATCAGAGGTGCCTTGGCATTTTCCATACATATTAGGTTTCTGGCCTTGATTGCTGAGTGGGACAGACTGTATCATTAGCAGTTATGCAGATGATACAAAACTCAGAGGGATAGCTGATACACCCCAGGGTCATGCTGCCATCCAGAGGGACCTTCACAGGTGGGAGAAGTAGGCTGACAGGAACCTCATGAAGTTCTAAGCAAAATGCAAATCCTAAACCTGAGGAACAATACCAAGTCCCTGGACTGCATTAGGAAAAGCACGGCCAGCAGATTGAGGGACATGGTCTTTCCTCTTTATTCAGCACTGGCAACGTCACACCTGGAGTAGTGAAGCCAGCTCTAGGCTCCTCAGCACATGAGATTTACTGGAGCAAGTGCAGTGCAGGGCCATGAAAATGATTAAGGGAGTGGATCATCTGTCATACAAGAGTGCAGGGACTGTTCAGCCTGGAGAAGAGAAGGCTCCAGGGCACGGGGGGGGGGGGATGGTGGATCTTATCAGGATGTTTAAATACCTGATGGGAGGGAGTGGGGAAGAGGGAGCCAGGCTCCTTTCAGTAGTGCCAACTGACAGGCAAGAGGCAATGAAACACTTTCCCATCTGAAATTCCATCTGGAATTTTTTTTTTTTTCTTTTACTGTCAGGGTTGTCAAACACTGGAACAGAGTGGCCAGAGAAGTAGTAAAGTCTCCAACCATGGACATATTTGAGACCCAGCTAGACAGAGGACCGAGCAACTTGCTCTCTCTGACCCTGCTTGAGCAGGGAGGTTGGACTAGACAATCTCAAGAGGTTCCTTCCAACCTAAGCGATTCTGTGAATGAAAGACTATTCAAACCAGTAACAACTAGTAATAAAAGTGCCAGGATTCTTTGTACTGATGATAAAGCAGAGACCTTTCTGTGCAAACTAACAGACTTCCCAAGCCCATATGGTCCACAGCCAATGGTGTAAACCAACTTGGGAAATAATGATTCAAAGAATTCACAAAAGCTGAGTGACCATGGACAAAATAGCAATAAGAAGGTTGGAGATACAACATGCTATCACGATAAATACCATCCTGCTCTAAGATTTACAAGCTTAAGGTGTGGAGGAACTGCAGTAGGAAGGCACCTATAAACTAGAATCCTACTCTATATACTGAAGTGACATCACCTTATACACTCAAGGAGGAAAACTCATTTTGCAGAACATCCTGAAGAACCAGTTTCTATTACTTAAATAATGGCCAGCAACTTCTGTCATGGGATGCTAATGCAAACATCCCCATTTCGCAACATGTTCAGACTTATTCATGTCAGCTTTAAGCTTCCTCCAAGCAGAGTTACCTCCCAGGTGTAAGCCTTAAGTCCGTAACACTGGCCATGCCTACACTGTGGTTTGCTATCAGCAAATGCTCCACAAATTTAATTGCTGAGAAATTGCTACTATTTTTTTAAATAAAACATTATTATTGCAATTAGATTAATTTCTCTGATACTGGATAACTTGCTTTGCAGTATCAATCCTAATTAGAACTTGCACAGGCCATATTTTGCACATCTCTACCTCTGGCATGGAAAAAAATTATCAAGCAGGATAGTGATGAGTACTAGAAATCACTTCCAAGCAAGAAAAAAAAAAATTCTTAAGGGAGAATTGCTTTGAGTGTAACATATTAAATACTTTTCAGGAAGTGTTTATTGGCAGCAACAAGTTGGCTTCAGAAGAAGCTGCAGTTACTACAACTTTAAAACAGCTACACAGAGCTGCACATGTGTCTTAACTGGTGAAGCTGAGAAACTTCATGCCCTAAAGAAAAATGGACTTAGATATACCTTAACAGACCACAAGCTGTGGTCCTATATTTATAAGCAAACCACCAAGCAGACAGATCTATAATGAAACTAATAATTCACTCTAAGGGAACTTTGGGACAAAGGAGAACTAAGATTGTTTCTGGAGGCCAGATAGAGATCAATGAAAAAGATAGTTTTAAAAGCAGTATGGAAGCTAATTCTCTTATTTTGCACTGATGAAGGCACTTGGTGGAGACAGCAATGCTTCTGCATGACTGTGAGCTGATCAGCTGAGAATTTCTATTTCTTTCTTTTTGTACTATATTTTAAGGGTTGTATTTAACAGCAGTAACTGATAAAACGAGAAAGCAAACAGTACATTCACACTATGCTGTCACAGACCAGTCACTGAGTGAGAAAGGTCCTGCTCTCTCAAAAGAATTGCTGGTTTTATCAGCTTCAATTGTATTTAATTTTCCTGAACACACACACACACACAAAAAAAAAAAACCTAAACGTCCTGCAACAAGAGTTTCTGCTTTGTGTTCTTGACGATTAGCAGCTGTGTCTGTCCTTAGAAAAGGACCAGCTTCACAAATAAAAATAAGTGATTTTTGTTTGGAACAACCTACCCTTCCATATTAATGCCAGAAGGCAGGCTTTAATCTATTAGCAAAAAAGACTGCATAAGAACAGATGCCTAAATAAACCTTACAAAATCATACATTTCACAACAGCATTATAAAAGCCTATGTATGATTGCTTTATTACATTTATATCTGATACATCAGTATTTATAATAAAATCTTTTTGTTTTTTTTATCCCAAGCAACATGAATATTATGTACTTAATGTAGACTTCTAATCAGTTTTTCAATGACTACTGGCATCTAGTCAAATGCAGTCAACTTTACGGGGTATTCACTGCAAATTTTTGCATTTACTTCACCTACAAATGTGTTTACAGTTCAAGATATTATACTTACTCATAATACTGTTCCCTGTAGGTGCTATCAAAGATATCAACATCCTCATCATCAACTTGCCAGAATGGAATCAAGCCATTTATGCCACTTGATATATTACATTCCATAAGTATATGAGAACCTACAAAAAACATTCAAATAAGGCAACTGAAGGTCTTGTAACAGAAGCAGGATCAAGTGATTGGGGAACAGCTTTGAAAAGGAGGGATATGGAAAAACCCACTTACCTTATGAAAAGCAGAGTCCTTAAAACTCATCCATTTGTAATCCACACCTGGGTGCCTCCGATCTGGATATAAACTCCACCCTAAATGTAGGTGTCTAAATGTTCACATCTACACATAAGCTAGATGTCTAAGCTAGCAACAGAGTTCAGCTCTGCTCAAGTCCACTTAGATACAAGTAGACACACCTGGACCTTATCAACTGAATGGCTCTCCAGACTCCACTGAAAGATCTCCAGGGCTCAAATCAGTTGCATGTACACAGTATGGTGACATCTGAGATGCTCTCCAGCATCTAAGACATCTGTATGGAGCTGGCAGATAGGACTTCAGATCTTCAAGAAACTTGTCCTGCTAGAACAGCCAGACCACTCAAACCAGCATTAGACATCTATGTGTAGGCAATTGAATTGAGCCCCCATTGATACCAGCTTCACTAAAGGACCCTAACTCATATGCAGATACTCATGTGTAGATAACTATACCCTGCAGCAGAATCCCATGTTTGCGAACACACACATCTTTACTCCAGATCAGAGTCTTTTGGCCAACACTGTCCACTGGGATGGTTTCTGAATGCTCTCACACTCTGATCCCAGAATAAGCTCACCTGTCACTCCTTTGCCACCAAGAGTCCAGATCTTACAGAATACTTCAGTATTAAGAAAGCAAGCCAAGTTGCAGAATATATTTATTGCCAATGTACCTCAAAGTTTCATTTACAGGAATGTAAGCAGCTTTCTTGGAGTCCTTTCCTTCTGTATTTTACCCATGGAAGTCATGATTTGATAGGAGAAGGTAGGCTCTCAGATCTATGTAAAGATCTCGGTGTTTCGTTTTCTAGAACCACATCAGATCTAGATGCTTCCACCAAGGAATGGTGTCTATCAAAAGTATGGAATAAACCTTTAGCTCACATGCAAAGCAGTTACCTGAACAAGAGTTCACATAGAAACCACAGATGCTCCCCCATCTCTCCCGTCACAATAATGAATTTCTGTAAAGATGGGGTTTAGTGCATTTTACAGCTCTTGGGAAGGAAGAAAAACCCTCAAATGTTCCATGCCCTCCATTTCCATACATTTGTGAATGTACTGTTAAGTAGCTACACAGCCTTCTGCAATTTCTTATTCAAAAAGCATACTAATGCTTCTAGGTTCATGCAGGTGTTTCCAGGTTCTGCCCCACAGCCAGGCATTTAATGGGAGCAAAGATATTTTTATTTTTTTTTTCATTAAATAATGGAAGTCACATTAAAGGTACAGAACAGAGAATACTTTTGAATGGCAGTGCCCTTTTTCAAGAAAAGAGAATAGAACAAACAAAAACCCTATCAAAACAAAAACCTTCACCAACTTCCTTTAAAGGATCCCCTGTAGTAGAGAACTGTTTGTAGTTGTTCACTAGCCCACAGTAAACCCACTTTGTGGGTTTGTTCAGTAGCCACAATAAACCCAACTTTGTGGGTGGAGCCATTATGTCTCCTTTTAGTTTCACGTGTGACTGCTTTGGTTCCTATGTGGAGTCAGAAACCCAAAGCACCCTTTCCTCAGAACTTCTCTAATTACCCAATTGGTAATAATACTTCCTCAAAAGATTACATAACTTAGATGCTGCATTAGGAAATTCTAGTAAATAACAAATCACACTTCTCCAAAATCAGCTAATGCCCTTTCTAATCAAATACTTCGTTCAAAACAGCTCCCCCTTAGTGCACAATGAGGGAAAAAAATAAATTACAGTTCAAGCAGCTCAAAACATCATTCTGGACTACATCAGTAGAACACAACTCTGTTCAATGTATGGTGCAACTTCAACATGTATAGGTTTTCTTAGAAAGACTTGCCTACCATACACTTGGCCCACAGAATCACATAGAATAACTGAGGTTGGAAGGGACTTTGGGCAGTCTCCAATCCAATTTCCAGCTCAAAGCAGGACCAGCTCTGAGAACAGACCACACTGTTCAAAGATTTATCCAGTCAGGTTCTGAAACCTCCAAGGACAGAGACTGCACATCTTCTCTGGGTAGCCTGCCACACTGCCTGGCTGACCTCACTAGAAATAAGTTATTCCTTATATCCAGAATCTCTTACTTAAAAAAATTCTAAGATAAACAATACGTGGGATATCCATCAACTAGCAGCTTAGTGTTTCACAAAAGATCAGAAAGCTTTCAATACCCTAGAAAGAGGAATAAAATCCAAGTTGTGGAGAGGAAAAGGAGACAGGAAACAGGAGGAAAAACTACTAAATTGGTCAAATGGTAACTATCCTAACATGTTATATATATATGTAACCATATTTCCATGGATACTGAAGATATGTCAAGACATGGACACTGGGAAGTGGTACAAAGGACAGATGGCAAGAATAAAATAAATACATAAATGCATCCTAGCCAGCACTGCTGGTCAAGAGACTCCAATCTTGGGCCCACAGTCATCATGTCATGTCTGTGTGCCACTTCCTCCCTCACCCCCCAGTTACTTGCAGGAATCATACTCTATTATCTGTCTTGCAGATATTCTCAATCCACATGCCTATCTCCCACTCTTGCTGAAGTCAGTGGAACTGTTCACGTGTTATTTCTGACAGACCAGTGGCTTATTGGTTTCACTGAATGTTAATGACTTCTTAAATAGTCACTACTTACCAAGTTCTACTTCAATTGTATTATTCCTTGGATAAATAAACTCTGGCCTCATCTGCAATGGTCTTTCTAATAGAAACAAAGAGAAAAATAAATCTTCAGGCAAGAAATTATCCACAGTTTACTTGAATTGATAGTTTTACAATGGTTTTATTTTATTGTCTGGTACTATTGTAGCTCCATACTTACCACCACTTTCAAATTTACAACAGAAGTATCTCATGAGATTTGCTGTACTCTATCCAAGTTATTCTATTTTAGCTTCCAAATTAACAAAAGGTTTTAGCTTATCTTAAAAAAACTTAAAAAAAAATCAGATTTACTGATAGTTGATATCAAAGTAATATAAAAACCAGAAAACAAACCAAAAACATATAATTAGCTTTGTCTCACAGATGGAAAAGGAAGAGGGATTGTATCAACAAACTCCTAGAGTAAACAAGCACACACTTAAACTGGGCTGCATGATGTATAAACTCACTGCTAGTAACCTACTGTTCTTGTATTACCTATCTAAAGTCAGAATTTGGATTTTATCTAAAAAATTAACACCTTGCATCCCGCTAACTTTTCTGATAGGATACTATCATGGTACTGGCAAGGTCATCAGCAATACTACCTAGAAAGACGGAATCACAATAATCCCAGCAATAAATGACAGTACTGGGACAGTAAGGCAGCCAGTTCTGAGCCCTGTGTGCAGAAGAGCACAACCAAGTGCCAACAAGTAAAACCAGTCCTTTCCAGAGGAAGATTTACAATATTTGTACAGCTTGTCACATCTTCTTTCCCATCACTGAGATTCTACTAAACTTTGTAAGCAAGTTCACCAACAGGGCCACAAGCAAGTGTTTTACTGTGATGGTCTCAGAAAAAAAAAAAAAAATATCCTCTTTTTATTTAATTTAATAGTGCATTATTTGTTTTAGCAAAAATACACATCCACTCAACCCCCATAGTAATCACTCCTTCCTCCTAATTCTCATTCCTAACCCTGCATTCCTCATTGCTCCATGACAATTCCTCCTCAGAAGCAATGCTCAAAATGTATCAAGAATTAACATGCACCACTGCATTTCAACTTTCCATTCAGGGAAATATTAATTGAAGGTGATGACAACTCTAATTTCACAGAGCTGAAAAGTAACATGCCAAATAGTTTATGCCTTCATACAAATATTTACAGCAGATCCAAAAAGGGAAGAGAGTAACCTCAATGCACTCACCTTTAACCTCTACACTCATGGTTCTTGAAACATTATATTGCTTTCCCATGTATGTGTACACCATACGGCATGTGTAGTTTCCTCTGTCTTGTACAGTTGCGTTGCGAATCAAGACAGCGTTTTCACCCTCTGCCAAATGAAGTCTCTTGTCTTCAAGAAATCCAGACTTACACTCCTAAACATATCAAAAGTACCTGTAATTTAAGGGAACTAATAACCTGATAATATTTAAAAAGTTACTGAACTCTATATTAAAGTATTTGACAAATACCGACTTATTTTTTCTGCAAGACACGACATGGGTTCTTATCCAAGTATCATTACACTCCAACACGAAGTCTGATGATGCCTTGTTGCATTTGCACTTTCTAAAAATCCCTGCAGCCAATCCTGTAGTTTTCAAATGCTGTGTTTTAGTTCACTGCCTTCATCTAATAGCTTGACAGTTAGATATCTCAAGTGCAACAGAAGTTATTACACACGTTTATGAGAATACATGCCTGCATTGCCACTTCGCCAAGATGAATACGAACTGCTGTAGCAGTGCCTCGTGCTGCTGGGTGTATTACTGTTCCTGTGGCAGTGCAAATGCAGTGGAAAACTGTCTTTCCTGACCTATAAGCAGTATAGAATCATTTCATCTCAAAAGATGTAAAATAACCTTGATGCTGCACCTATACATGTACAGGCTCAGGTGTCTACTTTAATACCAGTATCAGAATTAAGCTACTTTAGAATTTTACCTTAACACAAAATACATGTTTCTAAGCTTGCATAGTCTAGAGAGTATTCTGGCAAAAACAGAACAAGAGGCATAATAATACCACACCATGATCACCAGACAGGACAAGCCTAATATTCTGAAAAACTGAAATTAATTATGCAGAGCCTTTTATATAAAGAAACACGTACTATCTAAGTGTACTAAACAGACTTACTATCTAAGCTTTTAAACTTATTATATACAAGAAATAACCAAAGAATAAAATAGAGTTTCATAAATCAACAGGCCAAAACACATGCTTTTGACTCTGAAAAAATCTTGCAATCCAAAAATGGACAACTGGATTTTTAACATAACTTCTATACCTCCTTACACCTCCCCAATAGTGTAGCAAGATAGATACCTTACTCAAACTGTAGGGGAAATTAACTCTTTCCTTCCAAAAGCTGCTTTTACACAGTTAGTTTATAAAACATTTTAAATAGACTATTTTGTAATCTGTATATATGAAAAACACATGCACAATACCTTATACCAGTGTACTTCAGGCTGATTATTGTCTTCATCTTTAAAATGTTCTAGATCAGGACATATTATCTTTCCAGTATTTCTGCTTGTCACTTTTTGTTCAAACCTCATTTTTCCATTAAAACACAAACCGTTATCATTCTTAAAAACTGCTAAATTTATAGTTTTTTTCTTAGAGTAGTTAAGGCTCCTGTAATGAGAATGGCAGAGAAGTCACATTATTGACAATAAGGTTCCTTGTTTCCACCAAGTCATTAGCAATAAGGTTCTTTGTTTCCAGCAAGTCAGGGATTTTTCAGAGATAAACTTCCACATCTCCACCAGCCTTGCCTCTAACAACCCTGCTACATGCCCCTCAGCTCCTCACCCCCTGTTCCAGATTGAGAGATGCAAATAAGCTCTGATTTTGTGTTGTGAGCAGAAGTAAGGTCTGCTCTGAAAGCACCACAGGGGACGCAAGGACTCCTCAGAGCTGATGCTCTACAGAGCCTCCAGTACCAGCCTACCCTTGCCGTTTTCAGCACTACATTTGCAAAAACACAGTAGTGCAGGGTACCCTAAAACGTATCTGCTCTGGAACACCCTCTGCCAAATGAACAGAAGACAGATTTATCTCAGCATTCCTTGGAGAGACGTATCAAGAAAAACAGGCTGCAAGTCTTAGCAAAAGAGAAGCAGAGATTTTGAATAACATACACATCAAGGTGCAACATCAATGCAAAAATATCATTTTGCAGCAAGAGCTTACGATAACCTGTAGTACAGTAGCTCTTCAGAGGACCAAGGGCACTAGAAACCAGAAGCTGATGCCAGAAGTAAAGGAATACTCCCTAATAATTTTTCACTCAACTCTATTTCTCAACGCTATGCTAAGGGAGAAGTTTCCAGAAGAATGAACAACATGTTTGGACAGTCCTGGCATTAACTTCAATACACTAATTTATATACTATACTATTTGCATACTGCACCTGACAAGCTCTGTAATTAAGGTTTAGTGGATGATGCACAAGATGTAGCCTACAATTAACACAACTGAACTTCAAGTTTTTTGTCCCTCTGACCTTTATGCAGGCCAGGGATGTGAGGTGTCCACAGGAATACATCTTATAGCTAGAGTAACTAGAAATAGCAGGAAAGACTAAAACAAAATTATTTAACTGGGTAGCTTTGAAAGGATTACATTTCTTCTGACTTCCAATTTTAGCTTCATTACCAACTCTGGAGCAAGAAGGTGCAAAGGCCTGAGACACTGGAAATTTTTGCTGATCACTGTTATTACACTCGCAACCCAAACACCTTCAGTATAACTGTATGCACACCAGTATACATAACTGTCTAGCACATTGCTTTGCTCTTCAGATACATTCTCAGTTTTGATCAGGAACATTTGGTAATGTTTTAAAACAAAACATAACAATAGTTTTCTGCCTTTTAGTTTAAAATTTCTAGAAGGATTCCCCAAAAGCTGCTATGATCCTCAGAAAGTCTGTATGTGGTGATACTGCATCCAAAACAAATAAACAAAGCAACCCCCCCACACAGACCATTGATAATATTATCATGCTTTAAGATGAAGAGTCTACTGTATGAACCAATTCTGCAGTGCTACATGTGTGGAAGGAAAGAAAAAAAGGCAGCACACAGAAACAAAAAAACATGGTTAAAACAGTGCTTTTAACTGATCTAAGATCTCTACCTAAAACAAAAAATTCTGTACATTCAAGTTCCACAAAAGTATTATCACACCTGTATTAGCACCCAGCTGTTTCCCTCCTTCCTTCCTTACCTTACATTACATTCATAAAGTCCAGAATCTTCCAGTGTTGCAGGAATAAACCAAAGCAAGTCCTCTCGCTGATGGATCCTGGCCCATCTCTCTGTGCTTACTGGTGTAGAACTACCATTTTTATACCACGTCAGATTGTAATCAGATAGAAGGCCTGGCGATATAAATATTGGGCAACTAATAGCTGTAGGCTCTCCAGCAAGTACAAAGTAATCACAAATAATGCATTCTTCTATTGAAAAAGAAAATGAAAAAAATATCAATGCTTTTAATATGTAAAAATATTAATAATTAATTATACAGGAAACTGAGTCCTACTGCTTTCAGGACTAGAGCTACAGCATGTCTCTTGAAGGTGGCATTCAACAGCTACCTTTAAGTTCCGGAAACCAATCTCTTTGGACTTTCTTCATAGGAATCAGAGAGAAGCTAGAGTACCCTAAATTTATGTGGCTAGATTTAAATATATTTATGTTGATTTGTTCATTCCATCCCCAACTTCAACCCAAGAAGAAGCATTCAGCATATTTTCAATATGCTGAAGCAACACCAAACTCCAAACCCACTACGTTGCTCTCAGTAGCTCTTTTCTGCTAAATACACACCGCTCATCTCTCGCAGGTGTTCTTTTTTTAAAATGGTAATTTCAACAATGCATTTAACTTACCAGCGCTGAGCAGAGGTATCAGTAGAATGAGATGGCCAGTAAGCAAAAAACTAGATGTCATCTTTTGCTGCAAAGAAGAATTTTTTTCATTAGTAAGAGCTTTCAAGTTATGCTGTTCTCTGCACCCTGCATTACTTCTTAATAAGAAGCATTAGTCATCTACTCCTCTTTCCACATGTTTACAAGAGACACAGTTACAGATATGCAGTGACACATAAGGTTTCATTCTTCAAAATGTTCTTGTACAGTTCAGGAAACACTGCTTTTAAGCGCAGATGAACTAGTAGCTCTTTGAAGGAGGACAAGCACGCTATAACTCCAGCATGATCTGGCACTTAAGTGTGTGGAAACAGCAGCTAATATGAATTGCTGTGGTCAGACAGAAAACAAAGCATTTGAGAACTGTAATTTCACTTCATATCTCAGGACTTCTTTGCAGCCTTCTCCAACAAATATGTGACTGAACAGACACCCACTGCCTTCCTGGCCTGCACATGCCTTCCACAAAATACCTAAATCCCAACCAAGTCCTGCTCCCCTCTCCAATGTGGCTACTTTTTCTTGGGAAGACATCATCAGAGCCCTTCCAAAGCCTTCTGCTATCAACCACCTGGAAAACACTTAACTCCTTTGCCTTCTGACAGCTCCTTATCAGTTAAGGTCTGCGTTTACCTGTTTTGCCTTTCCTCAGTTCCTGACTATTTTGCATGCTGCTGTCTCCCACCCTAAAGCAATCTGTTTTCCCACTTAAGTGGCCCATTGCAAAACATTCATTGCACAGGTCCTAGTTAATATGTGGCTTCTATCCAGCTAGAAATGGCTGGAAGAAGAGATGGTGTTCCCTGAAAAACACTCGTGACCTTGACTTACTTTTATATCCAGTGTCACTTTAGTGACAAATAAGCCACACCAGCTCCTTCTTTTGAAACATTTCATATGCAGATATGTTGGGGTAGTAGGAAGGGAAACACAAAGCAGAGTTCAACACTTTAGTGTAATAGCTTCTGAGTACGTATTTCTGGACAGTTCATCTGACAAAGCACTGATACCATAGTTTTTATTTAGTTGCCTTGTATGTGGTTTTCCTTTAACTTGCAAATGAGCTGACACTTCATTCTTGGAGTTTCAATTTACCTGTAAAGAGTGGAGAAGAGTTAAAAAATTGATTTTACAAAACACATCATTTGGACAGCAACATACCCATACAACCCCAAATTTTCCACAGACATCCTAAATGTAAAAGCAAGAGCATCCCTTTGCCTACACTAGAGAGATGACTGAAAACAAAAGAGCAACAACAAAACTTGCAGTTTTGACCAAGAATTCTAGCAAAGGCTTTTGGAAAATAAAGTTTCTGTCAAAAATAACATAAGATTACACCAAAACCAGGCATAAGGAGCTACTCTGTAAGATAGTTTTAACCACTAAAAGGAAACAAAGAATACTTAAATTTAGGGCAAGAGAAAAATAGCTAAGCAATCCAACAGGTTAAGCTTTACATTTTGCATTTGTTACTGGTCTCCAGTACCATGGGTGGACATCTTTATAATATTGTATGCTAAAGCTCCACTTTTTAAAAGTTCTACTCTTTCAAAATTCACACACACCACTGTCAAATATTGCAGCAGTAAAGCTTGAGAACTCTAGAAAGAAGAGAAAAAGCCTCTAGCATCTGTAGTTACAATACCTCACAGCATATAGAGCATTTCTGTTTTGGTCAGGCAGCTTCAAGTGAGCACACAAGGTTTTTACACTTTTTCTTAAGCAGACCATACACAGAAACACTACCCAAAATCCAGAAATGTGAAACAGCAAACTTGATGTAAAATGCAGATGTCTGTTAAGATACCTAACAAATTTATCCTTGTAGTGTCTTCTATCCCAGTCTCAGCAATATGAAATGGCCTTGTGATACAACCACAGAAGCTCAAAAATCTCACGCAGAGAGAATGGCAATTTCTCTGATGACACTGCCTACAGACTTAGTCTGGAACACTGCTTCAGCTCAAAATTTGCTGGACTCAAAGTAAAAACGTATGTGAAGTCTTTTAAGAAATAGGTGAGGGGAAAGACAACCAACAACAAACAAAAGTCTGCACCACTGATTGTGTTTGTGGTTCAAGCTACTAAAAATTAAAAGGTTTGATTTCCAAGTTACTTTCCTAATGTATATCTTCCCACAGTTAAAATACAACTTACTACTACTCCTTCAAATGTCTAAAATCAGCATCTTGAAAACAGAAGCAGGAAACATGTTGACCTAATTTAGGATAATGGCATTTTGTTCTCTGAAGGATGCCTATCTTCTCAGAACTTACCCTTTTACTTGCCTTAGGTACATTGCCAACTTTAAATGCCATAAAAATAGGTTATAGACATACCAGGTCCCTAAGTCTGCATGCAGCAGAATTTACTTGTAAATAACTTATAAATACATGGACATGACAGATCCTTGCAGAGGCTGGCACAACGAAAAAATGCTCAAGACAGTAGCATAGAAAGCACCTAAGCCCCTCAAATGTGTATCAGCACATCACTGTTAATTTAAGTGGCTCTAAATATTGATCACTGTCTATGTGGACTGGTTACAACAAGGCTCAGATCCTGAGCCTCTGAGCCATACAGAACAACACAGAAATTGTGCTTAAAAGGCAACTCATTGCCACCTTTGCAAATAACATAACAGCACAGAAGTGGAAAATGTCCCAATTTAGTAGCCTACCTATATGACAGAACTGAATTCACTTTTTAAGTAACACTTCAATACAGTTTAATTGAAACAGGGTAGGGAGGGTGTAAAGAACCAAATACATGTGGCCACCAGCTCCAAAGTATAAGCACCAAACCAACATTCAACCTACCACAACAATTCATACAGCTCACACCTCGTTCCTTGTGCTTACTGTGGTCAGCTGTTAAGCTGCCTACCAGGGTTAAACTACAACACCAAAGCAAGACCAAATTTTAACAGCCTATACCTTGTTTCCAGTCTACCACTTTCCCAAGGTCCCAACTTTCTGGTCTTAACACACTCAACATTTAAACAAAATGCAGCTAATCATTCTGTGTCCCTGACCATAACAGGAGGGTTGGAATTAGATGATCTTTCAGATCCCTTCCAATCCAAATCATTCTATGGTTCTGTGATTTCACAGGGGCATGTGTGAACCCTGAGTCACACGAAATGATGCAGAAGTACCCTCTAAAAGTGGATCTGGTTATCCACTGTGGTATTCTGACAGCAAAGTGACGACCACAAACTTTCGACCTTAAATGCCTCTTTTCCAGACAATCCTGAAAGTTGCACGATTACACAAAAGCATTACCCTTATGGAAAACCCATTATACAAGACATTATGTTGAAGCTACGTCAAAATGAAGACAGAAGTCAAAGAAGAATATTTGCAAAGAAGCTTGCAATAGTTAAATCTTTATAAGCTAAATTCCAGTTGAACTTTGTCTCAAAGTTCACTGCTCTAAATGTGAATCTGAACCAAGTGTTTGTTACAGGTACTGCCTCAACTTCTACCAAAGCACAGGAGAATTAAAAACCATCTGTATCTCTACATAACTGTATAGATACCTGTAGCTCTTCATAACCAACCAGCACCAGTTGATTCTAGTACAGTGAAGAACTACTTATCCTCCCACTTCAACCTCACATCAAACTGGAAGTGATGACAGCACCCAGATCACCTTGAAAAAAGTGACCTTTTCAGTATTCAATTCAAAACAGTACCTCCTTTCGGTATGAAGTGGAAGGAGCTCATTTCACAGTCAGCGCTTCGAAGACTTTTCTATGTCATTTCATCCCCTGCTACCTGTCAATATGAAGTAATGTGGAGTTTAGTGTGGAATATTTCTTACTTAAGTCCAAAGTAAGTTATTACTTTTCCACTAACATTTTCAAAGTACAATTAAGAGGCATTTAAAAGGACCAGAAGGGTTCATGCAGATAAAACTGTATCAAACCCACAATGATGCAAAGTATTAAAAAATAAATGTACTTCTCTCAGAGGAAAGAAATTAGTAATACTGTTAAAAAAAAAAAAAGTAATGGCTATTTAAGGATTAATTTAAAATATCTGAATTAAAGATTCTGCATTATAAAACAATTTTTATGCAAGGGGTTTATGCCAATCTCTTGGCTTTTACAGCACTCCAATTTCACAATCTATATGAAAGATGAGCATGTTCATTTAGTAACTCCAACATGGTTTTTGAGAATCCAGGCACATACCAACTGTCTAAGTCTAACGAGTGTGCTGTTACCAAATTTACAAAGGAAAACAAAACACATCCAGCATTTTGCTCAAGCTCCTGATGAAAATTCTTCAAACTTAGGAGCTGCTGCTGGAAACAAATCAGAACCTGCACCCACCTCAGTAGCTTTGGGTAGCTTGCTCCTACCAAGCTCTGGCTCCACATGCTGCTGCCAACCACCATCTCAGTTGTGACCAGCACAGGTCCAAGACTGCCAAAGCAGGAGATCCTTGCTAGGTTTGGTACTGCTGTTTCTGCAGACACCTCCTTCACACAAAGCCTTGCTCTTGTCATATGAACAGTTTAAAAGCTTGGACCAGAAGACACCTTGAGGTCCCTTCCCACCTGGTATCCTATGATTCTATTCTATGATTCTAAACAAGAGCCCCTGTTTTATTATGGTTATGCAATAAAAACTTTCTCTAGTGGTTTACTGGGTCAAGAAAATTTATGCCAAGCGTTATCCTGTTTCCTGTTACAAGTACTCTAAAATATACGGTTCAGCACTCCCAGTCCTCATTTTTATACCACACTTCCTATCCTGTTTGTATAACACAATACACAACAAGGAAACAGACAGAAATGCAAAACCAAAAACATGACTTCCAAGGACGCTATTCGGTGGCAAACCAGCAGCCCTACACCGCCTATCAAAACACGTCTGAAATTAACAGAAAACAAGGGTTTGGGGTTTTGTGACCTACCAGCACTTCAGTCTACCTGACAAGGAGTTGATCCTGCCTTCAACTGGACACCTGACCGGCCTGGGGACGATGGAGAGTCCCCCTCGCCACCGCCCGCTACCCACGCTGCCAAACGGGCCGAGGTGAGGCGGGAGGAAAAGCCCGGCTTCCCCCGCCGCTGCCGGACACCCCGCTGCCTCCCGCCCCGTTCGCGCCGGCGGCGCTGGAAGCCGAACCTCGGGAGGGAGCGAGGCGGCTGTCCCGACGCTACCCGCTGCCCTTCCTCACCTCCATCCGCTCCCTGCGCCGACGCAGCCAACCCGACAGCCGCCACATACCGACCGGGCTGCCAGCAGGCCCCGCGTCGCCCGGCCAGTCGGAGCCCCAGCCGGCGCCTCGCCCCGCCCAGTGGCCCGCCCCGGACCGCCGCCTGCAGCTCTCGGGGGTGGGTGCCTGCTGTTGGTGGCTATGGGAGCTCAGTCGGCTGCAGGGTGAGCTGAAGGGGTGTGGGGAACGCGGGGAGCCGACCAGAGCCAAGTGACCTCCGAGGGCCTGCGGCACCTGGTGCGGGCTGACTGGCCCTCACGGGGGTGTCCCGGGTGGCTTCCTTTGGAGCATCCCCCCGAAGTTCGGACTAAGCGTGTTTTCTCTGGCAGCAACCCACTTCTATAGCCGCCACGCCTGGGTTTCGCTCCTTCCTGACCTCAGCACTATGCGGACACCCGTTTTCCAACAGCTGCCCTCGAGGCTCTTGACTAGCCCTGGCCAGCCTGATCTTTGAAAGTGGGAGAGCCCTGTGGCCAGCTGGGCTTGCGGGGTTGGCCGTCATGCAGGGATAACACCCATTTGGAGCGGAGACGTTTCAAGACTTTAAAGAAACAGATTCTACCTGTGCACCATGGTGCATCGTGGACACACCAGACATAACCATACCTGCCCTGGGTACCTGCGTAGCACACATGAAAGCAGCTCTTGGTGAATCTGGCACCTCACTGATGCAAGTGAGTGCAGGGACTCGCTTATGTCAGGTATTTACCGGAACAGTCATGTGAGTGCCTGATGCCACTATTCCCGTATTCCATCACCTGAAGTTGCTCAACCTCTCTATTTGGAGCAGAGCTTTGTTTGCTTTCCAGAAGTCTGGTTTGGTCAGCTGTTCCTTCTGCTGTGCCAGGGCATCACTTTTCCAGTGCAAACAATAGTTTTCTTCCTTCAGGGTTTGGGTAGTAATTCTGTATAGTTCTCATTCTGAAGTTTGATGGTGAAATTAAGCATGTTCAAACATAGAAATGCAAATTTTTCCAGACAGAGAGAAGTTCCTCTGAAATTGTTTCCTTGTCCATCATTTTCAATTCAGTGCCTCTTCCCCCTTGAGTTTGCCTTCACCTCCTTCATTTTGGTTCCCATAAGCTTACTGTTGGTCACTCCTCCAAGACATGAGTGTAGGGTACTGAGAGTGATTCTTTAACTCTGTCTCCATTTTTACTCAACATCCACATGCATTTACTTTGAACTAAACATACATTTTAATATGAATTATAAAAATGTAATGTAAGAAGAAGCTTCATCTTGGGGTTTGAACAATTTCCAAACCAATGTGAAGGGGCTGTCAAGTTGGTTAAGGCTTTGGAAAAATGTGGGAAGGCATGGTTTTAACTTACTAAATGGTAAAAGTCTTTGTTCCAGGCACACATTTTCCCAAGTTGGAAGCTTGGGCTTTTAAGGTAGAACGGCTAGTTTGCTTCCCTCTTAGTTTCATTAATGCTAATTGGAGGAAAGAAGGGATTCCCATACTGGCCTTCTTCCATGTTGACAGTATCAGTATGAAGAGCTGGGTTGAGCCATGGAACTCTCAGAGAAGAAAGCTGTGAAATGTTTACCAGCTTATCCAATGATATAAGGGGGAGAAAACACCCTGTGAGCTGGATGAGTAAATTTCTACTCCTGTTGCTGCGCGTGATTATAATAAACCTTTGCAAGCTCTCATGTCTATTTTAGCCATTCAGAATGCTTTTATCTGCTTTTGCCTTCATTGTTTCTGAGTCAAGGGTGCTGTTAAGCTGAGTGGCTAAACTGAGGGAACTTCAAAGACTATAGCAATCTTAAGAACAAAGATATTAGAGTGCTCTTAATTGTTTATGTGCCCAGTATTTTATTTCACAATATCCAAAGTTTGAAAGTTGGTGACATGGGGATTCAGAAAAGAAGTGTGTCCCAGTAGCTAGCAATGACCAGGAAAGCTCTCCATCATGTAGCAAGAGATTAGGGAGCATGCCAGAAACCCAGCAGTCTCAAGTAAGAGTAACAATTATATATTGGATGTATGTAATACTTGATAACATTGAAGATAAAATCGTCATATGTAGAATCTGGCACACATCACTATTTCCATAATTCTGATACCCTGTATCTGTCATGACCACACTTTCAAAGTGAAAACCACATGTATTCTCTGCACTCATTTTAGAGAAGCTAATCACTCCAAACCAAAAGTATGCTTCCAAAAGAACACGCGCAAGTGTCAGCACTGCCAAATCATGATTCAGGAGCCAAGTATGTACTTTTCTCAGGGCAGAGGATGTTTCCTAGAGTTTCCTAAGAGTGTTGTGAATTTGATCATGAAACATCTAGTAAGACTCCAAGCAGAGAGGAGCAATTTTGCAAATTTGTGTTCTTATTCCACTGTAGAGCTGTGTTCCCAAGTGACTTTTATAACCAGACCTGTTACCTCGATTGTACAGTCAACCCTGTCCGTGTGCTTAAGTGCCAAGTTCACATGTAATTGGGAAAAGCCTGTCATTGTTTCTAACTGCAGGCCTCTGAGGCATGTTTCAGGGCTCAAGCCTCTGGGCTGATGCAAGGTTGCTGCTAGGGAGACTGCATTCTTCAGAAATAAGTCAACACCAAGAACCCACACAGAGGTTTGTGTCTTTCAATATCCTGGAGTAACTGACCAGAGCAATACAGTAAGTTGTTCCAGTTGGCCTTGAAAGGTATAGCTTCTGACACATCAATCACTTGTGTTGTAAGTGATGACTATGTCACACTAGTTAAAGCAAAGGCAATTTGATATTTCACTGAAGTTCTCCACAAGACTTGTACTTTTACATAGATTAATGTGGAAAGAAAACAAAACCAGAAAATTATACCAGAGTTTATTCTTACTGAGTTAAGTCTTGCTACAGCTTGATGCAGCACCAAAAGCTATAGATCTTATAAAACATAAACCAGTTCCAAGCCTCCTAGAGTCTGAACACACTTGTTTTAGCACAACAACAGAGCTTGTGCCCACCAAGATCATTATTGCAGAAAATGTGGGAGTGGTTGAATTTCTGGTAAGCCATGTCCAAAGTCTAAATCAAAACTGAGTAGCTGCATATCCTACTAGATCTCTTCCCTTAATGCCCTCTTTTATAAAGCTCTCTCTTCTCTGAAAGGACAGGGTAGCAAAAGAAACATAAGGACACAGACGCCATATTGAACTCACCACAGTGGTTATATAGTGTTGCTTCTTCCAAGGTATGTCAGGTACACATGGCAGTAACCTGAAACAGGTTTTCATGTACTGAGGCTTGTTCAGTCACACTGCTGGGCATTTCCACACCTAAGAGAGTTTGTATTTTATGAGGTATAGCCATCTGCACTTAAGCAAATTTATACTGGATAGAGTGACTAATCTCAAATTCACTTTTAAGTAAGTGCAAAACCTGAACACTCCAGTTATCTCAAATGACAGCTTTTGCAACTGGAATCTCAGTTAAAATAAAAATAGATGTTTAAATCTTTTTTTTAAAAAAAGCTATAAGATCTTTCATTAGTTCTACACGTTTCCACGTGCAACTGCGGCTGAAGTGGAAGAAGTCTCTGCAGGTATATTACTGCCACTGCAACACTTGACCAGGAATGATGCTAGGAGCACCTTTCTCCTCCTGTCCACTGAGAATCACTGTTGCTTTCTTAGCAGGATGCTTCTCTTCTGTCTTTTCTGTGACTTGTTTCCATGCCTTCTCAGAGCAATGCTGACAGTTGTTGAAATTTTTCCTTTTTGCCTTCAGCACACAGAAGCTCTATAGCCTAGCTCATTTCCAATGTGACTGAGCAGGTCCAAAACCCTGCTTTTTTGGCCTTATCATGTTACTACTTAAGTAAATGTAGTACATTTACTTAATGAACTCAGAACATTACCTGAACAGTTCTGGTTTTAACTGAAACAGTTCTCAAGGCAGGCTGGGAATGTTATTATTGGTCAGCTTAGGACTTCCTTGAGGTGGAGACAGTATGTTGACACTAATAGTACATATCAGAGCCAAAGCAAGTACCCAGTAGTTGAGTCATTGAAATAAAAATCAAGTTTCACAACTTGCTATCTCTGCCTGACACATAGCCACCTCAAGATCTTATCCTGTTTTGTGGGTTAGAGCTCTTGGAGTCAGCAGAAGCGCAACTGAGATGGCTGTAATTTATTTGCAGTGACGTCTGTAAGATGGTTGCAGTGGTTTATATATTGTATATATCTAGCATGAGTTTAAAATGTCCTTGTTTGTAAGGACTATGATCTGTAAGCTGTTATGAGCAGCTCTCTAACTTCTGCTTTTGCAATTTGCTATGTACAGTGTGCAGTCAGAAATCGTTATTAAATGTTGTACAATAAAGGGCCACATGCTGAAAAGGAACCTGGGACTCTGAGCAAAGGAATTCTAGATTTAACTTTCTTACCCAGCCACAGAGGGGCACACAATAAAATCTGTACAAACTGTACAATGACTACATATCTATAATAAGATTATCCAGTGTCTTGCTAGAATACCACTAAAGTTATATGAACAAAAGTAGCAAGTAAGATGGAGAAACAAAGTGGCCTGAGGAAACTCATACAATAATGTTCTTTAGATTTCTAGAAGAGCACAAAAAGGAACCACACAATTACAGCAGACCCTTAAATACCGTAACTGAAAAAGAAAGAATCTTTAGGAGCAGTAACTTGCAGGGATTGTACTTTGAAAAATAAAACTCTGTCTCAGAAGACACTGAGGTATGTTGGCGATTTCACCCTACAGTAGAAGGAAGGACTAGTTGCCTTAGAAGCACGTAATGCTGCTTTCTTATATCACCTGTAAAATCTTGGAACGGCATGAGGCATAGGAAACAGAATGCAGATCTACTTTTTGCCTAAGATATGACATTCCTTGCAGCAAAAAAGCAATAAAATTAAAGTAGCAGATGTGTGGAAGGTAATGCTCATGATAAAATAAGAATTAATCGTCTACAGTAATTGATTTCCCATGATTAGAGCATGAACCCTTCGCCTTTGGGGAGTCATTTACCATCTTTTGTAGGGCTGAGTTCAAACTGGCTGCGTATGAATCACTGTGCTGAATGCTGCCACAGATGCTTCCAGAGACCAGCACTTTGATTAATATTTTGCCAAGCAGTCAATTTTTGTCTTCTATACGTGTGTTTAAGGGTGCTGTACTGGATGCTACTGAATTCATGCAGAAGCTTTGATTTTCCTATGTTTTGACCTTGTTTTTGCCGAAGCGTCATAACAAATAAACAGTACTACCATTGTTAGTAGTTTTTAATTGACTAGTCATCAGAAGCTTTATGCACAAATTTAATAGGGACTTCCTTTAGTAAAGAAGCCTTAGGAAAGGCCCAAGCAACCTGGAGTGGTGAACACAGCTGAAATTACAACATGTTCCCTCAGTCAAAAATTTTATGCTCTCAGGCTCTTTGGGGAAAAATGTCTCATAATTTGTGCTTACTACTAGATTTTTATTTCTTATCTATCCACCGTTCTTCAGTACGTGTTGTAAAGTCAAAAATACTGTATTTGAGACAGTGATTTTTCTTTGCAACCATTGTGTACTCACCCTACCATAAACCTAGGCTGCAAAAAGAGGAGCCGAAGGCAAAGAAGAAGGAGGAAGAGTCAGACTAGAAGTAAAAAGTAGAAGCTGGATTTCAGTCATGTAATTAGCAGTACATGTAGACGGAAATTGACAAAACCCCTTTAAACAGGAGACTGCTATGGCTGTGTCATGCAATAGCTTTGCCTCAGTGCCGGCATGTTAGCTCTAATTAGGATGGATTCACCTTAAAAATTGACAGATTTAAAATCTACAAGCAGATTTTCATTGCCTTTCCTGCATACAAACAAAAGAAGCTTACCCATGACAGAGCCTTCCCTAAGGCATCCCTGTCATTCATTACAGCAAACTGATCAGGTCACACCTATTTTCTCAGTAGGCTTTTAGTCATCAGCAGCATTCATAACACATAACACTACTCAGACAGTTTTGCTTCTTTGCTTTTCCTTCCACATGTCCTTCAAACACAAGCATTAACTCAGAATTTGTAAGAGTATCCCTGCATTTTTTTTCTCACCTTTAACCCCAAGGAGACCAACTCATTACAGCACAATAGCTTCTCCTAAATCCTGTCCTTCTCTTACGGCGCTCAGCAGAAACTAAAACAGTCCGCAGCTTTCTTGCTGACAAGGTGTCACTGTCCCCCTGCCACACTCATCTCCCATTACCCAGCTGTACATGTCACATTCCTCCTTATAACAATCCTTTCAGGGCAAACTCTTCAGGACTTCCAGCTTCCAGATCTCTCAGGCTTTTGCAAAGCCTGACTTGAGTGTTCAGGACAGAGTTCATGAACTCAGCAGATGTCTACACTGGAGAGGATGAATCCAGTCCTCAGACCTGCCTGAACAGCCTGCAGCATCTGTAATACATTTTATGCATTTCTAATTATTTATTTATTTTGTGATAATTCCTTCTGTTGAATTACGCTACAGAAGAAAGACAATTTCCCTCATAGGTTGCATTACTACATTTTGAACTAATAAGTTCTTGTTGCTTCCGAGAGTAGCTGCAAGAGCTTTTTTTGCTCTCTGCTGAAACTTTCCATTGCCTGAAGAGCCAGCATTCTCCCTAGTCAAAATAAAACAAACAGTAATGTGGAATACAGAAGTAGTTCCTGAGCTGGTTTTCTGTCAGTGGAACCTTTAAAAATGAGTTGGCAAATACCAACGGTGTCAAGCAATGCCAGCTCCCACTAGCCTTATGCTTTCTCCTTTGGAGACATTCATGCTGTGTTTTTATTGCTATAAAGGACAGCTGGACCACAGCTATAAATTGGCATTTTGTAGATGGGGGAAAAAAACAACAACAACAATGAAAAAACAGGAAAAACCTGTAACTTGTTATTTTCAACAGCCACAGAGAAATTTTCTGATTAACTTCATTAAGATTTTTTCATTTTCCTACTGGCAGTCACTCAAGGACTATCTTGTCATGGGAATAGAAGTAAAAATACTGTGTGTATCCTTTTGCCCTGCTGGTCACCTCTGTTCCCATGGTTCTTGCTTATCTCTGTTAGCAACTGGCCTGTGATACTCACGTTATAGTAAAACACTGGTGCAGTGTTCATTGAGCTATTGGGCTATGGATAATATTTTGCCTGGATTTTGGTAATCAAAACCAGTTCTCCAGCCACAGTAAATACAGCTGCAGATGGCACAGGAAGCTGCTATGTACCAAAACAAACAAACAAACTAGTTAATTTTTAAATTCTTTGGATTCAAATGCTTTCCTTCTCTGTATTTCAATGTGCACTTTTTGTCCTCTGTCTTTTGTCTAAATTGCATGTGAGTACTCACAGAGATGGGTACTGTAATGGTCACAGTCACAGCCTAAACTATATCCTTCTTCATGTTATATCAAATCATGCCCCAGTTCATGCCCCAGTTAAAGTACTAGGTTCCTATACTGCACAAGTTTCGAAACAAAAGAGAACATACATCCATATGTACTTTCAGTTCAAGTAATCCATTGTGACAAGAGGTGAAAATCCTTCATATAATTTGATTTGTCTTCACTACAGTGGATTTTTATTTCATGAGATGTCAGGCACAGTAGAAGGCAGTAGTGTAAGAAGGCTGTTGCCAGACTTTGTGCTTCCCGGCATCCTACCAGAGGAAACATCTTCCTGTTAAACACCCAGACCTTTCTGCTACAAAGTTGCGAGATAAATCTGTTTATGTTTTGACAGTTTTAATTCTATAGAAAGTATTACTGTCTGAACCTTTGTCTTAGGCCTTCAAAGTGATCAAATCAGGCAGATTTGGATGAGGAAGAGGAAAATTTGAGCGGGACCTTTATGGACAGTCAGAAACAGCCTCTTGAAAAAGATGGTATTACAATGCTGAGTGAATGGCAAGAAGAGAGTTTGTATCAGCAGGAAGAAAAGAGTGGAAGCAAGCAAGATAGGTCAGGTTTCTGGGGCCATACCAAGAAGAAAGATTGAAAAAAGTGAAATGAAATATCGTTCATTATCATATGAATAATATTTCAAGATATAACAAGGCTGTGCTTGCAGGTAGGGAAAAGCTGCCTCATGATCCCCTGTAAAAGAGCAAACAAGAGTTTTAAGAACAAGCTTGTGACAAATGTTTGAACTGGAGTCCTAATTCAAACCCATCATTCAAATGTGATCGGGCTGCTGTGGCAGGGGTGGAGCAGTAAGAACACCAGCCGCAGCTTTGACTCGGAGGTTAACCACTGTTGTACAGGCGAGTGTAGCTGGAGAGAGAGAAGTGTATCCCTGAGCTTTGGTACTCTCCATTTCTTGTTTACTTCAACTGAGCTCTCTGGATCTGAGGGGCAGACTGTTACTGTTTGTGTACACGAAGTATCAAAAAGCTGTTAAATAATCAGAAGTACCCAGTAGGAGCAAATTCTGTGTGAGGAGACCTGATTTTATTTACAGGATTCACAGCAACCTAAAGGAGATTGCCATTGATGTGGACTTGTTTGGAGGTTTTTTTGGCTTTGCTTTTGCAAAGAAAGGCTGCAACAGGATGTAACCTCATAACCTCCAGTCAAGTAGTTGCTTTCTTTCATTCAGCAATAATTGCTATCTCTCTTACTGCTATTATGAAATTAACTTTAGCTGATTTAACTCTTTTTGCAAGACTCAGTAACAAATTCAGAGCCACCCCATTCACCATTGCTCACAGCAGCCTTGATGCTTCCCCAGATAAAAGCAACCACTCTGAGATGAAGGTTCAGGGATGACAGACTGAGCAACATAACCAGTTTAAAAGAACATTGGCAGAGAATGCATGAGCCACTTCAAGGCTTTCTCCTTTGGGGCATTCCCTAAAACTGGTGATAAATCACTGTGTGATAACGGTGTTAGCTGAAACAAAGTGGTTGACCTGACTGTCTGATATAGGAGGTAAAAAAATCTGGATTTGGGACTGCCATTTAGATGGTATCACATTTGTAGTTTGAGCTGATGGTAGTGTAAGCTATTAAACTGGTAATATAAATCTCTCCATGAATGCTAAGCATGGAGTTTTGAAAGTGAATTAAAATGTACAAAGCAGCTGTGCTTTTTTAATGCTTTTAAAGGATGCATGAAAAAGTTCAATTTACTGTAACAACTGATTCCCTGAAAGAATCCCCTTTGGTCCTCCAGGTCTCTGGCCACTCTTTGGAGAGCTGGGAAGGTGATGCCTTGGGATGCAGCATCTATTCCATCCCTGGAGCATCCCAGGAGAAGCAGTTATGAGTTCTGAATGTTCCCAGCCTCCCTTATGCCACCAGGTGTTAAGTGAGCTTCATGTCCTCCTCATTTCAGGTCCTTGCTCTTCAGCAGAAACCTGAAGAGTGGGAGGGGACATGCTGAGGGTGGAAAGTCAGGTTACATGCAGGCAAGCTGGAAACAATAATTTTTGTTCACATGATTCAACAGTAAGCATTCTCTTTATTTCCTTACTGTTCATTTGTGTGGTGTTTGTGTTGTGTTGCTTAGGAGTGCTGGAGGAAGCAGTCTCAGCATGATGCGATTCTGTATCTGGGAGAAGGAGCAAGTAAGGTGAAGGATTTAACAGACCGCAAGGGAAAGGGCAGACCTAAAAGAAAGAAGCTAAATCTGTACTTTAGGTAAGCTGTCTCCAACGTAAATCTCATTGTAGAACAGACCTTGTCTCCGTTCTTAGAAAGTGCACAGGTCCAACAAGTTACAAAACTGGTATTTTCCTTTGTTGCTTCACTTAGAATAATCTTCTCAATGCTTGTTTTGCTTTCTTCAAAAGCAACTTTTCAAGGACGTGTTTCAGTTTACTGAAAACATTACAAATCTGAGATACTTGTATGCAGACTGGGTGAGGTTGCTTATTCATGATTAAACACTACTGGTGGGGAGTGGAAGGAGCATGGCTGTGCCTCATTTAGAGATCGCCTGTCTCCCCCCAGGGAATTCTGTGACTGGTAGGTTCCTCCTCTGGACCACCCTGTGACCCTTGCTGTACATTTGAGCCATTAACCACAGAAATCCAGTCACCAGGAAAGCCAGGGTAGAAAAGGGGAAAGAAAAAGCATAAGCAAAGCAGAGTCATCTTTTGGTGTTGATAGACTCCTCTGAAGGAGCTATAGTCTAGGACAGCTTTCAGAGACATGCTAGTATGTGGGATAAACCAGCCTACGGCCTGACCCCAGGTTGTCTCCTTACCTTCCTTGCATTGGTATCTATTGCAGACAGGGCCCAGAATTTTCTAGGGTTTTGAGCAAGGGATGGCAACAATGACTTATGAAGATGTTGCAATAATGAGCACTTCCTCTCTTATGGCACAGAAACTGAGGACCCAGAGCATAGACAGAAATCGGATAAAACATCCCAAAAGAAAAATACTCAAAGGCCTTAGCTGGTCATTCACCAAATATGAGCATGTGCGAGGTGAAACGTGCAGTGATTTATAAGGTGACCAAATCCACATAACACTGCACAGAAATGCAAGCTACATCCAAACCACATCCCTGATTGTGTTCCTGTTTCTGACTTTAAAACATGTAGACACAGTACTTTTCTTCTTAAACCTCATTTTAGGAATTTCAGAGTGGATTTGGGTGACTTCCCTATTCAAAAACAAGCTTAGATGACTAAGAAGTATAGAAAATCTGTTTTAAAGGGATAATTTTAGCAATATTAAAAAGAGATTACTCAGAAACTTAGAGTTTCTACCAACTCTATCCATGATACTGCCTATTCATTACTAATGTTATTGTAAATCACCTTCTGAAGTCTAATGCCAGCCAGTTATAACACATTTTAAAAAAAGGAAAGCCTGCGCTGAAGTAAGCTGTAGAGCAATTCTGTTGCTTAAAGTTCAGCTGTTTCATCCTGTTAAGGCAAATACTTGAAGGAGACTCCTGCAGTGCTTTTGGGAACTTACACTTGTTGCAATGTTGAAGTGGTCACTAGTTTTGTTCAGTAATAACAATTTTGAGATGAGATTGATTAGACTAAAACTGGGATTTTATTGATTATAAGTGTTTTTTTTAACACCTAGAAAAAAAACCAAAACAGACTACAAGGAAAACAGCTCCTCACTGTAAGTGTAAGAATAATTTTGTCCCAAGGTCACCAGGACAGTCTTTGAATTTCTCGTTCAAGAGGTTTTCAGCCACAGGTCAATAATATCTACTACATCAATATAGGGCATAGTAGCAATCAGTGCAGCACTACAGAAGCTTAGACTGCAACTAGAACTTTTGTTAAAAGGTACCAGTACACTGTGCTTGTACTTCTGTGGTTTGACAGGCTTCCTGCCTCTCCCTGTAACACTCAATAAGGGAAGAGCTGCAATAGCCACAAAGAATAAAGTAGCATCAGCACTTGCAGATGTTGCAAGTGTGGTCTCTATTGAAGAAATTATTTATCAACTGTGTTTTGTTCCACATTTTCAGATATTTAATTACGATTGGCAGTCTGGTTCAAACAGACTGAGAAAACTTGGAGGGAAAAAAAGAAGCTTATAAAAGGTGGAAGCAAGGACAGGTGGCCTGGGAAGAACGCAGGGGCGTTGTCTGGGAAGCTAGGGACCAGGTCAGGAAAGCTAAGGCCTAGTTATAATTGAATCTGCAAGGGATGTGAAAGATAACAGAAAGGCCTATAGGAAAGCTGGAGAGGGACTTTCTACAAGGGCATGTAGTGACAGGATAAGGGAGAATGGCTTTAGACTGAAAGAGGGGAGACAGATTAGATAGATAGAAGGAATTTCTTTACTGTGAGGATGGTGAGACACTGGCACAGGTTGCCCAGAGAAGTTATGTCTGCCCCATCCCTGGCAGTGTTGAAGCCCAGGTTGGACTGGGCTAGGCGAAATCTGGTCTAGTGAAGGTGTCCCTGCCCATGGCAGGGGGTTGGAACTGGATGATCTTTAAGGTCCCTTCCAACCCAAACCATTCTGTGATTCTATGATTCTGTGATTTTAGTTTCAAAGAAGTTCCTGATTTCTCATAATGATGAAAACAAGTGGGGCTGGGTTAAACAAATTAGAAAAGGAGAATCGAAAGCCAAACCTGATGTAAAAAATAAGAGGAGAAAAAAGGGTATTTAAACTAGTAAAGAATCGAGGATAGAGATTAAGAAATGTCACATGCACATAGCTTTATCACAGAACCTAAAGAAAGCAAAGCAAAGAAATGAGTAAGACCAGGCAGAAACAAGCAAACAAACAAACAAACAAAAAATTACAAAAGTTACAGAAAAAGGCAGTGGGGAAAATAAACAAAAAAACCAAAAACAAACCCAGACATTTAAAATTTTACAGGAAGTGGCAGCTGAACACATAAAAGATGAAAAAAAGGTATTTTGTTTCAAGATAGTTAAAAAAAGGGGGAATTAACTGAGGGAAAGAGGAGCAAAATACAACAGAAGGAAGGTGATGGTTAAGAAAGGAACATTAATGATTCTGGAGTGTTTCAAATATTGCCATAAAGCACACAAGCTTCAACTTTCTGAGAAGCCACCAAAGGACATGCTTGAAGAGGAAGTGAAGCATGTGCCTTTGTGGTTAGCTGACCCAATTAGTGGTGGAAATTGACCTGAGTTAGGAATGAGGAGATACGCTTTTATAAGTTATTGTAAATTTTACCCATTTTGATGATGTAGCTGTGACTTCTTTGATGTTTGATTGTGCTTTCTATTGAAGATGACTTGTTGGCGCATTTTTCTTATACATAGTGCTAAGCAAGTCAGTATTTTTCATAAGTCCTCACTTCAAAACTTGTGTTTTCATTTGTGAAGTCTTTTTCTTATGGATCAGATTCATTGTTCTTTTTGAGTAGGTCAATCTTACATAAACAGCTGAGCCAACTTCAAATACAAACCGTTACTTACCATGAGTTTAGAAGAAAGAGCTGTGAAGGATAGCATCAATTACTTCCTCCTGAACTCAGGAGAACAACAAAGGTCCACTCAGAAAGATTCAAAACCTCTTCCTTTGTCTACCAGTGAGCATAAGGGCAAAGTTCCATGATTAAAACATAAACCATAATGGTAATTTTAACCTAGAATTTTCTTCCAGAATTGCAGCAAACCACATTAGACAATACTTCTAGGTAATTGAATGAGATCATTTTTGTACAATATAAAATCCATCTGTTCAACAGGGTGGGATTTTGTTTAGCCCATAATAGACACGATTTAAATCATACAGTGACACTGCCAGTATTGATCTAGTTTTGGCTTAAGCTTGAAATGTGTGCCTGAAGTGTCTGTCATCATCTCAACCCTTATGCATCCTCTTCCTTCCCCACCTTATCCTGTTCCTCTCTTTTCCCTGCCTTAGAATTTATTAACCCATGCATATCTTACAACTTACAAATACTTAGAAGTCCCTTAGAAGCTAGAAACTGTCATTTTCACTGTATGACTGTACTGATTTATGAGCAGCTAAGATTGTTTTGAAGTTTCTTGAGATAGTGTTGGCTCTACCTCTTTGTGCTTCTCTCCCTCATTTCCAGGCAACTGGGAAGATATATAACAATAAAGGGATGTGCTAGAGATTCCTGTTTTGTCTCCTCCTTTCACATGTGTCAAGGAATAAGAGAAGATGCTGCCAAACCATCTTCCTCTGTTTTCAAGTTCTGAATATTTTTAGATTTGAACAATAGCTTTTGACTTCAGAGCAATTCCCTAGTTGCTGGAAAAGGTTGCCATTGTGCCTAAATGTTTCCAAAATTCTCACAACATTTACATCCATGGTTGGCATTTTTTTAGTCCTTTTACAGCTTCAGAATTGGAAAAGTGATTCAGTGCTTCTTGTCCCCTAATGCTCCAAATTTCTGCTTTGACACAGGCCTGGAGGTGTCACTGAGATACCAGGTGAGTAGCACTCCCAGTCACATCTTTGATTCTTAACGCAGCTGCCTCCATCAGGGCTTGCATCAGCTTGCCATTCCCCATAACCTGTGGCAGCCTTGTGAGAGAAACAGAGGCTGTCTGCAAAATACCACATCTAATTTGTGAGAGTATTTGCACCTTCTAGCAGTTACATGTTTAGACACCTTACAGCATCATATCCTTTATAAAAGCTACAAAGGATGAACTTACTGTTCATGAGAAAGATGCAGATTGCACTTTATGTTGCTCCAGGTAGATGCCTGTGTAATTAATGGTGTAGAGTTTGAGGATGGGTCTATGTCAGCAGTGTAGCACACAGCATAATCTCTTTTCTGCATCCCTACTTGGGAGCTGTAACTTATTCCAACTGAAAGTGCATTGTGTTGCAGGCTTCAGAGCTGTGTTTCCTGTCTTTTGCCAGGTTCATGCCCTGCCCTTTTGCCTTTTCTGCAACAAGAAAATACAGCTGTCACAAAAAACCTGAAACCTGCTTCATAGGCCTGCATCCCTGTGATTGTTCACTCAATTCCTACTCAGATCTTGGATAAAACACAGCTCATGCTAAGGCCTGATGTATGCAGGAAACAGTGCCACTAGGTCAAAGTGAGGGCAACATGTAGGCAGGACGCAGTGACCGGTAAGGTGTAAAGGTCATTATGCAGACACTATCACCTGTAGTTTTTTGTGCCCTGCAGTCATCACCCTTGCATATTGATTGTCTGTCAGTTTCTTCAGAATCATCATTATCACCATCATCATCATACAATGGTTTGGATTGGAAGGGACCTTAAACTTCATCTAGTGACAAACCCCTGGCCACAGGCAGAGACATCTTCCACTAGGCCAGGTTGCTCAAAGACTTGCCCAATAGGGTTGTTTCTTTTCTTTCCTAACGCTCGTCAAATTAAGTTTAATTTATAGACTATGTTGCCCTATAAATTTGAGAGACCCAGATGGTCTGTGACAACCCCCACTTACCTTAGCACAAATAAATGGATGGGCCAGAGAACAGGTTGTCTGAGATTTCTCTCCATCTGGCTAAACTGAACTCAAAAGGATGTCCTCAAAAGGGTGTCCTCAACTTCACTTCTGACTTGGAAAAGTCCCTAGCCTGGCTAAACCCTGTACCACAGCAGGTATTTCCTATTAGTGAGCGTGCAGGGAGAAGAGAATGTCCTGGGTCAGTGCTTGTGCATCTGCTGTCATCCACTTTTATTAGTGAGAACATGCATAGGTTCCCTATCCCAAAAGGGATTTTTGGACACCACCAGTTAATCTTTCAAACAAAGGCTTTTACCTGAAATTCCTCCATATATAACAGAATGAAAAATAAAGAGCAGTAGGCATGTAGTGAATATTTAAGATGTTTCTGATTTTCTTTCTGAAATTCATGGATGCATGTCAAAAGGATTTTTAGAGCCTGATAATCCATAGCATCTAAAGCTACTGCCATACCCTTACCACTATAAGCAGCAATTACGCTCTGTGTTGCACCAGTAGAGACAGTAACAGAGAGATGCAGTAAGAAACATAAAATAATACCTACTGTGTGTTTCTTCCAGACTGGTAGTGAACCAGGAGTCAGGAGACGCTGCAGCCTGTCTAAAATGGAGCAGGAATGAAGTAATTTGGTGTAATGCAAAATATGTCAGGAAGTGATAAAACTCCTGATACACTTCTCAGCCCCTGCCAAGAACTTTGTACATCTTAAACAGGCACACACAGAGCATGAAAAAAAGATGTATTTGTTTGTACTCCTTCAACAGGAGGAACTTAGAAAAAACCATTATCGCTTCAGTTCTGAGCAATACACAGATACTTTTGCTCTGAATGTGACATAATCTAATTCCCAAGTAAACTGATTTCTTCCTCACAAAAATCTAAAAAACAAGCCAAACCAAAACAACCAAACCAAACCAAACCAAACTAAAACACAAAAATAATGAATCCCTTTCCGATTCCCAAAGAGATGGAAGAAATCTCATTCTGCTTCCACAGTCAGCAAGTAAACTAGTCTGGTGTTTTAATAGATTTCTATGAGAAACTTGTAGAAAGCCAATTCTGCAATATAAAATCTTTAACCTGGCATGCACATACAGTGGAAATAACAAGTCCAAATCTGTAACAGAGGCACTCAAGATACTTGATTCTTATATTGGTACTTACCTTGACTGACCTTGACTTTCCCAGTTAGATGCTGAAACAGCTATCTGAAATGAATCACCAGACTGACTTGAATTACTGCTTGAGATTAGCAAGATAAATGAAAGTTGAAGAAGAAGAAGTCCTTAGTGAAGGAACAGCCTGGAAATTAAATAATTAAAAAATATCACTCTTTTAAATGGAGGTTGTTTGGTTTGGGTTTTTTTTCTTAATTTTTTTACTTCATTGATTGAAACACTTATAGAAGTAACTATGAAATCCTGTACATCAATCATGTGAGCCATGGGACTATACTGTGTAAGTGATAGCATAATCTCATCGGAAATAACATCTGCTTTTAACTGCATCCCTGTACATAGCTATGAATGTTACGTTTTCCTCTTTTAAAATTTTTCTACATTTTCAAAAGAAATTCATATTAACACAGAGCTAACACATTACAATATTAATTAATTATAAATTTTTATGTGAATTTTTGTATCTACAGGACAAGCTCATGAACCGTTCACTTTTTGAGTCTAACAATTTGCAGACATTCAGCAGAATAAGCTTTTTGGTTTAAATCTTTAAATGATCAGTATCTTGCTGATCAAAATAAGAGCCTAATCCTTGTAAAACAGCTTATTCACTAACCTCAATTTTTTTTATACACTTTTATATTGTTTTCATCTCTCACACTTTTAACTGGGATTTATGTGATACACCATTACTTGAAATTTGACCTCAGTTCTAGTTCATTGCCTGCAGTGCACTACTGTGAAGATTTGTTGTGCATTCAGCTAAAAACATCTTAATTTTGAAAATGCAGACAATATGAATGTCATGCAAGAAGGTTTAAATTGCTGGTATTCATTCCCAAGAGGAAATGTCAGTTGTGAGCAGTGCTCAAGCCTCTCAGAATTTTGAGTGTATGTCCCTTATTTTAAAATCAGACAAAAAGGATGGCCTGGGACCTTTCCTGACTAGAAAAGCCCTTTTGGAAAGGGTTCAGTCATCTCCAGTTACCCTCCATGAAAATGTGCAGTATTTCTACACAGCTTGAGCTCAGGCTGAGTTCAAAGTGCTTATAAGACGCAGGAATGATGCTGGCATCTCCTCTGAGTCTGGTGCATTCTAAAGAGCCATCAGCCAGGCACAGACCAAACTCAGCTACCTATTGCTGTGGCCAAATTCCCCTGCATTGAGCACAGTAATTCTATGTAAGTAAGCCCTTACAGGCTGAGTCAGAAATGTCATTTTCCCAACAACAGAATTATTCCAGCATCTTTCAAAGACTGAGCTTCAGCCAAAGATTTGATTTGAATATTGCAAAGTAGAATGTCTCTAATTAGATGTATTTTTAACAAAAGCTTATAATACAGAAACAGAAACTACACTATAATAATACAGGTTTAATATATAGTTTACATATTGAACTGTATATTTAAATAGAGCCTAAGAAAGATTTACAGGGAAAAAAACAAATCAAATCATTTTAAGCAATTAAAAAAAAATAAAAAGGAAAAAAATCTGCCCCAGTTATTCAATTTCCTGTGACACTGTTTCAAACTTACTTAGGTGTTTCCATGCTAAACATTAAAAATAACTTAAGGTGATGACTAGACTCCCTTTGACTGGACAGGGGAGAGAGATACTCTGAAAGTACAGGGGCAGGCAGGCAGGCAGCCTTCTGGCATTTGGAAGAAAGGAGTCATCTCAGGAAGTGGAAGGACAGAGTGTACAGTCCCTTCAGGACTTGCAGGGCTTGCATTTCTGCCCCCACAAACTCTCAAACCCCCAAAACAAAACCCCACTGAAAATTAGCAACTCATGGGTTTAGTCTCTCCCTCCCCCAGACTTGTTCAGGGCACAGATTTGAAGTTTTCCTGTTTGACAGCGTGTGCTTGAAGTTCTCTGATTATTCATCCTTGGAGCTCTTCCACCCTCTTTCACAATCCTGGTTCTGCAGTGTATGAACTGCACAGGAAAATACATCCACAGCCCACATGGTGGGAGCGCTCAGTGCTTAGAAGTCTATAAGAGCTCTCTTTTGGTCTGCCTCCAGTTCCAGGCGGCTATAAACACTTGCAAGAGCATCATAACATCCACCCCACATTCTGTTAACATCCTGTGCCCACAGATTTGTGTCTACTGAATGTCTAAGGTCACAATGTCTCTGACCCCTGCCAGCTGTCCATCCCAAGCCTGGAAGTCCCACTGAAAGGCAGACTCTGGGACTCAACCTCATCCCTTTGTGTAGCTCTTGTATTTTACTCTTTTTCAGCAGAGCTTGAGTACAAAAAAACTACTTCCTTCCATCCCATACTTCTATGTCATAAGTATGTTTCATCTTCAGAAGGGATGTCTGGGACAGAGATCTGGGACTCTCAGAAGAGCTTTACAGGACAAGGTAGCAAACACTATAATCATGGGACAGAAAGCTGGGACTCTTAGAAGAGCTTTAGATGACAAGATAGCAAACACCATAGTCCTGCTTTTAACTGCATGATCATATGCCACATCATGTGTTGAAAATATCACACAAGCATAGGCATAAAATACGTCAGAATAGCTCATGGCACTCAGACTGTTAAGAAGTATCCACAAAAGCTATGCAGGCAACAAGGTGTGATTGGAAAGAACAGCATCAGCCTTAGGAATGTTTGATGTCTACAAGCCACTGTATAGATTTTCTTAGGTAAACAGATAGACCCAGTAGCCCTTCTCAAATGTCTCCCTGACAGGTGTCAGCTCTATAAAAAAGGAAGATAAGAAGTCAGGTCAACACTGGTGTCTGGGGCTATGGATTCCTGCAATAGATACCCTCTCTGTAACTTGCAGGATGCCAAATCCTACCTGGGTTAAGGCAGGCTGTTTGTTCTGCCTTTTCTTTTTTCTGCAGCCAGTTCCTGGTGACTGGCAACAGTTTTGGTGCTTCAGGTATTCTGTTTTTCTGCTTTTTGTTCAACAAAATACTACTAGATGACCACCTGTGCTTTTGTTCCTGCTATTCCACAACACAGCATTGCATGGCAGTCTCATTTCACAGGCTTGCAAAAGATGCTTTCCTGTTCCGATGCAATTTTCTGTGAGCCCATGGGTCAAAAGAGCGATCAGTAGTAGTGACCAGCCTAAAGCTCTGCTTTCCTGAAAACCGTTCAAATACATCAACCATCAACCTTCAGCTGACTGTTAATAAGTTATATACGCAGCATATAATTTAAATCTATATTGCACAACCACAATTAATCTATAGTTCAAGAATAAACCTAATAAGCTGTCTAATAAAACTCACTGAATGGGATTTGAAGCTGTAAGAACAGTTTCCTATGCAAAACACTCTGCGGTCAGGAAATATGACTTTATTTGCAAAACACGAACAAACAGAAGTGCATCAAAGATATCTGAGTCCATCATCAATCTCTCCTCCTGACAGAGACAACCCACAGGATGCTGAATTTTGGTTAACCAAATAGGTCAAAAAAGCAACACAAGTGAGATATTGTGCAGGATATTTTTGGAGTTTCAAGAGATAAAAGTGGTCTGAAGTTCTCCCAAAACTGGAATGAAAAATGGAACTGGAAACCCCATGAGGTGGTGCAGACACTGCCATCATTCTGTGCTGCATATTCCCTTGGGGATGGCAGCATTGCTTTCTGCAGATGGCTTTTGTAATGTTTAATTTTAAAAGGTAAAGATATTACAGTAATGGGACCACATAAGCCACAGAAAAAGAAAAAAGTTTGTTAAAACAGAAACTTCTTTTGCGCAGCGTGGCAACTGGGAGCACACTATAGCCCTAAGCATTTAAAACTTCCTGAGCAATGTAGGCCGACTCTTGTGGGAAAGACCACAATTTGTGAAGATTATTTTAAACCTAGCTTCCAACCATGTTTGTCTTCCCCCACCTTCTGTTTCTATTTTGCACTGGTTTTGTGAAGACACATGTAGTTTAATTTGCATCTAGTCCTGAGGTCTCAGGAACTGAGAGTGGAGTGAGTCCATGTGGTCCAGCTACAGGACTCAGCCATGCTTTGAATCCATGCTGGGGAGACACCTCAGTACATGGTAAGGAACCCCCCTTCCTTATTATCTATGGAAAATAATTCTCATTTTGAGGGCTGAAGTGATATTCTTCCTTTATTTGGATACACAGTATGAATGCCTAGAAATCCGAAACTTAAGGAAGTAACACAGCACATGCTTCCTTTGTGTCTAGAGACATTCTAAAAACGTTAGCTAATTAAGAGTTCAGGTACTCAGACAAATTGTGGTTATTATACCACATCGAGTACTTCACACTTTCCCCTTTACAGTGAATAACTTGATGTAGACTGAGAACCTGAATATAAAGGTTTAATTGCTTGTGAGATTTAACTCGTATCAGCAGTATGATGGGGTTGTTCTGTGCATTTTAATAACACAGCTGCAAGATTATGCTATGATGATAATTTAAACATAGCTTCCTTTTGCTGAATGTTTATGGTTAAAGGAAAACAAAGAGTAAATCTGAGCTGACAGAAGTTGAGCAACGAGAACTCATGCAAACCTGCAGCTCTGGGTTAACATTACTTGAGGTTTAAAATGGTGCAGTTAACATTAAATCACTCCCATAACATGGTTTCTGTAATACCTGTGGGTCAGCCTGTCCAACATCTATGAAATACTATGGGTCTCTTGAATCTTTTGCTCACTAGGGTACTTGCTTCTAATTTTAGAAAGAAGAGCCAACTCATATGGTTTGCTTTTCCCTGTGCAGTTGTACAAAAACCCCATTAACAGCTTCTATATGTTTGTTCAGAGTGGTGATCTGAGCAAAGGACCTGAGCAGCAGCTGTCATTAGTTGGCAGTGGCGATTTTACCCCAGGAGATATCAGGGGTTTATCTAGTATCATTCTCACTATTCATGTATTTACCAGGTGTTCATACCTCAATATGATAGACTGTCTTTAGTCTGGCTTTCCCCATTTACAATCCACACAATTAATTTAAGCCATTTAACTGTATATTCCTGTTATAATGCCTTCAGTGATGAGAAATCACTGGAGAATATAAATTCAACTGTGTATCTATATGGATTGCAGATCTCATCTCAAGTCTATGATGATAAGGAGAACTCTCTTTCACCAACTCTGGTTTAGCTCCTAACCAGAAGTCAGAGGACATCAAAAAAACATGTCAACTTAGAAACACTCATAAAGATGTCAAATGTTTGACTAATGTTACCTAATGCACAGATTGTTTTATCACAAGCAGAACAGGATCTTTATCTTCACTTCATTGTTTCTTTCTTGTATAACGGGTCTAACCTCTAGCAAAGAATGTGGATCTGTGGTTGGTCCTTTAAAATAAGCTAACGACTGAATCCATGACAAAAGCCCTTTCATTTAGAAAAGATTAAAACGCCCTGTGCACAAACACACAAGTGGTACAGATATCGAAGCATGCAGGCAGCACTCTGTCCCGCTTTTGTGACTCCTGAACATTATTGCCATATTTGGGGAAGAGCCAAAGGAAAGAGAAAGCACTGTCTGGATGATAAATCCTTCATTATGCTGCATAATTTACTGCTTGCATCCTTTAGGAAGTCCAAACAGGAAACTAAGCAGCTGTGTCTCTAAGGAGCCACAGAAGATGGCAGAAACTAAGACTTTGTTATGTTATGATAACCAGGAAGCAGCACATTAAGTTGCTTGTTTTAACCTCATTCTCTTACGTGTCCACTGAATAACTGACTGAGAGTCTGGTTTAGGCACAGAATCATGGAATTAATACTTAATGTAGATTTTAAACCTTTTCATATATTTTTTCCACTGCCCTACCTTCCTACTTTCTTTTACATTGATGTGCACAGATAGGGCATTATCTGATCTCATGCTGATTCTGCATTTCTTTCTAGTGAAGCTAATCCTCATTTTTCCTAGCACTCACTGATAAAAATGACAGCTGTAAGAAACAGGCCAAATCACCTGCCTATATTCATTCTGCATAGCAGTTTATGGGTTAACAAAACAGAATCATCTAAAAATTGTCCCTTGCTAGAACCAGTGTGTCAGGGGCAGGCATATAAAGCCAAACCTAGGGGCCTTACTGCCCCTTAAACAGCTTCTTGTCTCTAACTCTGGCCAGCTGCAGCTACTTGTAAAAAGTATTAGCAGAACAAGGCTAATGAGAGTTTGTCTATGTTTGTTGTGCTCTTCTCTATTCCAGTAATAGCATTTCAGGTAACCCAGCAGCAAAAGGTTATGCCCTTATTCAATAGCTACTAATTAACTTTCCTCCATAGCTCTGCCTAGTCCCTTTTTAAACTTTGTATCTTTCTTGCCTCCACAGCATCTGGAAATGCCTTGAACATTAATCATTAAACACCAACTGTGATTAAAAAGGAACATTCTGATGCTTCTTTTTTTAACCTGACACTCAGTAATTTAGCTAGGCACCCTTCTCTCTGATTATGGGAGAAAGAATGAGCACATCTTTTCCTGGTTACTTTCTCCATTACTGTTTATGACTCAGAGGATCCTCTCAGCATTTCCAAGCTGAAGAGCCTCCTAGTGAAGCCACCCCACTCCACCAGCCATCTGTGGCACCCTCCTCTGTGCTGTATTTTGTTGTTAGTGGAAGAACAAGAATTAGATACTCTTTCCTAGACACTGATGTGCTTGCTTTGATGCAATCACCTAATATTATTTAATGTACCTAAACCTACAGAGAATCTGGACCTTTTTAGTGCCTTTTTGAACAATACCAGATAGACCATCTGACAGACTGCTGCTCATCACTGAGCTGATGCTTTCAGAGAACTAGTCACAGTGATATCAATGTGCCTTTCCTGAACACAGCTAATGAAGAGACAGCTGTTGGTACAGCTAGTATGGCTTTTCCGCAGGCACAGAAAGACTTTGTATTTTTCCACATCAAATTTAAATCTATTGTTTTATCAAACAAAATGTGATAAAATTCGGTCAGATATTTCCATAGCTCTTACAGCATGTTTTAATGTGTTTGACTAGCCTAAATAATTCTATAGCACACCCAGAGTCTGTCACCTCTCCCATTTGAGAGTAACAAGGCAAAAGTCCCTGATCCCAGCAAAGATGTTGGTAGAATTCCTCTGAGAACTCTCCTGGAAGGTGAGCCCCACCACTGAACCGAACCAGCATCAAGTCAGACTGTGTGATATGCCATCATTTTTTACTTAACACCACTCAAAGGAAATTGCAGACTAAAGAACTCCTATCAGCAGCGAGGGGGGGGGAAGAGGATGCCGGTGTCTTCTCTCCCTTGTAGGAGTCTGGTACTATCATTCAAGAAGAAGAAAAGTGATTCCAGGATAGAGCTGATATAGGACTTTGCAGCTTGTCTCAGATTTAGATGGAAATCAAACCCTTGCTATTCTACAGATGATGGAGGAAATTCTTGCTAGACGGGGGAGAAGAGGGGGTAACATGCAATATCAAAAGCATCACAGAAATCACATTCCCACAGCATTTCTTGAGCTCAGTGTCTGACGTGATAATTAAGCCATTCCGGTGTCAATTGCATCCATCCTGCAGCTGACTCATATATGAGTGCCAGGTCTAATGTTGCAAGAAGCACAAGTATCACACTGAAGCTGGTCATGCCAGCAGTGTTCCAGCTATTACAATCTATGAATGAATTCTCAGAATGAAGAGGCCAAGTGAGTTGCTAAAACATTGCTCTTTCTTACTGCCTTATCAGTACAGACTGAGAGAAAATCAAAATAAATCTGTGGCAAGCCACATGTTCCAGTAATTCTTTGAAAATAAACTGGAGGAGCAACTACCAGAGAATTATCTGAATTAGTTCAAAATGCCTGTGGACATGCACTCCAATATCCAAAGAATTTATGAGGAAAAAAAACCAAACATCCTTTCAATTAAGTTATCCAAAAACTGGATATTTCTTTACTTAGTACATTGGGTTGAAGACTAAATTTTTATGTGTTTTTCACCAGAAAGCCTAAAGAACATTCTAACTCCTGAAGAAAAGCCAAGATTTCAGGGGTGAGAGAGTTTCAATCTCATGCTTCACTTCCTTTAGGACAAAGAATTCAGCCTGTAAAGGTTCTTCCTGGGAATTAATTTGGCCAAAATGAATTCATTTTCTTGAGGAAGTTTTGGTTTTAGTAAATTGTTATTTTCCCATGACTGAAGTTTCAATCAAGAAAACTCCCACAGTGAATGAAAACTTGCCATCTTATTTTATAAAGATGCCTAATTAAGTAATTTCTGTCTCTCTTCTATTTTTAAAGCACTTGCAGTCAGAACATCTTTAATTTGAGCCCAACCACACCAATATTTAATCATTGCACTACATACGTAGCTAAAAATGATCCCAACTGCTTAAGTACTGATGCCGTCTTCTTCTGCCTTTGCAGAGCCTGCTAAAACCAGGAAGTTCTCTCTGTGTTTTTACCATTTATGTCATTGACGTACAAAAGAGAAAAAATGTATTGAGTGCCGACCCGCTCCTTCCAGTATGAATTATCTGGACCTTAAATGAGCCACAACAAAAGCAAAGCTCTGGTTTACAGTACACAAGTCCACGTTATGGCAGATAGAGGCTATTTGGAGCTGCCATCACCTGTCTTTAAGGAAGAAATCTCTCATTCTTTTGTATAACTGTACTTCCTATAATAGGAACTTAACAGTTAAGTACTTTAAGGGCTGGTAAGGAAAAGTGGGAAGCTGCCAAACCCACATTTATGGGAGCGTAAGTCAAGTGAAGGCTTGCTTTTCTTCACATATCCCATTCATACTCATAATCTGCCACCAGGGAAATTTTCGTTGTGCATCTGTACGCAGGATAAGAGACTGAAGTTAGTGGGAGCTTTTCCCTTATTTTGAGTGGGAATAGGATTGTACCCTGTTGTATGCCTCAAGTACCATACATCCCTAAAACCTGCATGCTTCATTCAGGTTCAATGTGACATCTGCTCACACGTCATACCAATGACTGGGAACAAGATTTGCTTTCCATTATGAATATGCTAATTATTGAGATAAGCCTTTAGACCCTTCCTACTTAAGAACTGCTTCAGCAAGCTGTTCTCCAGCATGAGTCCTGTTTGTTCTGAGCCTTTTGTGCAAGAGTTTTGGGCAAACAGATTTACTGGAAAAGGCATCTGCTCTTTAGGATGACCAAATGCTCTTTAGGATGATTTCCCCCAAAAACGTTACGTGCTTTTTCCCTTCACTTTTGAAAGTCAGGCTCATTGCAGAAATCTGCATATTAAAGTTCTATGTATCCCAGTGAAGCCTGCACCTCTTTCACACTGCTTCTGCTACTTACAGACCTGATTTACTTCTGACTAAAGTTGTTGGAAAGGCTTTCACCACTTGCAGGGCAATGTCAATGGAAAACTGGAGAACTGCTGGAGTTTTAAATAGGTTTGAAGAGACACATAAATATGCATACCTTTATAAAGTCAAATCAGTTTGTCTTTTGCTTCATATTCTGTGAAGTACAGACAGCAGCCCTCATCCTGCTTGGGGTACTAATGCAGCAGAAATAATGAGTAACTGTGAGACTGCTTGATTGCAATTACTAGTGTATACAGATTTTGTGCAAACTGCAGCCCACAGTAACAATCCACAGTTACCCCTGGGAACCTCAAGCTCAGCTGGAAACGTGCACAGTTTCTGCTAAAGATGTTTCCACTGGTTTTTGGGAAGCCACAATTCTTAGTCTTTATTTGTTGCTCTTACAAAGCCCTTTCACTTCTGGGTTCAGGCTATCCATGCAGCTCGTATCTGCACTGAGTCCTTAATCTGAAGAGAAGTGGTATTGAAGCTAGAACAGTACTAAGAAAAAAACAACCCCAAACTAGTGGGCTAACTGAACACCTATAGTTAACCCTACTCTGATCAGGCTGCTTCCAATCTGTCTTCCTTTCCTCCAGGCACTGTCTCTTTCCAGAATCAGTGCTCTGGCATAAGCTTCCAAACTTTTGGAATCACAGAATATCTCAAGTTGGAAGGGACCCATACAGATTATTGGGTCCAATTCCCTCCTCCTACTACTATTTAGTTTTAGGTACGACTACCTAAAACTAAATCATGTGACTAAAAGCATATGACACTAAATCCTGGTTTGTTTTTGGACAAGGCTGGTTTTGCTCTGCTTGGCTACATTTAGCACAGCTTGAATGGTACCATCTCACAAGTATTTAATTAGGTACTACTACCAAAGCTGTCAGAATGGCACAGCTATGTCTCAGCGCATTCAAAAGTAATGCAGCTGCTGAGAAGAAACAACCCAAGAGGCTTCTGAGCTGTGCTGGGAAGGGGTAGAGTTTATTTGAATGACAGGCACATTTTGGTTAACAGCAATCAGCAGGCTAGAGTTGAACTGAAAGGGCAGCTGTGTGCACTTTGGAATATAGGCAAGCCGTCAGAAATTAAGAATGAGCTTCTCATCTCAGTGCATTTCAAGTTTCTGCCAATTAGCCTCAGACCAAATTCCCACTGATCAGTTATTCTTCAGCCAAATTAATACTGAACAATCTTTCTGCATGATATCTTCTGTCAAAGTTCTATTTTATTTTTTTTTTTAAGAGAAAACTTGACAAAAACTCTGGGATCTTCTCCAGCACACTCCACTTCCATCTGCATCACTGGATCAAAAGCTGCTCTGTGCTCTCACACCTTGTTGTTTCCACTGCTGCTGGCGTTGATGGCATCACACCACACTCAGCTGCTAATCACTGCAAATTTCAGCCAACCTTTGACTAATCCTTACAGGCATTTTGGCCCTGTATAACCTAACCCAGCTGGATGCCAAGCTGTGTACTTGCAACTAGTACATTTATGTTATAGTCAGTGAAGATGCACAGGGAAAGTATATGCGGATGGGAGGAGGTTTTGCTCTGCCTGGAGGCTCCATCTCCTGTTTTCCTGTTACAGTGCTGCTCCAGAACATCATCTTTCAGCCCCGTAGTCTGATGTGCCAGCTGAAGACACAGCACTTCTCTCCACATGCAGGCAGCAGCTCATGCCAACCTCTATCACTTGACCCTTTACAGACTGGTGGGGGTAAGGGGAGGAAAACTTATCTCGTTGTAATTGTATTTATCCCTAACATATAACTTGAGTTTCTTCTACCTGATTTTCAACTTTATCAGGTTAAAGTCCTATAAATCAACTAAACATGACAAAAACGGGTAAAAAATGTAGAAAAATAAAGAAATTAAAGGAGTTTGCTTTACAATTAGCTTTATTAGGAAAAGTTCCTGCGATGATCTAATTAAGCAAAGGTATTTCTTATGGTGCTATAATCATTAGAAAGCTGCACACTGGCTGTGACCTTGTAGTTCTGAACTATGAATTTCAGATCTGTTGTGGGTTTTTTCCACAATTTTAAATTGTTTTTTCTTTTCAGTTTCTTCCAAGTAATATCTGGGGATTTTCACTTACCTGTAAGTGCAAAGGTGCATATTTGAAACCGGTTACAAAATTACTACAGGACAATCAGAACCAAAATTCAACAGAAAAGCCTTGAGCAATCTTTACAGGCTGCATGATCAATACAAGTGTCAATGGCAATAATCTAACCTGTTTGTTAACCAGCTGCTGACGTCCAAATTCCTGCAGGCATTGTGTAAATCACCCAAAAAACAAACAGCGAAGGAAAGCCATGTCCTGTTTCCCTGGTGAAAACAAATAATGTAGGGTGGAAGCTTATACAGAAAGAAAGAAGAAAAAAAATTGCAAATGTTAAATAAAGGTTCTTAGGTTCATTTGGAAATGAAAAATCACAAAGTTGATTATACAGTTATATCCTGCCCCTCTACTGTGCAGCTCTGTGTGCAGTATTGTGTGCAGTTCTGGTGTCCTCAACATAAAAAGGACATGGATCTGTTGGAACAAGTGCAGAGGAGGGCCACGAGGCTGATCAGGGGACTGGAGCACCTCCCATATGAAGATAGGCTGAGAAAGTTGGGGCTGTTCAGCCTGGAGAAGAGAAGGCTGCATGGAGACCTCATAGCAGCTTTCCAGTATCTGAAGGGGGCCTATAGGGATGCTGGGGAGGGACTGTCCATTAGGGACTGTAGTGATAGGACAAGGGGTAATGGGTTAAAACTTAAACAGGGGAAGTTTAGATTGGATATAGGGAGGAAGTTCTTTACTGTAAGGGTGGTGAGGCACTGGAATGGGTTGCCCAGGGAAGCTGGGAATGCTCCATCCCTGGTGGTGCTCAAGGCCAAGTTGGACAGAGCCTTGGGTGAGATGGTTTAGTGTGAGGTGTCCCTGCCCATGGTAGGGGGGTTGGAACTTGATGATGTTAAGGTCCTTTCCAACCCTAACTATTCTATGATTCTGTGATTCTAAATTGTTATTTGACCTGTAAACCTGAACTAAAATTGAATTGCATGTGTATATAAAATGTGTATTTGTATTGACAGACTTAGAAAGGTGGAAGCATGTGGAAGGAGTGCTCAGATGATTTTTGCATACTGCTATTTAAATGTCACTGAAGGCTTCCAAAGAAAAGCCTCTCAGATTTTATGCCATACATTCAACAATGAAATACAGCCTTAGAGTACCAAAAGTACACATGGTATTTCTGTGAACAGGATAAAACACACATCTGTCCCTAGCCTGAAGTCAAGGGAAAACAGGCTGCTGGAAAGATTTCCTTGCAGGTTGAGTCTGCTTTTGCCACCTAAGTTTTTCTTTTTAAGGAATGTTTCTAGCACACTCCCGGACAAGCTCTGATGTATTAAAGGATTAACAAAGAATCAAAACTGTCTCTACTTTAGATCACAGAGGGAAGAGGTTAACTCTGGAGAAGTCCACAAAAACTGATAAAGCTGTTGGAACTACAGACAGAAGACTGTTAAAGAAGGACCTGATGTGTTAAACTGATGAACAGGTACACTGCTACCTGGGAGAAGAGGGAATGACTCTATAAACCCTTGCAAAGGACCTTGGTGGAAAAAGCTGGGCTGTAGCTTGAAGGGATTTCACAAGGTCGTTTAACCTATGCTTTTGCCCTGAAGTATGGCTGATAGATCTGCAGCATCCTGATGGATATGTAACATAATCATAAAGATTTCATATTCTCCCCACCATAGTCTAGTTCTGTGCTTAAACTAAAAAAACTTGCTTCAGCTGTAGAGTTTTTCTAATGTAGAATAAGGTTTCCCTAATGGACTACATAAATGTTTATTTTTCCGTGCAAAAATGAAGAGATAATCCTAATGCTTTGAGAGAGAGAGTCATTGAGAAGAGAGTCCTAATCCCTTGAACATGTAACTCATGTTTTTGCTATCTTTTGGCCATCTTGGAAGTCTGTTAGCATGTTATCAATATTCACTTCTTTTATATGAACTAGTCTTCTTTTATATGAACAAATTCAGCTGTTTAAACTTGTTCCCAAAGAATTGTATTTTCCAAAACTCTTCTTCCTGGATCTCTGATCTGGATTCTCTCTGATTTCTGTGCATCTTTCTCAAAACGTGAATCCAAAATGCAATAAAATGTGAATGCCAAAAAATGTTTTGCTGATAAGAATAGAGTAGAATAAATACCTCTCATGTCTTATGAAAAAGATCCCTGTTAGTACGTCACTACAGGTCATATTTGTTGAAACTGCTTTGCATTACTGACTAATTCAATTTGTGGTTGACTTTGTTTTCCATCTTTCTTGCAGAGCAGCTATTGCCTAACCAGTTCCCCAAATACCACTAAATTTTTTCTCCTGATATTTTTTTCCTTGGATTTATCCTTATGTCACCCGAACATACCAGACTCACTTTGACCTTCGCTGTTCAACATGCCTCCACACTTTCTTACTGTGATGTGAAGTATAAATTCATGAAACTATTCCTAGTCCATCACCAACATTGTAACCTGCCTTAGACTAGATAAAGTCAAATCATTTCCAGTCATTAATTTTGCAACCTTGTCCTGGAATATCCCATTTCACAGAAATCCACTGTTGACTACTCCATTAGTAGAGTTTTCCATCTGGCTGAACACCAACCTTACATTTCCATCACCTCCACAACGCTTCCCTAGCTTACTTATGGCACCCCTCAAAACCCTTCCTAAATCTGAGATATACCACAGCTACTGCTCCATCTTTGACACTAAGCCAGTTATCCTGGAAAAAGAGGAAACAGAACTGATAAGGCATGTTTTATTCTTGGCAAACCCACCTTGTTTTTAATCAGCTATTTGTCTCTTACATGAGTTCTTGCTCCTTAGATACTCCTTGGAATTTCTTCCTACCTGTCTGCCTTGCATCGATTCAGGGCTTCCTTCCTTTATTTGGAATGCTATTGTTTTGTAGTTTCCTATAACTCACATTACCCTCTGACCTCTGACTGAATCAAATTTCAAACAGATTTAATTACTGTCCCTTATCTATTAATTTCCTCTACATCTACAACAATAAGCTGCTACTAACGAATTCCCAGAACTTCTGGGTAGTCTCTGTCCTCCTCTGTTTCTTTCCCAGCAGATCTCTGATTTTTCCTTTTTATTTTTAACTAAAAACTTTGAACAAGTCTGCCTTCCATCTCTTTCTGGACTTCAAAAGAATCATGTACAATCTGACTGTGCAGACAAAAGCTTCATATGTGCCTCTTTTGTCTTCTCCCACACTCTTCTAAACCAGCATCCTAATATAATCTACCTATGTTATTAACTGACCCGACTGTAATAAAATATCTCACTATATGTTGTGAAAAAGAGGGGAAATTATATGAAAAAGAATATAGGATAAAGATATAGGGATAAATCCTATCTTACATAAATATATATATATATATACTGTTTCTATAGTGCATGTGTATAATAGAATAAATTCAAAGGAAATCTTTTTCATTTGAAGTAAAGCAACTTCAAATCTTTCTTGAAAATCAGATATTAACTACTAAGGATATTTGGGGTTTTTTCAGTTTATGTTGAAAGACTTTTCTCATGTGGGACATATTTAGCTCTGACACAATCTGTGAGCAGGAAATTAACTAACACAAAGTATATTTCTCACATTTCTTTAATTTTCTCTAATCATGTCATTATGTATCAGGAATGACATAAGTAAATCAGTACCACAAGTTTCAGGAGACTGGGAAAATCTTTGATCCAAAGAAAGCAATCAGCCTAGCATCCATTTGGTAGGAAATCTGAGTCTCCTATGGCATAAAAAGGAGTATGGAAGACCTGCCAGCTGCTGCCAGAACTGACAAAATTGTCAGACAATGCCAATGCAAAGGAAGGTTTCAAGGTAGGCAGGGATCAACAAGGTTGTATAAGGCAACTCTCTTTTGAGTTGCAAAAGGAATTGTGCAAAAAGTAAGAACTAGGATCAACAGACATAGCTATAGATAAATAATCAGAATTCATAAAACACAAGAAGGTAACAAACAGAACTAGGTATGATCAGATTATTCCTTCACAGGAAGGACTGGGGAAGGAGACCTAAAAAGGGCTGCCCCTTCTCCATCCTTCCTAAATCCTCCCCATTCTAGGGATGCAGAACCACACTGCATTCTAGGAAATGGGCAAAAGCAAGCCAGAGGAAAGGGAGCCAGACAACCTCCCCAGGAAGCAGCAGTCTGGGGTGCTCCACTCCCCAACCCCTGGGATGAGCCTGCCTCTTAGATTAGCCACTCATCAGAAGAAAACACTGATAGTGCCTGGGCCAGACACAGGACCAGACAGTCCCCCTGCCTTTTCCCCCAGCTGTTTCAGGCACTGCAGTCTGGCATGCTATGGTATTCTTTTGGGGTGGAATTTCAGTGTCCCACTCTAAAAACCAGCTTAGATCTGGTCTTTCCCCTTCCCAGGGGAAGTTGTTCATCCAAAGGCAGGCGCCACTAACACCCATGGCCATGTTAAAGTCCAGCTTTTCAGGCTACCCCTTGGTAGAAGGCTGTCTTTTGGAAGACGTCTGAATATCAGCACAGCTGTAGTAGCACATCACAGCTCTAACAGCACATCACTCTACAACGCGCACTCCTGTACGCGCATCAGCATCCAACTGTAGGCACTTGGGAAATTTTCAGGACACATAGAATTAGACCTGGAGGGCTAGAAAATGCTAGAAATCAGGAGGTGGAGTTGTTGTTATCTTGGATCTACAGACCAAGCTGCAGGATGTGCAGAACTTAGACACACTGCAATTTCAGGGAATCAAAGTTCACATTTGAAGAAAAAGATAGGATTTCAGTCTATAGGTCTGGTTGGCATAGTGCAAGTCAGAACAGAGAATGACAGATGACCTCTGTCTTGAGATGTGGATGAGATAGTGCATTTCAAAGCCAAATGCAATCTCTCCTTTTCACATATGCAGAGACATGGTGTATATAGAGTGTGGAGGGACACAAGACGCAAAGAGCTTAAAAGTTTCTGAAAAAAGCAGCTCAAGAACCCAGTGACCTTAGGTATCAGCTTACAATTTTCCTAGAAAAAGTGTAGGTTTGTTCCCATGCAGGGAAAGAAAAGCACATCTTTATGGTAACCAAGGAGCCTTATTCCAGTTTAAGCAGTCATCAGCTGGCAGATGTTTGTGGAAAAGCTTTTCTTCTCAACTGATGCCAGGAAAGGAGTACAGAGATACTGAGTGAGAACATATGGCATGATTTCATACTTTATCGCCTTGTAGCCAAATTGCAAGAGACAGCTAGCCCAAAAAACAGGAAGGAGAGATGTGAAAAATGTCAGGGTGGAGACCAAGACTGGGTGCAGTCAGATGAGGATAGAGGTAGGGAGTCATGAACAGTAGAAGAAGGGTCAGGACCAGTCATGCAAGAGGCAAAAGTAGAAATAACATCATAATTCCTTATTTTGAATAGCAGTCTTTTTCTGTGTCCACCAACAAAAAAATGTGTTATATCCACTGCAGTGCTATGTCTCTAATTGATATCTTCCATCCCTTTGACTCCAGACGGGCCTTGACTAACATTCAACTCTGTAATTTTAATAAACAAAAACTATTTTAGGGAAATTTTCTCACACCAAAAAAGTGTTTGAAGAACATAAATAAGATTGCAAAGTCAAGTCTTCTGAAATTAGCCAATGTAAAAACTGAGGATTCAGACACACTAAGATACACTCTTTAAATGCTTTACATTCTTTTCTCCACCTTGCAGAACATAGGATGGACCAAGCTATGGAACCGAATTCATGAGGCTGTTTATGGTAGGATTCCTTTCTTATTCACTGCAAAAGCAGGAAGCTGGTAAGGGTTGAAACAGGGGTTGGAGAAAAAGAAAGGGAAGACTGGTTATTTATTTTAAGGATGTGAATGTTGTCTTTGAGAATCAGATTTCCTCCTTAGCTCTGCCATAAAGCTCCTGTGGAATGGTAAACAAGTCACTTATAACAAACACACGTGGGCAATTATTACAAATGCTGTGTCCACCCTTTGACAACCAGCTGGATCAGTAAACTATTTCTTGCAAATGATGCAGTAATTAAACTTTTAATATACTGGTCAAAGAAAGTTAGCTGCGTGTACTACTGATTGGACACCTGGTTTTTAATGTCCCTGATGAACGTAAAGTAATTGCAGATAAGCAATAGTTTTGAGAACATTAAGAAAGCTTTCCTGAGGTTTTCTTTTTTTTATTGTTATGCAGCAGTATATAATCAGAGTTACTGTGGTGTCAACAAAAAACCAAGCCCAAAACACACAGAAAAGTTTTCATAAGTTTCATCTAGCTGACCATTAGAACTGTTGGACACCTTTCTTTCCTTTCATCCTGCACTTGTGTGTATTCCCTGAGAGGTATAGGAAGTAGTTCCACAAACCCATAGAGCAAACAGATCTGAAAAATAGCATCTGAGACCCTGCTTTAATCTATGGAGAGCCACAAGGTCCAGGTAGTGGGTTCAAGAAACATAGGCATTTGAGATGTTCTGGAATGCTCTCTGGAGCCTGTGAGAGCACAACAAACAACTTCATTAGTTGTTCTTTTTTAAAGAATGTATTAAGCTATTGAATAGCAAGTTGCAAAGGTCTAAACTACTTCAGAGGGAAGCGTTATGTCCCTCAGGCTATTGGCATGCCAAACTATAATATCCAAGCTTTAATGCTGGGTTTAGTCTATCCTGCTATGTTCGTGAACATAAATGTAAGCAATGTCAATGAATTCTGAATGCAAGAAAGGTCAAAAAGTGAGCAAACAAATCACATGCAGCAAAATAAACTCTGCTAACTTTAAAATTGCCCCTTTCTTCAGCCAAAACATGCACACATTGACTAGTTGTCCTAAAAGCACAAGTTCAGACCAAGTAAAAAAAGCTGCAACTATGTTCGTCGCTTCTTAACAACCTACTGTGTTTCATTAGGAACCTGACATTTATTTCATAACCTAAATTTCTCTCTCTCACATGAACCTGGAGACATCGCTCTTGCAATGTTTAAATTACATGAGATATGCAGAAGTTTGAGAATACAATACTATCCACATCTGCATTTAAAAAAAACCAACAAACCAACCCCAAACCAATATTAAAATGCCTCAGCTCATATTATTTTATTGTAACACTTTATGGTCTCTGATGTTATGCATCAAAGCTTTACCTGGCTCACATGGAAAGGCTGAACAGGTTTGTGACATATTTTGGTTGGTATCTAAAAAGTTAATTATATGCCCTATTTCATGTTAGATACATAGTGAGGAGTCAAAGGCTCCCACCTCATGAGCTAATCTGAACTGCCCCAGCCCTGAGGAAAACATCCCTACATTAGGAACTGAAATCAAAGTAACTGCATCCAAACACCCCTACAGGAGAGGAACAGCCAGGCTTGACATCACCTGAGAGTTTGGCTGACCAGAGAAAATGGTCTGAAATGGATAGGGCTGTGCCACGGAGGTAGAGATGTGCCACTGGAGTAACAGGGCTTTCCTGTTTCTCACAGGAAGTAGTACAAGGGATGGGGCCTGGAGGCCAGGCCGGGTGCCCTGGCCACTGTGAGAAGTCGAATTGAGAATGGAAGGTGGGGGAGTTGTGTTTCTCCCAAATTAAAAGCCTATTTGTTTCAGGCTACAGTGACATTACGGTACAATGTGCCTATGTCAGCAGGCCACTTGTTTTTAATCCTTTTTCTCCCCCTCTGGCAATTCTTTCAATGATTGAGCAAAATGGTTTGTTTTGAGGAGGAAAATTGAGTACCCAGAAACCCAGGGGCTCCAAAGAGCTGAAGAGAGAGCCTGCAAGGCTGCCAGGGCTTGAGCTATGAGGTCCTGCCTGCACCACACCAAAACATCAAGACCCAACATCCCCACGCAGGTCTCCACCCATTCACTGTGCAGGTTGCACTGTTTGGTTTTATTCCCCATGCAGGAGGTTGGGTCCCACAGTGTGCCCCCAACCCCCCTGCTCTGACAGAGCAGAAGAAAGGAAAAGATGTGAGAAGATGCAGTGGAGGTTTCTTTCTGCCCTTCTTCCATCTTGATCCTTCCATCAACAAGATGTCCTGTGAAGAGATGAAGCAGGAGGACTACTGCTCACAGGTGAGCTGCACTGGAACTGGTCTCTTTGCTCTTCATCACCATCTCCCTACTGAAACACCCCCTAAGCAGGAAGGAAGAATTCTGCCTGCTTCCGGTGGTTTTCTGAATGGTTGTTCCTCAGTGGAAGGTTAAATGGGGATAATATCCATGCAGAAAGTGAGGCTTCATCAGCCCCATGCATGGATTTGTAACACTAGTGAAGGTGCACAGCGGAATAAAAGGAACCCATCCCACCAACCCACGTAGGCTCATTGTACAGGTGGTCCCTTTGCTGAAATATATGCTACAAACATAATAAATGAAATGAAGATGGAAAACCAGGAAGTACTGAAACTGGACCAACTGGCTGGAGAGACCTAGGGCCAAGGATAATCTCTGTAAATTATGTTCTGCCTGTGCAAACAAGCTGTGACATGTTCAAAAGCATTGCATCATCATAATTCAGTTTTCAGAACAACAAGACTAAAGTCCCATGATCCACTTTAGAAATCACTGTAAAAGCAGGATTTAATTAGTTTCCTTAATCAAAACCAAATAGAATGAATGAGAAAGAATGCTAAATTTTACAGGCACTAAATCGAAACTACAAATTGGTCGCTGACATATACTCAGTGTATATAGGCTGCCTCTGCATAGCCAGTGTGTCTCATACTTAGTAGACAGCTGATGAAAAACTGAAGTTACTGATTTAACGGGGGGTGAGGGGATTGCACTTTGGTAAATCAGCATCCTGCTTTTATAATTAAAGTTAAAAACCCCACAACATCCAGGCACAGGCAATAACCCTGAAATGTGATCCCATAAACTCTAAAGTATTTCTGTCAAGCCTCCAGTTGTGTTTCAGCAGCTGTTTTCTGTGTCCTAAAGCACTCTTCTGGGGCTGGGAAGAGTACCACTGCCGCTTGTCATTACTGTGCTCTTTGCTCCTTGTTTCTCGTGATCTGACATTGCCAACAGACTTCCCTCCTGCAACACTGTAGGTTAAAAAGAACAGAGCAGCATTGAAGGGCCTCCTTCTCCTCTTCGCTGCATAACACAGGCACTTGGGTGATATGAAGAGCTAACCATCTCTAACAACACACTCCTGTTTACAGACTGGATCACTCTCTCCATGAGGAAAGCCAAGCCTCATTAAGGGCTATTTTCCAGGAGTAACTGGCATCTCCCGACAGAGTCTAAAGCAGATTAGGACCTTGGACACGTCTACAAAGACATATCCAGCAATTGTGTTCAGTGTTTAGTTCTTTTGATCTTCCAGCCCTTACATGCTTGAAAGGGCTGTAAATACGGACACTGGAGATTTAACTGAGGAAATAATAATAATAACACAATAATTAAACTCTTAGATGGCATTTTTTATCTTCAGCTGTCCAGCACTTTTTCATTGGAAATAAAAAGCACAAAGCCAGAGGACATGATGCAGCCTTGCAGGAAGACCCCCTGCTGTCACACACATCAAATCCCTTTGATAGCTGTACCCAGCTCCAGGTTAAACGTGATTTCTTTTCCTTCCCTAAGAAACTCTTTCAGGACCTAACTGCTGCAATGATTAGTGGCCAACTTAATTTTGGTTATGCATTTTTCACCCCAATCTCCTTTATAAGTGGAAGTAACTACATGCCCTTGCTTTTTCACTCTCCTCCTGTACATGCTTACAGGCAGTTACGAAGGCCTGCCTCTTCTTTCCAGGCAGAAGATAAGCTCATAGTGCCTATTCTCACAAGTTCTCTATTCTCCAGGTGTTCTTGCAGCACTTCACAGCTTGCCCCATGGGAAGCCACCCTTTTGCACTCATCCTTACATTCTTCTGCACAATCCACGTTGTCTTAATGGCACCACATCTGTACAGTAATAAAAAAAGACATTCTTTCTTAGCCAGGAGTGATGAACTATACAGCCCTGCCACTCTTACGTGGAGACAGGAAGCTCTGATCTTTACTGTGCTTCCTCCTGCATTTTGCTGGCTTAGATTCAGCAGGTAAACTACCACCAGCTGTGATCAAAGGCAGGGCATCTGTTTCTCCGGTGAGCTGGTAGCTATTCTCTACTCACAAGAGGAGACCCTACTCTCTAGCATCCACAAGCTATCCAGGTTGCTGTCCAGGTTGCTATCCAGGTTATGATGACAAGAGCTGAGAAACCATTGTGGCTTGCCTCCAATCTCCTCTGGAGAGTTCTCAAATAAGCTGGCAACCGGCTATTGCAAGTTCCAGTAAAAAGGAAAAGAGTAGTAGCAACACAATGAGGGTACATGTAATAATAATACCCTCTAATTATTTAGTTCAGCTGTGTCCACAACTTGAAAGCCATAAGTTACTTTTGTGGGTATTTTTCTGCAAGTAAACAAACACAGTATGAACTATTTCCAGTCACAGTCTGGCCCCTCTAGCACTTATGACGAAGCATATCTGGGAGCCAAAACAAGCAAACAGCATGATTCATTCATCCCACAGCTTAGCAGACAGATAAATCCTCTATAAGCAAGGCAAAACAGGACATCTAAGTTTTTAAACAAATAGTAGCATTCAAGCCCCTTTAGACAGAAACACTGCTAATGCCTCATTATCCACAGAGAAATGGATGCATATCTGTGAAACTAAAGTACATATAAGTGATGTGCCTGTGGCATTGATCAACAGATGACAAACCATTAAAGAGAGTGAAAAAGAGAGGACCTTTGTTTTGCATCAGGATTGAGGCATTGACTGTTTGAACACACTACAAAGGAGTTTGCTGTGCATACCTGTACCTGTCGTCAGATTCTGAGACAATTTAGACTGGTGCAGAAACCTAAAACTGCCAGGAGGGACACACAGCTATGAGAGCCAAACAATACTTTGCAATTGAAGATTCAGTAATGGATGAATTTCCCAGGTTCTAACAACCGAGCTTGGATCTATGTGAGTTTTTAAAAGATTCCCTGTTATTATTAGATGCATGGAAGATACTGACACGTCCTTCTTCAAAAAATTGACTGGTGCTATATTTCATCTGCTTTACTAAGCTCTTTACATCGTATATACTATCTTATGTATAAGCTGAGACAGACTATACTTTCCAGTGCAATGAACACACTAAAGAAGACTAACGAGCTATATATAATTTTAGTGGTTTCTTATCAACAGCCTGTTTGTCCACTGGCAGCAGGCTGGTGTTAGCGATATTTCATCTGCACATAGCAGTATTTCCTTTCCACTTCTGTTACCTAATAGTGCCTGGTAAGAGCAGGCAGCCAGTGGATGCAGTGGAAGCTATCTGAGCGCTGTGAAAGGGCTGGCAGCCCCCCCTGCCTCATGCATGTCTGAGACCCCCCAGCTCACAGACTTCCTCCTGGTCCTGGGGGAGCTCTGTGTGCTTCAGCTGCATACATACAGCAGCTGGCTCTTTTCTTTCTGTAGTAGCTGTGGCACTTCACGGCCACATGGTCCATGGGCCACAGACATTTTTTCTAAGGCATCAACCAGATATTTTCAGCCTGCCTCATTTGTTGGATTCCGTAATACATACCTTTGTACCTGCCTCCCAACCTCTTACAGTACTTCAACTTAGCATGAGCCTGTGTCCTTGCTCTGCCCAAGGAACTGCCAGCATTAGAGCCATTTCCCAAGAAAACCCAGCAGCTTCAGCTATGAAAAGGATTTCTGTGGTCTTCAGTCCATTTCTTTTTATAACCTCTCTGAAAACCTGAAATCCAGTGGTCCACAAACAATTGTTTCTGTAATCCAGGATGGATTAGTCTTACTTTGTCTTAAACTGGTGGAAAAAGACAGGCACCTCTAGAGGGAAATTTATCCCATTTAGGTTAGGCACTGGAGATACCTTTTTTCCCACTGAGTGGAGGGGAAACATCAACGGCTTTCTTGGGCCAGCTGCACTCTTTTTGGCAGTGTGAAGGCTGGATGAGAAGTACCCCACCCTAGGCTATATTTAGCAGCTCTGAGGTTACAAGTGAACAGGGAGTTCTCAGTTCCAAAACTGAAGACAAATTCCTTACTTTGTTTTGCTGTTCTGGGCCTTTTGCTTTGCAGATTTGAGTCAGAATAATCATCAAACGCTTTCATCAGCTATTCTCATACTTAAAGCATTATTCCTGGCAATGGTATTCCACGTTTCTTGTCCTCCTGCACACACAGCTGCCCTCCCCAGCTACTAGAATAAAGTAAGCTTTTAAAAGTAACCTTCTTATCTTGATCTGCCAAGACCAGCTCTGTGTGTGGATCCAGTTCTTATTCCCATTTTCTCCCACGTTTATTTGGAAACCAGTAGATCTAATTATTTGGTGCTCTCCAAATTCCATGGTCCCCTTTTTTTAGGTGCTACTCTCATCAAATATTAATTACACTGCCTATTTGGATGAACAGGTGACACCAAGGTCACACATGCTGAGTAAAACAAGAAAATAGTTGTTAACTGAACTCACATTGTCTCAAGAAGCTATGGCTGCCCCATCCCTGGCAGTGTTCAAGGCCAGGTTGGACGGGGCTTTGAACAACCTGGTTTAGTGTGAGGTGTCCCTGCCTGTGGCAGGGGGTTGGAACTGGATGAGCTTTTAAGGTCCCTTCCAACCCAAACCATTCTATGGTTCTATGATTCTGTGTTGCTGGAAAAGAACTACTTCTGCAGGAGTAGCCTCTGTCCTGGATGCTAATTCATGCCAAGACCATGGGACACCAGCCTCTTCCCCTCTGTAGGTGTGCCTCTGAAGTTGTCACAGACAGATGAGCTCTCTGGGAAATGTTATAAACCCACACAGACCTAGGAAAGCAGTGGCCTCATCCTCCTTACCTCATCAATTTTTCTCAATAGAAACATTGTGATGTAGAGCCCCGAACCTTTGATGTGAGGTGGTGTTCCCTGATACTGTATTCCTTTTCAGGTCTGATTATAAACCAGTACAAGTAAGTCCTCAGTGTCAGCTTGCCTTGAGATTCAGGACATTCTCCCCTCAAAATGCATTGAGGTCAGTGACTGAACTTCCTGGGATAGACCTACCTAAAGTAAAGTGACCACTGGTGTTCTCCAATTTTGACTGAAAAAAAGGAAGAGACTAAAATTTTTCCTTTGGGAAGGTGAATAAGACAGATATCCCCGCTTGGGGAGCACATGCTCAATTCACATCCCCACAGTGATGATCTCTGTTAACTTACCGTTACAGAAGTCTCGTTGTAGAAGTCAGTGAAGGAACACAATACTTCTTCAACAGCTGGTAGGCACAGAATGATACCAGGTGCCCAGAGTGGGCCCAGATGCCCAGGGGACTGCAGAACAAGGACAGCCATGAGCGTGGTGGCAATCAGGAAGGGAGCTTGGCCCATCAGGATTCGCTCCCCCTCTGGTGTGACAAGGCACTGCCATAGGGTGAGAGCAGGAGCAGCAGAAGGACTTAAGGACAGAGCTCATCCCGCAGCCCCACAGATCCAGGGTCTCTTGTGCCCCCAGTGGAAAAGTCCCTCTGCAGCAGAGCGCTGGCAAAATCCAACCTCTCCCGGGAAGAGCTGACACCCCCAAAGAGCCATCTCACAGCTTCCTCCCCACCCAACTCACACACCAGCACTTTGGGTTTTATTTTTTTTGTCCCTTTTTCACGTCACATTTTCAAAACCAACACAGACCATGATACCCTTGTTTATAACAAACCAAATCTATGTAAAACGTTTACATTGTGTAGGTCTCTTGTTCAAGACTACCTGTAAAGCATTTACACTATGTAGTTTGCTTGAACGAGTCTTCCTATGGTGAAAGCCTGTGGAATATTACTATGCCTGTAGTCAGAGAAGCAACTATCACCTTTGCTCCTTTACATTCCCCTTGTATTCAAGATGCCCCTGAATATGTAACATCCATTCTCTGTATGCCTAATTTTTATCTCACACTCACATTTCTTTCTCCTTCTCTGGTTTGGAGGAGCATCTGAGGTATTTAACTTCCTTATGGCACTGATACTCCATATACCAAAAGTTCTGCTTCTTTTCCACAACTGAGTGAAATCCAACCCCATGCCTACAGCCAGATGCGTTACCACACTACTCTTGGGTGATACATACAGATAGGAAGAACAAATCACATTTGGGAAGGTGATAGTTACTGGCAAACCTAATTTCTTCCTTAACTAGCAATTGCTTCATAAAAATGAGCATTCCTGATGTACCTAAACCATTTTTTATGTTTCTTCCAGCAGTGGTCAGTTAATCTACAGTTTTCTTCCTTCAAAGAACAGTTATTCAAGTGGATTGACTGTTTTCCACACTTGTGGCCACCTTTTTCCCATCTGCCCATAAAATACATGCATTGCTTATCATCATCTTCCTGCACTCAAAAGGAGTAAGTACAGTGGCCTTCTTTGGCTGCCTTTGACTCAGACTGTGTCAGAAATCTAATATCTGTACCTGTATCTTCACAGCAAACATTTAGAACATTTAAAGGAAGACTTTGGCTTAAATCTCACAAAATGTGACGGTTCTTGCTAACAGATTGAAGGGTCTCTTAATTCAAGCCTCATCCTAGCATTTAACATCCTTCCAGATATTTATTCGGCTAAGCTCTGAAGCAGCTATAAGATGTGGTGGAAAGGAATTAGATCATGGTCAGTACCAGATGGGTGCAAGTTGTTCATGTCCCTAGTTTGTGGAACCACGTGTAGTCCTAACATTCTTACGTTACAGCTTGCTTCTTCAGAGCCAGCTTTTTTTATTTTTTTATTTTTTTTTTAATATACACAGACTTAGAAAAATCTCTGATTTACCTAACAAAAAGCTTTATCTTTGGTGTCTGTGAGAGGTGTCAGTTAAGGGTCTGTAAACAGACCTTATGGATGAATCCCCTCCCATACTGATGGAGATAATACACATTACATATATGATGGAATGATTTCTCAGCTATCATAAGTCTTATCTCTTGGAAGAGGAAGTAACCAAGTCATTCTACTTATTCTGATCCTCAGAGTACAGCATGGTCACTGATTATTGCTCCCTTCTGATCTACGTCAAGAGTGGAATCCAATTAGATTAACCTAACAGGCAGCATTTTACTTCATGAGTAAGTGATTTGCATGCTTCAGTTTAAAAGACAGTAAGTTCCTGAAGCTGCACCAGCTTCAGACTGGTGCAGACTCATTGTTTACGGGAATCTATGCCAGACTTTTATACTCATATCAGAGCAGAGAATCAGGCCAGTCCTGAAAAACTTAAGAGTCACAGAAGGGCAAGTACATTATTACTGGCAATCTGTCCAATTGCTTCCAGGAATAAAACTTCATATTAGTCAAATAAGTCTCAAAACACTAAAACATCCCTCCAAATTCTTTTCTTGGCAGAGATAACAACATGTTACAGCTGCCTATAAATCCCTAGCTATCAGATAGTGGTAGATAAACAGAACTGAATTCTTCAGTGTACAATTATCTGTTACGTTGATGTAATTATCTCTGGGGAGGGATATTCTGAGATAGTCCATTTAAGCAGAAATAATACAACTGCTACAAAAAAAAAAACAAACTATGACATTTTCTGTGGAAAAGTTCATAGATCTACAGTTGCCATGACAACTGTATTTGGCTCTGGAAAAGAGGGAAAAATTACCCTTCTTAGACTGAAGGAAAATAAAACAAGTTTGGATGCACAAGAAAACTGCATTTTCACTTTAGTGTGGAATTGTCCTGCAGTGAGCTTTCTTAAGCTTCTGTTTTCAGATTCTTTCAAAAATTAAGGCTACTGGAATTACAAAGGGTGAGAGCATCTCCCTTTCCCTATCCTTCCAATATCCAGGGCACATTCCGTGGTAATTTGTGTCCCATGCAAATTATGGGTATTTTGTGTCTAGGCAGCATCAAATGAAAGCTTAAAACTTCATCTGATCATAGAAGACGGAGAAGAGGAAACGAGCTGATATATATCCATCTGCTGGGAAAGCAGTCTGAAATGTCTCTCTGTGTCTCATGTGAAGGATAGCCAGGAAGATTTCTTGTTCTGTTGGTGGTTGGAGAATAAAGCAAATTTTAAACCTTTGCTGTTGTGTATCCCTTATCGGCTCTTTGCTTCCAGCACTTGTGTGTGCATATCCCCACCACAATCATGCAGGCCAATGTGATGGGAATCATTGCAACGTACCAGGACAAGCCAACAGCTGGAAAAGTAAAGAAATGGAATATTTTGAAAAAATAACCCTCCCAAGAACATAGTTCTCTAAGTTCAAGGAGGAGGAGGAGAAATCACAATAAAGAGGATGTCTGCACGTTAACCTTCCAGCAGGGCTGATCACCCTGATCAGGAAAAGAAGGGAAAGGAAGAGGTCTATTGATTGAATGCTCTGGGAAATAGCTTTTTATGAAGATGGGAGAAAGACTGGAAAATAACAGAGGGTGAGAATTTAAAGTTCAGTCCTTTTGCAGACACATGGCTCTTCCCAACTCTTATCCAGAGCAGCTGTGAGTTTTCTCTTAATTTGGTGAAAGGAGAGACACTCCAAGCAGGACATAAAAGCACCACCTGGTCCACCCTCAAGCTGCATGATTAATTTTCTCATATAGAGTGGCTTATAAATTACTAATGCTTAAGCCAGGACTCTGAGCTTTTTCCCAAAATACAGCTAATTTCCAACACCAGTGTTCGTCCAGACCGTTTTGGATTATTCCAGCCTATATTGGTTCATGGATTGCCTCCTCTGTAGTAATTCCTGTGTAACTCATGGAAGACAAGAGCAGCACATCATTTAGCAAAGTGGGCCCAAATCGCTCATCAAAGGATGCTGAAGTGAGTCATGAGTTATAACTCATAATGAAGACTGTAAATGTTCATGTGCCTTTCTAAGACAGTGAACAAGCTTGCGTGATTCATCAACGTCATGCAAAGAAACAATTAGCATTGCTTCACATTGTTTTTACAGCTGGTTCTTGGCCAGCAGTCTATCACACTGCAGCATTAATTGCACTGAGCTTAAGGCTTCTCTTCCCATCACCAGGAGCCAAAATAACACCAATCATCATTTACGCTTCTTGTTATTTTGGTGGCAGTCTGTGCATGAGGAGAAGGAACCCTCCGATCTTTATTCTGCTGTTGTCTTTTTTCCTACCTGTTGAGGAACTGGAGGGGATTTGGCTCTGCTGCATCCAGTGGGAGTCTGCCAGTAGTCTCACTGGAGCCATCATTGCACAGAGTGTACCTGAACTGGAGCCCTGTCCAGTGAACAGATATACCTGCACAGATCCTTATCCCTGCAGAAAATGTCACTGAATGACCCACAAAGACTGTATTTTGTGAACAGGTTATTTCAAAGTCTACAGGTGAAGGAGGCAGGTTTTCCTGAAGTTTTCCCCAGGCAGTAATTCATTTTGATACTAGGTCTTACAGTATAAAAGGTTTGTATGATAATTAAGCATTAGAATTATTATAATAATTATCCCAAATAAGCAGTCAAACTAGTTACCTTCCTGCTTGACCCTTGTTGGCAGTACTTGGTATCCATATCTGTTCTGGGCCAGGCATGTAAAGTCTGTGTAAAAATCCACTTCTTCAACAGAATCAAAAATCAGTGGCACTTCAATGAAGTTTTCGCCATTTTCTACCATTTCTCTGGAAGAAAAATACAAATTTAATGATAAATCCTTTTATAAGCTGGCTTTTTTGCCATTTGATGTGTTCGTTCTACCGGCACATTGCAAGAAATTGCATTAGCTATTTGCTCATTTCTGAACTAGGCCCTCAGCATTAGAGGACAACTGTGTCTTCCAAACTAGTTGTGCCAACTGATTGAGTCTCAGCAGTCAGTACCCATCCTGCACTCGTTGACTTCTCCAGGAAAAAAAAATATCTGGATTTCTCTTTCAAAAAGTGAAGAATAAGGAGACAAGAAAGGCAAGCAGAACTCTGTCTATCTTTGCACCCTCTACACAGCAATGTGGCAGTACCTAATTCTCTGACCACCTATTCATTTCTGAGATTAATTCCTGCTATCAGCTGGAAGAGGACATACGGAGAACACAAACCTGCAAAAGCTCACTCAGCAAACTGAAGCACCATCCCTGTCTATCACATGCTCAAAGCCAAGCGCATAGTGCAAGAAACTGTCTAGGAAGTTTCCAGCTTATTTCAACCTGATTGATTGTTTCATCAGTCCAACTATTTGAAAGTGGTTTTCTAGCTGCAGCCAGACATTGTCTGATGATATCTTTTAGTCATTGCTGGAGCAGTTGTACAGATGCTCTTTAATGATCTGGTCATGAGTCTGCTATGCGCTGCGGCAATGTTGTTCCCTGTGCACTCCTCCTGCGACTGTACTGCAGGAAAGAAGCAACACCGCAGTGGGTGCTTTGCCAGAGATTTCTGCAGGGAATCTGACTTCCCAGTGGCATTTGAGCTGTTTTGCCTTTCTTCCAGCAGAACTGGAGTGTCTCACGCACTGTGGGCTCCACAGGAGCCTTAGCTGCCATGGTATCTGTCCTAATGCAATTGTATAATAACGGGAAACAGTAATAATGATAGTGATAGCAATCATAAAAATGATTTTTAAACTCCAAGTAAGAAAGTACATGTGCTGCTCTATTGTAAAGCCTGCAGAGACTACAGCCACAGTAAATTTTATAGCTCATGACCACAGGTTTAAAGCACTGCCACTTTTCATGTAAACAACATTATAAATTAATGGTCTTAATGATGCTGTGGGGAATGTGAAAACACAGAAGGGCTTGGGCATACAGCTGAGTTGCCATATTACCTCTGGCTGCTCAATAAACTAAGCATGGCCAGGTTGTTATCTGGCACTGATAGACACAAATGGCCAAAACCAGCTAACCATAACTGTCCCTCATAATAGGGATGCTACATCCCCAAACTCTGTTGGCAATGGCTCCTCCCCCATGCTAAATCTTAACCAATAGCCAGGAGCAATTCCAGGAAGTTGCTAACTGGTGAGTGACCAATTTAACCATAAAGAACAGAGGCAAAGGCATCCCAGAACCAGGAACCTCCTGGGCTCTGTCCATCACTACAAGCAAAGCCACTGTGGCCCAAGTGAGGGTGATGATCTCGTGGACATGCTCAGCTTTATCAAATGAGAGATACACATGCTGACTTGGACCTCAGTGAAGAGATTTCAGTCGGTAGGTTTACCCCACATTTGCAAAGCATTAGAAGCAAGCCTGAACATAGCAAGTTAGTAGCATGTCAGTAGCATCTCAGGTAGCATGTCACAGGTACAGAAAGCAGATCTTTTTCCTCCTTTCCTAGCTGGAAAATCCTTGAGGCATATGGCTGTGAGACAGCTGAAAGAAGGCTTTTCAAGACTGGGAGAGACAATGGATCAGGGCAAAATGATGTGCGACATCCTCCCTCTCCCTCCCAGCAGCATTTCCCCTAGTGTTTCCCTGGCGCCAGCTCTAGCACTCACTGGGCATCTCTGTGAGTCAACTTAGCTCACTAATTTGGAAAAGAACAAGCCTAAGGGGAAAAACAATGATGTTAAAACAACAACAGCAAAACCCAAACCACTGAGTAGTTTTCTGTTGTTTTAGTGTGTTCAGAGAACCTCATTAATCTCAGGTACAGGATGTCACCGTTTTGCTGGTGTGAAGCAAGGAGAGAGAGAAAGAGAAGCACTGGGAAGAACCAAGTCCCATTGCTTTTCACTGCAGCCAGCTCTTCCATCAGCTCAGCTGCCCATGAAAATGTGCTTCAAGTTTAAGCCTTGCAGCTGGCCCATTTACAATATACCATGAACAAGAAACAGAGACAAAGAACTGATTTCACCCTGTGCGTGGGTTGGGTATGGGGTTTTTTTTTGCTTGCCTCCCTGTTTTTTTCTCAGCTCTCACCTTCACTTCAAATCTGTCCACATCCCATTCCAATACCTGGCATTCAGCTGCACTGAGAGCCCCTGGAACAAGGAAACACTTTAAGCCAGACTTACTGTCGCTCGCCCTCTGTAACCCTGCTTTGCTTGTAAATCACATCAATGGTGGTGTCATTCGCTAGCCATTCCACATCGGTATGGACATGGCCACTCAGTCCAACAAAGACTTTGCATGGGAGAGTCATCTTGGAGCCTGTTGGTAAAAGAAAATGGGCAAAACCCCATTTGGATAGATATGAAGAACTAGTCATTCTCATGGTGAAAACCAACCTCTCCCCTGGGAGATCAAGTTCCCAAGCACGTCAGGCACCACTACATTAAACTCTGAAGTCAAGCCACAGGTTGCTTTTGATTCCCTATTCTTGGCAGCAAGACCCTTCAGTTTGGCAGTCCTTCCCACTGCCAACCAAGTTATTTTCCCATTGCAACAATTAGCTAGTCTTGAACTAGACACATTCCTCAGGAGGCAAAGCTGCGCCACTGTGGCCTTGCTCATTCTGATGTACTGCAGCCCAAATGGCATGATGTGATTTACCACTCTGGAGCAGCTGCATTAGCCAGCAGTAGACTTCACTAAGAGATGCTGTGGGCAGGGGCATTAAACTCAAAGTTGGACCTCCAAGGATAAAGTGATCTTGCGAAAGTTCACAACTTTTGTTACAATTATTGTAACTCAGAGCCAAGGACAAAGAGCCTTTAGGTTGGTGTGTATCTATATTACATGGCTCAATAATGCATACAATTTTATTATTGCACTGGTGCAGATGGTGATAAAAGGGATATAAAACACTCCACAGAGGTCAATAAGCAAAAAAATAAAGTCACTTGGTATTCTACGCTGATGGGAAGAAAAGTGGCAGGGAAAACTAAGACATCAGAGGCCACAGCCGTGTGTATAGTACCCAAGGTAAGAAAGCTGAGTGTAAAACGTACCTGGCATTTTCAGCAGAAAGGAAACACTACATAAATTTGTTGTCATAATATAATCTTCACAGAAAAATTGAGACCCTATCAAGGTACTTTCTAATTATCAATTGCCCAGTTCAAACTGTACAAAGCAATAAATGTCTCCTCCCAAAAGAGCTGGATGTCTCATTCAAAGCCACCAGGTAACCTAGACCAATTTGAGGAAATACTGCAAAAGGAAAGATCTCACTGAAGACAGAGCTCTGGACAACTGATCTAATGGTGCAAACATGCTTTTATTGCCGTTAGTGGCTAAAGTCTACAGCAGCTCTGCAGCTTCTCCTACACGATAGATCACATCTAGTTGTAAACAGTAAGAAGCAGAGACTACTCTGGCACCAACCCTCATGCAATGTAACAGAGACCAAAAGAGCTGCAACAATTCCTGCCAACAAATTACAGCGGAAGTGGCCCTAATATGATTTTTCTCTGATTAGACATTTCCAAAAATAATGTTGGGCCTTACCCAGAGCAGCTGATGTTGTCTTTTGTGTTGGATACACAATTATTGGAGTTATTATCTTTTCTTTTTCTGGAGAGAGAAAGAGAACAGAGTCAGTGCTAGCAGAAGAGAGCATGTGGGCACTGCCCCAGAGCTGTATGTACATATAATGATATAACCATGCCACTTTGCTCAGTATCTCTCACCTCTCAGGAAAGCATTTCATTATTAAACCCACTGGCAAATGGAGACATGCCAATTGCAAGCCCAGAGATTTGTGTTCACTGAATTAGATAGGATTAAGCCTACAGCTTTATCCTGAAAGCTCCACTGCGAGGAATTTCTGGCAGATAAGCGGGCATCTTTTCGAATCAACAGTAAGGTCAGGCACTAAGCTCGGTGAGCAGCCAGCACCGATATCCTTGCACACCCATTTCATACTTGCAAAACCAGAAACGCCACACGCTTAAGCAGAGAACGGATGTGCACATGAACGAAGATCACGTCTTCCGCGCTCCTACCGACGGGCACTAGGACCCAGGCGAGGGAAGCTGCACCCTCTGGTCTGTCACCTGCCACAGCCGCCTCGCAGCTCCCGCTCGACGTGGCGAGGGGCGTGGTTATTGGTCTGACGTTCTGAAGGGGCGGGGCTAGGGGCGGGACGGCGCTGTGAGCGCCGGGGCACGCCCGCCCCCTGCTGGCCGCTCGTCGCAACCGCGCCCGGCGGGTGGAGCGAGCTTCACCCGCTTGCGGGATAGCGGCTTTACCTTGTCCTGGGGAGCGTTAGGTGTTCATTTCCTCAGCCCTCCCAGGTATCGGGAATGACACCCCCCCCGGAGACATAAATTATTGGGTTTTACAACCACATAAACTTGCAGTATGGAGTTCTGCTTTCCGCAAACCCGCGGCAAGTCAGCCAAATCATAGAATCAAGTATGTTGGAAAAGACCTTTAAGGTCATCAAGTCCAACCACTGCCCCAGGACTGCCAAGTCCACCACTAAACCATGTCATAGGGGCAATTTAAATGTTTTTTGAACACTTCCAGGGACAGTGACTCCACCACTTCCCTGGGCAGCCTGTTCCAATGCCTGAGCATCCTTTCAGTGAAGGAATTTTTCCTAATATCCAGCCTAAACCTCCCATGAAGAGGTGACCCAGCCCTGATGGGGGTCCTGGGACAACCCCCAGTGCCAAAGCAGGCACCCCTGGCATCCCCTTTCCCTTGACAGTGCTGAGAGGCCAGGTTCAAGTTCCTCCCCTTAATGCTTTGTTGCATTAACAAAGAAAAGATTTTGTTCAGCACTGTAGTGTTTGAATGGGTTGATATTTACCAACAGTCTTGAGGTGAATTGTTCTTGTGATCTCATACATCACACCTTCAAATGGAAATGACATCTTGCAGGTGTAATAGCCAGAGTCTGCTGGTAGCACAGAATTCATGATCAGAGAAGTTGAACCTTTCAGAATTATGAATTTTCCACTGTCAGCTTCCAAAGGCAAAGAATCCTGGGGAAAGGATAGGAATTGGTGTTATGGCTCAGACAGGTGTGGTTGCACCCCGTGTAACTTCCAAACAAAATCACTTATTCTGTCTCTCTTGTATTAAAGGTTCTTTTAATCACTAGGAAATGTGAGCAGTCCCACTTTCCCACCAAAGGGAAAGATTTTCAAATGTACATCCATCTCTAAAATGCTCTGAGGCACTATATGGATTGAGAAAAATCGCTATTTTAATCTATCATCTACAACGTGTGTGTACAGCTTTTCAATAAGGTGCATATCTTAAGGTGAAAAGGATATAACTGGCTCTTTCATGATTCCTCTTAATCATCTTAGACATTCTTCTAAGACAAAACCATGATGGTGACCATGATGGCCTTCACAACACTATTACTTCCCATACGTGACCTCTTAAGAGTAAAATTCTAAGGCATTCTCTGAAGACAAATACTAGTAATTGTGAAGGTTTTCACAAAACTATTGCTTACTCTACACATGATCACAGAATGGCTTGGGTTGGAAAACCATCTATTTCTAACCCTCCTGCCATCGATGAAGCCTGCCTAGTTATTATGTCCTATGGCAAGAATGACAGCTACATGAGGCAGAGCATATGCTCATAGCAGGAGTGCAAAGAAAAGATAAAGCAAGGTATTACAAAAATACAAGAAGAATCCCATGCTGTCCAGTGTGAGATTGTGCAGCTGAGGATGACCAAGTGAAGCATATTTGACCTTGCAGGCAAAGCCAAGCTTGCCTACTTGAAAAGCTAGGCACTAACAACATTAGGCAAGGAACACTAGAAGCATCGTGTGATGAATCTTGTACTTCCAGATGCTGTATTCCAGTTGATTAATGAAAGTTACCCCACCTGAGCACTTGGGAAGCATCACTGGGAGGTCCTACTTTCTGGGATTCACTAGAGAGGCCACAAAAAGAATCATAGTGCCGAAGTAGCAAACCCTGGAGTCAGGGTAGGTAATCTAGCCTTTAAAATAGTTACACTGCCTGTGAGAGGATATAACATGTGGACCCCTTCACCCAGTGCTAAGCCCACCCCAGAGAAACTTTCTTAAAATATATACATCTGCCCCCAGATTCCCAGGATATTCTGCTGTGCTTATGGCTTTAACAACATGATGTTCAGGAGAGAAAGAAAACGGAGATGTATGTGACTTTACAAACAGGTTGAGAGTAGGCTTTGCACAAAGAGGAGGTGAAAGTTGCACCTTGTACCACTTGAGCTCCAGGTTTGTCCTGTTTGGTGTAAAATCCCATAGCTCAGGGCAAACAATCTTTCCAGAGGTGAAAGTGAAAAGGACCTGGAGATAGGCAATCTCCTGAGCAGCTGTTTTCTCCATGACAGTGAGGTGGATGGAGACCTCAGTGCAGTAGGAGGAGTTCCTGTAGATAGAGTGGGGAGAGGTGAGCACCCACCAGTGGCAAAGGGAACTTGAGTGACAACCTTGAGTTTCCTCCTGGCTCCATTGCCCTCTTCAGCAGGTTCTAAGAGGCCAAGACTGAACTCCTACCAGAAGGGATCCTGGAAAATCACTGGTGCCCCTGGAGTGCTGTAAGCAGATGGACTCACACTACCGCTAGGGCTCTGGGACCTGCCATCACCTACAGGTCAGATACCAAAATCCAAAGCACTTGCTTTGCAGAAGCAGAGATCTGTGATAGTTTGCTTCTTGCATCATGTTACAGAGTGTTGAAAAAAATCTGGTGGCTTCCCTGTGGGATGACTTGCAAAGGAAAGGCAACTTCTACTTTATCAATCTTGTAATAATGCAAGCAGTGAAGCTATGTGCTTGGCTCTTGCATATCTTTCTCAGATAGGTTTCACAGCATTTTACTATAGCTCTCAGTAATACTGCCATAGTGTTGTAGGTTGAGGAACTGATGCAGAATAGCCCAAAAAGGGGGTTTAAAAACACCCCTGAAAGTCTCAAACAACTACTCTGTGCTCTAGGACAATATTTGCAACCTTTTGTTATTCTGGCCTCACTATCAAAGTCTTCTTTTCTGCTCTGCATCTGCAATCTCTCCATAGACATGTGGAAAGGACAACCTGCTGAGTATGATTTGTTAGCTTCTGCCTGTCCATCTCTTCCACTGCTGACATGTCACTCACTAGGGGTGCCTTGCCAGCAAGGAAACTGCACCCTACACAAGCAGGTCCAGTCATACAGGGGTATGTTTAACTCTACAGACCCCAGAGCAAGGTTCCAGTTGCCAGGGAACTTCTGTGAAGATGACTGGATGGAGGAGCTGGGGACAAGGACCTGGAACACCTGGAGCTCAGGCTCCAGTGGCAATGGGTGGTTTTTGCCTTCCTCAGTTCCCCACAGATGCAGATCCTGGTACCTCTTTTGAAACTATATAGCAGCCTGTCAGATTGTAAACACTCAGAAAAGCATGACTGAAAAAAGCCATGGCTCCAGTCTCAACCCACTGCAATGTCACAAGTCTGGTACCAGTGTAGTAAATACATGAGATGGTAGCCAGAGCGGCAATACTGTGTCACAATTATCTCAATTTCAGTATATATATCTATAAGAGACACACAGTGCATTGAAGAGTTCTGACATTCCACTTTTGTTTCTCTAATCTTATCCAGGCATACGCTAAACATAAGTGGAGTTTAGAATCCAGCTAATGTGGTTTTGACATAGTCATCTTGTCAGTACATTGGATTTTCTTTTAAATACCCACCTTCTGGTGCAGATATATACTCCTGAGTCTTCTATCATTGCTGGTAAAAACCAGAGTGCGTCTCCTTTTGCCAATATTCTTGGATCTTCATCTCTTCCTGATATCATGGTTTTTGAACCATTTTTATACCATGTGATATTAGGGGTCAAGGCAGAAAAATCCCAATGTTTGTATCTGGGGGAAGGGCATTTCAGAACCACAGGTTCCCCATGCAGTTCATAGTAGTGTTTGAAATACACGGTGTGATGTGGGCAGTTTTCTATATAAATCAGAGATATTTTTACATTACTATCAACCAGGCACATTAAAAAGGAGAGGGAGACAGAAGGTTAAAAAATACAAGCATGCCCTTACCTGTGCTTTTGACTTGCTGGAGTCTGAAAGCAGAGGCACCCACTGTGCACATCACGAGGATAAAGAAGAGCCCATACATTTTTTCCCAGAGGAAATCAGAAGGAGAAGATCGAGGAAAAGTGTTTTGAAATCTACATGGAAGTTTGTGACAAGACAGAATATACAATGAAAATACTAAACATTAACTTAAGAGGCATCTGCTCTTTTCCTCCCTCCGGACATGGTAAGCTTTGGTTCACCTTTGGGGAGCAGAAAGACTTCTTCATCTCTAGTTTATGGGGGCTGACTTGTGGAACAAGGGCATCTGGCTTGGCAAGAACACATCACTTCTGTCCCTTTCCTTTCATTTTGGGAGATGCAAACAACATACCACAAGATGCTGCTGTCCTCACAGCTTTTCAGTGCAACAGCTACAGGTGGAAAAATACAGCTCTGCTTATTTTGCAGTAAGATGTGACTGAGGCACAGGTCAGCTGCTTAAAGTCAGGTGTAGTGTAGTAGCTTGAGTGAACACAGGACCAAAGATGCAGTGGAATACACTTCAGCTCTTTTAAGCAGTCACTTCAGGTGTTCTATTGCCTTCATTAAATCCTGTGTCTCTTTGTCTTCTCCTCTGTGGCTACCTAGAGGAGACTGCAGGCAAACTCTGCTCTAGCCAGAGCCAAGCTTTCAAAGTCTCCAACAAATGTTTCTCTTGGAATAAAACTTTGACTCCCATGGCATGCACACCCATCTTCCTATTGGTGCACAAGTGAGTTTTCAATGCACACACTCTTTTACCATCTCTGCTAAGAAAGGTGAGGAAACACCTGAACTTGTCCCAAAATATCAGAGGCAGTGATGCTAAGGAAAAACAGAACTACCCACTGCCAGTCATACATTGATTGTCATCTGTATTGGCCTGGCACAGACAAGGCAGCTTCTGCATACATGATTGAATGCTTTCTGGTCTGCCACGAGGTCTCAGTTGCTGCTACTCAGTTGATAGATTATGTGCTATCTCAGTGTATTGCAAGAAATAATAGATAAAAGATGCTATGTACAGGCATCAGTGTATGTTCTATGTAAGGTATTTATGTGCTATACAGTACACATGCATGTTATACATACTATTTCCATTTTACACAGAGAAATGTAAATTGCCTGCATTCAGCGTCAGCCTAATACTATGATTTTCCCCTGGGATGAACAATAAATGTCTGCACAATTACTTCAAATTGTATCCAAAACAAAAAAAAATCATATTTCAACTAATATAATGCAGTCATATTTTTGGGTACTCACCTTCAGGCATCTTCTGTGTATCCCATCATGCTCATATTTATAATGTGGTTTTGATCCAAATTTCTTCCTGTTCTAGTAGCTATATTTATCTGACATCTGATAGTTTGACTATAACATACTATTTCTAGCTTATTATCATCTCTACCATACCAGAAAGCCAACCTCTTGCTCAATAGCACTGTTTCATAACCATGGGTCTTCTCCCTTATTGCTGGTTCTGCAAGAGTTTTAAGGGCACTGGCATGGAGCTGTAGCCCCTCTTGTTTATGCATGGACTAGGCTCCATCTGCGTCGTTAACAAGGCCCATAGTTCATATGTAATACCTTGTAACAGGGAAGTTTCTCTCTCATTAGATCCTTTGCCTAATGAAAATACTGGGATATTTTGTTCAGAGCTTTCTGGTCCCTTTGTTTTAGTATCTATCAGTCTCCATGAGTCCTACACAACCTGGGGGTTTAGAGAGGTTTCATTCCCAAGTTACCATCAGACTCACTTACCTGTGCTTCAGAAGCCTTTCAGCCATTAGCTTCTCATGAAAAGATGCAAGACTGAAAAGTGCTAGTGAGGACCTTATATAGGGTTTAGCTCAACACACGGCGGAAATTTGTCTCTCATTGCCCAATCAGATTTGTGTCAGAAGCAAACGGCATTTTAGACCCACCTTTTTTTCCTTCCGTAGAGTGAGGATGGGAGAGAGAGAAAATATGTATTATTTGGATTTCCCAAAAAGAGGGGAAATGAATGCTAAATATATGACTAAATTTCCCTTTTTCTGACTAATGGTAGTTCACATACACTCATGTCTTCACGTGACTATTTCGTGCTCTGCCTTAAATAAAAGAATCTCATGGGTAACAAAAGGTGTCCTGCAGCCTAGTCAGCAGCTAAATAATTGCAGTCCTTACATAATGTGGTTTAGCAAGTTCTTCATGGACAACATATATCTTTTGTGATTTCCCAGATCACTTGTGAATCACAAATGGGTTGATTACCCCTTCCTTCCACTCATCTTAGTGTCACAGCTTACATTAAGACTCTCTTTGCAATGGAGTATAAAGAATGTTGGTGGGGTGCTGGTCGATGAGAAAATGAACATGAGCCGGCAGTGTGCGCTCACAGCCCAGAAAGCCAACCGTATCCTGGGCTGCATCAAAAGGAGCGTGACCAGCAGGTCAAGGGAGGTGATCCTGCCCTCCTACTCTGCTCTCGTGAGACCTCACCTAGAGCACTGTGTGCTGTTCTGGTGTCCTCAACATAAAAAGGTCATGGATCTGTTGGAACAAGTCCAGAGGAGGGCCACGAGGATGATCAGGGAACTGGAGCACCTCCCGTATGAAGACAGGCTGAGAAAGTTGGGGCTATGTGCTTGGGTTGCACATATTCCTTTGTGCAAGCAGTATCTGCTGTATTACAGCAACTTCAGTAAATAAGTAAAAAGAAGAAAGTCACAAAACCCCATGTTTCAATGTGCAATGGTCTCTACAGTTTCTATATCCTGATCAATGCAGTCATTGCAAGGGTCTCTACAGTTATCAGCCCCACACATGGCTGTCCGGTTTTCCTTAAATAGTTCTGTTATTCACAATCCTAAAAGGCTGATAATGCAACTAAAGTTAGTTATTGCCAGGGAGCACTTCATCCTCTCAATGAAAAGAAAGAACTCATCTCCATTGATGCTAAACTCTCACATCTGGTCTACGAAACCACTGGTCTTCTGAGGAACTGACCTCATGGATTATAGACTTATTTCAGTCCATTCTTTTCCAGTTCACTATATGACACCAGACAGAAGGGCTGTCAGGCTGGGTGACCACTGTTATGTCTAAGTTCAGGCTATCAGTATGTAAGTGACTTATGCAATAGAGGTGGGAGTCTTTAATGGTAACACTGGTCACAAGAGCCAGGCCCAGCAAATAACTCAGAGGCTTACCAGACTCAAAAAGAGCAAAACTTTGGGAAGTGAGTATCGATGTCTTTGGAAAGATTGTACCTACCAGCTGCTGCAAACACATTCGTTGTGCTCACTGAGTAAAGCCATCCAACAGTGAGCTGTTCAGTGAGCAGCAGAGCTAGCATCACCTGCTCTCCTGGAGATACATGCCCCATGCTCTGACACACATAAACCCCTCCACTGCAGCCACCTCAGCTCTCCCCTCATGGCCTTTCCCTACCATGCTCCAGCCCTTTCCTTCCCCCCCCAGATAGCACCCTCTGCTCCCACCTTGCCCATGACTAGTTTGTCTAGGACAGGTGTAGCACAACCATAGGCCCACTCAATACATCCGTGATAACTGGTCATCTTGTCATTGCCCATCACCACACATAAGGACTGGGCTCTGTCTGACTTCTCCTCTTTGAGGAAATGCTTTGGGTTTCCCATTCATAGACAATAGCAGCGTCCAGTTTTCCTCACACTACTACTAACTACAACTCCAGACTCTTTGAAAACACAGCCCCTTGGAAAATGCAGCTGGAGCAGGCTAAAGGGATTAAAGTCAGTTTATGGTGCAATATCATATGCTGACCTGCCTTAGTCAAATAAACTAAACCCAAATATCTACAGAGTAGCAGTGCAGTTCCCAGATAGCAGAATGTCCTCAGATACACCTAATAAGATCAACATTTTCAATAGCCTTCCTTCAGAAGAGCTCTGTTCTAGATGATATCTTTTTCACTCAGAAAACATGCACCAGTACCAGGACTTTAAGTTAAAATAGTGTGTCTGAAGGTACAAAAGTTTGGTTTAAAATAACTCAAGAAGAAATGAAAGATAGAACAAGTATTGAATTTTTTTAGGAGCTGTCTGCTGAGAAGGACATGTCACTTTGTGGTCATTTATGTTGTATTTATAAACAGAAATATGCAAGTCTAGCAACTATATGTATAGGAAGAATTTTTAAGGGAAGCTGGTATCATTCTGTGGTTTTGCTGTGCTGATGATTCATTTATACCGCTTAAGATACTGGAGCAAGGCTGTGAAATTCCTGAATTGAAGACCAGGCTATTCCCCACATGTGTCACTCTTTGCCCATCTCACTAGATCGTTATTTCCCACACCAGGGCTACATGCAGCTCCCTTGCCACATTCAGGTGGATTTTGCTCTCTTAGGACATCCCAAAATAGCCAAAATCTTAAGTAGTATTTAGCATCCTGGTAGTTCCTTGCAACAGAAGCTTCCAAAAAGCCTCTACAAGCAAGGTGTGTCTGTTCATTATCTCTAGTCCATGGAAGGGGAAATGGAAATTCAGGCATCATGGAGTGGGGATAAGACCATTTCTATAAGGGACAGTTAAGATACCAGCTTTTTCAGCAACTCCCAGTTGCTTTCAGCAACTCCCAGTTGCTTTTTCAGCAACTGTCTGTCCTGGAGGAATTCACCAAAGTGGTTTTGTGGCTGATGATGTTTGGCATCCAGGAGCTGCACTCACATGGACTTTGCTGTTTATTCTATTACTCTGTTTGGCTGAGCCAGCTTCATGCAATTAAAAATAGGAGAAAATTTCTCTGGTTCACATCAGAATAAGGTGGTGAGACATTAAGAAATATTGAATGTTGAAAGCTAACTGGCAAGCAGATGCAAAGTAAACCACAACTATTGCACCAACACATGTTCTTGGGCTTACTGATATAGGCAAACCTGGTTTTAATAATTTATAATGTCCTTGTGCACAGTTCCCACATGGTCTCTTGGGGAGCATAAAGATGGAGAGGGAAGAAAAGAAGCTATCCAACTCTGAGAATCACCAAATAGATGGGACAGAAAGAGAAAGACTAAACAGAGGAATTAGCCCAATGCACAACAGATGTCAAGAATACAGCAATTTGCATGCTTATCCAGAGAAATAATGCTGTTATATAGCAGCTGCACATGACTGACTTGGAGAAAGAGGAGGAGATGGGCCAAGAGATATACACTTTGTCGGGGAGTGCTCGTTTGGCCAGAGTGGCAACAGCTTGATTACAGATTGCCTCCCTGCTATGGGCTCCTGGGATTTCCACAGACCCTTTCAGTGCACAAGAAACCAGGCAGGCTGTGAAAAGCAATTACACTGTCAAGAGCTGGAAGGGGCAGGGAGGGGGAGAACCTCACCATGGAAGTCAACAGGCTGCAAGGGACAAAGTAATGGCTAAAAGGCCCAGATCCAGCAGCAATGAGGCCAGAATTACATCAAGGAACAAAAAGTGCCTCACTTGCCCTCACCACAAATGGCGTTCGGGTTGACCGAAGGTACTCTCCCTTAATAGATCATCCATAATGTAAATATCACACCCAGGTTTGCATTACCTGCCTGGGACACTGGAAGGTTTTTATCTTACCCACTAATGCTGCACACAGCCAGCCAGCAACAGATGAAATAGTATGTGTGCAGACATGCAGCCATAGACTGATGAAATAAAGAAATTGTTTCTAAAACGTATGATTTGCTGGCTTTTTATTTAAGAGAGAAAATCATTCTTGGGCACAGTGTACATGATGTGATGCAATGTTCACAAGCAGTGAAAGAGGACTGTTGCAAAGCTAAGTTTGTTGAAAGTTGTAGAGGTGAAATGATATCTCTGTCCCTATACGCTGAACTGGAGAGGGTAATCTAAATTGCTAAATAGTGACAGTCTTACCATCCTCTCTAATACTACAATAAAAATGAAAAAAGGTGTCTTACTGCCCTTCTTTCTTTCATGGATAAAATTATGTATAGAAACACTGAATTTTCTTCATGGTGTGCAAGAAGTGGCTTCACCAGTGTAAAGTCTCAGATGCCGATACCATTGCATACTGCGTGTACTTCTCTGCAGCTCTGCAGATGATCTGGCAAAGTAGGTGGACCACAACTTGTAGCTCAGCTTGAGCCCTTCCCCAAGCTAGCAGCCATCCTACTGCTTGTACGGAGTAAGCCTGCAGCATATGTTCTACCATGCCTCAGTGCAGGGCTTTAGGCAAAGCTGCAGCATGGCCGTGGTCACTCACTGTGTCAGGGCTAATGGGAAGCTAAGGATGTCAGGGAGAACAGTGAGCAGACATTTCCCAGAGCTATGGCATGTTCTCAGACGGCAGGCAGTGAGTCAGTTCTGGCACTAGGGACATGCTAGAAAAAAAGTGAACCTGAGATTGCTGAGTAGCTTTTCTCCACTTCCAAAATTGCAGTGTTTGCTTGCAATCACGATCAGTCTTCTTATATATGAAGTAACACAATGTGCTCTGTGGTTTTGCATGTGAAAAGTGCATTGGGATTTGAAAACACAGCAGTGATTACAAAAAGCCCATGATAACAGTAGGCAGGGGAGGAAGTGTGTGCAGTTGAGGAGCATGAATTCGTATAGAGTTACATGAGCCAAAACAACAGGGACAACGTAAGATTTCTAAATCAGTTATGGTGCTTGGCTTAAGCAGCCAACCCATCAAACAGGCATTCCAGAAGCAAAGAGTAAAACAGATGACGAAGATTTTTGTTCACAACTGCTTTTTTGTTAGGTGAACTTAAAATTAATTGCCAATAAGTAACCTCATAGCTATGAAAAACAGTGACAAATGTATGTCCCTTGATTAGGGGAAAATGGAGCTGGTATGGATCATACATTACTGCAGGTAATATTAACCATTCACTTTTTATTACATGTTCCTGAATGAAGTTTTTGTCTCACCAAGAAGATGAAGTCATTTGTTTAATGCAGGCAGTAGATTTCCTCTTTTACCTAGGTTTTACTGTCCTTCTGATACACAAGTATATTTAATGCAATTGTTTTAAGAAGCAGGAGTATGAAATACACTTAGCAGATAGAGTTACCCATGGTATTTTTCCTACTCCATTACCTCGATGTGTAATTCATTATCACAGGAGTTGGGGAGAGGGGGTGAAGGACACAGTGCAAAACAAGTGAAAGTGGCATAGAAATCAAGACACCAAACTTTCAGTTGTATTTGGCATTCTTCCTTAGTAGTTGTCCTGTGTTTAGTGACACGATGGTCAGCAATTCCAGCTGGCATAAAGAGTTGCTAGAGAAAAAAAAGGCAAGATAGACTTGTTCTGGATTAGTGATATAATGGAAGAGGGTTACAAATAAATGAATAACAAATGAAGAGATGCAACAGATACTGCTTCTCAGTGGTGGTGGGGATAATCAGGGCATTTGAAAACAGGAATTAGGAGAAATCAAGTCAGTTCAGGAGAAAAAGAGCCAATCCTATCATCACAATCGTCTTCCTAAAGAAGAATGCAAGAGCAACACTGTAAGATCACAGTTGCTTGCAATGAAGATGAGGTAGGCTTAGTCTTTCTTTTTATATTCAATGTATCTCTTCAGTTGGTGCACATACACTGTGAAGAACTGAAGGAAGTATGATTTTGTACCATTCATTTCAGTTAATAAACACATAAGAATCAGTTACCATCAACTTAGCTTGGAGGGTTCTGTTATATTCATAATGGCTGACCACCTAACAGGCTTACAAATACACTTGGAGCAGCAAAACTTAATTTTATGAGTATTTCAGCTTTCAAGTGCACTGAGTAAAGCCTTTCTCCAACACATGATGTTCTGTACAAGCTGAAAAGGGAACTCATAATTTCAGTCAGTGGTTTTTAAAGACTTTGGGAGGATTTTACACATGATGGGAAGTCAAGGCAATATCTAATGTTTTTTGTTTAAATCATTGTTATCTTTTCTATTTTGAAAGAAAACAAGGGATTTGAACAACAGTATTGCCTTACTATGCAAATTTTCCTTAATCACAAGCTGGAAGAGCATTAAGTAGAGAGAACCCAAGATGAGGGTTTACCATTTGCAGGAAAATTTGGGTAACTTTAATGGAAGATTGCAAGAAAGTAGTGGGGTTTTTTTTTCTCCTTAAAAATATTCCTGGATTAAGAGGTTTCTTCCCAACAACTGAGATCCCTGCTGGTCTTTCTGGCTGTAGCTTCCAGAATCTGTTATCTCAGGGGCATTTATTTCACTGGGGACCCAACAGAGCCCTGCTGGGATGAAAGCAGCTCATCAAACCTGACCTTCTTATACGGACAGCTCATGGAACTTGATCTTCTCTTAAGTGCTGAGCCATTCCCCTTTTCTTCACAGAAAGCTGAAAGATCTCAAGACCTTTACAAGTTACTATTTTGATTAATGTACAAGTTCTTGTGAATAGGCTTCCTGGGGAGAGTGTTTTCGGCAGGGTGTATGAATAATTGATACTGCTCTTGGCTTGATACCATAGTTACGGGAACAAAAGAAAAAATGAGGAACTGAATTTAACCATTTAATACCATAATGATATGGCAGCATTGTCTGGAACCTTTAACCATCGTTGACTGCCTTGAAGTTGCAACTGGCCATCTCTACACATCAAGGACACAGCGATCAGCAGTAGGGTATCTTGCTGCTCTTCAGTGATTCAAAGCTGCTGCCTGTTTCATGATGTGTTTATGAAACTGACTTAAGATGAGAAGGTTGTAATTACATGTTCCATGCAGAAGTCACAGGATCTTTTGCTGGGTTTTAAATATCCAAGAATAATCCTGGAGATACATAAGACATAAGCAAACATAAGAAGGCACGTACTCCTAAAAATTACCATATTTCAGTGGTAATTTTTAGACTCATTGAAACTCTCTTTAGATATGTCGTCTGAGAAAAGAGAAAGAGAAAAGAAAATAGAGACATGTATGTATCCATACATGGAGAAATACAGAGGCTCCCACCTGCTGGGAGGGAAGAGTTGCATTCCAATTGCAAAAGTCCCCAGAAGAAGGGTGGAAATGAAAGCCTTGCAGGGTTTCCATTCCTGCTCTGCTCGCTGTTATTTCATTGCCCCATGCAAAACAGAATAGCTGCAGGATGCTGCCTGTGCTCGCCAGGGGACATGAATGTAATCTGGCCAAAACTGTTGAGTGTAAGCTGGCAAATGTTTGTGGAAACTCAAAACTATTTTACAGCAAGTCACCAGCCAGAAAAGGTTATTAATAACACAGCTAATAGCGTTCTAGTGAAGTTTGCATATATAGTGAGAACCCAAGAACTGCATTGAAAAGTATTTACTTTACATAGTTCTACAACATTAAAACATTCAGTAGCAGCAGTGGTTTGTCATTTTAAGTCAAAATCCATTAATGAGTTCGCTGGTGATACCATGTTTATTAGAGGCTGACAGCCTCTTGCAGGGACCCTGCAGCTAGGCGCTCACAGAGCCATCAGAGCTAGGATGCCACCCTCCAGCCCTTGCTCAGCCCATTTGTCTCTTCATTTTAGATAAATTTACTTCTTCACTTTCCAGAATCACAGCTGTAATAGAAGAGAATGATTTTTTTACTATATGCTCAAATCATCAAATTATTCTTATTTCTGCAGGCTTGGTGGAACAGAGCCTGAAATTTTCTGGCACTGTGGTCTGCTGAAGGGAGATAGGCAGTGTTTGCTTAATAATGTAAACAGCCACCGGTTTTAATACTCCTCTTATACGAGTGTTTCAAAACCTTGTAATGTTGTAATGAAGAAAAGTGCCTGGCAGAACTGCTCCTTGAGGCTGTGCTTTCTGAGAAGATGAAGAAACAGCACCTTGAGGAAAGGATTCTATGAACGTGCCATGTTGGATGTTTTTGAAAGAGGGGTTTTCATCAGAAGTTGAACAGGAGGAATAATGAACTAAATAGGCTGTGCTTTTAACAGGGCTTAAGCCTGACTCAGGAAGAGTAAATTCAAGTTGCTTTGGGTTCAGATGTTTTGTGTTCAATAAACAAAATGCGGGGTTTGCAAACCCTATAGTATCTTATGCATATTATCAAGTCCTACCTGCAGCAAAGTGGATATAAATTCATCTGCACACTGAGCCAAACTCTGCTGTGCCTCTGACGTCTGTTCTTGTCCAAGTCTTAAGCTGCTCTCCTCCATAATTCTCACCAATCTGTAGGACTCTGTCCTCCCAGCACCCTTATCAGTCATCCCCAGGCTGTTACAACCAGCTCACATATTTAGACGGGGGACTTTATTACCCTTTCTTACTGAAAGAAGCTTTATTTTGTACAGAGGTAAGTGACCTACTGATACACCCACAGAAAAAGGTGAATCATGAGCAGAAGTAGGGCCAAAACAAAGAAGACAAACAGTGCACAGTGGCATAAATGCAGGAGAGGCTGTTACCACAAGAACTGCACCACTGTAGAGAGGACTGGTACCTGGTTCATTCGTGAAGGCTGCCCACATCACAGCCAGCATCTCTCATGGTATGAAGATATTTCTCACAATGTTCAGCCTTAATCACAAGACCCTCTCATTACTTTTCTGTCCTGCAAATGTATGCACACATACACCTATGTACACACTGCAGCTTACTCAGGAAATAGTTAATTCTTCTGCTCTAAAACACTATATAAGCCAAGAGCAAAAGATGTTCTGGACCTTTGAGACATCAGGAGAAAAAGGAGAGAAAAAGGAGAAAAAGCAACACATATACATATGGGGTAAAGTTTCTTAATAAACAGAGTAATGGGTCTAAAGACACTGTGAAACTTCATAGACCACCCAACAGCTGGGGATCAGGGCTTGCAGCATCAGAGAGAAATATGCATGACAGCTAGGGAATCTGAAACCACAAGAATGTCAGAGCAGCCACAGTAGGGCAGACTGAAAGGCCCCATAGCCACGTATCTGATCTTGACAGTAACCTGCAGCCAATGCCTAAGGAGAAGTAAGAACATGGCACATGTAGTGTTACTTTTCCCCCTTGTATTTTCTGACAACCAGCAATTAGGGTCTTTCAGAGCCTCCAGAAAGGATTGATCCCACACCACCTGGCTTCCATGATCCTGGAGTACCTCCAGCCTCTAGCCCTGATCATATCCTCCAACTGCCAACTCTTCTCTGATCTATCAAGTATCTAACCTTGCTGTAGGGGACACAGCTCTGGAAACTGGTGTTCGTGCTGCCCGTGTGTCTATGTAATCTTATACCCCACTTGAGGTAGGAGAGCCAGAACTACACACATGTGTAATCTGAACTTCAAAAGTTCTGTAACAACATTATCTGTTGTGCCCTATATTCTCTTCCTACCAATTGAATCCAGCACCATGCAGACCCAGAAGTCCAGACTTGTCTAGTCTTGAACAACTTCCTGTTTGCCACTTGGATTTAATGCTGGGCAGAGGTGCTTTATGGTGGCATTGCAAATTCCCCTGTCCTGCACCATCACCATCTACCAAGTGGGTTAGCAAACAAAGGACAGCAAATTTGCAAAGGGCAAAGTCTACATGCAGGAGTTCTCATGTAGGCAGGCCATTCCATCAAGCTCTTTCCAGAAGCCCAAGGCAAGTGCCTTTTGATATAATGGAGGTCTTTACCTGCCATCCAATCCCTCTGACCCCCAGCACTGCATCCCTGTGCCTGCTTTCTTTTGACCCATTTCCAGAGATAGGACTAGCTGATGGCTTACATATTCCTCATTAGCTTCAGATTCAGCTACTCACTAGTCCCTTGTTTATATGCCTGACTGTAAAGACTACAAAATGCATCAAGGCTCTCTCCATGCAAGGAGGCAGAGTCCTATAAAGGCAGCTATTTGCAGGAGCAGTGGAGTTGCAGGAATGACACTGGAGGACCCAAGATACCCTGCACTTTCTAGGGCACTGTGCAGAACATGTAAAGCTTCCCTGAAAACTTCTGGGATGGCACTGGAGCAATGCTTGATGGGATGGCTGACCAGAACACACCGCAGTTATCGGCAATCTGTGTTTGTGTGGGGCATAGTGAAATGAAACCTATGGACACTGATTGCAGAACAAAATGTACTGTACGTGCACTACTCACGCAACCATATGGACCTCCAGCGCAAATGTGATGCTGAAAATGTAGGTAAGTCCCTGAAGTCAACCACATGCTTGAAGACAATTCAGCTCTTGCAGCCATTTCATGCTGAACCTCATGCTTCACATTGTGACTCATGAAGGTGTAGATCTCAGGTTTTCTAGGTGCACAAGGTAGCTGTAAGATACCCAGACTCAACTGTACAAAAAGCAACCTATTACTACTCAAGTAATAGGAAGACATGCTTGTGAAATAAGACCCCGTGACTGTGTTTACTTAAGCAACATCTCCGTGCAAGTGTTCATTGATCTGTTGTCCTCGGGGGCTGTCCCACATTGCGTGTGGCCTGCCTGTTCCGGAAGAATTGCCACACATCGAGAGGCTTCGTCTTGCTTCCTCTTTATGAATTTGATAAGTTTGCTGCTCACTTGACAACAAAAAGCTCACCCTGGTTGAGCTAGTCCAGTTTTAAACTGGAGCAAGTCAGCAGTGCTGGGGAGCCAGATGAGAGGAAGGCACATGGGAACAAGTAGAATTCACTTCTGGATATATGTCCTGGAACACACCAAGCCAAATGGCCATTATAATCACTGAAGTCTTAAAGTTTAATGTGGCCTATTGATGTGACCTGCAGGAAATCAGTTATGACTAACATTACCTGCATGTTTTCATTCCTAACAAATACGTCAAGGAGTTTGTTCCACATTGTGGAATGCTCCCAATGTACAATTCTCCAACTTTGTTGGATGTGGGAAGTGTTTTCTTTTGATGGCCTTAGTTATCGCTGCTCTCTATACCAAAGTATTAGAGTCATGACACAGAGTTAATGTGAATGGCAGGCACATCAATATTGTCCTAAACATGACCCAGACCTCTCGTTAGCTAGGCTGGTGGGTAGCATAACCTGTTCAACAGAACAAGGTATTAAGGCTGAAAGCTGTAGGCTTTAACAAAAATTATACTGTGATTTTCCTGTATAACATATCCTTCCAGCAACTGGAGTTGAAGGAATATAACATTCTGTGACTCCTTTTGGTAAGGCTGTGAATATTGAATCAGTGAATACTGCATCTGTTATACTGACTTTATGAACGCCGGTACAGCAGGGGAGGCAGATGCAGAAGTGGACACACAGTGCAATTTGTCACGTCAGTATTTCACCTACCTCTCCTTTCAGCCCTGGCTCTTCACTCTTCCAAAACAAGAATTGCTTTTTGCAATTTTTTAAATGGACTGGTCCCTCTACTTTGTCAAGTTTGAATATGTGATACAAAATTAACGTTTTCTAATGTGTGGTATTGTACTTTTCTGGTCCACTGCAAGCTTTCTTTTAGTGAAAAATTTAATCAACATTTCACCAAAAAACCCATGTATAATTTTTTGCTTGGGCCCAAAAATAACGGTTGCCTTCCCCATCTGTGATGCACAAGAAATATTCATTTTATCATGTATCCAGAGGTTTCACAACAGCACTAGAGACTGAAACAACCGGAAATATTTTCCCATTTGAATATTAAAGAAAAAACATACACTTTACACCAAACATGGCACTAGCTGTTTCAGAAACAACAACAACAACAAAAAATCCAGGTTTTGTAAAGGTTTTCACTGATCTGTTTTTATTCTACAAGTTCAGCAGTGCTCAGTTAAAGTACATTCTTCTCTCTCAGTTCATACAGAATATCTTAGTATCTACCAAAATGACAGCTGGTACCCATCTGTCTATGCACAATGGCACTTACACTGCTAACTTAAGTAGCTCTGTTTTTAGCTGCTTGTTCCCTCCTCTCCTTTCACACACCACATACTGTTCACTTCAAGGATGCCATACTTTCTTTAAATATGTCTCAAATACATCACTTTTTAAAAATAATTCCCATCAGTGAAGAAATAACTAACTTTCAGTCCACCAGTTTAATTAAGTCCCAACACAACAGCACAGATTCGGGGGCCGAAATACGTCCATTCATGTAACCATACACTCACACAACCTTCTGCAAAAAAAAATCTGTTAAATAGACATGACCTAAGTGGGAACATTTTTCTTAAACAACCTCAAACCTGAGGACTGATGAAATCTGAATATGACCCTGTCATAGGACTCACGGTCTCAGTATTGCACCAGTAAAAGGGGGAAATCTCAGCCAACCATGGCCAAACGGGTTTGTTCAAGTCCATCTGTTGGTTGTGTAGCCTAAACAATTCAGACTCATTCTCTCAAAGAGGAAGAGTCTAGGTCTCTAGACAGGGTTTATTTTGGCAGCACTTTCTTTTCCCTGCAATATCTTTTAAATATTGTAAGTAAGCTTAATACCAGTTTTCTTGCACTAAAAAAGGCAATCTAAAGCTATAAAAAGTAAAGCAATGTAGAAAGTTCAACGTATCTATGTAAAAAATACTATGTGACATTTACACTTGTGCTATTTTAGATTAACTTATGAAATGATACACTCACATTTTTACATTTGTTGAGAAATGTCATGCTGATTACTATACCTAGAGATCAAAGTCTCGATAGGCAACAAAATACAAGATCACTGTAGCTCAAGGGGACCTTTTTGCTAAGCGATAGCAAAATGGACTACAAACAATCTGCTTCAAATCATGAAGAAATCTAACTACCAATGCATTCTGCAGGAAGCAGAAAGGGTTAGCCAGTGTTTGGGTGCCATAGTATGCTGTGAATAGCACATCAAGTCAATACGTCAAGAGCTTGCCTGTTCTTCTCAGCAAAATCAGGCACCATGCCTTTCCCAACTGGATGGATATGAAGTTCAAATTGTACTCAGCTGAAGGAAGATGAAGCTTCTAAGTATACTGAAGTGAGAATTTTATTCTCTTCACAGATGAAGACACCAAGAGAGGTTCCTAACACATTTAAATGATAGCACTTAGACAACATCTTTGGGTTTTTTTCCGAAGAGACAGAAAGAAGAACTAAAGGAGCAATTAACAGGATCTCTCCAGTCTCACCCAATGTCTGGTTTTAGAGGCTGTTCCCCACCTGCTTATGCAGGCAGTATTAACCCACCAATTTCAGACAAGCATGAAGGGGAAAATAACAAGGAGCCACAAGTGAGTTTGCATGGTTAACAGCTCTCTCTATGGAAATTTTCTGCCATGATGCATCTTAAAAACACACAGTAAGGAGCTGACCACATTCCAACTAAGGGGTTAAGACTGTACATTTAAAATGTACTGTATTTCTACTGGAAAAGGACTGTTCCCTTCTATCTGTTAGTAGTTTACCTGAATTAATCATCAAAGCAGCAGTGATCTCAAAGGTCCTTCCAGGAAAACTCTTCCTACTTCAGAAAAAACACAACACAAATGCCAAGTGCTAGAGTTAACTGAACTACTTTCTGACTGAGGGTAGATGAAATTTTGTTTTTCTCGGAGGCCTTTTTAGAGCAGGCTTAAATGTTCAAGTTTTATAAATCTGAGAGTAAATAAAATCAACATAAAAACCTTCCAAGATGAGATTCACAGCCTCTTCATACCTGCATGCTATGAACACCATACAAACTGATAACAAAGCCACCAGCCCCAAGCAACTTTCAATTCTCTGCAGCCTGTGTGAAAACTCTTAATGTGAAATAGCAATGGAAACTTCTTTACCTGAGATGTGAACCTCTCTAGGCTGTGGCTTGAAGTTGGCTGTTGTAATGTGCCCATCAAAAACAATAAAAAAAAGTGAAAAAGAATTAATGTGAAATATTTGCAACAGGCAGAGAGGTCAAGATCTCATGAGAAGCAGTATTTACATATCATGATTAGAAGTATTTACATGCACAGCATCAATGTTACATACTTGAGAAAGATTCAGGCTTTTTAGGCTTTTTATCTCTGACCCATTACAATGTCAAAAATAATATTTACTGCCACTGCTTCTGCAAACTTCAGATTTTTGAGCATCTTCCAACCTATTCTCAATGCCCAAAACTTCCACAAGAACCTACCCTGTGTGCCAGCAAGCACTCAGCATCCGTGCTGAGTGATACGAGTTCAACCCAGATCTTACTGAAAGGCAACTTCACACACTTTTCTGATGGTCATCTCTTCTTGAGAATGGTGTTTCCTTGTGTGAGATTAGAACTTTCAAAACGAGCTTGCTTAATAGCACCATATTTCAAATCCAAAGGAAGTTCTAGGCCTTTGCATTTGGTGTTAGAGAAATGTTGGCACCAACACCACTTTCCAGAGTAAGTAGTGAAGACAGCTATTACAAAACTTCATTAGTCAAGCCTCAGAGTTACCACAGTCAACTTGAAACCAAGTCACGTACGTGAAATTATAGCATTTGCTGATATACATTTTGCAAACAGATGGCCAATTTAGAAGCAAGATTTGGATTCAAAACCTCTTAGAATCATGGAATCGTTTAGAGTGGAAAAGACCCTTAAGAGCATCAAGTTCAACTGTAAGCCTCATAGTGCCAAGTCCAACACTAAACCATGTCCCTAATCACCACAGCTAGATGTCTAATGCTGAGCAAATGCTCCAGCTAGTTCTGTTGGAGGGGTCCTCCTGTTTCTGCAGCACTTAATGCCTGCTGGCATCTGCAAGGTGCCTGCCAGGACAGTGCTGCATGTAAACATTCAGCCTCCAGCTGGTATGTCTTTGACCTGGATTTGGAAGAGTGACCACACTGTGAAAGTCATCAATCCATGTAAAACCAACTACATCCTTATTTATATTATCTGGTCCAATTGTCTCTGCTTCTTGCAAAAAAAAAACAACAAAACAACACGTTCCTAAGAGGACAGGTTTGAAAGCAGGCTGGTATTTAACCTACAGAATAACAACAAAACTCCTACAGAGTGGGAAACATATTCTGCAGCTTCATCCCTGTGTGAAAATACTCTGTTATCTGCACAGATTTCCGTATTAGCCCAAACCTGTGTGATTAAAAGGTAGAGTGTCTTCCCATCTTGGGACAGTTTGTACTGGGATACATGCATAGTTAGTTACTACTATCTGTGTATGCAGCTAGTAACAGTAGTTAAATGCTGCAGTGAAGAAAAGCGATTCCAGTACTGCACAGTCACATCTTTACTACAAGTAACAGTTGCTGAAATTCACTTCAAAAATCTCCAGGGTGTTGCTTCAAGCCATTACATTGTAAGAGAAACCTTGCATTGGGTGGAAACAGACATATGATGGCTCCATAGGAAAGAAAGGAAGGACAAAGAGCAGAAAAAAGGAGCAGAGAAAAGGAGGAGAGAATGGCACCAATAACACATGTCCAAATAAGACTGAATTTAAAGTTGCAATGCAATACAAGGCTCTCAAACTTAATGAGTCCTGCAGGCCCTAAGGGGATGGCTGCCAGGGGGAAGAAAGCTGCTTCTCCTGCAGCAGATGCAACCCAGTGTGGGATGATCCTAAAGGACAGGTCTCACTGAGCAGTGGGATCTGCTGCAGGGAGCTTCGCGCAGCTGGTGGCACCCAGCTTGGCAAGGGTGCAGAGCTGGGTGTAAAAAACCTTTACCAGCTTCCCCAGACTATACAGCGATGGGGCACAGCTGTGGGCAGCCTCCAACCCCAGACCCACTGACACGCAGTCCCTGGTGTCTCTGCTCCCCCTCCATGGGATATTGAGATAGCAACTTGAGCTCTTGCATATTTGCCCTCACCATGCAAACATCTCCAGACAGTGGGAAATCACGTCTTTCTCCACAAAGTGCTGTTACCAAAAAGGAATGGGAAGAAGGAAGACCTAGGAGCCATTTTAGCCAGTTCAACAACGAAAACGAGAACACAACACTCTCCATGACTAGAAATAAAACCGAAGCCAAAACGGTTGGTTCTATTTTTAGAAGTGGGGCAAAAAGAGATCAACAGTTTCACTTTGTTTACTTTCTTGGCCTCTTGCTCTTCTTCCTACTCTCTGTGGCACAGCTGCCAGGGGGAACAGCTCACTACAGCCAGCTAGGGATGCCCCTGGGGTTGTCTGCTGCCTTGCCTAGGTGAATAGAGGAGCTCAGAGATGGGTTTGGAAGTAGCTGCAATGAATGGCTCTTTAAAAGCCCCCAAGCAGAATAGGTGGAAAAAGCTATTTTGCACTTCCTTCACAAAAGAAAAGGTCAAGGCATGCACCTTGCCCTTCTAGACAGAAAATACATCTTTACAGGCAGTGAATAAATCATCCTCCAAAGACAAGCTTGAGAAACAAGCACCAGAAATCAGGGCCACATTGTAGACACTGGTTTTATAGTACAGTGCAATCACCCCTTTTTCACCCTTTTCAGCTTAAACCTCCCTTTGTTCTTCTAGGCACATGTTTCTCCTTAGGAAACAATCAGCTTGTCTCCTCTCTAACTGATAGTCACCTACCATAAGCTCTCTTTCCCCTCAGTGAGTTAGAAACATGGCTGGTTGAACTCAAAGGGTGTGTTCTCCACTTGTGTTCTGTGCACTTGAAGAAGGGTTTGTGTGCTTGGCAGAGCCTCTGACTTGCTTGTGCTTCCACCCCAAAACTTAACAAAAACTATCACTCTGAGGCACCTACCCAAAATATGTGCAACTGGCATTTGTTTGTCCATGAGTCTGATGATGAGACCTGTGGGTGCCGTGGCGTGAAAGCAGAGCACTTAGTTTCATTGATACATCTGAAATACTTCACTGGTGCCATAAGGTTTATAAAGCATTTATCTGTCAGCACCTTCTCTCACTCAGCACATGTGGTTTTCCAGATATATCCAACCCCTCAAAAAAACATAAATGTAACCTGATGCAACACACTTCCTTTGGAGAAAAACTGTGTGAGCCGGACCATGAAGGAAGTTGTCTGTTCAAAAAGCACCACGTATAGGGATGATGGATATAGGCAGCAACATGAAAATACCTTTAAAATTCAAATTACAGTTAATATCTTGGTGGTTGTTACAGCAAGCAAAATATTACAGTTATTAGAAGTGAAGGAATTAGTTTTGATCAAATACTGCAATGTTTCATTCTGACTTTTCTGAAATCAAATGCTTTTTAAATTCTCTTCATTAAAAAAGTCCAACTTTTTGTTCCTGGCTTCAAGTTAGGATTGCAGGAAAAAAAAAGATTGCTTCTAATGGAACCCTCCCTCACGTTACAGGAATGTGGAGAAGTTCATTAGTATTTGTGAACCGTGCTAAGTTGTTATAATTTATGAGAAAACGAGCACTTTGGATGACACCAAGCAAGATATACATAAGGCTCAGAACTAATTAATGAGGCTAAAGAGAGTTTTTGAACACTCCCATGAGGACCATCTGTTGTAGGAGTACAGCACTTCAAGAGAAGTCTATAAATGTAATTAAATGCTGAGCAGTAGTAAGAGGTGTCTGGGTGAAGTTTAAGTTAGGAACACCAAACCCTGGCATTTTCCAATTTTTCAGCATTTTTTTCATCCTTTTTCCGAAGGTTTGCATTGCAGCATCGACTGGTTAAGTTACGCAAGGCAGTACACAAACACACGCAACGGATGACAAGCCCTACACTGAAGAGTTTAGCGTCATAACAAACGTGTGAAAACCTCTGATGGGATTTAAGCACCTAAACCCAAGCATGTGGTTCCCTTCCAGATGTCCAAGGTATCTGAGACACCCCCATTGCCCTGGGAACCCCAAGACTTCTGGAAGCCAGCCAGGATACCGAAGGACATCAAGGTTCTAAGGATTTGGAATAATCCCTCTGCAAATGCCCCTAACTACCTTGGGTCATCCATAGAGAGACAGTGCTAGGAGCAAATCCAGAATCCATTTCCTTGCTCCTTTGTGTGGGTTACCATGCAATAGTGGCAAAACTAGCATCTGTCTGAATTTTATGTTGTCCCTTCTAACATCTAAGTTCAAGTTCCACTGGTACCAGTAAGGAGTTACTCTCCAATAGCAAAGCCTTCAGTGCCTTAAGATGCAATGGTGTCCCACTGCCTTTCTGGCTCACTGTTTGTAATACCACAGCCATCTCCTGTCTCCAATTTCATGAGCAGAACTACTACCAGTCCACACACCACACCTGCTCATGGATCAGCTGCTCCCTGACGCATTTTACAAGGGCCCTTTCAAGGCAAGGTGACACCAACGACTGTTTATCTCAATACTGTAACTGAAACTTTTCAACAGCTGGTTTCCAGGTTCAGCCAGCTCAACACTGTGGACTGAACCAAGAACGCACTTGGCCACTCCAAACTGTGCCATCCTTGCTCTGAATGCGAGCCCTGCATTACTAACTTACCAAATCACCTCATCTTGAGCATGTGAAGAACTCTATTGAACCCAATTGCTGTCTTGTGTGATTGGCAGTAGGCATGAGTTTATGCACTTCACTGAACATGAATGTGAAATAAATCACTTCATAAAAACCCCTGGTGTTTTCCCTAGGGTAAAACTGAGATCTGCCCCACTGGCACATTTTGAAAAGCACTAGAAAAATGTTTTTATCTGAATGGGAGATAACAGATGAACTCAAGCTGAACTTGCATTATTCCATTTGCAAAAAATTAGTTTAAAAAAAACCTATCACAGCAGCACAGTAATGATAATTGCAGCTTAATTACCCATAACTGATTCTTTATGTCCTGAAATAATTTATTCTCCTTTTATACTTGTCTCTGATATCCATTAGAGTCATTACAACTGTGAGTCTATAATTACATACTTTGCATTTTCACGTTCTATGCCAGCTTGTGCTCTCTTCTTATCTTCCATTAATTTCATTACCGAAACATCAAGAAAATTTCCATATGAATTTTCCAGAAGTTCTTGTGATTTGATTGGGGGTTTTGGACTTAATAAAAGCCCAGTGAGGCAGTTCTTAGGCCAGAGCTTCTGTACGGGCACACAAGTCTGGTTCTGCCAGCTGCACTGTGTAGTTTGCACCATGGTAGGAGCCATAGGATAGGGAGTCAGCCTTCAGGTTTGGGACTACATTAAGCATTAGCTGGAGCTTAGGACACAACTGTTTTGGACAATGGAGGTTAGACTATGTCTATGTTATATTTGAGGTTACAACAAATGCAGTGGGATCAACAAGGCTCTTGACAAGGCTCTTCTAGGAGCACCCAGGTCCACTTTCTTCCTCATGGCACCACCAGTAGGAGACACAGGGCTGCCAAAAGCCAGGACCCCTCCTTGCTGCAAGTAAGCATGCTCTATGCCAGTTACATGCACATGTATGCTTGGCACTGGCTGAAAATGTGGTAAAATCATTGCAACGGAACAGAAGAAAACATGAATTCCCCCTGTGCTTTGCATTCTCACAGGTCTAGTGTTGTCAACAGCTTTCTGTCCAGACTGCTAAAGGTTAATAAGTATCAGTATATGGCCCAGAAAAGTGACTGTATGAGTTACACTCCATCAAACATGATGATGCCTTTATCACAGCCAAGAGAGACACCAGTACCCCAAGTGGCTAAGATGATTTACTGCTTGAGGTAAAAGATCTCAAACTAAGCCCTGATTCTTCACTATGACTCAGTAAAAGCTCCCAAACACATAAGTTACACTATTCTGTCTTTCAGCATTGCTTGTTTGTAAGAATAGAGCCTTCCTGACCATATCAACAAGACTCCACCAAAAATCGTCTGTCATGTGCCTCTGGCAAGAGCCAAAGCAAAGAGCATTTTAAAATCCCTTCATTCCAACGCTTGTTTCACAGCCAAAAAAGCATTTTTTCCATGGATAACATGGCATGGGCAAAATTGCTTAGGAGATGCAAATATCAAAGTGGAAGTGTGGCAATGCCTTTTAATGAACAAATTACGCTGGATGACAAATATGAAGTTGTGCAATAAAAATTTCACACAGAAGGTAAGTAAAATTTGAGCAGTTGGGACAATTTTATCTGGCTTTCCCATGCTACATATTTACACCACAGAACCACAAGCACCTAAGAATGAAACATTAAAATGGATTTCCTGTTATAACTTAACAAAGGAAAACCCCCTGTCATTTCCTCAGCTGGAATAGGCATACTTCTATTGAGTCAGGGGTTTATTTTCTTAAACAACAAAATACCTTCCTCCCTCCTTCTCCCACGGTTTATTATTGTTTAGAAGACTGGGATAAACCAGAGACAAGGAGAAGGAGTAAATGGTCAGTTATTTCTAGAGCAGAGCTTTTACCCTTTATTGGACCATATGCTGTGTGGAGCCACATGATCACAGACTGAAAACTAAGTGACTTTAGTTACCTGATGTTCTCCTTTAATTCTTACAACCAGTAACCTCCAAGCAGCCCACACAGCAATATCTGTGCATGACCCTGCCTTTCCACACCTCCCCAAGCAGTACCAACACCACAGTGAGTTTAAAAAACCTCTCAAAGGGAGGAAATGTCAAAGGAACACAGTTGTTGCCAGCCTTTCCACCATTAATGGGTTGGGAATAGGCCAACAGCTGGGTGCTGGAGCTCAGCAGTGAATTTGCTCATACTGGAAGGGAGCTGAAGCCAACATTTTAACAGCTGATGGGTGCACGGCTCCTTAGACTTGCAGCCCTTGCATGCACCCAAAGGGACACCCTTCTGCAGCTGAAATCCTGGCCGTAAGGCACGCTCCTCACTGGGGAAAAGAAGTTTTCTCAGAGTTAACTTCCCAGGATTGCTTCCCTGCTTTATGCTTGGGATTTAAGGGCAAAGTAAAAGCTAGCAGCCAGTGAACCAGGCCAGCCACGACAAGTGCTTATGGAATACTGCACAAGCAACATGGCACAACTCTGTGGAGGTATGTCTTCAGTGATGCTGAAGAGAAAGAGCTTTGGAGGAGATGCTGGAGCTCACACGTGGGGAACAGACACCGAGATGGAAACACACTCACACTAGTATTAGCAAACCTACTGCCTTGGGCCATTTTGAAGCCCCAGTCCTGTGCCAAACACACCATACCAAGTCCCCTCTCCACCATAGGCTCTCTTCTTTCATTTGAAGGTGTTTCCTGCAACAACTTCAGTCTCTTTTTAGCAATATTACAGTCCTCATCCCAGACCACGATATAGATAAAACTAGAATTAACAAGCTCTCTGCAAAAGGTGGCAGCCCTCAAAATTAGACTTTTCCTCATTCGTAAGGTCCTACACAACCCTAATGTTCTAGCATACCCTATCCAGGAAAGCAACCCTCTGCAAAGGGGTGGCACTTGAACCTTTCCTAATTTGCAGGGTTTTTACTTTAATATCATGTGTCTTACTACTAATATTTGAGTTTTTAAAAGGTTTGAAAAAAAAGTTGCAAATGCTCCTTTTGATGTTTGTTTGATTACCTGATTAATTGTAGTTGGTAATTTTGAAGATGCACATGTTCTTTTGCTGCACTGTTTGTTCTCTTCTGTCCTGCACACATCCTTCCTACCCTCATACAAGGTACAAATCTGGTCCTTTCTTACTGCTACCTGCAGAAGTCCCATAGAGCAGTAAGATATGCTGCTTAGTTTTCAATGCTCTCTTATTTCCTTCTTCCTGTGAACCACTGCAGTTGTGCCTTTCTTCGCAGGAGTGTGAAGGTTCTGCATGTTCTCCATTGCCTCTGCCACCACTCACTGCGAAGCTCAGACCTGGGGTTGCCGCCTTTAGTTACTGCGTACTGTAATAAGCAACAGCTTGATTCTGTCTTCATGACTAGCTAATGTGCTCAGCTATGCTACATACATTTAACTGAGGGAAATCTTCAACCGGTCCAGAATGACTGAAGAAAATGAGCTGCTCTGGAGCAGCAAATGGGAGTGGAGCCAGCAGGAGCCTGACCAGCAGTTGGCTGCTAGTTTAAGGTTAGTATTTACACTTGCAGAAGCGGAAAAGCTGTGGGGCTCAAGGATTTCAGATAGGAAGCAAGTGAAACCCTGAAACAGTTTTTGACTTACACCACACCCCATGCGTTCTGCAGATACAAGTGTGAGGAAAGGTAGGAGCCCAGGAATGCAGACTTCCTCTCCCTCTGGCAGAGACCAGCCTGGTCGGAAGGAAATGTCTACTGCTTATCTCCGCTTCAGAAAACAGACACAGCCCATGGTGGAAAAACACAGGCAAAGGCCAACGAGAACCTGGGCTGCACAAACAGCAGTTCTGCATCAAACCTGCTGAGTACTCAGTTTATGACTTGGAAAGCCTGAAGTTTTTTGAGCCATGCTTTTATGCCATGCAAGAATCTGGCTCAGGATCCCATTCATCAAACTCACTTGGCAATAAGAAATGCCACCTCTCAAAAACCACATGACTCAAAGCAATGTGGCAGGGGGGCACGTTCACAACACATACAAGCTCTTCTTTGTGCAACTTCTTCTTTCCGAACCACCACTACTGTAATGCTCACTAATGTTTCTAAGCTTTTCAATAATTTCTCTTTAAGGGGAAAACTGTAATTCTCAAAAAAGCAAATGAACCAGGAGACAGGGCTTTAAGGCAAAAAAAAAAAAAAAAAAAAAGAGAGAAAATCAAAAAAGCCCTCAAAAGCCCACGTTTATTGTCAAAGTCTCTAGAATTACGAGATTTGACAATAAGGCTTTTGCTCTTGTGATACATGCAATTAGGCAACATGCAGCTCAATTTCTGCAGCCAGGGGATATTCAAAATACTTTCCACATACAATAGGTGTCAATTTGACTTTATTTAAGGAAAAACGGGGAAAAAACAGTAATTTCCATAATACACAGAAGACAAGTTAGATAGCACTGCAAAAAAAAGGCTGAGTGTTTTACTTGTCACCAGTCTGCTTTGCAGCTCTACGATTAGTAATTTTAATGCAGTTTGTCATTTTGTATTATTGTTTAGCATCTTTATAATCAGCAGAGTTTGGGGTTATAAATCACAAAAAGTGTACTACTACTACTATGAAAAACTAAAAAACCCACAAAAATCACTTTCAAATAAACCATAAATATGTGATGCACATTAGTGTAACAAAACCATTTTTGTAAACATTTTCTCCAACATAACATGTGCATAAGATAAAAAATAAAAACACTGCAGTCATACAAGTTAGGGTTACTTTGACTTAAAGATACAGAAAATTATTATTTATTAAAGCTTAAAACTAAACCTAGGAGCTTTTCTTTTCTTCTTTGCTTACAGAAGCACTGTTTGAAGAGTTCGGTGTTGGTATATGTAGTGGTTTTGTAATACTGTTTTTAACCTTGCCATGTTGGCACTTCTGTCGAGGCAGAAGCTGCCAGGCAGGTAGCCCACTATAGGAAGGAGGTTTCCCCTCCCTGGAGCCTCAAAACTTCAACAGCACATATCCATGACCTGGGCATCCCTACAGTACTGGAGCATCTTCTAGGTGAATAGCATCAGCTTTCAAGGACTAGATTAAATTTTGACCACATAGCGCTGGAAGATGTAAATCACGCAGACTAACATTCGATCGAATCAGCTTTGGCAAACTACACTACAGGGCAGCTGTGTGATCACACCCATGTCTACCGTCACGTTGCATTTCTGAGTCCCCTTTAGTTCATTATAGTACAAAAGGCTGATCGTTCTTCTGGCTGAAAGCACCGGGCCCGAAAAGAACACATCCTTCACCTTGAACACTATCCAAAAGTCATACAATAAAGAAAAAAATAGTTCTAGGCATTCCTCCGCCAGCAAATGTAAGGCTTCCTTGAGTTGTGATTCTTTTTTGGGGGGTGGGATAGGGTGTTGTGTGCACACACACACGCGCCGGCGGTGCGCATTTTACCACTCGCTTTTCAACCATCTACGATGCTCGAAGGAAAGTCTTCAGCAGCAACGCTGATTGGGGTTGAAGGATTTACAGCAGTCAGATTTGACACCAAAAGGGTCTGTTGAGTCTGAGCTTTGCACACTGGGTGCTCGTGGCTCTTACATTGATTGTGTGAGCAGTCGCTCGAGCCATCGGCTTGACTGAATTGAAGAATACGTGTTTAAAAAGCCCTACCTGTCATGCCGTGAAGGAAAGTTAACCGCAGCAGAAGACAAAGCCCATGAAAACACTGAGAGCCTGTTCACTGAATGAACAGCTTAAGGCAGCTGTCAACAAAGTACCCCACCAAAGGAATTAAAACAAAGCAAAAAAGGAGTGAAAACAAGAAGGAAAGTGGCTGAATTTTGAATTAAAGGAATTAAACATAAAAGTGAAAACAAGAAGGAAAGTGGCTGAATCGTGACACTGTGCATTACTACAACACCAACAGATTATTATACACTCAGGGTTTCTCAAGTAATGAACATGTAGCCATTAAACAAATTATTACTCTCAAGACATTTATTACAAATGTCAGAAACTTATTCATAAAATAAAACTGACTTAAAAAAAAAAGGAAAGAAAAAAAAAAAGCCAGACCTGGGATCTTACATCTAAACACAGGTATACGCTGTTTTTATGAATAAGCAGTATTAACTACATTCTTAAAAGTTTTAGTGCATTGCATTCTTAAAAAGAAAAACATCACCGCCCCAAAATGTTTCCTACAACATTTAACAGTTTATAGAACTAGCCTAGTTATTTTTACCTGCCTGTTACTAAGCCCATGTGTTAGCAGAGTGAAGCCTCTGGTTTTAGGCTAAATTCAGATTTCTATTAAGGATGAAACTGGTTTTAAAAAATGCTTGCTTCACCAAATTTTGTAAGCAAATTACATTGATCAGTGTCTCACTGCCACATCGCTACCACTATTGCCCCGACGGACCACTCCCTCCTCCTGCTGAAACTTGCTATGCAATAACAGTCGGAAACCTTTCAATCTGGTAGTTTTGGTATTAAGATTAAATTAGACATTAATGGTTTTCATCTAAAAACGTATAAACTAAACCACCTCTTTTATTTTATGCATTAAAAACAATGAGGTAGGCACAAAAAATAAACATATGTAGTTTGGATTTTATTTCTATTTTTTTCCTTTTTTTTTTTCTTTTTTTTTTTAGTTCTGCGAGTGCAGACTGTGGTAAAACTGTTGTTGCACTTCTAGGTTTAAACAAAAATTAAACCTTTAACTGAGGCAGTGCTAATACTGTGACATAACCAAGTTCTGGCCTAACACAGAATCATTATAGAAAATGAATTATTTTTTTAACTTTTTTTTTCCTTTTTTTCTTTTTTTTTTTTTCCTTTTTTTTTTTTTATCATCTGCACATGTTTCAGGCAATACCTGGTACACAGAAAATGACTAAAGTTATTGGCCAGGCCAAAATAAAACTGCAGAAACAAAAAAAACCCAAGAATTCCACCCCGAGCCCCTTCCCACCCTCCCTGTCCCAAGAAGAAGTTATCCTAGTCACTGTCTTTCACATTTTATAAATATTAACTTCTTAAAACCTGCACCTTCCTCTTTGACCACATATTGTCACATTACAAAAAAGAAATGTCAATTAAATACAGTTAACATCACTAGACTAGATCTGCCCTCTGTTTCAGCCAGTCTGACTCTCTACACCACTTCTCACCTTCTCTTGCCTGCCTCCTGCCCACTCAACAGCATGTTCATGGTAGTCTGTTTTATTCTCCTTTTATTTCCCCCCCTCTCTGTTTCAACACTAACAGACAGAGTCCTTCAAAGCCTAGGAATCCTGGAGCTGAAGGGAAAAGAAGACCTGTAGCTTTCTAGCGTGACCCCAAATCTCAAAGACATTGTAGCACCTGATGGCAGTATCTTTACAGCACCAGCTGCCTCGCAGCCTCAGTTGAAAAACAAAAAGAAACCTAACACCAGCGATGCCTGCACACACATTTACACAGAGTGCTGCATTAGTGCAGGTCTGTACTCCAGTTGAAAGTAATTCCGAGTTATGAAGATCTCAGACTCTGGATGTCAGCAATTCCTCGCCAAATCCCACTGCTTCTACCAGCTCAGAAGAGAAGTCCTGCCAAGGGTCATGAAATAGACTTGACTGCTTCCACCCGACCGTACGGAGGCAAAGAAAACCTGCAAAGAAGAGACACTGGTAAATTCAACAGGTAGAAAAAGCAGTGGCTCTGATCTGCCTTCGTTGTCCCTGATATTTACAACACAGTTGCAGTGCTGTGCTGGTTCAGGTGGGGGTGGAGTTGATGTTCTGCATAGCAGCCTGTATGTGGCTAAAGAGTGCGGTCAACACACCAGTGTTCTGCCCACTACTGAACAATGCCTGCACAGCATGAAGGCTGTCTCTCCAGCCCCACACCCCTCAAAGGCCAGCGGGCTGAGACAGACGACCCAAACTGACCAAAGGGATGTCCCATGACATATATAATCATGCTCAGCAATAAAAGCTCAGGGAAAGGGAGAGGACAGGGAGGTGTGGAGGACATTGTGGTGGTGAATTCTGTCTTCCCAAGCAAGGGTCGCATGTGTAGAAGTACTGCTCCCTGGGAAGCGGCTGGACATCTGCCTGCCAAGGGGAGGTTGTGAATGAATTTCTTATTTTGCTTGGCTTACATGCACATCTTTTGCTGACCTTATTAAACTGCTTTATCTTAATCTATGAGGCTTTTCACCTTCCTTTTATTTTCTCCTCATCCCATGGAAAGGGAGGTAAGAGAGAGGCTGGGTGGGTGTTTGGCTGCTGGTCAGGATTAACCCAACCCACGTAACCAGGTGAAGTACACATTCATCATCTCAGCAACAAACTGGGGGGAGGTGGGGAAGGGGGAATTATACCTTGTCATTGCGTTCACACAAGAACTTGAGTCTTTGTGCCCTTTTGTGCATGAACACACCATCCAAGTGTCCAGTTTCCACTGATCGTATTTCAATAGCTTTTTCTCCCCAGCCCATAATCTGGTTGGATCGGATGTACGCTTTGGAAAGAAAACACAATCCGTTAGGACAGGCAGAGGGTAACATGGAGGAACTGAAAAAGCAGAGGAATATCCTGACACACTCTAGTTAAAAGTATGCATGTGCATATTACAAGTACACATATGTTCAGAGTGCTATTTCTGTCCTCAGCACCTTCATGATGCCTAAAAATACCTCCTCTTTTAGAAAAAAATCCCTGTGGCTTTTCTTTGTTAGTTATATACTTCTTCCCTGAGCATTCATGACACAAAGGGAACTTCACAACCTTCAATTAAATGGAAGGAACATCGAGTCTGGCAAAGAGACAAGCTAATTAGGTGCTGACAAGGAGAAAGCAGAACTCAAGGTTTAAATACTCTAAGCCAAACCACTCCAGTATGTCACCAGCACTAGCTCTGTGTCTTACGGTGTTACTTCCCTTCCTTGAAGGAGCTTGTCAGCAAAAACAGAGAAAGAGAAGAGGGGAAGTAAAAAATGAGCTAGCCTCCTTTAACAGGAGTAATACTTCAAAAACCTAATCTCCTTGAGAAAGCCAACTGGTCTGAAAAGTATTCTGTACATCTCAAAAGAGGTTCTTGTTAAGCTCTCCAAGTGGAAATACTGTTATTTGTCATAATGCTTTCCTTTGTGCACAAAGAAAGCAAAAAATCAAGCATTTTCCTTTAGGGTGTCACTGGGGAGAAACAGATTAGTAGTAGCATGAGGAAAAAAATCTGTTCTTGATAGCAGTAAAAAAAATCAAATAAAGGGGAAAGTCACCAGCATTATGAAAAGGTATATTCAAAAAAAGCATTTTGATGGATAGTCTTAGGAACGCTGCCAGAAATAACATATGGGACCTTAGTGAAGAAGAAGCTGTTGCCTCTGATTTGCATGCATACTTAACATAAAAATAAAAATAAAATGAAGAGGAATGGCTCTTAGCTAGCAAAATTAAAACATATTTAATTTTGCAATACTTCCTTTTTATAGACTTTTTCCCTATTAATTTTCTGTGAAATTAAATCAAATGATCTACTGCAGTACAACATACACCTACAACATAGCATGTGCCATCATACTGGAAGTTTATTTATTTTTAAAAATGCCACTAGTGTTAACTGGGCCAAATAGCTTCTAAAAATTGTCAGATGAGATGTTCAGATGATGTCAGCTGCCTCAGTGCCATTTCCTTCACAGGCACTCCAGACCCAAAAGGCTCTGCCATTTGCCAGCTGATAAACCCTGCTTGCTTTTAGATTTAGTCAAAACTTAGTCTCCACAGGAGTGAACAAGCTGTGCATGAGACTTCTTTAAATTTCCTCTTCCATTATTGTTTGCATTGCTCAAACAGGTATCAGCAGTCACCTCCTAACACATGTGTCCACTCCAAAGCACATACCCTGCAATGTGCTTGGCCCAACTAAAGGAAGGCGTGACTGCAGCCCATGCTATGCTCAGCACTGAAATACGGCAGCACAGGTGGCAAGAGGTTTCCTAGTGTGTACCTGTGTCCATAACAAATCTGTGCCCATTTTAGTACACTCATTTCTCCTACTTTCAGAAGTGCCTTATTTTGAAAGGGGGAAAATGTGGAAGAATTATCATGCTAGGATAGGTATGCAATCTGCAGGTGAATTTAAACTACATGATATTGATACATTGTTAACTATATAGAAATACCCACAATAGTATCTTACCATCTGACACCTTACAGAGAATCATAGAATAGTTTGGGTTGGAAGGGACCTCTGCATGTCCTCTAGTCCAACCCCCTGCAATAAGCAGAGATACCTTCAACTAGATCAGGCTGCCCAGACCCACACCCAACCTGGCCTTGAATGTCTCCAGGGATGGCACATCTAACACCTCTCTGGGCAACCTGTTCGTGTTCAATCACCCTGATTGTAAGAAGTTTCTTCCTTACACTTAGTCTAAATTTACCTTTGTTTATTTTAAAACCATTAACCTGTGTGCTATCACAACAAGCACTGCTGAAAAGTCTGTTCCCATCTTTCTTATTATGTCCCTTTAAGTACTGAAAGGCTGCAACAAGGCCTTCTTGGAGTCTTCTCCAGGCTGAACAACCTCAATTCTCTCAGCCTTTCCTCTTAGGAGAGCTGCTTCATCCCTCTGATCAGTTTTTGTGGCCCTCCTCTGGTCTCTCCAACAGGTCCCTGTCTTTCCCGTACTGAGGACTTCAGAGCTGGACACAGTACTCCAGGGTAATGACATTATACTGAAAGGTTTCCATAACTTTGTGGCTGTCTAGCAAATATTCTGCAAGCAACCTACAGAGGCCCTGGTGAGTTTTTCACTTCTGAACTTCACATCTTGCTTGTTTGGATTTGATTCTTAAAAACGCAACACAAAACAGATCCTTATGATTACTCTCTACTTTGCACAACTGGTTTTGAGGAATTCTACAGAACCGCTGCTTCTGAATATGAAGTTACCCCCTATGTGTGTCCCTCCTGTCCACTCATGTTCCCTAACAGCACGCTATGTATGATTCACCAGAGGCACTTACCAACTGAAGTTGGCATTTCTCCCCACTGCAGAACAACATCCTTGGTTATCCTTCCATATGTGTTGACGTAAACTCCTTCATCCTCGTAGCAGACCAATAGCTCCATCCCATCCGTGTTTGGGAGAATGATGATTGCGTGAGGTTGGATACTGCTCTGGATCTACAAAGGAAAAAGAGGAGAGGAAGCCTTTTGTTTTAATGCAACAGAGCCTTTTCTGGGAGAAAGGGCTGGGTGATTTTTGATTTTGGCTGACAGCAGAGTGGGGATTCACTCATTTCAGAAGTCCTAGCTCTGCTCCCTCACAAGCTAGACATGATACACAGTGACAACAAAGACCTGTAAACCCTTGGGGCACAAACCTTCTTATTTTAAGGCAGACATCTAAAACCAGGAAAGATTAACTTCTCTGTAGGAGTGCCCATTTCTTTCTATGGGCAGGAAGAGAGCCTGGGGCAAGCAGCCCAGACGCAGAGCTCAGAAACCTGTACTGCAGTGAACAGTTCTTAGGAAGGTGCATTGCACACTGCAGGACCACCTGACACCTCTGTGTACAATGAATGGAAACCTTGGTATCTAAGGCCACCTTGGCATTTGCTAACTCTGCTGTATCTCATCAGGGGGCTGTTGTGCCATTTTTGTACTGCCACCTTCCCTGCAGCTTCTGCCAGGCATTTGCAATGCAATCCACTTAACTGCTTCCCCTGAAACAGACCTGAATAGGCAGCTCCCAATCATGGAGACATATCACAAGGAGACGACAGAGGCACAAGCCCCTTAGCACAAGTGGCCCCATCTGCTCGGACCCCTCCACCAAATCCACCACTGCCAGCATCTGGCAGTAATCCACAGGGACAGCCTGACATGTTGGTTATCTGAGGGAAAGAAGGGGCAGGAAAGGGCATAGGGAACCAGAAAGAAAGAAAAACCCCCACCCCAGCAGTAGCTCTTACATGTGTTGGTAGATATATATCATAGACCGATCCTGAATCCACATCAACGGCATGGAAGCCAGCGCAGGAACCATAGATCACTTTTAGTCTCTGACCCTCTTCTACAGTGAGATCCACCAGCAATGGCTTATGTACCAATTCTCCAAATGACTGCGAGACAACCATGAGTGAGAGTTACTTTACTGCTTAGAACCACAGTAGGTATTATGAAAACATGCTCTAATGCACATAATATTATGGGTTTATTCCTCCCACACATCCCTCTGGACCCCCATCCACCAGACTACTGAAGCTCACATGTCTCTCATGCACGAGGACAGACTACTCGGCAACCTCTTGCATCTCAATCACATAACATTGTAAGCTATTCTCTGTGGGGGTTTCTTCAGTTGGTCTGTTTGGCTTTTTAGTAAGAATTGTTTTCCCCAAAGTTCAGGGCAAACTGACACTAGTGTTCACTTAAATCTGCACAACCAACAATAACTGGCTGTCTGTAAATCAGTCTGGCAATTATACCAAGCCAGATAACTTCATTCTTTCAGTGTTCAAAAACAAAAAAAAAATTGCAATGCCAAGTACAACTTAGAAACTTGGTCTGCTCAGATGAAGACATTTAGACTCAGTTCATTTCTCTCTGCCTCATGTTTCGTTTATAGAGAGATGAAAGAAACAGCTGTGATTTTGTGTCATTTAGATTATTAGTTTACGCTCAGTTACAATTTAGAACTTTAAGTGTACTGCCTCTAGAGCTAAAAACCCTCCTAAATTAAAATATAAAGTTTGTGGAGATTTACGGAATAGCTTGGAATATGGCTATGACAGAATGACAGAACATTTTTGTAAAGGGATAACTGCAAGTGGCTATGAGAAAATCCTATGTATGGATGAAATATACTGTTACCTTAAAGGCCATAAATTTATGGTATGGCTTTGGTGCCCATGCATAGACTTCCACAGAACTCTTCAATGCAATTACCAAGAACTTGATTCTTTCATATTTTACTGGAATTAAACAGAACAAAAGAGAATTCAGCAGTAATTCCAAAGTCATGCCAAATACTTCATGAAAGCAGAAAATTACAATATTTCTCCATACTTACATACATTTGGGTTTAGTAATACTGCATTTTAGGATTGCTAATTCTTTGTAGTTAAGTATTTTGACACATTTATGCCACAAAACCCCCTTACTAGTAACTGAACCTGTCACCATGTTTCAAATTACCTAGTCAGTATACACTTACTTACACTTGGTTTTTTTCCACATTAGACAGTGCTTACTCATCATGACAAGAAAACCAATTTTCAGACAGGGATATTTCCAATAAAAGAAGGCTATGACTGTGCCAGAGTGTATTGACAGTTTCAGCCACAGCACTGGCAGCGGCATTTTGAGCTGATGGCAAAATTCCCCAGGGAAGGAGGAAAAAAGGGAACTGAAATAAAAAGTTAAGAAATAAGTCCATTTCAAAAGCAAAAGGTAAATTTTAGAGCAGCACACTTTTCTTTGTTCTTAAAGCCTGAGATAACTCATCTGAAAACAGAACACCAAAGTCCACAGAATTTATCAGAAATAAAATCTCATTACACAGCTGATCCACAAATGCACAACTGTGCCTCTGTTGCCACATTCAAACAGCTGGCTAAATCAAACATCAGAAAAAGCTATTGCTCTCAGGAGGGGACTGATGAAATCTAGAAATGACCATTCCAGAAGCGCTTCTGGATCTGCCTTTTCAGCTGCCATCTGGATTTGGGAAGGAGCAGATCATGGGACTTCCAAATGTTGGGGTTTGTTAACCTATTTCTAGCACTATTTTAGGGGGAGGAAAAAAAAAAGCATTTAGATGACAATGAGAAACCTCTGGAGGTTTCTGCAACCTCTTTACCCCAAGTCTTGGGGGAATATGCCACTTTTCCAAAACAATAACTCCGTGCATCTTCACCTTCTGCCCATTTTATCTCCAAACCTGATTTTAAAACATGGCAGAAGTGAGGATCTCAGACTTGTGAGAAGACTTCTTTAATAAATACTACTTTAATGTCTTTTAGATATCTTACTACTGTACAAGCCTGCAGTAGTTGTCTCAGGGAAACAAAGCTGCTACTTGCTCTCCTACTCTGCAAGAAGGCAAGACCACCGAACTATAAGCACTAAAGGACTTGACACTTTTTCAACAGACAAAGAAAAGCCTCTCATCCTCCACAGCTGTACTGCCTGAAAAACAGAGCTTTTGTTCAGTCTTGTCTACTTTACAAGACTTCTTGGAATTTTTTCTCAGGGAAGAGGGGGTGTTGAACAAAACCACCTTCTCTGTGAAAAAAGACCTTTGATAATCCTCGTTCTTTGTGCTGGGTGCTATCTGGGAAGTCACCCAAATCTGAAGTTTCAAAAGAGCAATTTATCATTTAGAGGAGCCAAAAGTTGCCTGAAGCAACTGAGACCCATAAATACCACTTCACCCTGACGTCCAAGACCCCCATTGCATCAAAGAGACAAGGAAGTGATCAGTGCCAGCTGCCTCGGCAGCAGCCTCCAGACCACAAGTCCAACTATTGGCAGCTCATCCTTCTTGGGAACTGCAGTGCAGCTGTCAAAGAGGCCTCTCACTACCTGAAGAAGGCTACTGTACGTCTGTGGTTCAGAGGGAAGTTCAGTGCCAGGCTGCAGCCCAGGGTAACAAACCCCTCTTCATCTGGAAGAGAATGCTCTTTGTTTCAGATGCTTCCCTGCTGGAAAGCCTCCTTTCAACAGCTGTTAATGTATTGTTAACAGGCCACTTCGTTATGCTGCTGACAGCCAGGGGTGGGAGACCAGAGGAGTGCATTATTAATTGTTTTCAGGGTCAAGCTCCTGGTTCAGCAGTCACTTACTGCCATCGTTATTGATTACACCCCACTAGCAGGTTTTTCCAAGAGCACATGCATGACAGGAGGAGAGCTGAGCTCAGCTCGACTGCTGCTGTCCCACATTGACTGACGCATCTGGAAAGGAACTGAGCTAGCTCTTAGAAGAAAACCAAATCAAAGGCAACATCCACTGTCCATTAATATGCACCATGAAAGGGAAGGAGGAGAAAGAGCTCTTGGTTCACATCCCCACCTGCAGGGCAGCAGGCTCACTGCATATTCTGCTGACTGAAGGCTACATGTCTTTCACTAGTTTTGGTGGAAGTTTCTACAGTCAAATCCATTTAAACTACTTAAAACTACTCAAAAGCCACCTGCTTAATGAAAACACACTTCATCCCATAAGTGTACTGCAGTGGATCTGAGATGGCGTTAGGAAATTCTGTAAGCTACGGGGAATCAGTGAATCATCTTGAAGTTAAACATATGTTTCTTTTCCCAGATGCCTCCCCAAAGCTCATGCACTAGCTGGGTTTGCTTTCTCCTCCCTCTTTTTTTCCTTTTCTCTTCTCCCCTCTCCCCCTCAATATTTAAAATATACATTAAAAGAAAGACTTTTTTTCACTCCATGCCAGCATGTGACTTCATCACGGTAAAACTGTGAAAAGGCAAAACTGCTGGTAAAGAGAACAGCTGCTGGTTGACAAGAGTCTCTGTTACCTAGAAGGTCTAACAGAGGTGGTGAAACATTACTGCCCTCACTGTCCATATCAGCACTCTCCTGGAAGCTGCATCCACTACAGAAAAGAGACAGATGGGGATTTGCACCCGCTTCAGTTCACAGCCTAGCATCCCACTGTGAAAACTCTTCTATATTCATTTTAACCCAATAACCTGCCATCTATGCTGGTGCTTTGCCAGAAAAGTTCACCCTGAGGGATAGGGAACACAGCTAGAAATAAAACCAAACCTTAAACCCAGCAGCTACACACACTGCAGTTCCCTTTCCAGCCAGCTTTAATCCCAACAATTTGATTACTACATTCACTACTCACCAACTTTATAGTGCACACAGCCTTCCAAGTCGCCCACCGTTGTCCAGCCCTGTTTCTTTTCTACTTCAGGGTCGTTGTGAAGGATTTTATTTCTTAACCAGGACAAATAGTAAACTCGCAACTTGTTCTTCTTACCTGGACACAAAATGAAAAAGACTGGTTTACCTCCATAGGAAGAGAAGCACAAAACCCCCTGCCAAAGCAAACAGAAAGCCCTGAAGAGCAAACCAAAATAACACTGAAGGAGAAACTGCTGTAAGCACAGAGATCTCCTTCAGTTTTTACATCCGCAACAGCTTTACTCCAGACTCCACCCAAGCACACACTTTCTTTATGATCAATGACAGAAACACATGGCAATGCCACATGAACATAAAATGACAAACTCAAGTGAACAATTCATCAGTTGTCTGATTCTTAGGACCCAAAAGAGTTCTATCAGAAAGGGTAAATACTCCCATACCAAAAGCACCAGAGAGTCATGCACTGAGGTTAAAAATCTCTATATAGCTGAGTCAGAATGGCTCTTTTTCACACAAAACTGTAGGAGAGCAGCAGGATAGAATTTGAGGCCTGAAATTATGTACACAGCTATCAGAAGAGAATAGGATGAGTTGGAAGGGAGGCAGCAAAAGTGAAGAAGAATATGGGGATGAAATGGATTTTACCCATTCTTCCCAGTTAGTGACCAGGACATTTCCATTATCATCCTAACACAAACTGGTCAAGTTTCATTAAAATTAGTCACTGTTTCCCCGGTGGAATTGTGGATTTCCTAACAGCAGCACTAAAAATTTCATCACTGAACCACTTTACACCACTTCTGTTGTTAAGGAAAAGCATACAATATCTGAAAACGCAGTGAGAGAATTTCACACAGCCCATGCAAACTTCACCCGATCGCTAAAAGCTGATGCCTGCTTCATCAGCAGCCCTTCCCTTGTGCTGCAATTGGTGTAATACTTATCAGGCTGCACACAGGAACTGCAAGAAGCGTTTCTTCTCCACAGATGAGAGAATCTACTTGCCCAGGCTGCCCTATCTTCAAGTGACAATGCATCTGCTGGTCATCAAAATACAGCTCACACTCTTAATATGAGAAGTGCTCTTTGAATGCAGAGCAAGGTTCATGATAAACTTTATCAGTGATTCTTTAACAACTAATGGCCTACAAAGCATTTGCTGAACTAGCAAGAGGGTGGCTTTACATGCACATACTCAAAGCTTGCATCCTCCTTTCTCCAGATGCTTTGCTGCCCGAAGCCATTACAGTGTCACAGATGAAGCTGAAGGCAAGGAAGAGAGATCATCCCTGCTTTGACTAGGAGCCATTTCATAAGGCTGCATGATGTTACTGCATGAGGAAGGAAAGGGGCCCCCAACACAAGAGGGACGTGAACCTGCTCAAGTGAGTCCAGAGGAGTGCCATGGAGATGGTCAGAGGGCTGTGAAGATAGGCTGAGAAAATCCGGCTAGTTCATCCTGGAGAAGAGAAGGCTCCAGGGAGACCTTATATCAGCTTTCCAGTACCTAAAAGGGCCTACAGGAAATCTGGAAAGGGACTTTTTATGAGGGCATGTAGTGATAGGAAAAGGGGGAATGGCTTTAAATTGAAAGGGTAGGTTTACATTAGACATTAGGAAGAAGGTCTTCACTATGAGGGTGGTGAGGCGCTGCATAGGTTGCACAGAGAAGCTGTGGCTGCCCCATCCCTGGCAGTGTTCAAGGCCAGGCTGGACAGGGCTTGAGGCAACCTGGTCTAGTGGAAGGTGTCCCTGCCCATGGCAGGGGGGTGGAACTGGGTGAGCCTTAAGGTCCCTTCCAACCCAAACTATTCTATGGTTCTATGAAACAGGAGATGCTGTCAGGGACCCAACTTGTCAGTGGAGTAGCTCCATGCTACTGCTTCTCCAGCCATGATGAGGCAACAAGGTGAATGTGTACTGTATTTTGCAGCCCTTAGAGCTGAGAGAAAGACAGCTGACCTGTACAGCAGTCAGTGCTGAGCTGGCCAAGTGACACTGTACTTTCTATGCAGCAGAAAGCCATGAGCTGTCAGGATGGTCCACCCAGCAACCTGCCAGCCCAATCCAGCTATAGATTTTAGCTGATGTCTTTGTCTTTGAAGTTTTCACATGATGCCTATTGATGGATCAGTTCACAGCTGACTGCTCATCTCAGGGATGAGCGCACAGGGTCCGGGGATACTGCTGCAGCAGGAGATGAAGCCCAAGCATTGAGACCATCCTGCTGTGCCCAACCAGCTCCACACCGGGGTCCTGGAGCTGGCACAGAGCCCCAGCCCTGATGGCAGAAGATCCCCTAACAGAGCTGGGATCCTTGGGAAAATCAGCTGCAGGGGTGGCACGTGGGGAAGCACAGCTTGCAAACAGGCTGGCCCCACGTTCTCCAGTGCTACAAACCATTCCATTACAAAGATGCACAGTCTGAAAGATCTTTTTACAATTACTTGGATAGAGAAGGGCAGGAGGAAAAGAGGAGGCACTTCTGAAGTCAAAAACCTGTTCACTCAGATTGAACTGAAAGTGGAACTGGAGACCCATTTTCAACTACTGGACCCGCTATTTAACTTTAAAAGCCCCTCTGTTCTCATGGCACTAAATGAAATGTGAAGTAATATTGTGCTGTCCTGTGTTTATCCCCACTACAAAAGTGACAGCAGATTTGGCAGTAAATGAGCACCCTGATTTATTGCCTGACTTCATATTTATTAAGCCGTGTTTCATAAAGGAATAAAGCCCCACCAATCCTGAAGCTTTCTAAAGATTTGGAAAAAGGACTAGAGTAGGAAACAATATTCCCAGGAGCCCCACATCTGACCAAGGAAAGGTCCTCCCCTGAACATACTGGGAACAATAGCCACAAGGGCCCTTTTAGAAACACTGAAAAACAGGGAACACAATCCAGACCAGAAGGCACTGCAGTTCTGGGCAAGGAAGAGCTCAGAGGTCTCCAGGTCAGTACAATGCACCAAATGTTTTTAAAGGCATGACGAGTCCCTGTCCACTGGGAAACAGACTGTCTCTCAGATATTTCCATGGTTTTAGCTCTCTCATTAGTTTAGTCAAACTTGAAGACTCAAAACAAACAATACACACGGGAATTTCCCAGCACATGGCTAACTTGTTGATTGGGTTTTTTTTGGTTCGTATCATGTGCACCAGGGTATTTCTCTCCAATCAGAAACATTTTCAAAACAACAGCAAAACATCTCACGTGTGTTCCCATTGTGTTTTAGTGTCTAGACCACAAGGAAAGTCACAAGACAGGAAATCCCTCTGCCTTTCAGCAGCCTGGCATGAAAAGAGAAGGACCAGTTACTGATATAAAGATGGCTGTGCGATGGACATCTTTATACCACTATACAGTGACATAAACTAGTTCTGCTGCTGTTAATGTTCATATTGGGAGTGGGGGAATTAGAGTCTTCTGCTTGTAAATCTCTGCTAGCCAGTTTAAATAGCTTTAAAAAATCTGGGTGTTGTTCTTCTCTTTTGTTTTGTGGGAACTTTCTGGTTTGTTTTTTTTTATCTTTGTCTAATTTTTATAGTATTTTTTATGAAATAAGAAACAAAAATCTGCTCCAGCCATCAAATGAACTTATCAGCCAGTGATTTCTATGAGAATTCCCAGCTCTGATTCTCCCACAGACATTATTTTGAATGTAAAGTCCCTTTTCCCATATTGAGTTTTGGGTTTTACTGTCACTGTGTTTTTTAATTATTAAGCAGGTGGATTCCAATCAGTTCTTCCACTCTGTTATCCCCTCCTACCTTCTCAAGTGCCACCATCAGCCAGTTGGGCTGGCAAAATCCTCCGTGAACCACAAGTGGAGCATGTTCTGTATACATACTGCTGCTCTCTTCTTCTGCATTTTTATGACTTTCAGCACTGTATCATTACCTGAGCAGCCAGAACTCTGTTAGCTTCTCAACAGTATGTACCGAAGAACTGATTAGCTACTCTGCTTTGACCTGCAAAGCTTTCTCATAGCAGCTCACTACCTCAGTATCACATGCTTTGCTGTCAGAAAGTTTTGTAATTCACATATAAACTGGGGAAATAATTGATTTCAGGTTTTCAGACTCAAGAGTGTATATTAAAAACAATTTCATGTGACAAACCCCTCAAATTCCTAACATGCTGCAACCTCCTTGTATAATGTGGTGACACCTTTCCAAACTTAACCACATCACTCCCCAGAACACCCATACAGCTGACTGCACCGTAGGGAACTGAACACCTCTCCCAGATAAGCAGTAGCATTCCTGGGACAAAGCTCAGGGGCAGCTCCCAGTCTGCCAGAACAGACCATTTGCAGAAACACAACCTCATTTCAGGGTTCCTAGTTTGCCTGAAGAGATGGAGCAACTCATTGCAAATAAAAAGTCACCAAGGGAAGTCCAGCATGAGGGAAGCTTCCCTTAAGAACTGCAGTGCAGAAGCCAAAATAGGGATATCAGGGGGAGCCTGGGCATAACAGCATCACAGTTTCACCAAGTATGTTCCCCCAGCCCTGCCTCTTAGTGGGCTGGGATACCTCTTCCCTGCCTTGTACTACAGCAACCTCCCATAAGACACAGGAGATGGGACAGAGATGAAGGCATAATCCAGCCAAAGATCAGCTGAGTCTTGAGGGTTAATATAGCATGTCTCTACAGAGGAAGCAACAGTTTTGAAGGAAGAAAAGAAAATGGATGTGTCAGGGTACTCGGATTGTGGCTGACACAAACGTAAATAAACTTAAAACAACGGAACCAAGATTGAATCATAGATGCTTGTCTGTGTAAGGTATGCTTCAAACCAACAGATTTTACACCAATTGGATTATACGGTATTTCTGTTTACGAGGTCTACTATAGAATAAACTGTGTATCAAAAAGCTTATATTTTAACGTACAGCACTAAACATCAAAAGGACACACAGCAGGTTGTGGGGGTTTTCTAATCCTCCTTGATTCATCCTTTCTTTTTAAAGATTTCACAGCATAACAGTAGATGAGAATGCAGCAAGCAACAAGCCAATAAAATACACTTCTTCTAGACAGAAATAAAGCCCTCTGTTGACAAAACCAGCATGGGCACAGTTCTTTGAGCCTGCAGTAGCACAATACCATTAATGCATTAAATTGCATTAAATTTTCTAGGTGTGCAACCTTTTGCACAAGGGTTGGGAGAGCCAGAGAGCTCCTCTACTGAGGGGTTCTGGAGCCTCACCAAATTTTTGGGCGGCTCTGAACAGCCTCACAGGGACCACTGTGAGAAACCTCATTTATACTTTTTGCCTGTCACACGCATGCAGCATAGCAAAAGCTGATTTCACAAACAATTCAAAACAAAAGGAAGATAAATGGCTGAATGACACCTGTGAAGAAAGATTAACAGTGCACCACATCAGGTTGCTTAACAGCAGGATAACCTTATGCAATAACAGTATGGAGCCAAAGAGTCTGGAATCTTCAGCTTCATAAAACACATTTTTCCATCAGTGCACACAAAACAAACACAACAATCACCATCACCCTTCATCTTCCATTGCTTTTCCATCTACAGTTGCACCCAGTGAGAGTAAAGCCAAACGCTGCACCAATTTGCCTTCTCACACTGGTGATTTCCACATCACGTACACACTGTACTCCCCTCTCACCAGCACACACTCACTGCACATCCTTCTTATTTCCTGACTTCATGAAAGCATTTTCCCCCCTACATTTTTTAACATGCTTTAAACCCAAGTGGCGAATCATGTTTTGGTTAGAAAGAGGCCAGGGTGAAAGTAATCATGACAGAGGGAAAGAATGCCATTTCTACAAAGTTCACAAAGCAGTAACTTCTAGCTCCCACACACTGAACAAACTAATAAATCTTGACGTTTCCCCCAACCCCATGCAGGATTTTTAAAGGCCACCCCACAGGAGGAAGAAGGGGGGCAAGCAGGCACAGGGTGTAGTGTGGAAAATGATTCATTTGCAGAAACAAACTATAGGCTCAGAGAGGTGAAATAACGGAAAACCCACTGACTTCAATCAAGTCAGGACTTCCCCTCAACACACAGGCTGCTTTCTGCCATGCCATACTAGATGGGGGGAAAAAATCATGTTGAACAGTTAACCTTACCAGAAATTGTCACCAAGACATTCAGCCCTTCAAGTACATCCATTTGCTGGAATCTTCTTCGATTGATGAGAGGATAAACCTTCCCCTGACCACTTCTGTCTAGCAGCATCAGACCACTTTCAGTGCCCACTAACAAGTTCACTCCTAGAAGAAACAAAACCAAAGATCCAAGTTAGTAGGCAGATTTTCCACATATTCTGATGAACTGATGATTGGTATATCAACTGTTCTGTTTGAAGCAGGTCTAACCACTGCTGGCTGGGTCTCAGCTGCCTGCATCCTGAAAGATCTAATGATGTAAAGGTTTTCTGTATTACCTGCCGCAGTGACTACTGTCACCAAATTGCAGTGTTCAAGAGAGTAAGAGCTTTGCAGAGCACCGGTTCCCAAAGAAAATGGCACATTAATGTTGGAAGAGAGGGGAAGGCAAAAAGTGGTACCCAAGCTTAAGTATTCCAAAGATGTATTAACTGTCAGTAATGGGGTTGGTAATAGGAGGCTCTTGAAAAGAGCCCCTTGCAAAAAAAAAGCAGTGGCAGGGCCTTGGTCCCCACTGGAGAAACAGACTGCAGTGCAGCCCTCCTGTAAACGGATAGACCCACATGGGTCCTCAGCTTCCCAACAATCTTTTCCATCTGAATGTTATAACTAGAGGAGTTACAGTAATCTTGTATTTCCACAGATTCCTCCTAAAGATAAGCAACCACAGATGAGAAAACTCAGTAGGCCCTTTTCCTTATACAGAGGTCCAAACATGCACTTGGACACTTTCCAAGAGTCCCCAAAACCTTAGTATTTAAAATCAATTCTTTTTTTTTAGGAATAAATGTATGAGTACCTATGTATGAGACTGGATTTTAAAGGTCTACTAATACACTGTCACTCTTAAATTTCTTAACTATTTATTTGCAATAGTGTTTCAGTTCAGGAGCTTACAAATTGTTCAGAGACAGGTCAGATATAGGGAATGGAAATCAAAGCAAATGCATGACTTGCTTTATTGAACTCCTGTGTTGCATTCAAAATGTAAAACTTGCCATCCTTAAGCATAAGTGGCAGCCAGAAGGAGGTAATGATGGAGAAGGGACCTGAGCTACTGGTGCTGGGGCACTGAAAAGCCTCTGGTTGGATAAAAAAAGCAGATGTAGCCTATGGACAGTCTGGAAACCATCACACATCTTCAGTTTCCTCTTTCTTGCCTTTTCAGTAAGGAAACTTCAGAGGCCTCAGCAGTCCGCAGAAACGATCACATCTTTTGCTCAGATTTGCTGCTCTGCTCCTCCTCTGCCTCCTCCAGGCAGCAGAGCACATGGATGCTGGCAGTCACAGTGCCTGCCTTGGGAGAGGTCCTGCCACACTCCCATGCTCTTCTTCAGCTGCTGACACCTCCTCCATCCCCCTTCGTGCCCTCCTCCTGCCTCTGCACCTTGCACTGGGTCAGTACTTGTTGGATCCCATCCCACAGCCCTAGGGGCATTTCACACCTACTGTCTTCCTTAATGGGAGGCATCCTTAAAATGGAAAGCAGCAAAAGGAAGCAGAGAGAGCAAGGCACATGCTCTGGGATCAACACAGGCTGCAGCACCACCAAACCAGCCAAGGAAGTGCCCAGCAGTTGGTCTCCTTCCTGCAGCTCTAGGACCCACTGAGTAAAGCTGTAAGTGATTCAGCTTCAACATGTATGTCTACAATTCAAAGCAAGCCACATACAAACTGTTTACTACGGGTCCCTTCCCCTGTCTGCACATCAGGGCTCAATCGCTCTCACCTCCACCCTCATCTCTTCCTCTGCGGCCTTTGTGGTGCAGTTGTTTCTGCTTCAAGTTTGCATGTGCACCCGTCCATGACCTCTCCCCTTAGCTATATGCATTTTGAGATTAAACTAATTGAGGTACTATGCTGGTGGCAAGCAGTCCAGGTGCTATCGTTGTTCATGGCCAGCAGAGCTCTTCTGCCACCACCTTACAATTAACCAGTTCTGGTTCTTCAAACAAATGGAAATGCTTCCTGAGAAAGTAAGGGCTCTCTGTGAAGGCTGGGTGTACAAATCTACTCTACTGAACCCGTAACATTGACTTTCACCACTAAGAACTAGAAGAAACAGCATCAGAGACATAATGAAATCAGCAACCTGCCAGACACTATGGCACTACCACTTGTAAAGGCAAGGCAAAACAAAGAAAAGCAAGTCCCACTCTTTTTGAATAAGAAATATCACCATGAAATGCTTTAATTTACTTAAGGGTAAAGGAAGGTAAACCTTATCAAGAAATAAGCATGTGTACCAGCTTGCATCACCATCAGGTTGGCCTTAAATGTTCAACAAGGAAATGCTTTGTTACAGCTGTGAAACACCTCTAGGATTTTACACCTGTACTTTAAATCACTGTAACAGCCAAATACATAGATGAAAGAAATATAAAGCCATTAACACAAATTGCTACTGGCAAAACAAGGCAGATCAGAGAAACTATGAGTCATCTTTACTGATCCTGTACGATTTCTCTTTGCCTTCTCCCTCTCTCAGCCTGAAAGTTTACATTGCACAAATCTTGATTTTATCAGAGAATTATTCATATGAATACAGGCAGAAATAGCACTGGGCTAAAAATTCTTACCAGTAAATTCTGGAAATAAAGAAAGCAGCAGATAGGAAGATAAGGTGTTGGGAGAGACAACATGGTTCAACTGACATGGTTGCCAAGAAGGACAGGGCAACAGTGCTGCTCTGAGAAACGAGAAATACTGGAAATAACCCCAAAAGACAAGTACAGCCTTAGAAAGAGCTGTGAAAATGCAGACAAGAGCAGTGCAGTGCATTACCTATGCAATCATTGTGTGACTCAGGGAAATGGCCAACCCTCTTCTTCATAATATTTAAAACGACACTTGTGCATTTACTATTAACTTTAGGTATACTAGACAAATATGTATGTAATATATGCAGTATGTATGTAACATACATTAACATCTAGATAATGAAAAACAGATCAAGTGGCCCCATGGGTTCTGGCCAAGAAAGAAATGACACAGCAGAGAAAGCCTTTTGCTGGGTGTTGCAGCAGTGATTCCACACTGTAGCAGGCAACAAGCACTGTTCTAAGACTTTCACCCATGTAGGATTCTAACTGTCTGACACTGACATAAATTATGCCTTGTGACAAGAAGGCCAGACACACTTCGTCAGCTGACACCCCATGCCCAGCTTCTCTCTGTACTAACCACTCTTAATGAAACCAAGCCAAAGCCTCACACTAGAAAATTACACCCTTACCCTTCTCTCTTCCTTCTTCCTTCCTAAATAAACCAAGGATTGAGATGGAAAGTTATCTTACAAAACACATCTTAATAAAGCTCTGCAACAATATTTAGCAAGAGGCTCAAGAAGATGATTATTTTTCGAAAGAAATACCCATGTGTACCAGGTGCACAATGCAAAGATGACTACAAGCTCCCAAAAGCTGCAAGAGATGTACTAGGAGGGGTTAGAGAGAGCTGAAAAGGACATCATGATCAGCTGAATGAAGTTCAAATTGTGCCATCAGAAGCATATATCCAGCAGCAGGAAATTATAACAAAAAGCAACATACTGTGAAAAACATAGTAATAAAGCAGCTCCTGCAACAAAATGAGGCGAACAAGCATTAAATAAATGCAGAGAAACAGCTAAAGTTTCAGAGATGCATTCTCAAAGCCTGTAAGCTCATACTGGCAAGTCTGCACTTCAGAACTGCAGGAGGCAAGGGAGGAACAGGATTGCATTACCCCATAAGGCAGCACACAGTATCTCAGAATTGAATCTCTTCTTGTATTTGCGAATCTCTGGGGTATCACTCTGTGGCCGTGTATTCGTGGGATTCACATTGACAACTGATCCTTTCCGCGTAGGGTCTTGCCTTATTGCCTCTGATCTCATTGCTTCACTAGAAAATCCTACTGGAAAAAAAGAAAAGTAAAGCGCATGTAATACCCCTCAAGTGCTAAATTCTGGCCATATGTTCTGTACACCATACTACCCAAATCAGTAACTGAGAATACTGAGCAAGTCTTTCTTTTTGTAAGAAATGTAAATGGAAAAAGAAATAAAATTATGCACTCCATTGCAAATAAAATAAAAAGCATGATGGTAACATTTGTAGTATGTTAAAGAGCCACTGAAGTCACTGAACCTTTTTTCAATTGTCGTCTCCAGCTACTTTACTTACCCACAGAAGTCACAGTTGTCCCACTAGATGGAGAAATCTGTAGTAATCTGGGGTCTATAAAAGGTGTAAAGGAGGAGGAAGATTTGTGTTTCTGGAGTGTGTTACTAGCGGACTGAGTCTGCAATGTAAATTTCAACTTTATTAATATTAATGACAATAAAAAGCACGGATAACAACAACCAACATATTTAAGTCACTACAGAATTATGCTAGAGAGCCTCCCCAAGCTTTTATACTCCCTTTATATATACACAAAGCACTGCAGGCACCACACCTGAACTAGACACATATGCACACTGCACATGTTACAGCAAAATGTAATTAGCTAAATCGTCACCCCTGTCACCTCAGCTGATAGTGAAGATTTATAGGACTGGCCCCTACAGTCAGGCAGAAAGCGAGGGAATGTCTACTTTTTAAAAAAATCTGCTTAAATGTATGTATACTATCTGATCTGCAAACTGTCCACTACCTATGTATGACTTCTGAACTTATGAAGCATCTCCTAAAGCGAGCTAGTTTAATAAATCATGAAGTTTGATCTCTTGGCTTGTGCAACAAAATTAGAACCATCTGGGATCAAGCGTTCACTTCTATGACGGATTATGTTTCTTTCAAAGTCCACTACTGTTCTTTCTCCCTATTCTGTTTAACCTGAGCCTCTTGCCAGAAAGCTGCAGCAGGTTCTTCCACCTTCATCTGACAAAGCAACATATTAAACCTGTATCGAACAAAGGGGCTCATTAGTGTGGAAGGTGTAGCAAACGGTGACATGAAGCTATGAATATGTAGTGGATAAAATCACTGGTGCTTGCTAAGTTATGTGGTCTAAACATGAAAAAACACAAAGAAAGGAAGAAGATGAGTGAAACAATGGACTGTTAAAAGTGGAAATGGAACAACTTAAAAACCCTTTGACAGTTTAGTATTAAAGTGACAACATTGCATACTGAAGCAGAATGGGACAAGTGAAAAAAAAATATATATGTAAAGGGTGCGCATGTGGGTAAGGTATATCAAGCACTACTAAGATTTTGCTCAGCTTTATGCGAACACAGGGGCACTTCTTTATCATCAACTGATCTTCAGCCTCTACCTTTCTAAGCCTCTACTCTGCAGAAAAAATAGCAATGGGTCTGAGGAGTGTATCACTCCCCTGCACAGCTCAATACCAAAAGGCTCCTTCGCCACCAGCCACCGCCACAGCCTCCACTTCCCAAGCTGAGTTAACTGAACCCTGCTTATTTATTGCTTAGATCAAAGTAATGAGCAGTCATATCTCTGGATCAATCAACTGATCTTTATAACCTACAAGAGTGTGCTTTCAGAAAGATCAAAGACCAGTGAAGCACAGCTGAAAATTAATATTATGCTAACCAAATTTCCAGGAGGAAATCCTCCCACCCACCCTACTGCTATGTGGTTCAGAAGCCTTTTTGATCCTATGGTGAACACGTGCATTGCCATCAGCCTACCCCACTCACTGTAACCTTCCCTTGTCATAGCACTTGCATGCCTACGTGGCAGTACAGCTCTACCCTAAGAAGCAGCAGCTTATTTTCACCAAGTTTTGCTTCCCCTGTACCACCACTACTTGCACACAGAAAGAAGTTCTCCCCAAAAGCCAAGCTGGCCACCGAGCTGCGAGTGGAACCACCACAACTGCTAGGGTTGGTAAGGGGTGAATGATGCCCATCATTCACGTGTGTGCATCTCCTCTGCTGAAGGGGTTACATACATGTGAAGGACTAGGCACTTGGTAAAGGAAGGCATCAGCCCAGGATCAGCCCAGGACAGCAAGAGGTAGCTTCCCCTGCAGCAAAGCCTTGCTTCTCTGCCTGGACACAAGCAGCACGGGTGGAGAACAGTCATTTCTACACAGCTGCTTTTCAGAGTACACACATACTTGGAAAAAACCCAAAGATTCTCCCCAGTTCATTATTCCAAAACAACAATACCCCAGGCTTTTACAACCCTCCTGGGTAATAACCTGATTCGTTCACCCAGCCCATGTGGCAAGCTTTAAAGAGCAAAATCCTCCATGGCTGCTTCCTCTCCCAAAGGGTGAGTTTCCACAAGCAGCTCCTCATACGTGCAGAGTTACCAGCTCAAACCTTTACTGACAAAGCCAAAATTAACTGCTAATTTTTAAGAGGCACACTGCTTGCAATTAGCCTGCTCCCAGAATAAAACAGAATTAAAAATATAATAGTATTGGCTTGGAAATGCAGTAGTCAAGTTTAGTTTAAAATGAACGCCATGCAATTAATGACTGACTAAGAGGAAGCAAAAATAGTAAACTGGCAAGTTTGGCGTGAGACTGCTCTAGAGTTAAGGGCTTCTTACACAGAACTGAAATGTGTTATTTGGGGGGTCGGAACAAAAGTGACAGGAAAAAAAAAGCAGGGGAGATTGGCTGGAGTTCCTTTGCAAACTAGCTACTAGGCAATGCTGCTATAACCCTACGAAAGCAGCCAGCTGTGGTGTAAGACATACCTCATTAGTAGTTAGCTTGTCCTGGGGTGTCTGTGGGGACATGGTGGGTGTCGGCTGGCTGGAGGATGGGGAGGAGGAGGTGGAGGAAGTGGAGGAGGAATGGCTTTGCTGTAAGAGATCTGGCAAGAGGTGAATGCGACCGGCAAAGCCATTGCTCTCATGATGGCTGGCACGCTTTTTGTCAACTGTACTCTGTAGAAAAAACAGGCACACTTGTCTTGCTCAAGTGATGCTTAAAGGTCTATAGCCCTAACAACCTCTCTCCTTCTCTCCCTCACTTTCTACCTTTTGACATTTCTTTTTTAATTTTTTTTTTAAATAAGCTGATAGTCCATGCCTTGATGCCTGGATGGAAAGGGGAAGTGGGCAGAGCTACTAGAATTCGGCTAATTCCCACCTCTTCTGGCAGGCAAAAGCTTAGTTCATGTGGCTGACTTGCACAGCCAGCTCCACTAATTAACAGAAGAGTAACTGTGCTCGAAAGTCCTCCACCACAACACAGACAAGCACATTTCTGGGGGTGGAGGGAGGATTTCTTTCCCTGTTGTTTTGTTTAAAACTAACTTAAATCCTATACAGATACGAGCTTGGACTGTCTGGCAAATGCTTTCAGCTAACTATTTAAAACAATAAGCATGAAATCTTATTTTTCAAACCAGAGGGCTCAATTAAGAAATTGGCATTCAGTTGCAAAATTCAGGAACGCGATTACTGAGGAAACTCCTATAAGCTAGCACGCTCATTAACACACGAGCTCACTTGAAAGCAGGGAATCATTATCTTTCAGAGGCACAAGAATGCAGTATTTTCAGAATCAAAGGCAACAACACAGCACTCTAGCTCTGTCCATGTTCTCTTCCTTGCCACCTACTTTGCTTCTCCATTCCCCCACAGTAACTGCTGCATGAATTTGTATGTATGTGTGTGTGTGTGTGTGTGTGTTATCTAGGTGGTCTGTATGCCCTCAGCTACAGGTTCAGAACTTTAAAAAAAATCCCTGAATGCTCCCCCCAGCCTCCTCCCAGCCCCACTCCTGAGAGCTATGCTTGGTTCTATGGTAAAACCAAACTAAGTTCTTGCTCCAGGTACTTGATCCAAACACCTGCAGCTTTTCTACCCTTCTCTCCCATAGACTTTGAGGTATTCTGCATGGTACTGCCATGGTGTCACTGGAAAGCATGCAAAACAGAAGCAAGGGGTGAAGGGCTACTCTCCTCTTTGCATGCATCAAACATCTTGCTCATCTGGAATTCACTACAGCTGTGTCTTGATAATACGAACAACAAATATAATGTAGAAACAGCATGGGTGAATGAGCGAGTGGGTTAATGAGCACAGGAAAAAGTGCAGAACTGCACAGGGAAGGAAAAGCAATACCTGTCGGACAATTAAGGTGCCCTCCTTAGAAGGAGTCAAGGCAGGTTCACTCTCCACATCGTCATGGACAATCATGGTTTTCACTGACTCTGTCTCACCATTGCTCAAGTTCAACGTTGACCTATTTACCAGACAAGAAATAACGTGAGTGAGATAAGAGTGCTTATTCCCTAGCTTTCACTGCCCCACACCAAGGCACACTCAAAATTAATTTATATTGTGCTCAGAGTGGAGTATTTACATAATCTGCCTAGGAAAGCTTCTCTATTTAAAAGGAAAAGGAGTCAGGAGTTTGTTAAACACCACTTCTCGCTTTATAACAAATAAAGGGAGAAGAGGCAAAGGCATAATATATAGAAGCCTACTTTTTGAAAAGATTACCCTCAAGTTTGAAAATGTGAACATACTACTATGTCTTGCTCACAGGTTGTTCTAAGCTGAAGGAACTAACATACAAGTCAAAATACCCAACATCCTTTTTCTTCAACCCCCTAAGAGGGAAAACAAAACACTGTTAGAAGAACTAACACTGCTCGGACATCATCTGGTCCAGAAGTAGATTCATCTGCTCCTTCTTGTTCCATATCATCATCTTCCTCATCCGTTGTCCCTGACTCCTCACTTGAGGATGAATAATCTGTTACTTTATGTGGAGGTCGCACATCCTCTACTGCTCGCAATTCCTTTGCCAATGCAGTTAAATCCTGATGGGAGAGGGAGGAAAAAACTGATGTTGTAAAGAAGAGTTTGCAAGACAAACCCACAGAATCAGTACCCAATTTGCTCACTTGTTCATTCCTGAACATTGTTCATTTCCATAGCCCCAGCAGTATTGTTTCTTTTGATTTACTCATTCTTGATAGTGAGTTACTAAAGCTCACTTTCTGATAAAGCACCAAGAAAGTCAACCTAAGGAGGCCTTGCCATATTACAGAAAAATGTATACTCTAAATCCCAGCTATCCTGATTACGACTTCAGTTTAACCCATGATACCATCTGACAGACATACACAAGCACCTGAACCCACTCTCACCCAGTGGTTGACTGTCACAGGTCATTTCCCTAAACTCTGCAGGTTAATAGCAATGACCACAAGAAATCCAAGTAGCAAGGTAGCAGAAAGATCCTAAGGCTTACTGAGCCACCCAAGGCACAGTCACAGAGAGCTGATCTCCTTGAAACCTTTTGATCCATTTCCAGTTGCATGGATCCACACTAAGGAGTTCACCTGAGATGTCAGGCTCATTAGCACTTGCTCAGTCACACACAGGTGTCAGTATGAGACATAAGATGCTCTCTGTCTGCTGCTTGGAGTGTGGGTAAACCAAGTTTACAGTCAGTGCAGTCTGCTCTCAATCATGTAGCGATGCTTTACTTAGCTGAATACAAATTCAGCCAGTACTCCACATATTGAACTATCTGAAGTGGAGGACCAAGCCCTATGTTTCTCTAAGAAAGCAGCTGTAACGGACAGATTTGGATGCTAGTGCAGTAAGTACCATGTCAAAAGCAAAATGATTTAAGGAAAGTTGGAAATACCGTGATCCCCCAGATACAACTGGATATCGAGATGTAATCAAACTGTAACAGCAGCCACATAAAGAAAATATCAGAAATCTTTCACAGAAAATAGCAGCAGTTTAAGGTCTTACCACTTCTCCCTGCACCATTCAGCCCAGCATTGGCACATTCAGGTCAAAAGCACCATCATTGGTCCAGCCCCGGGAAGGAAGCATAGGATTGAAAGAGAGAAAGGAAAAGATTAGGAAGGAAGAAGACTAGAAAGCAGAAATCAATTCCAGAAGCAGAGCAAATTCTGATGTTTCAAGTACTGTGATGTGTGGAGGCAATGGCAAAGCCCAGGACATGCTGCTAGGCCTGCAAGACAGAAACTTCAACTCCAGCTGAAGTTCACCCCCAACGGCATCATGAATGTAAGCTCACACTGTGCATTTTGTGGGCCTGCCTCAAAGAGAGGGGAGACAAGGGAAAATGGATGCAACTTACAGCAGGCTTGATAGGTCTGAAGACTTCCTTTTTCTCTTCAGGCTTTTTAGGTGCACTTTCATGACGCTGCGATGGGGAACCCTCTGATTTGGATGATGCTGCATGCGGCAAGGCCCCAGAAGGAACACAGAACAAAACAGATTAAGCAGGGAGCTAAAGTATATTTTCTTACTTCACTTTGTACTGGGGAAGAGAGATGAGAAAGTTGTCAGGCTGGGCCTGACAGGAAGACCTAAGTTTCGCTGGTTCACTACTACATTGTCCCTTAAGGACTACATAAAAAGCAATCATAAGCTGTGATCTGTACAGGTGCAGCTGGCCTATGACTGAAGCTGAAGTAAACTGTCATACAGCTGTAGATCAAAGAGAATAACTGGAGTTTAGCCACAAACTGGAGAACCTGCATCAGCATCCAACATAACCCAGCAACAAGCATCATGTGCCCCTGCACACAAAGAAGGGAGCTGTGAGAGCATAGAGACTGCGCTGTTTGCATATAGGAAAATGGAGCAGTGACTGGATGTGAATCAAAACACAATGAAACATTTCCACAATGACTTCTGCACCTACCATCTTCCCCAGGTAAGGACATACTGTCAAGTGGGGGTACTGGAAGCTAACCCAGCTTTGGTACTGCATGCTCAAAGGTCTTTCCCAATGAGGATTTTCAACCTTCATTATTGACTGTTTCATAGCTTCACAGATTTAGAAACAGTGTTACAGAGAGCAAGGAAAGGACTTACATCTCATCCGGAACCGCTCTCCAGACCCACTTTGAGAGCCAGGGTGGGAGCCAGGCTGTGAGCCTGAGTTGCTTGAACCTGAAGAACTGCCACTGCCTGGCCTTGGTACAAGCTTCTCCACCCTTTCCCACAGCAGACGAGGCTCTATATTGCTGTATCATGAAAGGAAAGACACACATTTCAGTTTCAGATTCCCATTCCTAAACTCAAATATCTGTCTTCCCCAGTGTTTTGCTAATAACTTATCTGAAAGAGCCCTTAATGCTGAGCTGAGAGCATCAGTAATGCTTCACAACCCAGGCAGTGGCTTCCTTTTAAATACTTATCCTTTTTTTAGGATATTTATTTTATTTATTTATTTATTTATCATCCTATTTATTTAGGATGGAAAGAAAAAAAAGTTAAGGTGTGTGTAAGCTATTCTTTTTACCTGGAACTGGCTACCTGCCATTCTTACGTATCTAATCTAAAGTGAATCTAAAGTTCTCTCAGCCTGCCTGCAGCAGGTTTAAAATTGGCTCAGAAGTGCCCTGGACATCCAAGCATAAGCCAAAAAGATGCAACTGCCTGTTCTTCTCAGAATACCCTCACCCCTGTGAGCCAGTATCAGTGAGGCAGTTCCAGGGTGGCCTATCCATGCTGCTCTGCTGAGCTCTGGAGGAAGCCCCTTCCACCCCCTCCCTGACCTCAGATGCTGTGTCACAGCTCATGGGACATTTCTCCCCTTCTTAAAGTCTGGTTCTGGCTGAGAGGCCAGAAAGTTTCTGAGGTTGTTTCACTTCAGATGTTACAAACACTTTTGCTGCCAGTAATCCCCACAGTACGCCCAAGACGACCTGCTGCATCAAAAGGCAAGATGTTCATGAATGGCCACATTATTTCAGAAATATTAAGGATACTTTGAAATTGTTGCTAAAGTTACAGGGCAGGCTACTTGAAGGAGGAGAAGAAAGAAGAAATTCTGCCAGTGTTTGTTGGCACACGTGCGGCACCAAGGGAAATTAGTATTAATCATTACTGAAAAGGGATCCAAATTCATCTTCCTTTCATGTCCAGCACACAATGCCAGAAGCTCTCTGGAAACGCCTGGCTTCCCATGAGACTTTCCCTTCCAATTCAAGACAGGCAATGACATGTTGGCTTACAAACCTCGTGGAGTTTCTTTGACCTGCTTGGTTGTTTTGCTGCCCACTGCCTTGCAGCGGAGAATCGCGGCGGGACAGGACTGGTGATCGGGATGTTGTTCTCACAGGTACCTTGGGGAAAAAAAGGTTGCGTTAAATCCATGAAGAGGAGAGAGAGAAGAGGAAGATTAAAACTCTCCTGCTACAGAACATAAGATTTTAACAATTCTAAGTCCAAGCTAGCATCAATGACCAAAAGCAATGAACAAACACCCACAAAACCAAGGACCTTAGCTGGACTGCTGCTCAGATTTGGAAGAGAACTCAAAAGTTTAGTTTTAACATTAAGCAGTATTTAACAGTTATCACACAAACACATATACGCCCCACTACCCTCCAACTACTGAGGCATTCTAAAAGAATATGGCACTCTGACTGAAGCAGGGAAGGCACAGAGCAATTTGCTGAAACAGCATGAGAATTAGGAGAATAAGCTCAGGGGAACCAAACAAATGCCTGGGAATGGATAAGCAGAAGGCAAAGACTGGTGGGGGGAGCAAGAATATACTCAGAAGAAGCAAATCCCAGTGGATGGGACGGGGGTTGGGAGAAGGAGAGGAGGAGGAAATATATTGAATGTTTCCTTTTTGTTCAGCTCCATCTCAATTTTAAATACGTGCATGATTCATAGTTTGGGTTGCTAACAGATGAAGAGGAAAATTAACTCTGAGCAATAACCTCAGGGATATTTTAAATTCTTTCCTGAGTATGGTAATTATTTGCTAACTTCGCATAATAAATTGTCTCTGAAATAGCTGCATTCTATAAATAATTGCCAATTTTATATGAAGCTTCAATATTGTGCTTAAGGTTGATTATCATTAACCCATTGACTAAACACCTATGTTATGATCTGCCTTCCAAAATACTGTTACCAATGCTGGCACAAGGGCACGGTCGTCCCAGTGCCCAGGTTATCACATCCTTAAGAAAATAATTAATAATAAAGAAAAATAGCACACATCTGTCTTTCTACTCCTTACCCTTGGAGGCACCTCGTCACTGTCTGATCTAGCCCAAGCCTTTTGGGTGGGGTCAGGTACCTCCGACTTAGAGTCAGAACTCTGATTTAGCACTTCACTGCGTGAAGGTGGATATGGGTCCTGGGAACGAAGATGGTGATGAGCAAATTTGGGAGAAGGGTCACTGAAGGAATGGGATCGCGAGACAGGGGAAACATTGTTCTTGAGAGATGCCAGATGGGACCACTGTACCTTACAAGAAAACAAAACATAAAACATTCAATGCGCTCAGTATAACTGGCTTTCCAATTAACACAGAATAAAGGCAGGTGGGGCGGGCAGAGACAAATTGGTTATGGCATTAGGTAAGCATGGGGTGGAATCAATGCATTTAAAAGCAAGGCAAGCGCCCAAGGAACGTAACAGACTGAAAATACAGCACATAACGCATTTTGGGTGAGGTACGCTCTCCACATACACATACACTGGTGCCCGGAAGAAAAGGGGCCCTAATATCTGCACCCTGAGCCTGAGTCCAAAGGCCACTCAAGACAGAAGTTGCCTTCCATTCCTTGGTCTCCAGTGGGCTTTGGTCAGGTCTCATGGCAGCACTGGTGGGCTGGGAAATTTGAAGCACATATCCAATTGAAGAAATGTACAAAATTAAAGAATGCTGTAAAACGTGCAAACTGACAAACATTTACATTACCTAATAAATTTAGGAACTAGATACAGTTCCAAACTTTCAGACAAAGACCATAATGCAAAAGCCTTTATTTATATATATATATACAAAAAACCCCATAATATATATTGTATATAGTATACATATGTACAATGTATATTACACTTACACCATATATGTACCATATACTGTACATATATACGTATTTATACGAAAACTAAAAACACATGTACACGAACATGTATTCAGTTACACAGACTAAGGCACAACAGTGACTCCAAGTTAAAACCCTATTGGGATTTCCAGTGAAATCCACATTCATCCTTCAGTCTAACTCCCTCCTTGTGCAAAAAAACTGTGTTTCAGAGTTAATTTCTGAAACTAAGCAGAAGAAAAGGTCATAACTGAGGAACACAGTTTTCACACTTCATAAGTAAGCAAAACTTTGCTTTCAATCCCAGTTTCAGTAGGCTGGTTGTATTTGTTTTTATGTGATTATTATTTCCTCAATTTTAATACACACAGCTGTTGAAGAGCCTGATTATCCTTAATGTAAGTGGAAGACCCAGACTTTGAAAGTAACTGGCACAGAGAGCATGAAGATACAAGTCCAATATTTTGAAATAGTCATAGAGGTTTGAATAAAAGCCAGGAATTAATGAGTAAGAGATGAAGTTCTGTCCTGATTTCTCCCACTCCTCCGTCTGTTCAAATTCGCCTGTTGCCTAAAAGAGTTGCAATACCTAGTCACAATGAGGGATGGGTTTAGCTTGCACTGTCATCAGCAGATTTAATTTGGGAGAAGAAAATTCTGCATGGAAACAGAGGAACTTAATGCAGAACTACAGAGTTTAATTTAGCATATCCAGATCCCCCTGTATTTATGGGCTATATCTAAGTTTTCTACAAAGGTTACTTTATAAATTCATGCTGTAATTCCTATGAAATGCAGATAACAAGATCTGGAGGTTTTCCATTAGAAAACAACAGAACGACAGCAGCCACACAGCTCAGTGTTTAACCTCTTTTTGATTTTTCCAGGGGTGTACAGAGCTCTATTTAGCAACTGTGGGCCTACTGACAACAAACCTGCTTTTCTTAGTCATGTTTTGTAAATCTCTCTGAAGCAGTGCTTATACTATTAAAACCCACTTGTTTAGTTAGCTTTTTCTGCAAGTACTGGAAAAACAAAGCAAGCTCAGTTCTTTCCCGAGCACCCTCTGTGGTAGTAAATATTTTGCGCAGATCAAATTCTGAATTGTAAAAAGTGTACTGCAACTTTTGCCAGTGTCTAGCCCACCACTCTGCTGTTGCACAGATAGTAATGGAACGCAACAGTTCTAAATCTAGCTGTAACATTATACAAAAACAAAACACAAAAAAAACCCAAACCCAAACTCAAACTAAAAAAAAAACCAAAAAAACAACCCACCACCAAACCCACAAATCCATCAGTTTATCAATAAGCAAAAACAGACAAGGAGCAAATGCACTGAATAAGCTGCTTTGTGTACAGTGCTACCCTTTACATAAGACTAAGTGCCAAGATCTGCAAATCTGAAAGAAACATGTTGGGACTTCTGCACTTCCTCCAGGCTCACCGAGATTTTCTTGGACACTTACCTGAGGCTCCATTGGCCTCTGCAGGGAAGGCTGAGCAGGTTCTGAGTTTCCATTAGAAAAGGACTCTGATCTTGAAGGCACTGGTGGCTCCAACACTTTGCCCATCTGTTTAGACTGTGCTTCAGGGGAGCCCTGATTAGTTTTTCTAAATCTCTCCTCCACCTAAACCGAAATAAATGGAGGTTAAGCCTGGAGTCAATAAAACCAATTACAGTAGAAATATGAAGGTGAGTACCACTTCTAGTTTACCATGAAGAAACCCAATACATTTGGCAGGATTTTTTCCCTTTCACCATAACTGTAAAACAGCTAGTGAACTACACCAAAATGGCACGTATTCCAATAGGGAATAACAGGAAGAGTGGATACAGCACACAGTAAGATGTGAAGTGATATGATTAAAGACCATTACGGAGCTTCTTTCTGCCTAGACTAGTTATTATCCATTGGTATTTTCCTCACGGACAATAAAAAGGATAGGTGAAAATAGAAACAACTTTTCAATGTAAAATGTATTTCCCTTACTGTAGTTACCTGCCTCACTCAACCAAC